>NC_044987.1:109451345-110051345 GCF_008728515.1 Papio anubis
TTCAAATGCTTCGTTCAGTTACGTATTGCTTCCTGTTTGCAGATGACATGATTGTATATTTGAAAGCTTATTGTCTCAACCCGTCTCCTTAAGCTGATAAACCCAACTTCAGCAAAGTCTCAGGATACAAAATTAATGTGCAAAAATCACAAGCATTGTATACCAATAACAGACAAACAGAGGCAAATCAGGAATGAACTTCCATTCTGGTGCTTCCAAAGAGAATAAAATACCCTGGGAATCAACTTTCAAGGGATGTAAAGGACCTCTTCAAGGAGAACTACAAACCACTGCTCAGTGAAATAAAGAGGACACAAACAAATGGAAGGTACCTGCTCATGGATAGGAAGAATCAATATCAATGTGCATACCCAAGGTCGTTTATAGATTCAATGCCATCCCATCAAGCTACCAATGAGTTTCTTCACAGAATTGGAAAAACCTTTAAAGTTCATATGGAACCGAAACCCATATCTCAAGACAATCCTAAGTCAAAGAACAAAGCTGGAGGCATCACGCTACCTGACTTCAAAACTATACTACAGGGCTACAGTAACCAAAACAGCATGGTACTGGTATCAAAGCGAAGATATAGACCAATGGAACAGAACAGAGTCCTCCAGACATAGCATACACATGCAGCCATCGATCTTTGTAAACCACAGAGAAACAAGAAATGGGGAAAAGGATTCCCTATTTAATAAATAGTGCTGGAAAATTGGCTAGCCATAAGTAGAAAACTGAAACACGGATCCTTTCTTACTCCTATCTGAAAATTAATTCAAGATGGATTAGAGACTTAAATGTTAGACCTAATACCATAAAAATCTAGAGGAAAACTAGGTATTTGTTCGGGTTGCCGGCATGGGCGGAGCCATGTCTAAAACACCGCTGGCGACATAAAAACCAAAATTGACAAATGGGATCTCATTAAACTAAAGAGCTTCTGCACAGCAAAGAAACTACCGTCAGGTGAACGGGCAACCACAGAGATGGGAGAAAATTTTGCAGTATGCTCATCTACGAGGTATCCAGAGACCTACAAAGAACTCAAACAAGTCACAAGAAAAACAAACAACCCCATCAAAAAGTGGGCAAAGGATATGAACAGGCAGTTCTCTCCAAAGAGACATTCATACAGCCAACAGACACATGAAAAAATGCTAGCATCACTGGCCATCAGAGAAATGCAAATCAAAACCATAATGAATGCCATCTCACACCAGTTAGAATAGAACCAACAAAAGTGAAACAACAGGTGCTGGAGAGGATGTGGAAAATAAAGACACTTTACACTGTTGGTGATTATAAACTAGTTCAACCATTATAGGAAAAACAGTATGGCGATTCCTCAAGGATCTAGAACTAGATGTACCATATGACCAGCCATCCCATTACTGGGTATATACCCAAGGATTATAAATTATGCTGCTATAAAGACACATGCACACATATGTTTATTGCAGCGAGTATTCTAATGTAAAGACTTGGAATCACCCAAATGTCCATCAGTGACAGATTGGATTAAGAAAATGTGGCACATATACACCATGGAATACTATGCATTATAAAAGAGTTGAGTTTGTGTCTTTGTAGGGACATGGATGCAGCTAAAACTTCATCATTCTTAGCAAACTATCACAGAACAGAAAATAGGCACATGTTCTCACTCATGGGGTGGAGCAGTAATGAATCCCTTGGACTCAGGAGAGAACATCACACACGGGGAGCCTATCATGGGGAGGGAGGAGGAGAGGATTGCATTAGGAGATTATACCTGATGAAAATAGCGAGTTGATGGGTGCAGCACACCAACATAAGCACAAGTATACATATGTAACAAACCTGCGTTATGCATGTACCAGCAAGTATAATAATAATAAATAAATTTTAAAAATAAATAAATAAATAAATAAATAAATAAATAAAAGCCAGACATATTGGCCATTTGGCCTAGCTAAAGTAGGATAACAAGAAACCTAAAAGGACTTTTATTTTTAAGAATATTGTGGTTAAAATCAGCTTAATTAAATGCAGATATCCAAGCTATACATACACTTAAAAGTCTTTATGTTTTTTCTCTTTTTGAATCTTGTTTTCCTGGAAAAACGGTTTTTTTCTTCTCAGTTGACTGAATTATTTCTACATTTTGCCTTCTTGCTGTTCTTGATGCCCACATGAGAAAGCTTCAGATAGTTTCTAAGTTTCCATTCTGGGAAAAAACCTCTCTTTTCCTCATGGAATCCTGGGAATTGAAAGCAGATAGATCTCTCAAAATCTAAGGCTCTGTTTGATTTTACATTATGTTACCTGACTTTTTTTTACTTTTGGGGTATCAGGTATTACTTTGCATTATGAGAGAACATTGATGTGTAATAATTAAGTAGGAAATGTACTTTTAGGGATGTTTAATGTCAGGTATGGAGGAGATACTCAACTCTTTGCATGTTTGGATTAGAGAAGCATGCTCTTGGTCACCTACAAGGTATAGAACTATCCCTACCCCACACTGAGCAATAAGACTCCCATGGGAGATGGGCTGATTCCCTCTTTTTTGGGATCGAGGATCTGATATAAAAATGAGACTCTTAATTTTGGGAATCTGTTTTTGCCTTCCAGCTGTGTCTGCTTATTAGGCCCTAGAAATTGCATATTTTCCTAGCCATTTTCCTCCATGGACTCCACCTTGAAGCCAGTAATCCAACTAAGAAACTTAAATACTGGCAAATGAAAAATCTTACAACTACTAGATCATCTTTCTTTCTCTGCATTTATGTGTGTTGTGTGTGATATTTATGCAAAAGAGCTCAAATTAATTGGCTTAAAGAAAAAAGGCACTTAAATCAAATATTCTGTCAGAAAAATTAAAATGAATGCCTTTTAGTTCATGTGACTTTAGTAATCTTTGGGAAATAAAGACAGTTTTAAAGATTATTGGTAAAATAAAAATGTCTTCAAAATTTAGACATTTGATCTAAAGTAGATCAAGTATTAGGTTTGCTAAATGCTTTAAGGTCATAAACTGCTTCTCTGACATTTGGAAATTGTTTAATTTACCTACCTTGGAGCCATTAGACTCTAGATAAGACCTGGGGATGTTTGCAATTAGCCATGCCGCTTAGTTATGCAAAGAAGGTTATAAACAAAAGAGTTTCAGGTAAGAAAGGATTTTGTATGGTAAGTTATTGTCCTAAAGTAAAATGACTGTTTGTTTAAAAGAAGGGATGTTTAGGACAAGTCAGAAAGTCCAAGCATGTCGTAGATGGTCTGTATAAGTCATGAAAAGGAATTTATTGCAGAAATGTTGTACAATTTACAGTTTATTAGGCCTCTTAAATGCTTCATAAAATGCCACTATGACTCTTAACTATACAACTTTCCTACTTTACAGCTAAGTAAGGCCTGGGAACATGTGGTGTTAGCCATGCCCCCTAGCTATGCTGGAAAGAGTCAGACTTTATCTGCATTTCTGACTGGTGTCCCAGGCTTCACACCCACTGCATAATTAAAACTGCTTACTAACAAGGCTTTTCACCACAAGTAAAAGTTGCTAAGAGTTAACAATATAGCATATATTTGAGACTACTGAACAAACAATTCTATACACAAGGGGTGAAACGAAAGTAGAATATACTTTTGGTAAAAGATTATAACAAGGCATGGGAATATGGATTTCTTGCCTAAGTTTAGAGGGTAAAAGATTGTTTTAAGTGAGATAGGAAAAACCTAAAGGTTTGAAGAAGTTGTGAAAGGTTTATAAAAAATTAATCGTAAAAGAGATTCTGTATGTGAATATATTGGCTAAAGTTAAAGGGGTATTATTCAGTTTTTTTGTAAATTGAACATTGGAATAAAAGCACAACCAGCTTTTCTTAGAGCACTGAGCTGCTTTTTAACCAATTTGTAAACAGTCATAAAGTATTTATCAGAATCTCACCTTATGGTCAAACTAATTAAGATTAAATAGATTTGTTTATAAACTTTTATTAAAAATTGAGGTTGACATTAATAGTACACTAATGCAAGGGTGAAATTTGGCTTTCTCTCTTAAACAAAATTTCATGTAATATTAATAAAAGAATAATGAAAGATTTTTGTTTGCCTTTTGAGTAAACTACAGGAAAAAGATGGAAAAGACAAGAAACATTGTTTTGAAAGCTAAATCTTGCTTCTATCAATGAGTAATGGTTTTTGCCTTTTTAAAATTTTTGAGTTATGATTTTGCTAACTCAAAAATGAATGACTTATGGTGATCTGGAATTCTATTTCATAATATCAAATATTGTAAACCTTTAACATATTTGATAAATGTCCCAAAATCAAATTTCTGCTTCAAAATTAAGTTTTTTTAACCTCTAACTTTGTGATGTTACAGGGGGCCCCTGAAGAATCCAAAAGAAAGATAAACAGAATTATCTGACATGTTAAGTTACATGGGAAGCATTGTCAAAATAAAAAATAATGTTTAACTTCCTTTGGGTTATATTTAGTGAATGATATTAATATATGTTCCAAAATTGTATGGTATTTCTAAAATTCTAATGTGTCTGAGTATATGCTATTAATCACAATTATGGTTATTATGTGTAGTTATTGAAGACCACAGAAATAACCTAATTTCTTTGTCAATTATGTCTTTCACTGTGACTATTTAAGCTCATTTCCATAGTTAATTGCTTGATGCTGATGCCGTTTTTGAAAACTTCACAAGTGTGCAAAACCCTAGAATATGATGTCTTTTAGGAGGTTCATGAAAGGATGGAAAAGACCCTGAAAAGCACTATTGAATACAGGTTTCTGGCTGCTAACCCAAGTGAACAAAAATTAATTGAATACCAAGAAAGTACTTTGCCAGATAAATCAGCCAATACTGAAATTGTTTAGGTATGTGATTTGAACAAACTCCATGATCTATGTCAAATTACCTACAATAACCCATCAGTTATCAGTGCTATGCACCTACATTTGAGAAACAACTGGTATTCAAGAGGACTAAATTCAATGATAATCTTGGACTTATGGAGAACAAGGATGTCACCTTGTCCTTCCTGAGTCCTTAAAGCTTTTGTTAGTAAGAGTTCTGCATTCCATGACTCATCCTGAAAAAGATAAAATAATCCAAATTAAATACATATTGGTGTGGTGACTTCTAAATTGCTAAAATATTTTGTGACCAATGTTTGGTTTGTCAAACCCATATTCCTTGGAAGATAATCAAAGCTTCAGGTACATTTGGCTGCCTGATGGACCATTTAAACATATATAGAAAGACCTCATTCAATAGTCATTTTCAATGCATGTTTTCCAGTTGAATAAAAGCTTTCCCATGCAGGAGGTCTGATGTTATAACAGTATATTATTATGTCACAGTATATTCTCACCAGGTAAAGAAAGATTTTTATGATTTACTGACTAGGAACAATCAACCTCTTCACAATCTAGAACCTGAAGATTGGATCTTCTGAAAACATCAGAAAAAGACTGCCCTTGCCATCCACACTGCAGCAAACTTTGAAACCTTGAACCTTGGGTTAATAATCTCACAACTGAGAAAGGTCCCTCCACACTCTTGGAACTTTACATGCATTGGAACCCTTAAAGTAACACTAACTGGGAAGCTTCTCCTCAGAAGAAGATGGCATCCTTGATGTGAACAGCTTCTCCTGAGATCATGGATCAAGACATCTGTACTATAATGATACTTATTTTTGAATATTTTCCTTGCTTATGCCTCCATGAACAATAGAAGTGAATAGGGGGTCGTTTGTGTGCATTCATGGGGTATATTTTTATTTGTGAAGGATTTTTGCAGCCAGTCTTTTACATGGATAACTTTATACCTTGACAGAAAAAAGACAAAGGCCCCAATGTAGGTGAGAAATTTTCATGGTACATACATTGCCCCATAATCAGTCAGAAATGGAACATTGGTTCAATCCTCCTAACCTACATCATGGGCTAAAGAGAATATTGCCAAGAGGCCTTCACTCTTCTAGAAGGGCACCAATTGTTAAGTCCTTTTTCCCATGGTTTGAAGTAAAAAAGGAAATGGTTAGAAATGTATCCCTCATGATAGGCTCTACAGAAGATTCTACTGTAAAGGCTATCACTACACAACAGACTTTACATTCTCTTGTGAAAGTTATGCTAAATAGTAGAATTGCTCTAGATTACTTACTGGCTAAACAGAAGTATCTGTGCAGCTGCTGGCATTTGTGGTCTATGTAGAAATACACCAAATGTAGATGATAGAGATTCAGCTGTAGGGGATTAATGAAGAGACTGCTTGCTTAAGTGAGTGAACTCTAGCTAATTCTTCGATCTACTTGATTTCAGGTAGTTTGGTTTATGGGGACTCTGAGAAATAACATACTCCAAAATCTTGGTATTGCCCTCCTGATAGTCATAATAGCAGTCTCCCTGGTGGGCTATGTTCTCTCAAAAGTTTTCAATGTTTGCATGCAGCCATCTCTGCAATGTCTCTTCAACTGGAATGATAAGAGCTGACAGAAATGTGTGACCATGAGGTCACTGTAACCTATGAATGACATGCTGAGACCAGAAACCAAAACTGAGGGTAACTGAGAGTGGAGCTAAGGCCCTAAGTTTTGTCACACTCTCACCTACATGAGAACCTGACCAAAAAGGGGGACTTTTTAAACAAAATTATGGGAGCCATTGTTTTTGACTGAGCTCATGCAGTAGGCCCCAAGAAACCAGACCAAACCAAAATGGAGTCACTCGTGCTAAATGTGACATAATCAAACTAAGACTTTAAGGAAACACATAGATCCTACAACAGACAAGGTTTTGTTGCTGTTTTGTTTTGTTTTTTCATGTAAACAGGACATTCCAGCATAAGAGGGAACCCTCTACTGAGTCCTTGTTCCTACTTTGTAAAACCTACTCTTTTATTGTTTCCCAGTGGGTTTCAATACCAAATAAGTACATTTACAACGGTGATAGTGACATCAATGACTAAAGTTTCAGTCAATCTTTCAAAATTGAGAAGATAACCAAAAGGGAGGGATTGTTAAATCAATTTTAGCCTAAAGCTGCCTCCTAACATATTTTAAGTTCAACCTAAAGATTTTTCTGTAAATTGTGAACTATGAAGAGTGGAGGTGTAAATAGACCGTAGCCCACACTTGTGCCAATCACTGAGTTTTGGCCAATCAAGTATAGCCAACTGTTCAAACCATGTTCAAATAAGGCAAACGCTGATATGTAACCAATCTAGTTGTTTCTATATCTCATTTTTGTTTTCTGTAGGTCACTTTCCTTTCTCTGTTCATAAATCTTATTCCGCCACATGACTGTGCTGAAGTCTCTGAGCCTACTCTGGCTCAAGAAGCAGCCCAATTAATGAATTGTTCATTGCTCAATTAAACTGTTTTAAATTTAATTTGGCTGAAGTTTTTATTTTATCAGGAGTCAAGGAGGAAGAACTGAATAAAGTGGGCAGGAAAGTTTGAAAAGATAAATAATATTCAGCCACCCCCACCTGCCAAGCATGAACACTTTCACCTCCTTCCTCCCTGCCTTACTAGGTCTTTATCTTCTGTCTCCAGATTGAATAGGAAGAGAAGAAATCCTTGTTTTCTAGCCCAAGACACTAACAGGGATTAAGCCTATGTCATTTGCTCTTCAAAGTCTGACTTTTCTTTCAGAACACACTGGACATTATATGGGAAGAACACTTAGGGACTGGGCTATGGAGAAAACCAAAGAGTCTGTTGCAATATATTAGCAAATAAATTCTCCTAATACTTCTAACATGAATTTAGCCTTTGCTTTATCCCATCCAACCTTCCTGTTAGAAATTTTACTTAGCTGTATATAACGAGATAAAATGTTTGAAATATCATGTAGCTTCTTACCTAATATTCTTTTCCCCCTATCTCTAATCATTTCTTTTCTCCCAGGCAGGTAGGTTGTTAGGTTCTCAAGCCTCAGAGAAAAAATTTGACAGCAAAAGGCAGTTGAATTAGAAGTGATAAGACCAAAATCATGAGTGAGTCTTCAGAATGGCTTACAGACAAAGCCTGAGACACATCACAACCTTCACCCAGGTTAGGAGACACCAAAAGCAGAGAGCCTCTAACTTTGTTTTGTTCCAGGTCTTGGTTGGCAGGCAGAAACTTAAGAAAACAGAGTCATGGGGGCTTCCAAGTAGACATGTGAGTGGTGCAGTTTCCTGTGCAATATTCAGGATGGGAGAAACGGAACAATCTCCATCTAACCAAGGGTAGCTTATCAGAGTTATCGGACCTAATAAATCTTGAGGATAGGAATAAACAGAAATCACCAGCAACCCGTTTGTGATTTAACAGCTGGTATCTGATGAAACAATAGATATTTTCAGAGTTGCTAGTATGGTGAGATCAAGGATCAGATGCCCCCAATACTCTGACATCATTCAAGTTCTATAGAACTTAGACATAAACCTGAGGGATGGAGAAGAAAAGGAACTTGAATTGATTTTTTTCCCTCAGTGGAGGAAAAAGGAGAGCATAAAGTAAAAATAGAGTTATGGAATGATGATGAAAATTACATTTCTTGAATACCAGAATTTGTAGGTTGTCAAAATCCCTTGAGTGCTTATATAAGTATTATCATCTTCCAGGTGCATTATAATAGACCAACTGACTATACCTCTATTTATTTAACCATTTTCTTCTATTTTTGTTTTAAGCCACAATGTTTTGTAGTAATTCCCTGTACAGTAATAGGCAATTAACATCCCAAGAATTTAGACAACTTATTCAAAATGAGTCCTATTTTTGTGATTCTTGGTATATATTACAAAATTAATTTTAGACTCAGGAATCTTTTATTTTAATGGCAGAAAAAAAGAACTCAAACTGAACGAAGCATTAAAGTGAATCTTTTAGCTCATAAAACAGAGATATTCAGAGAAAATTTGATCCACTGGCTCAAACAGTATTACCAAATATCCAATTTCATTTATTCAGTTTAGTATGCCTTATGCAGGAATTGTGCCACCCTGTGGCAAATTTTCCTAGTAGTAGCATAATTCTTGTACAAGTTCCAGATCTCATGGTCTCACCTCATGTCATCCTAAAGAAGACAGCATCTCTCTGGTAGATACCACAGATGAAAGATTTCTTCCCAGATGCCTAGCAAGGATCTCCTTGCATTTTTCTGGCTTTGATTGGGCTATATTGCCCACTTCTACTCCAAGCTAGTTGTTACAGCTTTTGGATGATATTTGCTGATTGCTGATTGGCTTAAACAAATCAGGATTTATGTCTAAGCCCAGAATTGGAACCAAACTTACTCTATGACAGCTGAGAACAGAAAAGGACATATTTCCCCACTGTAAACAAAAAAAAATCAAGATAATCCTCTGAGAAAGAATGATTCTGGCATATAAATAAATAAATAATCACTGACTTTTGAAACAACTCTCAATGTAATAAATGTAAATTACACATAGTTACAGTTTTAAAAGTCAAGTTAATTTTAATACTTAAAATGAAAAACAGTTCTGGTTCTATCCTCATTCTTGCTCCTAATATGGCACCCTGTTCTTGTTTGAAGGACACAATATCTTCTTTAATCTGAGTGTATTAATTTTTGAATTTTTTTCCTATTCTTATAGCCCTTGGATTGTCTTTTTGTCATTGGGTTCCTTTTTTCTGTTTGTTTTAGGGCTCTGTCTCGTGGTCCTTGAGTATGCTTTCAAATTGCAGAATGAACACTAAAAAAACAAGATCTGAAGCTTGGTGTTCATGGTCAGATAGTCTTCTGGCAGACTTTCTGCTAGGTGATCTGGCAGCAACTTCACAATTGCTGAGATGGACCCCTCCTGTAAGCATCAGTAATTATGTTCCCTTGGGCAGGATTTTCTCTACATAGAAATTCAGTCTTTTGCCTAGAAGATACCAACCCAGTTAGGAGTGTTCCAAACGTTGAATGAGTGAATGGAGTAAGTGCATGGTGAACAGAGGAGCTCAAACCGGGGAAATCTCCCTTTTCACGAGGCAGATGTTATTGTAAATGGCTCTTTTTTCAACACTCCTCCTTAGCTATGTCTGATAGCTCTGAGCCCACAGTCCGTGGTTCAGTTCTCATCCAGAGAACAAACTTCCGGTCTTCTGATAGAGTTAGGGAGGGATGGTTAGGGGAAGGTTGCTGGATGCAAGAAGAAGAGAGGGGATGGTCCGGGAATCCAGTTGTTTCTTAATAGATTTTCAACCAAACTGCCAGTTCTAAGCCTCACCCACCCTGTGCAGGTTCCTAGTGATTTCTGTTTCTGATCCTTTCTGAGATCGTGCAATCAAATGGCTTCTTCCCTGCTCTTCCACCCTAACCCGTCCAAAACCCATAGTTTTCTGATTTATTTATTCTGAGTTGGTTGCCTCTCATACATCTGCTTTCTACCTTCCAACTCTTGTCACCACTTCTCCTATTCTCTACATCCTGGTGGTTTTATAATTTAAAAACAAAAAAACAAAAAAAAAAACCCTTTATTGTCATTTAAGTGGGCTACAGGAAGAAGTAAAGACAAAAGTGTGGATTTAGCCTAAATGTTTAACCAAATATCACCACAACTATATTTTCAAAATGTTGAAATCATTTTATATTTTCCCTAGAAATAAGTGACTGTATACTATCACTTACCGTATTTTCCCCCACATTCAGATAATGCAATTTTTAAATTATTTTAATATTTGTTTTGGGCTGATATTTTATTAGGTAGAAAAATTGCTTTAATTTTCCTTTGTTACCTTTGAAATAGAACCTTTTGTTCATATGTTTATATTTTTAAGCAGATTAATTTAATTCTAATTTCTATTGCCTCTGCTTATTAAAACGTAATCAGCTTACACTGTTATTATACCAATTTCTGTAGCCTACTGATTGCTCATAAAAACATGTTTTAATATTCCTAAGGCCTTATTCCTGAGTAATAAACATATATACATATATGTGTGTAGATTAAAGATACGAGGAAACCACATTTTGCTTTCATTCTAAAAGTATAATTAAATCATAGTTTTAAAAATTAAATTGCAATCTGTCAAATTTGACTGAAAAACTGAGAAATTCTGTATCCTCAACATAGAATCTGAAATAAATAACTTTATTAACATACTTTAATTGATCTAAAAAACAAGGCCGATCAACACATAATTTTGATTTGCACTATAAAAAGCTAATTATTTCTGAAACAAAAAAGAATATATGTTGTTACAATATAATATAGCATAAAAATTAGATAGTCTTGATAACCATATTTCCCCCAGAAGAAGTCTACTGAGAACTTACCTGCCACATAAATTATTTGTTTTATTTTTTATCAAGTACTTTTAGGAACTTTGCTGAATGTAAGTGATAGGGTAATTTTGACTCAGTAGAAGCCCAAATACTAAGATTTGTTTGTTCTAAAATACAAATGTTTATTCATTCATTCAACAAATATTGATCAAATGCATACCTAATGTGCCAGGCACCGTTCAGATGCTGGGACCTCAACAGTCTTATTATCAATGACAGAAGCCTAGGTGTCTGAGAGTGTACAGCATACAGTTCATCTTCCCTTCCTCTTTAGAACCCAAAAAAGACAGGTAGGTAATAATGTCACAGAAAAATTTGCTGAAGTGAATGATATGGTTTGGCTGTGTACCCATCCAAATGTCATCTTAAATTGTAGCTCCCATAGTTATCTCATTTTGTGGCAGGGACCTGGTGGGAGATAATTGAATCATGGGAGCAGTTTGCCCCATACTGTTCTCATGGTAGTGATTAAGTGTCACAAGATCTGATGGCTGTATAAGGGGTTTCCCCTTTTGCTTGGCCCTCATTCTTCTCTTGTCTGCTGCCATGTAAGATGTGCCTTTCACCTTCCACCAGGATCGTGAGTGAGACTTCCCCCAGTCATGTGGAACTGTGAGTCCATTAAACCTCTTTCTTTTGTAAATTGCCCAGTCTTGGGTATGTCTTTATCAGCAGCTTGAAAACAGACTAATACAGTGGGACTCCTACAAGACGAAAGCTGCCTTTCAAGAATAGAGAAGAGATACTATCAAACTCAGCTTTAGGGACATATGCTGAACACAAAAAAGAAGGGGAAAAAAGATTAAAATGATTATTTTAATATTCTTTAATTGACTTTAATTCTTTAATTGACTTTATCATTCTACATTGTACATACATATCAAAACATCACATTGTACCCCAAAAATATATATAATTATGATCTGTCAATTAAAGTAATACAATTTTTTAAGTGTAATGGTGAGTTACAGTTCATTGTAATTGTAAAATAAAAGTAAATCAAACATCAATCAGCCATAAAAAGGAACAAAATCATTTCTTTTGCAAGGACATGGATGGAGTTGGAAGCCATTATCCTCAGTAAACTAATGCAGGAACAGAAAACCAAACACTGCATGTTCTCACTTACAAATGGGAGCTGAATGATGAGAAGACATGAACACATGGAGGGAAACAACACACACTGGGGCCTGTCAGGGTCGGGAGGGAGAGCATCAGGAAGAATAACTAACGGATGCTGGGCTTAATACCTAGGGGATGGGATGACCTGTGCAGCAAGCCACCATGGCACATGTTTACCTATGTAAAACCTGCACATGTATCCTGGAACTTAAAATAAAAGCTGGAAAAAAAGTGATGAGGAGGACTCTCCAAGTAGGTAACTACTTTCCAGGTAGGACTCAATGGGAGAGGGTTCTTGGGAACCTTCAGGTTATTCCTGCTGCTTGGCGGGGGAGGTGGGGGAGGAGCTGAAGGGGGAGGAATGAAATCAACCACAAAAATAAAATGTATGTAAAGCTTAAAAAAAGAAACATAAAACCACATGATAAAGTTATTTGTTTTTGAAATGTTACTACAAATAGTTTGTAATGTTAAAACATAGGAAGAGGTTTTTAAAAATGGGAAATCAAATGAATAAAGAAGACCAAAGTCCTAATAAAAAGATGCTTAAGTTGCTAAAGCAAGAAAATCTCATGCATCATCTGCTGTTGGAAAACTACCAGGGATGGCACGTATGATGAAAAACAATTCCAGAGCCTTTCAAGATCTGAAAGCCACAGACATTGAAGGTGTTAAACAGAGAAGGAATACCTGCTTTGCCTTCTGGTGTCTACAAGAAAACCAGAAGTGTCTGCAAGAAAAAAAAGTGACATTTATACAAGTAGCACAGACAATACAGGCAATTGTCAGTAGTATCTCTCACAGGGCACATGAAATGTAGAGAGGGAAGACTAGATTGGTACAAGACTTCTCAGAATCTACATCTTCTTGATGACTCTCCCAGGACACCTCCCCCTGCAGCTCAGCCCCAGATGGAGTCTCACTGCCAATCCTGCCAGGCTACATACATAGCTTTCAGTTGTTAGGAAATGAGCTATGAGTTTCAGTGTTGTGTCTGACTTATAGGCTTTTCTCCTTCTAAACCATGCGGAGCAATTTTGCTTCTTAAGAATTTCTTAAGATCAAAGCAACCCAGCCTCTTGTTGCATAAGAAAGATGTTTTATTAGAACAAACAAGAATATGCCATACAATATCAAAGTGATACTTTATGCATGCCAATTTTTCTATGCATGCTCACATTTAAGTCTAGTTTGACATCATAGTTCTCTTTCAGAATAACTTGGCTTTGAGCGCAAGATGAATTCTCTGTTTTTCTATGAGGTCTCCCTGGGTCCCAGCTGCTGGTTTATTTATAGAATGTGGTCCCACCCAAAGTGTGTGGTTAGTCTCTTCAACTAGATAGTGCCAGCCATTTGGTCTGGCAACTCTGAAGAGAGATGCTGCTATATCTAGTTTGTAAAAGTTCCAAGCCATGCATGCAAGAGATTAGTGTCACTATTTATTTGCTTGTAGGAAAGAGTGAACTCTCATCCCTGGCCAGGCCCATAAGCATTATTGCATATAGGAGGTCTTAACCAGCATAAGGAGAGAAAGAAGCACAAGAAGAGAGAGGGTGGAATAAAGTCAGTGAAGGTTGATATAAACAGCTGGCTTATCATCCCCAGTGGGTTTGAAAAATGTTACAAACATGGGGATAAGTCACCAGGAAATCAGGGAGGTAGTCACAGATCAAGCTAGTGGGAGAATGTGTTGGTATACATGGCGTATCTCCTTACATGCAAGGTAGTCAGGTTGCCCCTGCTTACTTTTATGTCAGGGAGATCCAGATTCATTATCTGGACACAAGCAAGTGAAATGCAAATGATTCCTCATTTCTGTGGATGATCACAGAATAGGCAAGCTCTAGGTTTGTGAAGGTTTAAGACTAGAAACATGAGACTATTCATCTTTAGAAAAATGTTAAGCATCTCATCAGAGCTCCTTTAATGCATCACTCATTAATTCATGAGTGTGCATAATTATATGTACCTACAAAGAAAAAAAAAAGTAGGTGAATGCTGTTGGTGCCTAGGACAACAACAAGGTGTCTACGAAACTCTAAAACTTAAACCATAAAATCAGCCCGTGGTTTCACTATGCACTCTCTGTGTGTAAATTGTGTAACAGAAGCATTTTACAGAAAAAAATATATATTTCTTAGACTAAAAGTAGGAAAAGCTGTAAGTTCATCAATCTATAAGTATTGATTAGAAGGGAGGACAGTCATCTTGGAAGAGAGGAAAAGGAATGCTTGGGGAGAAAATTTGGTAGTGCCCTTGCCCAGGGCCTCAGCCGATCTGGACCCTCTAGCTGGGTGTATCAGGAACTGATCCACTTTATCCGCTTTGCTGTGATCCCTTTCTCTCCAAATAGACTTTTCATTGTAATTTGTCTTTCTATATGGCTTCCTGACAGATGGAGAATTGTGCCACTGGCACAAGTTCAAGCTTGGCAGCTTTGTTCTCCACTGAAAATTAAATCTGTCATTCTGGCTTATACAGCTAGCTGTTCTGAGCTTTGTTAACTTCAGTCCATCTGGAAAAGATTTTTGGAAGTTGCAAACATGAGTGCCACACCCTGGATGATGGTAATTTTACTAAAGTGAATTCTATCTCCAGCTGACTAGCCCTCCCAGGAAAGAGTTTTACCTCCTCCTCCTTCAAATGGAATGCCTGATTCCTTAAGGGCCCAAAATATTCTGTTTAATGTATGTCTGATTATAAGCCCCATAATAAATACACTTGTTTAGGAAACATTCAACATGTTGCTTACTGTAAACCCCAAAACATTCAAGTCTTACAACCAATCTCCATCTTATGCAATAGAATTAATCACTATTAATAAGACTTACATTCTTCTTGGTAGTTTGGCCAACTGCAAAAGTACCTTATATCTTCTCAGTGCAATGAGAAAATTACCATTACTGGTAGATATATATGTGGTTGAACAAGAAAAAGTTTTATGAAGACTTTTTATTCAGAATCTCCATTCATCAAAAAAGTTTGGATATAGTAAAGATTGATAATAGCTCCATGTAAATCCAAAGCATGAGATATTTTCATTAGTTAATTGTGTCATTTCAATGACTTTTGACATTAGGAGAACTTAAGATTAACTACCATTTTGAAAATTGACAAACTGAAGGATAGGAGCTTGGTGAGTTGGAGTACAGGTCAAGAAAGGTGGAGGGGAAAAAAAGCTATAAGGAAAAGGGGGAGAGGCATCCAGATAGCTGATAGAGTTGGCGAAATAGTCACAGCTGTGAACCTGAGCTCACTCTAATTCCCTAAGAACTGCTTCTGATATACAAGAGAAATCATAGAGATAGTAATATGGGTGTGCCTCTTGGCTGAGACTAATATGTCTCAATTGGAGTGGATACCCTAAACCTATTTCTTTGGTCTCTTTTTAACACATTACCCTGGATTTTTCTTGATTTATATAAAACTGAGTAAAGATATTGACTAATAATATAAGCTAACTTGTACTAAGTATTACCATATGCCAGGCACTGGGCTAAGCCCTCTTTATGTATATTCTCAATTAATTGTTGCATCAATTTTATGGGGTATGTTGACAAAAAGAGTCAAACTCTGTAAAATATTTGAAGAGATTTATTCTGAGCCAAATATGAGTAACCATGGCCCGCAACACAGCCATCAGGAGGTCCTGAGAACATTTGGCCAAGGTGGTCGGGGTACAGCTTGGTTTTATATATTTTATATATTTCAGGGAGGCATGATATATCAATCAAATACATTTAAGAAAGACATTGGTTTTGTTCAGAAGGGTGGGACAACTCAAAGTGGAAACTTCCAGGCTATAGGTAAATTTAAACATTTTCTGGCAGACAATTGGTTGAGTTCATCTGAAGACCTGGGATTAATGGAAAGAAATGTTCAGGTTCAGGTAAAGGATTGTGGAGACCAAGTTTTATTGTGCGGAAGAAGCTCTCAGATAGCAGACTTCAGAGACAGCAGGTTGTAAATTGCTTCTTATCGGACTTAAAAAGGTGCCTGGCTCTTAGTTGATTATCTTCTATGTCAGGGAATAAAGGAAGGAAAACAAAGGGGAGAGGAGATTCTCTATAGCATGTGGATTTTTCCCACCAGAGACTTTGCAGGGCAATTTCAAGGTGTGGCAAGGAAATTGTTTTTGGTATAAAACATTTTGATTTTCTTCCTTGTTATGCTAGAGTCAGATTGTAAAGTAAGTCACTATATCCAGGGTTAAATAAAATCCATCTGATGAGAATTTATGGTTTGTAGGGCATGACTCCCCAGACCCCTTAGAAAGGAAATTGAGCAAGAGAAAAAAATCAGAGCTTAGTCCTCAGGTAGCTACAATTATTATCCTCATTTCACAGATGAGGAAAATAGAGTTTCTAAATAACTTGGATCAGGCTATGAACCTACAAAATGGCAGAGATGAAATTAATAATCTCAGTCCGATTACTTAAAAGTGAATATTCTTAACCCTCTTTGCAATAGTCCCTCCAGATCCTCTTTCTAATGCAATAAAGCCATTGCAAAAATTACATTTCCTACCAAACTAAGGAAATCTCTTCCATTTTTTTCTATTTGGATAATGATTAAGCATTATATAATAATAATAGTAATAGCACCTCTTGGACATTTTCTATTCACAATGCAGTATTCTAAGTATTTACATGTACTGACTCATTTAATTCTTCATAATAATCCTAGGATAAAATTACTATTACAATTTCCATTTTATGATGAGGATCTGAGGCACCTGGAGTCCAAGCAACTTGCCTAAAGCCACACAGGCAGATATCATTTACTCACTTATTTATAGCCTAACCAAGAAAGGCCACAGCTGAATGAATTTATTCCAGTTCTTTACTGCCAGTTCAAGGATACATAACAAGTTCTGAGAAAATGTAGAGGAGAAAAATCATTTTCTTCAATTCCTTGGCTAAGTTCTCTTCTAGAATTAATCACAACCCTGGTAAAAATAGAGAACTTTTCATCTCAGATGAGCGTATGCTTCTCTTTAGATTCCTAAGAAACTTTAATTGTTGGTTAGAAAGCTGTCACTTTGGGCTTAAGCAATAATTCCTTGGTTTTATTTAAATTGTTTTAGTGGCCTCTTTTTGTAGTTGATTGAATTGGCCAAAAGGTTGTTTGTTCAGTCATTAAGGACTACTATTCTTGCACTGTTATAAAAATATTCCTTAGACTAGTTAATTCATAGAGATTTAATTGGTTCACAGTTCTTCACGCTTTACGGGAAGCATGGTGCTGGCATCAGCTTAGCTTCTAGGGAGGCCTTAGGAAGCTTACAATCATGGCAGAAGGCAAAGGGAGAGCAGGCACATCACATGACAAAAGCAGGAGCAAGAGAGAGAGAGGCAGAGTGAGAGGAGAGAGAGAGTGACAGGGGGTGGCGGGGAGTGCTACACACTTTTAAATGACCAGATCTCACAAGAACTCACTATCATGAATACAGCACCAACCTATGAGGGATCCACCCCCAGGATTCAAACACCTCCCACCAGGCCCCACCTCCAGAACTGGAGATTGCAATCAGACATGAGATGTGAGTGGGGACAAATATCCAAATTACATCAAGGGCCAAATCAGAATTCTTGCTTTAATGCATCTAAAGAGTATTAAAACTCCCCCATCAGTCACAGGGCCTCCTATGGCCATGATTCTGAAACACGGGAAAGTGTCTGCCCTGTGGTTTTCATGGGCTCTAAAGCAAACCATTTGAGAATCTCAGAAGAGGGAAAGGCAACTATGTTTAGAAAAACATCATCCTCTTCAGGTCATTATACCATGCTGTACCTTGAAGATCACCACACTAAATGCTGGACTAACATTTTTTCGATGATTTTCTTCCTATACATACAAACTCTGTTTTGACATTCCAGGACGTGTTTTGTCATGGTGAAGTTTTCTGCTAGGCAGAGCATTTAAAATCTCAAACTATACAATGCTATTCATTTTACAAAGCAACAATGGCCAAAATGTTTTCTAATAGCCAACAGGCAAACTATTAGTGAAATCTTAAGAAGGAGGGGAAAAAGCCTGATTCACACAATTCATTCTATAGATCAACTAGTTTAAAATTACGTAAATGCCTGCATAACTGACCCAGCTCACAGCTTCATTGTAAACATTAGCCCAAGGTCATAAAAATGAATGGTCCACCATGAGAAATCCCGAGGTCCCTTTCCATGGCTTTCCTCATGGCATTTTTAATCTCCTTATTCCTAAAACTGTAGATGATGGGATTCACCACAGGGATCACCAAGGCATAGAATATGGACACCACCTTGTCCCTGTTTAGGGAGTAGCTGGAACTGGGTCGCATGTACATGAAGAATCCAGAACCATAGAAGAGGATCACAGCAGTCAGGTGAGAGGCACAAGTGCTGAAGGCCTTGGTCCTACCTGTAGCTGAGCTGATCTTCAGAACAGAGGCAACAATGTAGCCGTAAGAGATGAGGACCACTAGTACAGACACTATTCCAACGAGAACACCCACTATGAAGGTCACCACCTCGCTGGTGAAGGTATCAGAGCAGGACAGAGCCAGGACTGGAGGGAGGTCACAGAAAAAGTGGTTGATCATATTGGGTCCACAGAAATCATGCTGATAGACAGAGTATGTTTCAATGAAAGAGCTAAGGAATCCACCCACATAGGCGCCAACCACCATCTTTAAACAAAGGGTATGGGATATGAGGACTGTGTAAAGCAAGGGGTTGCAGATTGCAGCATACCGATCATAGGCCATAGCTGCCAGGAGAAAGCATTCAGTCAGCCCCATCCCACAGAAGACAAAGTACTGAGTGGCACAGCCAACAAACGAAATGGTTTTCTGCTCTGTGATGATGACAGAGAGGATCTTGGGGGCAGTGGAGGACACATAGCAGATGTCCAGGAAGGACAGGTTACTGAGGAAGAAGTACATGGGCGTGTGCAGGTGAGAGTCCATCCTGATGAGAGCAATGAGGCTTAAGTTCCAGGTCAACGTCAGCAGGTAGAGTCCCAGAAATAACATGAAAAGGAAAATATTTATTTGAGGATGGTCTGAAAGTCCCAGGAGGATAAATTTTGTCACAATTGTGTTGTTCCTTCCTACAGCCATAGGCCTGCTTCCTGCATAAAGGAAAGAAGAATCCCGTGGTCAGTTAAATTTTGTTTGTTATTGTAAGAGTGGGTATTTCCTGGAAGATCATACAGTCAGCACCCAGTTAAACAACACCCAGTTAAAGCCCAGCCACCTGCCAGGCAAAGATTTTTCAGAGGAAGTCAGCCTAGGATAATCCATATGCTCTATGTTTGTTGACCAAAAGAGAATCCATCTAATAATAAAGTAGAAACTGATTGGGAGTTAGAAGCGCGAGTTTTGTCTTCAGCTCCATTCATAACTTGCTGGGAACTTTGGAAAAGTCATTTCTCCAGATTCTCATTTTCTCAAATGGGAAATGAGAGGGTTGAATCAGATGAATTTGAAGTGTCCCTTTGGACTTAGGTTTGCTATGGCTTTTTTAGACTTTCTGACTTGAAAATAAAGTATAAATAAATAAAGTATAATAAAGTTAGCCATTTTTATGCATTATAGATCTTTAGTATAAGAACTCAGAAGAAGGGAACTGAATACAGTGGGCTACAATTTTTGACATATCCCATTTTGTGGGAGGAAATCCAGGCAACAGTCTAACAATCTATTCTTCTAGGTAGTAAAACTAAGTGGGAAAAAAATATGTGTGTGTGTGTATACATATTTGTGTATATATGTATACTTGTGTGTGTATATATAGATATATATATGTTATACATATGTGTGCAGGGATAATTGTATATATGTGTATGTTTGTGCACATATATACACACACACACTTATCATGTTTAAGACCAGAACATTTATTCTAATTATATAATGTTCTTAATAAAAGTCATTGCACAAAATTCATAGAATGATGAAAATTTCAACTAGCACAGTCGGCACAATTATAGGAAAGAAGGGATATGAACAGGTCTCCATGAAGGGGAAAGGGGAGCATTACCTAAGCTGACTGAGATGGGCTGAGCCATTGTGGTCAAGAACCAACAGCAATCAATATTTCCTGGGCAAGAAAAGCAGCAGGGAGAAGAGGGTTCATTCAATATTTAAAGACAGTGATAAGCAAGGGACAACTTTGATGTCATCAGGCCAGATCAGACAATCACTATGAAGACAAGAGGTAAGCCCATACATATCTGGCAGTTAAGAAAGACAGACTGGCACTGATGTAAGATCAAACTGAGGAAACAGGCCAGGCGCAGTGGCTCACTCCTGTAATCCCAGCACTTGAGAGGTGGAGGCAGCCCGATTGCTTGAGCTCAAGAATTTGAGACCAGCCTGGACAACATGGCAAAACCCTGTCTCTACTAAAAATACAAAAATTAGCTGGGCATGGTGGCATGCTTCTGTAGTTTCAGCTACTGGGGAGGCTGAGATAGGAGAATCGCTTGAACCCAGGAGGCGGAAGTTGCAGTGAGCTGAGATCGCATGCCACTGCACTCCAGCCTGGTGACTGAGCGAGACTCCATCTCAAATAATAATAATAATAATAATAATAAAATAATAATAATACAAAAATTAGTGGGCTGTGGTGGCACATGCCTGTAGTCCCAGTTACTTGGAAGGCTGAGGTGGGGGGATCACCTGAGCCCAGGAGGTCTAGGCTGCAGTGAGCCATGACTGCACCACTGCACTCAAGCCTGGATGACAGAGTGAGACCCTGTCTCAAAAAAAAAGGAAACTTTTTTTAAAAATTAGGAAATACAAATGGGTATAAAGAGGCAGAAATGCCCTGAGAAAGAAGACTCTGGTGAAATTAAGGTTACTGTATTTTATTATCTGCATGGAATTTGTTTGCCCATGCATGTTTGCACCCAATGGTAACTGTGGTTCTCTGTCATTCATCATATTAAAAACTTCTCCAACTTTGTGTTTTTTACAAATTTCTAATCTCCCTGCAAGTCACTGGTCAAGCAGTCAAAACCAAGACGAGCCTAGATTGATCTTCACTAAAACATCAATCTATTTAATCCTATCAGAAAGGAAGTAAGATGAATTTGTTATCTCTTATCTTGGTGAAATCTTCCCTACCAGAATTTAAGTTACTCAAAGACAGGCAGAGAGTTTTGCCCATTCTGTTTACTGATCTAACCTTGTAACCACCCAATGGGTTCACCTTGCCCACTGCCTAGACAGAGCTCATTTATCAAGACAGGGGAATTACAATGGAGAGAGAGTAATTCATGCAGAGCCGGTTGTGCAGGAGACCTGAGTTTTATTATTACTCAAATTAGTCTCCCTGAGCATTCAGGGATCAGAGTTTTTAAAGATAATTTGGTGAGCAGGGGCTTCGGAAGTGGGGAGTGCTGATTGGTTAGGTTGGAGACGGAATCAAACGGACCCAATTGAGTTTTTCTTGCTTTCTTCGGTTCCCCGGTGGGATGGCAGAACTGGTTGAGCCAGTTTACAGGTCTGGGTGGTGTCAGCTGATCCATCTAGTGCAGGGTCTGCCAAATATCTCAAGCACTGACCTTAGGTTTTCCAATAGTGATGTTACCCCTAGCACCAATTTGGGAAGATTCAGACTCTTGAAGCCAGAGGCTGCATGACTCCTAAACTGTAATTCCTAATCTTGCATCTAATTTGTTAGTCCTGCAAAGACAGACTGGTCCCCAGGCAGAAAGGGGGTATCTTCAAGGAAGAGTTGCTATTAATTTTGTTTCAGAGTCAAACCATGAACTGAATTCCTTCCCAACATTACTTCAGCCTATGCCCAAGAATGGACAAAGATAGCTTAAAAGTTAGAAGCAAGATGGAGCAGGTAGGTATGATTTCTTTGACTGTCATAATTTCCTCAGTTATAATTTTGCAAAGGCAGTTTTATCATAAGTACAAAGAATAGGGCCTGGGACATAGGTGCCCAGTAAATCTTTTGTTGAATAAATAGATTTTTTTTCCACCACTTATCCTCAAAGTTTGGCAGAAGGGTTTGGCCTATGACTTACTATATTTGGCCTGTTATTATTATAATAACAAAACATGTAATATATAACTAATCACAAACAATAATCATATAACAATCATAATATAATAATATAATCAAACACTTATTTAGTACTTATTGTGTGCCAGGTACTGTTTGAAAGGCTTGATTTCTATAAACCCATTTAATTATCCTAATAGACTCAAGAAGTGGCAGCATTACTCGGCCCCTTTTACAAATAAAAGGCAGAGTAGGCTGTAAATGTATAGTTGTGATTTGCCGCTGGATGGATGAGGTACGAGGGAATGAGCTGGACTTACTGGATTACACTGGGCAGAAGGATCCTTCAATCTTGTGCTACAAGAGAAAAAATATTGATTGCTTTGCTGCCATAACATCTTTTGCAAACTAGGTCATCTGCATTTCCCACTGCTCCATGACTGGTTTCTGGTTCCATCAATTTCTTATGCCTTGGCCTCATGTAAATAGTAAACCATGCTTCTGGAATCCCCGCGCCTTTGTTAACAAGTCTTCCAAATAAATGGGCTGTGGGAGTTCATTATTTTAATGGGCAGAGGTAGCCACATTCTTTCTCCAAGAGGCTGCCCTCTGCCACTCACTCCAGGGTCCAACATAAAAAGCCCAGCAATCATTAGAGCTAAACATTTCTGAGCACTAATTGTTCCCTGGAGTGGTGGCAAAAAGGGCCAACCGCTCATCACAGGAGCCTCTTTCCATCCCCCTACCTATTCTTCTCTGAGCTTTCTCTGATTTGAGTCCAGGAAAACTCCCTGCTGGGTTAGTAGACGCCTTTTGTTTAAGAGAAATTTCATCAGAAATAAACCACACATAAACACACCAAGCCTTGTACTGAAATATACTGGTTAGAAACACATGTTTGCAACACAGAGAATTGGGTTTAAATTCTGGCTCTGCCCTTTTATCAACATAAACATGTTCAACGTTGTTTAATGTCTTAAACTTATCAACTCCCTCATTTGTAAAACTGGTGTAACAAGAATACCTACCTCAAAAGAGTTGTGATAATTAAATAAGCTGTGAATAAGGTAGGCATAGCACAGTGCCTAACAAACAGAAATCACTCAATGAATGTAAACTAATGATGTCATTAACTCTGTTTCTTGGGTCATGGCCAAAAATGTGTCTCTCCTTTCTGTCTTTTTCTTGTGACTTATTTGTACCACGATAAAAAGATGTCTTTTCTCTTTATTTTTTTTAATGAGGCTGGATGGGATGAAGGGCTTGATGGGGCTCTTCTTTTCTCTTTTTAATATTTTGGGTGCTACTGCCAGCAATGCCACTACCTGGATGTGCCACTGTGGGCAAGTCAATTAACCCCTCCAGTCTGAGCGAATTGGGCTCACTCTCCAAGAATTCATCCAGCCCTGAAAGTCTGATGTTTCAAAACATTGATTTCCTGTTTTTTGAAATGTTTTCTTTAGGAATGAAGTTCATAAAAAATGAATTAATCTATTTCGTGGAGACCAAGTTAGCAATCCTCAGTCTCAAAAGAAATAAAATTAAATGAGAGAAATGTCTTCTATATAAAGGGATATAATTACTGAGACTCTTGACTTACAAGGTAATAAGCTTAATTTAGGAAAGAAATTTAGTAACTAAGATTGTTGAAAGAAAGGAAGGTAAATGGCTTCAAGAATCAACTGTGAAGATGAAAAGGCAAGGAAGTTCTTCATCAAGAGAAACATTCTTATCTAAGGTTGAAGATAAACTATTCTAGGAAATTCTGTGCTGAAAGAGTAAACTCCAACTAATTTATGAATGAGTTTTGATACTGAGTTAAGATCTGGGGAATTTAAAAGGTAAATCACACAGTTATGATCGATACATTTTTCTAGGATTAGAAAAGGCTGATAAGATAGGGTAGTGATAGATTTCATCTATCATGGCAACTCTGATTATAGTGATAATGACTATCTACAAAGTAAGACTGAAAATCTTAAGAATAAAGAGCAATAACGTCTTTTGCACCAATTTGGAAGGAACTGGAGGCCATTATTCTATACGAAGTAACGCAGGAATGGAAAACCAAATACTGTACATTCTCACTTAAAAGTAGGAGCTAAGCTATGAGAACACAGAGACATACAGAGTGATATGGACTTTAGGGCCTCAGGGGGAAAGGTGGAAGTGGGATGAGGAATGAAAGACTACATATTGGTTATAGCATACACTGTTTGAGTGACAGGAACATTAAAATCTCAGAATTCACTACTAATAGAATTCATCCATGTAATCAAAAACCACTTGTACCCCAAAAGCTATTGAAATAAAAAAAGAACAAATTATAAATTAACAATGTCTGCATTGGACAGAAAAATGCAGAATGAGGACTCAGAATGTATTTATTAACCTAGTCTATAAGAAATCTGAGAATGAGGAAGAAAGTCATCCTACTAAATCCATCTGGATAAAACCATAAACTCTTCATGCCCTTACTTTCAAAAATCAAATTTAATCAAAATAGCAGAAGTTTAAGTGAACATCAGAAAGTATCCAAGGAAATATGTTACAGAACAATATGAATATATTTAATATTAGTCAAGTGTACACTTAAAAAATAATTAAGATGATGTGATGGTTAATTTTAGGTGTCAACCAGACTAGATTAAGAGATATCCAGATAGTTGGTAAAGCACTATTTCTGGGTATGTCTGTAAGACACAGGATGTTTTGAATCAGTGGACTGAGTAAGGAATATCCGCCCTCACTTAATGTTGATGGGCACCCTCCAATCGGTTGAGGGTCTGGAAAGAACAAAAAAGCAGTGGAAAAGTAAATTCCCCGTCTCTCCTCTGAAGCTGAGATACCTTTCTCTCATCCTTTGATATCATATCTCCAGGGTCTCCTTTGAAGTCTGGGATTTGCATTAGTATCCCCTTAGGTTATCAGGCATTTGGCCTCATGTTGAGAGTTACACCATTGGCTTTCTTGGTGTAGGGGCCTTTGAACTTAGAGACTGAACCACGCTCAGGAAGTCAGGATTCTGTGATTCTTCAGCTTGCAGATGTCACATTATGGGACTTCTCAGCCTCCATAATCTCATGAGCCAGTTCTCCTGATAAACCCACTCTCACCTATCCATCTGTTAATATCTGTCCATCTGTTCATCTGTCTGTCTGTCTGTCTATCTATTAATACATCCTCCTGGTTCTGTCTCTCTAGAAAACCCCAACTAATAAATATGGTAAATTTAACATCATATGCTTTTTACCACAATAAAAAAGTATGAAAGCAAATAGCACATAAAGGCAAATAAACTCCACACAGAATTATAAGTGTTTACAATTGGAAGTGCTTTGAGGTTCGACTCAAAATATATCTTCCTAGGATCCTATGCATCTTAGAGCTTGTTCTCTGAGAGCATCTCCTGAAATATTATTTACTTTCGTTTTAGCTTAACATTTTAGCATAGCTATTTTGATGAGTTTACTTGAATCGTTTCAAAGAAACCCCAGAGAAAAATCCAAATATGCTTAGTAGTAAAACATCTTAACTCTCAAATTGGAATTTGGAAAGTTATCACGGGGTGCATTTCTTCCACTGGCGACTAGTAAACATTTCAACCTGATACGGATCCAAAGTGTTTTTACAAGACATCCCTAACAAACCCAAAGTGAAGGTATATTTAAAAGCTGTAGAGGTCTTTAACAATTTATACAAGAAGGAAAGCGCAAAGACATCATAGGACCTGAATTCTAATTCCCATTCTACTATGGCAGATTGGGCTGTTGATCTCTCCTGACCCCTCTCTGGACTTCAATTTTTTTATTCTGAAACCAAAGAGCTAAAATAGCAAACCTCTAAAAACTCAAACAGCATGATTACAACTAACTTTATTACTAAACCATTGTCTGTCAAAAGCAAGCGCCTATTAGTTTTTATCCGTATGGAATGTTGCTGCCACCTAGTGGAAACATGCCTAAATTGTAGGGTCAGTTGCAATTGTGACTGATCATCTTCAAACACATTACATCCTCACTGTGATCCAAGCACTGAACCATGTGCTTCTCAAGCACCTGAACTCAATATTATCATGAAGTTCAATTCTGAGAAATAAACCAGATCAGGGAGAGGGGCAACATACTAAGCATAATGTAAATGATAAATAACAATAACAAGCAAATACATTTAGATAAGGGTGATGTAACTGATAACAGGTAAGTCATAAGTTTACATTCATGGCATAATCTTTTTAATCAGATTTTTAAATATTTAAAAAGAGATGCAATGATATAACAGGAGACAAATGAGAAGAGTAGGCATCAGAAGTAAAAATAATTGGTAGTAGGACCACACGTCGTGGGTTGAAATCCATCCTATTGCCAGTGTGTGGTCTTGGATGCCTCAGTTGATCTTACATAAGCTTTTCCTTTATCTCTGAAAGTGCACCAAATATATCAACATTGTATGTTTGTGTGAAGAGCATATAATATACAATCTATATGAAAATCATTATATAATCTATTCAATCATGAGGGGTTATCATTTTGATTTTTAAATTGCCCATTTGTCTCAGAAGAAACATCTCCAGTGTAATATTCTGATAATTAGTTTATTAGAGATAGCATGATAATCTATATTATTGTTGTCCCTGGCTAACTATATGTTTTTGTTAAATACCAGTTAGCTATATGTTTTCATTAAAATGTCATCTAATTTGGATATGGTTTTTAAAAACTTTCAGTTTTAGCCAATCTTGGCACAGTATTTTTTAATAAAAAATTACCTTAGCTATCAGGGTCATTTTTATTAATTGTGTACTTAATATTATCATAGCCCTAATTATTTGTAAATAATATAAATTTTATGCTCCTGAAAAACACTTGAAAGTATTAAACTCTCATGAAATTGTCAGGTAAGACTTAAACTAAAAAATGAATCATTAGAAAATTTTAAGTGTTAATTCCAACTCAAATGAAAATATGCTTAATCATTGATATAGTGAAAGTTGCAGTGAAGATTTAAAATAATGTTAATGCAAAAAATAAAGCACAAGTTTCTCTACTTATCAAGGTATTTGAGGACTCATATGAATTGACAACATCATGAGTATAAATTTTCCAAGAAGACTTTGAACATTGCTCTGACTAAACATCCATTGAAATGAATTTCCCTCAGGAACTCTCAAAGGGAGCATCTCAAAAGAAAAGAATCACAAGGTACTCATCTAGTTTCAGAACAATGACCTGAGCTCAGAAGAGAAAGGAGGTTCTGGAAAGAAGCAGTTTTCTATCACTTAAATTATCCTTCAGCCCAGCCCCCAGACACATTCCTGAGTCCTGGTCCAAAGGGACTGGGGAAAGAATGCTGGAAAAAAGAAACTGAAATGAGTATTAAAGTACCAGTAGTACTAATGCCAGCAGTTTGGCATCAAGGTATGATGCTCTCAGTGCAGATACCTGTATCTTCAATGCCAGCACCTCAGCCATGAGACACTGTATTGTGCATCAGAGCTAGTGACATGGTGACTATCTGCAGGAAATACCATCCTGATCCATAACAGGAAAGAAGTAAAACAATAGATAACACAATAGGAGATTATTATACAAAGAGTGTGTGAGCCACTCCCTGATGGCTTCCAGAATGAGGAGGAATTTTGAGGACTGTGTGGGTATAGAAGGAATTCAAAGGAATCTGGGGTGGTAAGACACCCTGGAAACTTTGTTTTGATAACTATTATTGTGATCATGTTTCAGTCTTTCAGCTGATGTGGGCAAGAAGAGTGGTTATACATAGCATTATTAATTTAAACTCTGAGATAAGAGGAAATAGCCTAGGTAAAGTGTGTAGAAGATGAAAAACAGCCCACAGACAAGACTTTGAGGATTATTCCCGCATGTAAGGATATAGAGGGAGAGAGAATCTGATGATTACAATGAGCCTACCATCTCTTATGTCCATTCTGTTACCCCAACACACACACATACACACAACATATTTTCACCTACAGTTGTGAGGGCTGAAGGCAAGAAAACAATAAACAAATGCAGCCGGTGACTCCTCCGTAGTACCAGAGTAACTCCTGGCTATGTCTTTATTGAACTGCCACCCATGGCTACCTTGGCTTTTAGAATTGAAAATTGCATCTACTTCTGCTTTAGGATTCCACTCCTGAAGATCGACTGTGTGGCTCTTGTTCTGTTATCTCTCTTAGAATTAGGTTCTTTGGGAATTACCTTCTCTCAAATCCAAATACCTGGTTAGGGATATATATTATATACATATTTCCAAGTTGGATGTATCCCCAAAAATATGTAAGTCTGGTTCGACATTTTAAAAATCAGTCAATGAATCTCTCTTTATCAATAAAGTAAAAATCAAGAAGAAAATGTATAAAATCAATGAATTTGATATATGTCTTTTACAAAATCCAATATCCATTTATGATAAAGACTCTTGGCAAACTAGGACTAGAAAGAACATCTGACAACTGATATAGTTCATAGATCAACAACAAAAATACCCTACAGCTATTATTACACTTAGTAGTTAAAGACTAAATATTTTTCTCCTAAGATCAGGAAAAAGGCAATGACGTCTGCTTTCACCATTCATTTTATACATTGTACTGGAGTTCCTATCAATAAAGCAGGAAAAATAAGTAAAAGTTACATAGATTGCAACGAAAAATATAAAACTTCCTTTATACACTGTAGTAGTCTGTTTTCACATAGCTGTAAAGAACTTCCGAAGACTGGATAATTTATAAAGGAAAAAGGTTTAATTGACTCAGTTCTACATGGCTGGGAAGGCCTCAGGAAACTTACAATCATGGGGAAAGGTGAAGCGGAAGCAAGGACCTTCTTCACATGGCAGCAGGAGAGAGAGTGAAACAGCGAAGCAGGAAGAGTCCCTTATAAAACCATCAAATCTCATGAGAGCTCACTCGCTATCATGAGACCAGAATGGCGGAAACTACCGCAATGATTCAATTACCTCCCATCAGGTCTTTCCCTCAACACTTGGGGATTACAATTCAAGATGAGATTTGGGTGGGGACACAAAGCCTAACCATATCATCCTCAAATAATATGATTGTAGAAAATCCCAAAGAATCTATAGCATAGGTTCAAGAACTAATAAGTTAAACAGTGCCCCAATAAACAGTCAAATTATAAAAATTAACTGTAGTGAACAATGGTAATTGAGCTAGTAATGAACAATTAGTAATTGAACACTATTAGTAAATGGTAATTGAAATTTTCAAATGTATCATTTACAATACAATAACATTTTTAAAAACATGAAATACTTAGGTATAAACCTAATGAAATAAATAAAAGATCTGTGTGCAGCAAACTATAAAACACTGATGAAAGAAATCAAATATCTAAACATACGGAGATATATACCATGTGTATGGATTAGAAGACTCAATGTCGTATCATAATAAATATCAATTCCCCCAAAATAGATCTCTATATTCAACACATTTTAAATCAAGTATCAACAGGATTTTCTGTAGATATTTTCAAATTGATTCTAAAATTTTTATGTTGACGATGATCACTTTGAAAAAATAAAAGTAATACAATATTTATGGAAAGATAAAGGAACTAGAAGAATCAAAATAATTTTGATATAGAAGAACAAAGGTGAGGGACACACATTACTTGCTTTGAAAAGATACGCATATATCTACAATAATTAAGAAAGTATGACATTAGAGAAAGAAAAGAATACATAAATCAATGCAACAGAATAGACAGTTCTGTTCTGAAGAACAGAAATAGACCCACATACTTACAATCAAATGACTTTCATCAGTATGCAAAAAACAGCTCAAATGAGAAAGAATATACTTTTCCATGAATAGTGCTGGGACAATTGGATATCATTGCGCCAAAATATGAAACAGTTCATACTTCTCACCATACACAAGTAATTAAATCATACAACTAAATGTAAAATATAAATTATAAAATTTCTAGAAGAAAAAATAGAAAAAGGTCATTATGACAGCGTTATGCAAAGATTTCCTAGATGTTACACCAAAAGCACAATTAAAAAAAGGAAAAATGGTAAATCAGACATGCAAAAATTGAGGATTCTGCTCTCAAAAAATATTATTAATGGCATGAAAAGACAAGTTACAGATTGGAAAAAAAAAGTTCAAATTATATATTTGATAAAGGAATTATATGTAGCATATATAAAGAACTTTCAAAACTAAGTATTACATTTTAGAAACTTTTTAAATGGGCAAAATATATGTGAACATATAATTCAGCAAAATAGATATATGGATGGACATACGATACTCAATGCCACTATTCATTAACAAAAAAGAAATTCAAATCAAAACTAAACCCCGCTAATATCTATTAGAATGGCAAAAAATAAAAATAAAAAACAAGTAGCATATAGTAAGTATAGCCATTCTAGAAAACAATATAGATATTCCTCAAAAAACTAAACATAGAACTGCTATATAACCCAGCAATCCCACTACTGGGTATATATTCAAAGATAATGAAATCAATATGTCAAAGAGATAACTGCACTCTCACGTTTATTGCAGTACTATTCACCATAGCCATGATATGGAATCAAGCTAAGTGTCCATCAATGGATGAACGGGTAAAGAAAATATAGTATATATACACTATTCTGCCTTCAAAGAGAAGAACATCTTGTCATTTGCAACAACATGAATAAACCTGGAGGGCATTATGGTAAGTGAAATAAACCTGGCACAGAAAGACAAATACTGTATGCCCTCAATTATGTGAAATCTAAAAAAAATTGAACTCATAGAAGCAGAGAGTAGAATGGTGGCTACCAGGGGCAGGGGTTGAAGGAGCAGGCAGCTGTCACTTAAAAGGTACAAAGTTTCAGTTAGACAGGAGAAATAAATCTTGGAGATTTGTTGTACAGCATGGTGACTATAATTAATGATAATGTGTGTAGTATACTTGAAAATCACTGAAAAAGTAGATTTCAAAATGTTCTCATCAGAAAAATGATAAGTAGGTGAGCTGATGGATATGTTCATTTGCTTGACTTAATAATTCTTCTATGTATACATATATCAAAACATTATGTTATATATCATAAATATATATAATTCGTCATTTGTCAATTTAAATAAATAAATGAAGAGACCTAACTCTCAATAAATAAATAATACATACTTAAGCAATGCACAAATGAATAATTTCTCCCTTATCTATATTTTTCTTTGAATTCTACTCAGTCTATCCTGGCTGTATCTCCGTTCATTTTTTTCTCTGCCTGGTTGGATAACTTTCTCTCCTTTAATTAGCCATGGAATTGAGATCAATCATCCACTGTTTATCGTAGCTACTTTGAAAAGGCCAAAGTTCCATGTTCTCAGCTTAAGAAACAAGAGAATCAAATATTTTACTTTTTCCCCTCCACCTGCAAGCACATGTACTAATGGCTTGCCTTTTGTTAAATGTGTGGACCAATATTACTTTTTATTCGTATGTAGCTCTCCATAGAATAAAAGTCCTACATCTTTATATTACACCTTTATATTCCATAGCAGAGTAAGTTTTTTTAAATGTTTTCAGAAAAACAAAATGCCCTATTCCTAATGTCTCTTTCCTGGAAGAAGATAGTAGGTTTCTGTGGAAAGAAAATGGATTTATGAATTGAGGGGTATGATTGACCATATCAACACATTTATGTGAGTTTCAAAATAAATGCATGTGCCATATGTTTATATGCAATGTTTGGTATTACACAGATTCAAATATTGGATCAATCCCTTACTAGCATAAAATTTCAAGCAATTTATTTAGCTTCTCTCAATTTCGGTTTCCTCCTCTGCAAGGGGAATTTGGGAGAACTTACTGAGCTAACACTCATAAGGCACATAGTATAGTGCTTAGTACATAGTAGGAGCTCAGGAAGGTTAAGTTCCCACCCTTTTAACATACTTCTGGCCAAATAGGTTATACTAAGAAATGGAAAAGGGTCAATAAATATATATGTATAGATAGGCAATGTTGCTTTCTTTTGTGGAGTGGTGTTTAACCTATCCTTATGCTCCATTGCTATCTTGAGGATTTTCGTCATGTACTACCAGAAAATGTCTTGATTGGCCTTGGGGGATTGGAGGCCCTGGCCACTGGGATGGAGTTTAATAAGCATCAGTTTTGGAGCTTTTAGAGTTTGTGTTCTAGACAACCCCAGAGAGCAATTAACCATAAAGCCATGAAGTTCAGGTGATACATTCCTCCCTTTCAAAAAGACCCTCAGGGGCAAATGTAATGAAACATCTCCAAGGAGAGAAGAAAAAAAACCTCTCCCCAATTTACCCCCAACCCCAACTTTGAATGTTTTCCCTAAATGACCCTAAATGCACATATTAGCTGATACGAGAAGAGCTTCTTAAAGATTGCAACCTCCATCCTTTCTGTACATATCTTTTTCCTCCTTTACTCTGCCCCAAAACACACCTTCTATGCACCAAGAGGATATTTTGATCCTTGATGAAAAAACCAGCCTCAAGCTCTCTCCAAACTCATTAGCACTTTGGGAATTGGAAGCAGCCACTGAAACCCGATTAAACTCCTTCCAACAGGGTAAGTGCAGTTTACTCTTTGTCTTCACCCCCATATTAATCTCACATGATAGAATCCCCTATATCCACAAGCCCATTTAGGTAACCAAGAAGTTCTTTGACTTTTAGTTTTTCTCCCTGCACCTCTCAATGCGATTTGTCTTTCCTCAAATTCAGCCAAATCTTTTTGTACTTTTTTTAATACTTTTTTTGTACTTTTTAAAAAATAGACCTTATTTTTTAGAGCAATTATAGAGTCACGGCAATATTGACCAGAGATTTCCTATTTATCCTTTTACTGCTACACATGCATAGCGTCCTCCATGATCAACCTCCCCCACCACAGTGGTACAATGTTACAATCAATGACCCTACATTGGCACATTATCCATAGTTGACATTTAGGTTCATTCTTGGTGTTGTGCGTTCTGTGGGTTTGCACAAATGTATAATGACATGTATCCACTGTTATAGGATCATCCATAGTAGCTTCACTGTCCTAAAGACCCTCTGTGCTCTGCCTGTTCACCCTTCCCTCTCTGACCCCTAGCAACTGCTGATCTTTTTACTGTCTCCATAGTTTTGCTTTTTCCAAAATGTCTCATAGGTGGAATTATACACTATGTAGCCTTTTCAGGTTGCTTTATTTCACTTAGTAATATGCAAGTAAGGTTCCTCCATGTCTTTTCATGGCTTGATAGCTCATTTCTTTTCAGTACTATACTTTTCAAGGTGTCTGCTGTATACTTTTTTGTTTTCAAGCATTCTCTGCTGTCATTTAAGTACTTAAGTAGAATACGGAAAATTTGAATTTACAGATTTTTTTGCCACAGTTTTTCAAATGTACATTATTCTTTTCATATTTGAGCTTTCTCCAATTCAAAATTGAAATTCCAGATAATATGCAGAAATTTAGGATTTACGTTCAATTTTGTTATCTGTCTCAGATAATTCTATGCTCTTGATTTATCAGTTGAATAGATTTCCCAGTGCAGTGTTTTATTAATTGTTGTATACGATAAGCTGGACTCTGTTTGATATAGTTTGAGTGTTTGTTCCTTCCAAATCTCATGTTGAAATGTAATCCCCATTGTTGGAGGTGAGGCCTGGTAGGAGGTGATGGGGCGGATCCCTCATGAATAGGGTAGTGCTATCCCCTTGGTGATGAGTGAATTCAGGCAACAGCGGGTTGCTTAAAAGAGCCTGGCCCTTTTCTGTTGCTCTCTCTCTCTTGCTTCTGCTCTCACCATATGAGACGTCTGCTCCCCCTTCAACTTCCACCATGATTATAAGCTTCCTGCAGCCCTCATCAGAAGCAGATGCCAGCACCACACTTGTACGATCTGCTGAACTGTGAGCCAATTAAACCTATTTTCTTCTTTTTTTTTTTTTTTGAGACGGAGTCTCGCTCTGGCGCCAAACCTCTTTTCTTTATAAATTATCCAGCCTCAGGTAGTCCTGAAAAAGGGCCTAATACACTATTCTATATTGTCTTAAAAGGGCCATATTACTAAAAGAGAGCTAAAAGAAACACATGGTCTCTTTAACTGGTAAGCAGTTGACTATTAAGTATTCAGTAGTATTTTTTAAGTCTTCAGAAAACCATGATGAATTATTAGCTTTATAAATGCATTAATTGTTCATTACAAATTTTGTGAACAGTAAACCCAGCATACTATTAGATGCTATGGTAAAACAAATATGAAACCAGTCTTTTCAAAAACCAAGGTTACTCTAAGGAGGGAAATTTGCTCACCATGATAATCTGAGTAAGGCATTTAAGAGCCTGATTCTGAAATCACAGCCCAATCTTGGTTATTCTCTACTGCTCCTGTGATGGGCTTCCTGAAGTACATTTGAGCCCTTGCAACTACCAAGATGATTAAAAGGGAATGACATTTCTGAAGGAACCTCTATGCCCTTAAACAGAGCCTCAATTATTAGTAAGTAATCCACAAAGTAATTTAGAAGACCTGTAATCCAGACACACTTTACATAGCAGGTTTTCTAAACACTGCAGATGCCTCTAAACTCCAAAACCCTCCTTCTCTTTTCTCCCTAATGCTGTGAATCATACCATCTGAATCTTAATTCTTGAATTAAAGTCTTGACCCCTTTAGCATTATCACCTTACATTGAGAGGAACTCCTCATTTCATCAATCATTTGTACATTCAGATGAAAGAAAGACCTGGAAGAGCAGTACCTTGAGGGCACCAGGCACCGGCAGGAGCGAGAGGAAATGGCATCATGAAGTGAAGGACATGCAGCTCAGATCAGGATTGATGGGGAAATCACAGAACACCTCCAACTCCACAATTTGGCTGACTGAGGTCCTTCTCATCATTCAATTTTTTCCTCCATCACCAACTGTGTCTGTGAAGTTCAAATGAGGCAAACTTGGTTATAAAGTTTAGCACTTCCTCCAGATATATTTGATGGAAAATGAACAGAATCATAAATCAACTCTACAAGTCCCCATCAATTACCCAGTATTTTCTATGTGCAAAGGACTGTGCTAGGTGCTTGGTTTTACTGTATTATTATCTTCCCGTGTCTATCAAGGACAGTGTAGTTCATGAAGATCCTGGAATTGCATCTACGAGTCTAATGAGGTCACTGAGCCTCTCAGACTCTTCCTCTTCAGCTCTGTAAAATAGACCCGGTGTTGATTACACCTGTATCATAGAATTGTAGGGAGTCCAGGCTCCCCAAGTTTGCTGCAAGAGTGAATAAAACCTCCTTTCCCTCTCAAGGGAAGAAGCACCTCTTCGTGAGCGGGGTTCCGTGCCATAAAGCACTCCATACGACCCTTAAGATACCTTCTCTCTAATGTTCTAAAATAAGCTCCAGGGCATCCATACGTGGGAATAAAACTCTACATACACTTTTCCTTTTGTTTCAATTTGTCCAGCTCCACTTTCTGTTTCTGGGGCTGGGAAATCTCATCCTTAAATACAAAATTTCTCCCTCCTGATGACAACATTCAAAACAGACTTTCAATTAACCCATCAGACCTCCAGTCATTAAGTTCCTCAACCTCACTCGTAAACACTTCTTACAAACTTGCATGGTCCATTAGTGAACTTCTTATTTCTCTAACATAAGCATACTTCAACCTATTATACAAGGAGGAAGTGTTTCAAAATTAATGGTCGGTTCTATCAATAATACTTTAAGGAATAGGTGCTGCTGATAACAGTCACAGTCCAAGTTTATTAAGCAAACATTCTATCTCAAGACCCATCATGAGCCCTTTATATATTATCTTAAGCAATTTTCAAGCTCTGTTGTTACTGTTGGTTTTGTTGTTGTTTTGAGACAAGGTCTCCCTTTGTCACCTAGTCTGGAGTGCAGTGGCACAATCACAGCTAACTGCAGCCTCAACCTTGTGGGTTCAAGCAATCCTCCCACCTCAGCCTCCCAAGTAGCTGGGACCACAGGTGTATGCCATCGTTCCCGACTAATTTTTTTCATGTTTATTTTTATTTGTAGAGATGAGGGCTCACCATGTTGCTCAGGCTGGTCTGGAGCTCCTGGCCTCAAGCAATCCTCCCGCCTGTGCTTCCCAAAGTGCTAGGATGATGAGCATAAGCCACCACACCTGGCCAGTAGTGGCTGTTATTCCCATTTTACAAATGAGGAAATTGAAACTCAGAAAGGCTAAATGAGTTGCCCAACATCCCACAGCTGGCAAGTGGCAGAGTCAGAATTAGAACCAGGCTTTTTCTAAAGCCTACCCAGGATCAAACCACTACCTTCTTGCAGAGCTCTTTTTGTTTTAGCTGCCAATGTCTCCATGTGGCTCTACGTCTGCTCTCAATTATGCCAAAGTTTGTTGCACGTTCCTCTTTTATTTCCTCAAAGGATAAAGAATCTTCTCTTGACTCTAGAAAGTTCACAAACCTTTTACAAACAGGAGCAAAACCTTAGAATATAGGATGAAGCTTAAAGTCATACCAACAATATTGTGACTACTGTGATGAAGATCTAAAACTCTGCACAAATGGCAGCATGGTGATAGCTAAAAGGAGCTTCACATTCTCCCATTATCCAAATTTGAGGGGTTTAGCACTGAAAAATATGTAGAAGGAACTATTGAGAGGGGAGCAAATGAGGCCCAATTTCAAGGGCATCTGTCTGAGCAAGTTCCAGGAAAAAAACATTAAGAATGTTAATGAGACCTTAACTGGCAATGAGTAGATGTAGACTGATTTGTGAAAACTGAGGATGTCAAAATAAAGTGGCTCTCCTAAACTGAGCAAGAAAAATTCAGCACAAATAGAGTATTACTTCCCAAATTGTGAAGTTATTGACTTGCAATGATTTCTATAATGTATACAAGTTACAAAGGTTTGCGTACTGTGATACAAACACCTATGCACATAAACATATACTTGTACATAAAAACTATACACCAAAATGTTAAGAGTTATTATTTCAAGAGATAGATCATAATGTTCAGTTTCCTTTTTTTTTATTAATCAGGAACATCATTTTTTGTTTCAATAGTTCACATTTGTATATTGATCGTTAACCAAATATCTCACAGTTCTTTAATTTAAAAGGCAGTTAAAATAATTTCATTGATTTCCAAATTATTTGGGTTAAGAATTGAAGAAGGATCAAGATATATTCCAAACCTTTAAGGGTCATTCACCATGAGCCACATGGCCATCTGACCACATTTTTCCCGATGCTTTCTGTAGGATTAGGGACCCAGATTCAGAGACTCGATGACTGCAGTTAGCTTCTGATTAATGTGCATTGACACTCAGTGTGGATGTGTGAGGGAGCAATGGGAGTCCTTACTGGTGTGGATTTAATAAAATCAAGTCCCTGATCTTGAAAGATGCTTCATGCACTGAAAATTCAAATAATTTGATTGAGGATACTTTGTAACTTAGGTTTAAAATAACAACAGCAACAACAACAAATACTTATAGAACAGTTACTATGGGCCAGGCATATTTTAAGAAGATTAGAAGATACATGACGATGATGATAGATGATAGATAGATGATAGACAGACAGATAGATAGATGATAGATAATTAGATAGATCCTATAACAATGTAAATGCTATTATTATCTTTAATTTTACAGAGACCTAGTCAACATCGCACACCTACTAAGTGAGGCTGAGAATTGAATCCAGGCAGTCTAGATCCAGAGCCCACACTCAACAATTAAACAACTCAGGCCAGGAGCAGTGGCTCACACCTGTAATCCCAGCACTTTGGGAGGCTGAGGCAGGTGGATCACCTGAGGTCGGGAGTTCGAGACCAGCCTGACCAACATGGAGAAACCCCATCTCTACTTAAAATGCAAAATTAGCTGGGCGTGGTGATGCATGCCTGTAATCCCAGCTACTCAGGAGGCTGAAGCAGGAGAATCGATTGAACCCGGGAGGCGGAGGTTGCAGTGAGCCGAGATCGTGCCGTTGCACTCCAGCCTGAGCAACAAGAGTGAAACTCCATCTCAAAAAAAAAAAAAAATTAATTAAAAAATAAATAAATAAAATAGAAAGCTCAGACTGAGATAAATTTGAAATTCAACCTACATTAGTATATTTGGACCCAATATTTGACAATTAAGAACATTTTTATATACATGTGGCCTAATCCTTTGCATTAAAAACATTCTATCTGATTAATCATCTCACAACTACATAGCTGAACCTAGTTCCATTGATCTTTCCCTCCTAATTGGAAACTTAGGTAAAGGAGATGAATAGTTATTCCAAGGCATGACCTGACTGACCTGAGGCACACAGGACTGTCCTAATAACTACCCACTGGTCACTTGTTATATGTCAGGCACTTAAAACAAATCTATAAAGTAATTGCTATCATCCAGTTTTAAGGATAAGTTGAAGCCAGAGATGTTAGCTATCTCACCTGAAGTAACACAACTAGTAAATAAATGGTCAAGGCAGAAGTTGATCCTAGGGATCTGGGATCCAAAGTTTAAACCCATATCAGCTACACTATACTGCCTAAATGTTTAAGATGATGACTGCAATTGCCTTCGAGAGAGAAAGAGACTGAGACTGAGACCGAGAAAGGGAAACAGTCTTTGCATAACGCTGTAACCTGTAATCCTCTGCCTTCCCTCTCATGTGTTTTGTAATTATTTGCTAATACCACCTGTAATGCGGACTGTCGTTACCATCTCAGGTCTGCATCTTGTCCTTGTGGTCCACGGGAAGCATGTCCATAATCAAACCCTGGAACAGCTCATCAGTGACCATGTTCATCCTCCTGGGATTCACAGACCATCCAGAACTCCAGGCGCTCCTCTTTGTGACCTTCCTGGGCATCTATCTTATGACCCTGGCCTGGAACCTGGCCCTCATTTTTCTGATCAGGGGTGACACCCATCTGCACACACCCATGTACTTCTTCCTAAGCAACTTATCTTTCATTGACATCTGCTACTCTTCTGCTGTGGCTCCCAAGATGCTCACTGACTTCTTCTGGGAGCAGAAGACCATATCATTTGTGGGCTGTGCTGCTCAGTTTTTTTTCTTTGTCGGCATGGGACTGTCTGAGTGCCTTCTCCTGACTGCTATGGCGTATGACCGATATGCAGCCATCTCCCGCCCCCTTCTCTACCCCACTATCATGACCCAGGGCCTCTGTACACGCATGGTGGCTGGGGCATATGTTGGTGGCTTCCTGAGCTCCCTGATCCAGGCCAGCTCCGTATTTAGGCTTCACTTTTGTGGACCCAACATCATTAACCACTTCTTCTGTGACCTCCCACCAGTCCTGGCTCTGTCTTGCTCTGACACCTTCCTCAGTCAAGTGGTGAATTTCCTCGTGGTGGTCACTGTAGGAGGAACATCGTTCCTCCAACTCCTTATCTCCTATGGTTACATAGTGTCTGCTGTCCTGAAGATCTCTTCAGCAGAGGGCCGATGGAAAGCCTTCAACACGTGTGCCTCGCATCTGATGGTGGTGACTTTGCTGTTTGGGACAGCCCTTTTCATGTACCTGCGACCCAGCTCCACCTACTCGCTAGGCAGGGACAAGGTGGTGTCTGTGTTCTATTCACTGGTGATCCCCATGCTGAACCCTCTCATTTATAGTTTGAGGAACAAAGAGATCAAGGATGCCCTGTGGAAGGTGTTGGAAAGGAAGAAAGTGTTTTCTTAGGTCATGTGTAGAAACTTATGTATCCAAACTGCTGGAGAATTAAATGATCCAAGCCTTCACCTCCACCTCTGCCTCGGGCAAGGGAGACATTTGGTGCTCTTACTTGAACGTGGAGACTCTTCCCTCTAGATTCCTCTCACCCTTCCTCATGGTCACTTGTCTACTGACCATGCCATAGATAGCCAAAAAGGAAAAGGAATTTCTTCAGGAAAAAAAAAAAAAGAACCTCCACAATAATCACAATAACTAACATTTATTGAGCACTTAGCATGTACCAGGCACAAAAGTGATTTAATTAAATACTCATTGCAGTAGTAAAATACACATTGAACTATCCCCTATGTTACAAAATAAGGAAACGATGTGTCAGCAAGGAAAACTAACTTGCTCAGGGTCACCAAGGAAGGGGCAGAACTCTGATTCACACCAAAGCCTTCCTGACTCCAGAACCCACGGTCTGCCCAAATGCTGCAGTCCACATTCAACAAAAAATAGCCCAAAAGTAGTACAAGTATATAACTCTTGTTATTGGCATATGGCAGAATCTGAAAAGATACACTGTGTATAGTTAAGGTAAATGACAAGAACAAGATGACACCTCATCAAATGCCCTCTCTAGGATCTCCCTGTTGAATTCCCATTATGGCTACTGAGTAATTTGCTAAGCAAATGCTGAAGGACATTCCCTCCCCTTGGCTGCCATTTCTCTCTATCTCAGCTATGTAAGGACTGGGGAAATTTGAGTCCAATGGTGTCACACCAATACTCTTCTTTTCTCAGTCTCAGTCCCCTAAACTGCCTACTCAGTCAGAGCCTCCTTGATTTTTCTTTAATATTTTGCTAAATGTTGTGTTTTTTTCTTTTAATTTTATTTTATTTTAAGTTCTGGGATACATGTGCAGGACGTGCAGGTTTGTTACATAGGTAAACATGTGTCATGGTGCTTTGCTGCACCTATCAACCCATCACCTAGGTATTAAGCCCCACATCCGTTAGCTATTTATCCCGATGCTCTCACTCCTCCCTGCCCCCTGACAGGCCCCAGTGTGTGTTGTTCCCTCTCTGTGTCCATATGTTCTCACTGTTTAGCTCTCATTTACAAGTGAGAACATGGGATATTTGGTTATCTGTTCCTGTGTTAGTTTGCTGAAGATAATGGCTTCCAGCTCCATCCATGGCCCTGCAAAGAACACTAACTCCTTCCTTTTGTGGCTGCATAGTATTCCATGGTATATATGGAATGGTCTTTTCTTTATCCAGTCTATCAATGATGGGAATTTGGGTTGATTCCATGTCTTTGCTATTGTGAATAGTGCTGCAATGAACATACACATGCATGTATCTTTATAATAGAATTATTTATATTCCTTTGGGTATATACCCAGTAGTGAGATTGCTGGGTCAAATGATATTTCCATTTCTAGGTCTTTGAGGACTTGCCACACTGTCTTCCACAACGGTTGAACTAATTTACATTCCCACAAGCAGTATAAAAATGTTCCTATTTCTCCACAGCTTCACCAGCATCTGTTGTTTCTTGACTTTTTAATAATTGCCATTCTGACTAGTGTGAGATGGTATCTCATTGTGATTTTTGATTTGCATTTCTCTAATAATTAGTGACGCTGAGTTTTTTTTCATATGTTTGTTGACCACACAAATGTCTTCTTGAGAAGTGTCTGTTCATGACATTAGCCCACTTTTAGATAGGGTTGTATGTTTTTTCTTGTGAATTTGTTTAAGTTACCTTTGTCAGACGGATAGATTGCAAAAATTTTCTCCCATTCTGTAGGTTGTCTGTTCATTTTGATGATAGCTTCTTTTGCAGAATCTCCTTAGTTTAATTAGATCCTATTTGCCAACTTTTGCTTTTGTTGCAATTGTTTTTGATGTTTTCATCATGAAATCTTTGCCAGTACCTATGTCTTAAATGGCATTGCCTAGATTTTCTTCTAGGGTTTTCATAGTTTGGGGCTTTACATTTATACCTTTAATCCATCTCGAGTTAATTTTTGTATAAAGTGTAAGGAAACAGTCCCATTTTCAATTTTCTGTACATGGCTAGCCAGTTTTCCCAGCACCATTTATTAAATAGGGAATCCTTTCCCCATTGTTTGTTTTTGTCAGGTTTGTCAAAGATTCGATGGTTGTAGATATGCAGTCTTATTTCTGAGATCTCTATTCTGTTCTATGGGTCTATGTGTCTGTTTTTGTACAAGTACCACGTTGTTTTGCTTACTGTAGTCTTGTATTATAGGTTGAAGTCAGGGAGTGTAATGCCTCCAACTTTGTTATTTTTGCTTAGGATTGTCTTGACTATACTATCTCCTTGATATTAACCATGCCATTCCTTTACCAGTTGTGTCCTTTTTGATCACCACACCTGAATTCCCCTTACTATCTTCTATCTGAACCCATTGCTCCTATAAAATTCCTGTTTCTCCTCTTGAATAAATTAAACCTTGCAGCCCACATTGGGTATAATTTATTTGGCATCAACTCAGGGAGATATATCCCAGGTTCCCACTTCCAGATAATTACCCCTTCATTTCAGGCAGTTACAGTGGAGTTGTCCCACACAACTATTTCTGCTGGTAAATCTCTCTCTCTGGCCACTTGCAACACATTCACTTTTCCTTGGTGTAGGTCAATTGGATAAGTAGATATTTGACTCGATCATTCATATAAGAGAAGTAATTATTTCCTCCATATCTGGAAGAACATAAACAATGCATAGGAAAGCAGAGATCCCTGTCTCAGGTTTCCTGGGTTCTTCATCCTCTAAATTCATTCCTATCCATGGCCAATAAAATGTAGAATGACTCCTACTATTCATATATACAGGTACTCAGAGAGAGAGAGTTGAAATTTGCTGAGTGTTACTAAGTTTCAAGTTCTATTCTGAACATTTCATACATGTTAAGTCACTGAATCCCCACTCACACAGCCATTGAGTGGAAACTGACTCAGCATGGCTTCTGAGACAAAACTCATCAACACTTTGTGACATTTCCCCCAAGTGGGCCCCTGATAAGGTTGAAGTGGGGAGGTTTTATAGTGGCAGCCAAATATACCACCTAGGGAAAATACTAAAGAATCTCAACATATGCCTCCCACTTCTGTCTACTGGAAGCATCCCATGCCTCCATTTTTCTATTGCACATCTTCCAAATGTAGGCCCAGAAGCAGAGGCCACAGTTATGTCTAGAACTACAGAACCATTGCCACTGCGGTCAAGCTGGTGTACGAAACTGCAACAATTAAGTCAGTAACATTTTAGGAATGAAAAGCTGACAGTATATCTATATATTAAGGGACACTTGCTTTACAGAAATATAAGCAAATGAATCAAAAATTTACAGGCATTTTACTATTACAAGGGAAATTCAAGAAAGAATATGAGGAGAGATTGTCTGATCCTCACCCCTATTTGCTTGCAGTTACATCATTAGCTTCTTCAGGCATTATTGGGTAGTAGAGAACAGCAGAAGGCAGGGAGACAAAAATCAAAGTATCAGTTTAATAATGTTAAACCGACAGATAATGTTCTGGTGGAGGACATGGCTTTGACCTGGTCCTATGGCTGCCCCACACTGTACACCACAATTAGACAGGCTAACCCAGAAGAAGCAGGCTTGCCCTGTTGCACTAATTGCGTAGATGAGAGAAAATCAGTCCACATGCTGTCTGCAGGGAGACAGATCCCAAAGAAAGAGAAGGAAGATCAGGAGGCCAAGTTCTCCTGCCTAATTGTTTTCCCCGATTCACCAGTCCTTTAAATCAGGGGTGTCCAATCTTTTGGCTTCCCTGGGCAACACTGGAAGAATTTGTCTTGGGCCACACGAAAAAACACATTAATAATAGTTGATGAACTTTTAAAAATATCTCAAAAACACTCTTAATGTTTTAAGGAAGTTTACAAATTTGTATCAGGCCACATTCAAAGCCGTCCTGGGCCACATGCAGCCCACGGGCTGTGGGTTGCACACGCTTGCTTTACATCACTCCTACCTTCCTAGAAAAGACTGAGTGAAGAAGGAGGCACAAAACCTGCATGCCATTTCAGTGTAAGTTCCTCTCCAGGAAAACAGGAGGACAAGGGAAGGAACTCCCCATACACATACTAAGACCTTTAAGGTTCCTTCACCCTGATCCTCTAAGAAGCACTAAACTGAAGTTCCATCCATGACTATGAGGGGCCACCAGACCAGGAAGCCTCATTTAGTGGAATCCAATTTGCCAGTATCTCCAGGTCTCAGTCGAGGCCCCTTTATGATGACATTGGTCACATCCAATGCTTGGATCTTACAGGATTATTATGAGCCAAAAATAAAAAAAAAAAATTGATTTTTAGAAACTTCTTAGAAAAAAATTAAAACATTATGTAAAAACCAGAGATTCTTGTTGTTACCAAATGCCGCTTCCCCCAAGGAAGCATTCCCAGACTCCCTGGACCTCACTAAATCCCTGGGCCAATCTCGCCACATTCTTGCCCTTTGGTGTGAATCATCACAGTTGTAAGTATATGCTTGAGGGTGGGGGTCACATCTGTCTCTTCGTGAATATATTCTCAGCATCTAGAACTCTGCCCGATACACAAAAAGGAATAAATATGCATTTTTGGTCAATCACTGTAATTGATCTGTTTGAAGAAAATCAATTATGTGACCCAAATTGTAACCACTGTCACAAGAAATAGACTCTTGAACTATAATATTGTTGATGAAATTGCTGTAATGGTTATCATACAAGGACTTTGCATCACATTGATGTTGTTATAATTTAGAGAAGGGACCTTTAGAGATTCCTCAGACTTCCCTGTACACAGTTTCATCACCTCCTTATTAGATGTGCTATCATAATTGTGTGTGTGTGTGTGTGTGTGTGTAAAGGAGAGAAAAAACATGCATACGTGTTGCTTAGTGACTTTTTAATAACTCCCATTGCATCTGCAACTGCCTGCTTCTCCATTGAAAATTGTATTTCCTACAAATATCCAACGTTATTCCCTATGCTAATTATTATAGTAGACTTCTAATTCAGTGTCAGTTAGGAACAGTGTAAACTGTTCCTGTGTTTGGGTGAAGAAGGGCAGAGCAGTGATGATGGGGAACTTGTCAGGCTCACTTTACCAATGCAAAGGTAGGTGAGGGCATCCTGAAAATTTTGCATACCTACAACCTTATGATTTCGATAGTGTCTCTGAAAGGCAAAATGTCCATTTGCAATTCTGGAAGGATATGTCATCTTGAACTAAAAGTTTCGGGCCGATTAAGATCTCCTGCCTCTAACCTAAAATACTGGGCTTCTTAAGACACATTCAAATTAGGTAATTTTTCAAAAATTAAAACTCATTCCATAAACATTACTAAGCCCCTACAATGTTTAAAAAAAAAAAAAAAACTGGTATGGTCTCTTTCTTAAAAGGTGATTAAAAGTTAGATGGCAGCAGAAAGAAAACTATATAATGATATTAGGATTATGATAATATTAATACCCTACATTTGTATAATGCTTTGAAGTTTACAGTATTCTCTCATATGCATTAAGCCATTTAATTGACTTATACAGCAACATAAGTGAATAGGGGATGTAAGATGAGGCTGAAAATGGCCTAAAGGAAAACAAATACTGTTGGGGAACTACTGCACATCAGGAGCTGGACACCCATTTGTTCATTCATCTTCAAAAAGAATTATTGAATAACTGTTATGTGCCAGGTAGGAGCTGGGGATACAATAGTGACAAACCCTTGCCTTCAGGAAAGGTAGAAACATTTGGAGGAAAAGGCAGACACACATAGACCCATAAAGGCAAGGAGTGAAAAGTGCTAGATTATGACAAGCAAACCTCACTATGCAAAGTAAGGTGTATGTTCCCCATTTCATGGAATAAGATCCCAGGGTTCATAAAGGTTAAATTGCTCCAGGTCACAAGAGCCACAGTTTAAAATACTGGAACCTGGCTTCAAAGGCTCTGCTCTTTTGAACAAGCTAATTCTACGTTCAATAATGTAACCCTGAGGTTACAAAATAGAAAGGCTATCATTTGACCCTGACCTGACATTGAACCTGATAGTCCAGAACCTTCTAAGGTGATTGGCCAGAATAATAATATTATGGAATAATATTAATCTGAAAGAGAAGTCAACAATAAGTAGATTTGATCTCAGTTCCCAGAGACCTGAGTTGGCTTGTCCCAGGTTCTCCTCTAGGTGCCTCCAGCCAATGCCTCATGGAGCCATAACACACCCAAAGAAAAATTAGAGCTATCTTTCCCACACACCCTTTTCTGTAATAAGTCAGCTTCTGAGAACAATTTTAAAAACAAACAAAAAAAGAAAAATACAAGATACATAATATCAGAGCTCAAATTAACGGAGAACTTTTTTCTTCGAATTGTAAATAGGTATAGTAGTTTTTCTGATTTTCAAAATCAGAAGCCATTTAAAATCATTTTTTTAATTAGACACAACAGAATATCTTTTTAAAATAAAAACACCAAAATCCAATTATCAACAGATAATGGCTACTACTGTTGTCATTTATTAATACATCTTTTCAAACTTCTAGCCATGTAAATATTTTTCCCAAAAATAACATCATGTGACATATTCAGTGTTTTCATCTGTCACTAAAAAGAAGTCTCTCCATGTTTAAAAGTACAATTCTACGTTATCACTTTGAATGTCTGCAAATACTGAATTGTACTATTGGGCCGTATTTATTGAACAAATTTTCTGTATCGGACGCTAACTTAAATTCTAATTTCTACTATTTGAAACAGCACTGAGATGAACTCTGCTTATATTTAGGACATTAAGCATTTGGTTTATTAACTCTTTAGCATAAATTCCTAAAGTAGAAATTTTGAGTCACGGTGTTTGTACATTTTACATTTTGACAACATATTTCCAGAATGACCCCAGAAATGTTGCCCATGTGTGCACTCCTATTAACCATATAAAGGTGTCACTTTCCCCACATCTATGCCAACAGTGGACTATTCAACATTGGCTAATCTTCTAGCTGAGAAATGATACCTCATTGCAACTTAATTTGTATTTCCTTTTTCTTTCTTTCTTTCCCTTTTTTAATAGAGACAGGATCTTCCTATGTTGCCCAGGCTGGTCTCAAACTTGTGAGCTCAAGATATCCTCCCTCCTTGGCCTCCCAATATATTTATTTGATCAATAGTTGATTGATTGTCTTTTCACATGTGGGCTAACCAACTGTATTTTTCTGTGAATCACGACTCATTTTTGTTTTAAAATATCAAAATGTCTGTGTCTTACAGATTTATAAGAGCTCTTTATATATCAAAGATGTTTAAGCTTGTTTTATTTTTTTTAGATATTTTCCCAAGTTTTTTATTTATATTTAGTTTTAAGCTTATTTATAATGCTTTTAAAATGTAAAAGCTTTATATTTTTACTTAGTCAAATATAATTATTATTGGCATAATGCTCCCCTACTCCAAAAATTATGAAAACATTTATGTAAGTTTTAGTCTAATATTTTAATTGCTTTTTTTGGTATTTATATTATTAAGGTGACAAAATCTTCTTGTCTTCCATTTCTATGAGAAGTTAAAGAGTGTTGCAATTTATTTCAGCTCACAGTATCTATCTATAAAAAGAAAAGACATTAAACATTCAAACACAATTAGAATTGGGCTGTGTTTTTTGTTTTGTTTTGTTTTTTGTTTTTTCTTTGGAGACAGGTTCTTCCTCCATCACTCAGACTGGAGTGCAGTGGCGCAATCACAGTTCACTACAGAGCTTCGATGTCCCAGGAAATTTGATGTGCCCAGTTCAGCCTCCTGCGTATCTGGGACTACAGCACACACCACCAGGCGCAGCTAATATTTTTTGTAGAGAAGTTTCTCCATGTAATCCAGGCTGGTCTGGAACTCCTGGCCTCAAGTGATCTGGCCACCTCCACCTCCCAAATTACTGGGATTAAAGGCGTGAGCCACCACACCCATTCTATTTCTTTTTTTCATTTTTCTTTTTTATTTTTTTTTTCCACTTTTATTTTAAGTTCAGGGATGTAAGTGCAGCTTTGTTACATAGGTAAACTTGTGTCACGAGGGTTGTTGTACAGATTACTTCATCACCAAAATGTTAAGCCTGGTATCCATTAGTTATTTTTCCTGATGGTCTCTCTCCTCCCACCCTCCACTCTCCAAAAGGCCCCAGTAAGTGTTGTTCCCCTCTATGTGTTCATGTGTTCTCATCATTTAGCTCCCACTTACAAGTGAAAACATGTGGTATTTGGTTTTCTGTGCCTGCGTTAGTTTGCTAAGGGTAATGGCCTCCAGTTCCACCCATGTCTCTGCAAAGGACGTGATCTCATTCTTTTTTATAGCTGCATAGTATTCCATAATGTATATGTACCACATTTTCTTTACTCAATCTATCATTGATGGGCATTTAGGTTGATTCCATATCTTTGCTATTGTGAATAGTGTTGCAATGAACATACACATGCATGTCTTTATAATACAATGATTTATATTTCTTTGGGTGTATATGTAGTAATAGAATTGCTGGATGGAATGGTATTTCTGTCTTTAGATCTTTGAGAAATCTCCACACTGTCTTCCACAATGGCTGAACTAATTTACATTCCCACCAACAGTGTATAAGCATACTTTTTCTCCACAACCTTGCCAGCATCTGTTATTTTTTGACTTTTTAATAGTAGCCATTCTGACTGGTATTAGATGGTAACTCATTGTAATTTTGATTTGCATTTCTGTAATGATCAGTAATGTTTAGCTTTTTTCCATATGATCATTGGCTGCATGTATTTCCTCTTTTGAAAAGTGTCTGTTCACATCCCTTGCCTCCTTTTTTACGGAGTTGTTCGGTTTTTTTCTTGTAAATTTATTTAAGTTCCTTATAGATGCTGGATATTAGACCTTTGTTGGATGCATAGTTTGCAAAAAATTTTCTTCCATTCTACAGGTTGTCTGTTTACTCTGTTGATCGTTTCTTGTGCTGTGCGGCAGCTCTTTACAATACCTTTATCATCAGTTAAAATTAGAAAACGAACGTGCCATTTGACCTAGTAAGTTCATTTCTGGAAATGTATCTTTAAAAGAAATCATAGATGCACATGAAAATGCATTTACAAAATGTTGAGTGCAGGATTATTCAAAAAGACTAATCAGGGACTGACTAGGCAACTGAAGAGATCAAGGTATGACTTTTGTAGCCCCTCACTTCCTGTACATTCTACAAGCCTGACTCACAATGCCTCACACTCACCCTGGTTTCCATACTATCTATCTTAAGTCCTGAACCCCAAACTGCTGTGCTCTCCTGGCTGGTGTCTCATTCCATTTTAGCCATCATGACTGATGCTTATTCTTCACTTGCCTGACTCCCACATACCTATGAAAACCTGTCTCTACCTTAGTCACCGATGTATTTCCCATCACATTCCACAGGGGATCAGGGAGACCTTGCAGCAACAACAAAGAACTACATACAGTAAAACAGTAGAATGTACGTAAGGAACTGTTAAGAGGCTACATGTGAAAAATGATAGAGTAGGAAATTAAGTCACACATATGTTTTTGAATGTATGAAAGCCAAAACAAAAATACATAGTCAGGGCCTGGCGCGGTGGCTCACGCCTGTAATCCCAGCACTTTGGGAGGCTGAAGTGGGTAGATCACCTGAGTTCAGGAGTTCCAGACCAGCCTAGCCAACATTGCAAAACCCCGTCTCTACTAAAAATACAGAAATTCGGCCGGGCGCGGTGGCTCAAGCCTGTAATCCCAGCACTTTGGGAGGCCGAGATGGGCAGATCACGAGGTCAGGAGATCGAGACCATCCTGGCTAACAAGGTGAAACCCCATCTCTACTAAAAAATACAAAAAATAACTAGCCGGGCGAGGTGGCGGGCGCCTGTAGTCCCAGCTACTCGGGAGGCTGAGGCAGGAGAATGGCGTAAACCCGGGAGGCGGAGCTTGCAGTGAGCTGAGATCCGGCCACTGCACTCCAGCCTGGGCGACAGAGCGAGACTCCCTCTCAAAAAAAAAAAAAATACAGAAATTAGCCGGGCATGGTGGCTCCTGCCTGCAATCCCAGCTACTCGGGAGGATGAAGTAGGAGAATGGCTTGAACTGGGAGGCGGAGGTTGCAGTCAGCCAAGATTGCACCACTGCACTCCAGCCTGGGCAACAGAGAAAGACTCTGTGTTAAAACACACACACACACACACACACACAAAAATACACAGTCAGTTACACAATTCTTATTGCCTCAGAAAAGAATGCACACTGATGTCCCACAGGAGCTCTGCCTTGCACTTTCGTCTAGGATAAATGTCTTCTTTGGAGTCTCCTGTGAAGAACTAAATAGATCCTGCTCTGAGTACAATCCAAAGATGGATGCTCTTCCTTGTAGACACTCTAATAAAAGGCAATGACATAATTCCAAATACATTGTACCAGTTAGTATGTTACTGGAGGCTAGCATATTAAAGTAAGATTTCTTTTGGGCTGTATACCTTAAATATGTGCAATTTTTAAAAGATTGTAAAAAGTTTTTTAATTAAAAATAAATAAACAAAAATAAAAGCGGCAACTCACTTCCACAGGAATGAAATTATTCTAATGGTGGAAACATCAGGGATCTAACAAGATAACAAGATTTTTAAGAGGACTTCTGTATGTTCTAACCCCACAAACTAAACTATAAAATACACTCAACTGTAAGAGAACTGAAATAAGAAAAATTAAGAACTATGTTGCTTATGGAACACTTTCTTTTGCTTTTATTTCAGGGAAAGTGCTCTATCCTTTGTTCATCTGGTATACTGTCTTCTTTCTTATCCTATATTTTTTCAGACATAATTATGTTTTTTCAAATGCCAATTGCCTACTTTTTATTGTTGAATTAGATTTTGGTCATCTCAATTTTTTTTTTTTTTTTTTTTTTTTGAGGCAAAGTCTCGCTCTGTCGCCCAGGTTGGAGTGCAGTGGTGCAATCTTGGCTCACTGCACGCTTTGCCTCCTGGGTTCACGCCATTCTCCTGCCTCAGCCTCCCGAGTAGCTGGGACTACAGGCGCCCACCACCATGCCTGGCTAATTTTTTGTATCTTTAGTACAGACGGGGTTTCACTGTGTTAGGATGGTCTCAATCTCCTGACCTCGTGATCCGCCCACCTCAGCCTCCCCAAGTGCTGGGATTACAGGCGTGAGCCAGTGTGCCCGGCTCCTTAAATTTTTAAAAATTATCTAGAATATGAGTCCTTGGGACATACAGATATTCTTTTGTTTCACAGGCCTGCTGTATCAAATGGTTTGGGGGCGGGGTTATTGTTTTGTAGAGACAGGAACTTGCTCTGTCACGAGGGCTGGAGTATAATGGCACAATCATAGCACACTGCAGCCTTGAATTCCTGGGCTCAAGCGATCCCCCTACTTCAGCCTCCTGAGTAGCTCAGGTGCACACCACCATGCCTGGCTAATTTATTTTTTTTAATTTGTTGTTGTTGATAAGATGGGGTCTCACTATTGCCCCGGCTGGTCTCAAACTCCTGATCTCAAGCAATCTGCCCGCCTCGACCTCCCAAAGTGCTGGGATTACAGGCATTAGCCACGGCACCTGGTTCATACAGATATTCTTACTAAAAGAAGTTTGTCCTCACATGACTGAATTTCTGATTTGGGGAAAAGCGGTATTAATATAGTAAATTGCTATTATATAGCAATAGTAGAATATCCCTAGAATCTGAGTCAATAAACCTGGTTACAACTCTCTATCTTTCACCAATTCAAACTCTGATTCTGAAAAAAAATAAATGTCCTTCTCTAGTCACTCCTGAAGTAAGAAGCATTAGACTAATTTATCTCTGAAGTCCTGTGATGCTCTAATGATCAGTTTCTCTGTGATACTAAAACATGCCCTTAACAATGATTGTAGCTCTATACTCTACCAAGAGCCCTGTGTGTCAATAGCAAGGTCCAGGCTTCCCAGAGTGCCAAAGAGGAGTAATTATGAGGGCCTGACTCTTCTCTTTTTATAAAGGATGAGATGAGGAATAGGTAGACAGGCTACTTAATAAACACTCTAAGCCTTACATACACACTAGAATTCTCGTAAGCCAAAGTAAGCCCCAGACTCTCTGATTTCTCAGAGTGGTACTGAAAAACCTCTGGAGACTGTTATGTTAAAGAAAAATTATTCACCAGACAACTATTAAAGACAGGAAGATAGATTTCATTTAAAACTCTTGCAATAGAAGAAAAAGATTGAACTCAACTTAAAATATAGCAAAGACAAGTGAAGATTTATAAGCAATGAGCAGAGTGAGGGAGGTCAGTGGACTGGAAATTACTAAGAAGTGATATCAAAGGTAGGGTGGTTCTTGCTAAACTAGCATAAAAGAATTCTTGCTAAAGACTGGCCAAGGACTTAGACACAAGGACTTAGATATCGAGGGTGAGGGATGAGGTTAAAAATAATAAATACATAAAAGGGTAACGGGTGAGGAATTTGATTAGATTTCAAGGGTGGGAAATTCTCATTAAACTGACTTGGCAAGATTCCTGTTAAAACTGGGCTCAGCAAAGACAGACACAGAAGGTCAAGATTGAGTCATAGTCAAGAAAAGGGCTCAGAGGAGCCTAAGCAACATTTGGTCAAGGAGGGAATCTTTCTCAAGTCAGGAGAATGATTTGGATTTGAATCCTCAATTTACAATTCACTAATTTTGCAACTATGCAGATGTGAGTAAGTCATTAACTGCTCTAAAGCTTCAGTTTCCCCATATATAAAATGTAGATAATCGTTCTAAAAACTCTTCAGAAACTTCATGAGAATCGAAATCAAGATGAGCTATTGCAGGTGAAAGCCCTTGGTAAAGCATAGGCGAATGGCCACAGTCCATCCATCTCTCTCTGGTCAGAGTGAGGATACAGACATATGATGGTTTTTCCCTGTCAACCCAGGATATTTACAATAAGAAAGAAGAACCATATGGAAGAAGAATTTCCAGACCACAAAGGGAAGGCTGGCCCAGTTTTTCTGTGTAGTCATGATGACCTCGATGCTTGAGAGCAGTATGTGATCAATGATTTTGCCACCTCATGTCACCATAATCCAAGTTCTAATATATCTTCGCCCAGGGTAGGACGTGGAAGACAGTCATCCTCGTCATGGACCAGATCAACCACACTAATGTAAAGGAGTTTTTCTTCCTGGAACTTACTCGTTCCCGAGAGCTGGAGTTTTTCTTGTTTGTGGTCTTCTTTGCTGTGTATGTAGCAACCGTCCTGGGAAATGCACTCATTGTGGTCACTGTCACCTGTGAGTCCCGCCTGCACACTCCTATGTACTTTCTCCTGCGGAACAAATCAGTCCTGGACATCATTTTTTCATCTATCACCGTCCCCAAGTTCCTGGTGGATCTTTTATCAGAGAGGAAAACCATCTCCTACAATGGCTGCACGGCACAGATCTTTTTCTTCCACTTTGCTGGTGGGGCAGATATATTTTTCCTCTCTGTGATGGCCTATGACAGATACCTTGCAATCGCCAAGCCCCTGCACTATGTGAACATGATGAGGAAAGAGGTGTGGGTGGCCTTGGTGGTGGCATCTTGGGTGGGTGGTGGTTTGCATTCAATCGTCCAGGTATTTCTGATGCTTCCACTCCCCTTCTGTGGCCCCAACACGCTGGATGCCTTCTACTGTGATGTGCCCCAGGTGGTAAAACTGGCCTGCACTGACACCTTTGTTTTGGAGCTTCTCATGATCTCTAACAATGGACTGGTGACCCTGCTCTCATTCCTGCTGCTCCTGGGCTCCTACACTGTCATTCTGGTGATGCTGAGATCCCACTCTGGGAAGGGGCGGAACAAGGCCCTCTCCACGTGCACTTCCCACATCCTGGTGGTGACTCTTCACTTCGTGCCTTGCGTTTACATCTACTGCCGGCCCTTCATGACGCTGCCCATGGACACAACCATATCCATTAATAACACGGTCATTACCCCCATGCTGAACCCCTTAATCTATTCCCTGAGTAATCAAGAGATGAAGTCAGCCATGCAGAGGCTGCAGAGGAGACTTGGGCCTTCCGAGAGCAGAAAATGGGGGTGAGCAGTCAGATGGAGAGTGGAAGTCCATCTGATCTAGTTTTCTCAAAATGCTAGCCTAAGAGTAACAGGTAGCTAGCTCTTCTTCCACCACTTCATTGTATATCTTCATAGCCACTCGATTCTATTAGCGAGAGTATACAAACAAAAAGAAGAAATGAGATTAAACAATGTGAGCTATCGAGTTTGTGGACTCAGGAGAAGAAGGCGGTATAAGGTTGAAAGCAATACCCTAAATGCTTTTTGGTGTTATCTGTGACTCATACCAACACTTATCTCACTTTTAGCACCCGTAATATGGAAATATCATTACTTACTCACAACGTTGTCAAAAGAATGAAATGTGATCAATGCAGTGACGATGATAGTTGTGAAGGTTAGTACTGCTCCTGGCATTAATCAGGTATTCAATCAACTTTCCCTATTACCTATCCCTCTCTTCCTAAATGTGCATATATGCAGAATATAGACACATTTATTTCATATATGCTTTCTGTGGTGACTCTGCTATATCCAGTCAATTATTAAAATCACTTGATTTTATATTTTAAGTACAGAATTTTAAGTATATTTCACCAATTAGTGAAAATGGGAAGAATATTTTAAATTGTAAGTCAAATATGTACATGGACAAATTTATACATGGACCAAGTATTTCCTGTTCTCAGGTCTAGTCTACTGATTTACTAACTGAAATTAAAAAGATGCTTGTACAGTTTGGGTACATATATGCACAGAGACAATTTCTTTATGTTAACCTGAACTTCCTTTTCTTCTTTATACACTCTTTACATTTCACCCTCGGGGCTTTTGTGATTGGAATAAAACCATAGTTTTTGTTTATGTATGGGTAGACAATTCAAGACAAATCATGGTGGTTCAAGAAAACAAAACCTGTCTAATAAATACATTTTATGCCTTCATGGCCCTTGGCCCACTTTTTGTTCCAGGAGAGAAAAGAAACACATTGTATTCAGGGTCATTTGGGAATAGCCACTGGGTCTGTGTTAGAATCCATCTCTCTCTCAAGGGAAGGATTCCAAGACAGTAGATATGTAAAGACAATGAATCCTCCTTCTTCCTCTATACTCATCTCAAATCCACCCTTCGGCCTTCAACAGTCATTCAAAAATTATCCAAGAGAAGTAAGGAAGCTCAAGAAATTGCAACACATTGAAAAAAGTTTTGCAAGGTACCGAACTGTTATAATGCATTAATATTTGGCCACGAAGATCCTAGTAGTTGACATACATCTGTGATCCTCCCTGAGTCCTACAAGACCGAGATAATGAGCCAAGACCCTGCATCAGCTCACCGTGCAGCCCCAAGGGCCTAGAGTCACAGCTACTCATGGCAGGAGGATCATTTGAACCCAGGAGTTGGAGACCAGCTTGGACAACACAGCAGGACCTTGTTTCCACACACACACACAAAAATTATTAGCCCCCTCAGGGAGCTTTATTAGCTGTTTTTCCTAATTGCTCCTTTATGAGGAAATTCAATACCAAAAATATACTGTATATATTTATGTGTACTGAAGCCTTTTGAAGGGCCATACCTCACTGTAATAAGTAAGTTTTGTTGCTTCCCTGAGAATGAATTGTCTCTTTGGACATGTCAGGCTCTCATTGAGTATGAATGATTATATGACATTAAATGTTTCCAGAGACCAATATTTCCCCAAAACTCAGAGAATCACAGAAGAGGTAGATTCATGTCCATGCGTTCTGGGGCCTTGAAAGAATTTGGAAAGCAGAGAAATGTGGGCATCCTTGTGTGTGTCTGTGTGTGTGTGTGTGTGTGCATATGTGTGGATTTGCTTGCAGTAATAACTTGGAAACTGTTTAATAACTCCCTCTGGAACTCTGACACTACCAGAAGGATGCCCATTCTATTTCCACACTCACATCCAATAAAATTTCCTTTGCTAATTCTCATATTAGGCCTGAGCCTGAGACATTAGTGCACATAGCAAGGACATTTTGAGCCAAGGAGAAGAGCCAACAATGATGTAACTCTCTTAGTCGGCTCTTTCCAACATGAAGGCTGAAGAGAAGACATTGAAATCTGGTATGATTTATTTTCAGAAGGACTTTACCGTCAAGCGCTATATTTCCCCATGATTGTATATGCTGAGGCCCGGCTACCCAGTCTCAGATGGTGTAAATTCATAGTTGGACACTGAAGGATTTAGGTAAGAATATTGAACTGTCAGAGTGTGAGATATTATGGATTATGCATGAATATGATGAGCATGAAAAACACGTCAAGTGTATAAGATATGGCAAAAATAGTTGAAAACTTTAGCAACAGGAAACCAAAAAAAATGGATGTTAAATATTGGGAAATAAGTAATATCTTCATAAAAAGGATCCACAGCAATGGGGTCAGCATAACAAAAGAGAAGGCAGTTTGTATTTGATGGAAAGAATAGACCAGGCGGTGGCTCACATCTGTGATCCTTTGGGAACCTGAGATGAGCAGATTGCCTGAATTCAGTTGAGTGTTCAAGACCAGCCTGGCCAACATAGTGAAATCCCATCTCTACTAAAAACACAAAAAATTAGCCAAGCGTGGTGGTGCACCCCTGTAGTCCCAGCTACTCAGGAGGCTGAGGCATGAGAATTGCTTGAACCCGGGAGCCTGAGGTTGCAAAGAGCAGAGATCACACCACTGAACTCCAGCCTGGGCAGCAGAATGAGACTCTGTCTCCAAAAATAAATAAGTAAAATAAAATGAAATAAGAAAAAGAAAGGAGCAGATTTTGTTTCAGTTTAGGGTTTGCCCATGAGGATCATGAAGCTCTTTCTATAAAATAGGTGCTTACTTACAAAGACATGACCTTAACCTCAAATTCCCTTAACAACTGTGAAGGTTTCAGAGTCAGCTCCATATGCATACTTTGCCCATGGCTCACTGGGTGTCGTTTCTCTTTGATTCGGAGACAGCCTTATTCCCAAACCCATTCACCCAGTGCTGAAGCCTTGGTTCCACTCAGTCAATTCACACATGTTCACTGAAACAAAACTAAGCAAGCTGATTCAAAGAGAAGCTGTCCTTTCACAGAATAGCATTTTACATTTCGCAAATGTCTTCATAAATGACCTTTCATGATAGGCAGGATTCAGTTTTAGCTATTGCAAGAACAGAAGTCCAAACACAACATGTTCTCACTCAAAGGTGGGAATTGAACAATGAGAACACTTGGACGCAGGAAGGGGAACATGACACACCGGGGCCTGTCATGGGGTCGGGGGATGGGGAAGGGATAGCATTAGGAGATATACCTAATGTAAATGATGAGCTAATGGGTGCGGCACACCAACATGGCACATGTATATATATGTAACAAACCTGCATGTTGTGCACGTGTACCCTAGAACTTAAAGTATAATAAAAAATAAATTAATTAATTTTAAAAAAGATTCGGTTTTAGGAGAAACAGAAAGGAACCAAGTTAACTAAATGCCTACTACTGAATGATGGGTATTTTACAAACACTACTTCATTTACTCCTTATGCTACCTAACAAAGTGTTATGCTTCCCAGTTTCCAGAGGAGTAAACTAAAGAAAACTAAAAGACGGCCGGGCGCGGTGGCTCAAGCCTGTAATCCCAGCACTTTGGGAGGCCGAGATGGGCGGATCACGAGGTCAGGAGATCGAGACCATCCTGGCTAACATGGTGAAACCCCGTCTCTACTAAGAAATACAAAAAATAGCCGGGCGAGGTGGCGGGCGCCTGTAGTCCCAGCTACTCGGGAGGCTGAGGCCGGAGAATGGCGTGAACCCGGGAGGCGGAGCTTGCAGTGAGCTGAGATCCGGCCACTGCACTCCAGCCTGGGCTACAGAGCGAGACTCCGTCTCAAACAAAAAAAAAAAAAAAAGAAAACTAAAAGACTTGCCAAGGTAACAAAGCAGGAAGAGACAGAATTCCAGCCCCGGCGTGCCCTACTCCAAAGCTCTTAACATTATCCCACACTGCATTGTCATAGACCGCTGCGGCATTTCACCACTGAGGATCTGAGGCACAAGAGGCAAAGCGGTTTTCTCAAACTCACAGAACCTTTTCATAGCCTGGATCAGAACATGAATCTCTACCTAGCATCCCTGAAACCAAGTCAAAGATATGAGCAACATAGGCTGGGCACAGTGGCTCACATCTGTAATCCCAGCACTTTGGGAGGCCAAGGTGGGAGGATCACCTGAAGTCAGGAGTTTGAGACCAGCCTGGCCAACATGGTGAAACCCCATCTCTACTAAAAATACAAAAATTAGCCGGGCGTGGTGGCGTGCACCCGTAACCTTGGGTACTCGGGAGGATGAGGCAGGAGAATTGCTTGAACCCGGGAGGCAGAGGTTGCTGTGAGCTGAGATCACGCCATTGCCCTCCAGCCTGGGTGACAAGAGTGAAACTCTATCTCAAAAAAAAAAAAAAAATGAGCAACGTAGCTTATTAGCCTGTGTTTGTCAAGATCCTTCTCACTCACTCAGACTCAAAGGCCAAGGACATATAAGTCACGATGTGCATTTATCAACTAGATTTATTCATTAAAACAAAAAATATTAATAAGCATCTAACACGTGCCCCACACTAGGTGAGGCTTTAACAACATTAGGATAAATAAAACATTGAGCAGACAGGATGAACTTGAGACTTAATAGGAAAATTATACTGAATTATGGAGAGACGGACATATAAGAAATTAGATGCTATAAACCATGATAGGTGTCAGGGCAGAGAATGGCGGAGACACAAAGGAGGGACCTGGGTGAGGGGAGTTAGGAACATGTGCTCAAAAGAGTATACCATGAACCTGAATGTTGAAAGACCAGGATTGGTCAAGGCAGATAGTTGGGATATTCTGAGAATGGGAAGGACATGGTAGGCAGAGGGAGCAACAGGAACGTAGACCCAAAAGCACAGGCAAACAACAATTTGCATAATATTTGAGCCACTGAAACCAGAATCAAAGGAAAAAAGGCACCAGATAATATCCAAGACGAAGAAAAGTCTTGGATGTAAAAAAAAAAAAAAAAAAGGAGTTTGGGGGCTTTTTTGGTGCTTTTCTTGTTTTGTTTTGTTTTGTTTTTTTGAGACAGAGTCTCACTCTGTCACCCAGGCTGCAGTGCTGTGGTGTGATCCCAACTCACTGCAACCTCCACCTCCCTGGTTCAAGCAATTCTCCTGCCTCAGCCTCCTGAGTAGCTGGGATTGTAGGTGCGCACCGCCATGCCCAGCAAATTTTTGTATTTTTAGTAGAGACTGGGTTTCACCAAGTTGACCAGGCTGGTCTCGAACTCCTGACCTCAAGTGATCTGCCCACCTAGGCCACTACGCCTGATCCAAAAAAAAGGAGTTTAAACTTTATTTTTCAGGCAATAGGGCACCATTTAAAAAATTAAACAAAGAAATAACATGGTCTTATTTAGGATATAAAGACATTTCTGGAAACAACAAAGAGAATGAGGTAAGAGGAATGTAGAACAAACAAAAGGAGACCAGTTAGGGAATTCCCGCAATAATCTAACAATAGATGAGAGGCTTTAACTGAGGATGGAGAAGAGAGAACAAGAGAAGTAAAGAAAGTGGAATCCTAAGAGAGTTAACTTTGCACAATGTCCTGGTGCCTTTCCAAGTGGGTAGCTCAGTATATGTCATTGGGATGAAATGCCGTCCCCATTAGTACATGCTGTGGTGTTCACTGTGCCCACGTGGAAGAAATAGACTCAGGAAACAAAGGGTCACATTCTCTGGAGCATGTGAGAGGCAACGTGTGTTTTGGGTTTGTTTATCCACACGATTTTTTAAGGTTATCATCCTTCCAAAGCTTGTTTTTCCACAACCAGAGCACGATGCCTCCCAGCTGTGCACTGAACTGAGGACCTTCCATCTGTAATATGGTGCCAGATGACTCACGCAGATGCTTACACTGAGTATGGCTATTTTCCCCTGAGTTAACTTTTGTCATGCTGCCACCATCATAAATTTTATAAATTATTGAAATGATGGTGTTAGACTCCAGAAAAATATATATATATTGAAGTGTCGTGAATAGAAAATGTGTTGGGCTGAAACTCAAAAACTGACTTCACCACTACCTTGCTGTGTGGTCTCCTACATGTCACTTGAGCCTAACAGGAAATTTATTTTTCTTTAATTGATCCAAAAGCAACAAAAGGTTACTGGTTCTTTGAAAAGATAAATAAAATTGACAGACCATTAGCAAGATTAACCAGGAAAAGAAGAGAGAAAATCCAGATAACCTCACTAAGAAACGAAACAGGAGATATTACAACTGACACGACCAAAATACGAAAGATCATTCAAGGCTACTATGAACACCTTTATGCACATAAACTAGAAAACCTAGAAGAGAGGGGTAAATTCCTGGAAAAATACAACCCCCTAGCTTAAATCAGGAAGAATTAGATACCCTGAACAGACCAATACCAGTAACAAGCAGCAAGATTGAAATGGTAATTTTTAAATTACCAACAAAAAAAGTCCAGGACCAGACAGATTCACAACTTAATTCTACGAGGCATTCAAAGAAGAATTGGTACCAATCCTTTTGACAGTATTCCACAAGATAGACAAAGAAGGAACCCTCCCTACCTCATTCTATGAAGCCAGCATCACCCTAATACCAAAACCAGGAAAGGACACAACCAAAAAAGAAAACTACAGACTGATATCCTTGATGAATATAGATACTAAAATCCCTAACAAAATACTAGCTAACCGAATCCAACAACATATCAAAAAGATAATCCACCATGATCAAGTGGATTTCATACCAGGGATGCAGGGATGGTTTAACATACACAGTTCAATAAATGTGATGCACCACATAAACAGAATTAAAAACAAAAACCACATGATCATCTCAACAGATACAGAAAAAAACATTTCACAAAATCCAGCATCCCTTTCTGATTAAAACTCTCAGCAAAGTCAGCATATGAGGGACATACCTTAATGTAATAATAGCCATCTATGACCAAACCACAGCCAACATAATACTGAAACATTATGTTGAAAACATTCCCTCTGAGAACTGGAACAAGACAAGGATGCCCACTCTCACCACTCCTGTTCAACATAGTACTGGAAGTCTCAGCCAGAGCAATCAGACAAGAGAAAGAAATAAAGGGCATCTGAATCAGTAAAGAGGAAGTCAAACTTCCACTGTTTGCTGACAATATGATCTTTTACCTTGAAAACCCTAAAGACTCCTCCAGAAACTCCTAGAACTGATAAAAGAAACAGCAAAGTTTACAGATATAAGATTAATGTGGCCGGGCGCGGTGGCTCAAGCCTGTAATCCCAGCACTTTGGGAGGCCGAGATGGGCGGATCACGAGGTCAGGAGGTCGAGACCATCCTGGCTAACACAGTGAAACCCCATCTCTACTAAAAATACAAAAACTTAGCCGGGCGAGGTGGCGGGCGCCTGTAGTCCCAGCTACTCGGGAGGCTGAGGCAGGAGAATGGCGTAAACCCGGGAGGCGGAGCTTGCAGTGAGCTGAGATCCGGCCACTGCACTCCAGCCTGGGTGACAGAGCGAGACTCCGTCTCAAAAAAAAAAAAAAAAAAAGAAGATTAATGTACACAAATCAGTAGCTCTTCTATACAATAGCAATGACCAAGCAGAGAATCAAATCAAGAACTCAACCCCTTTTAAAATAGCTACAAAAAAAATAAAATTCTTGGGAATATACTTAGCCAAGGAGTTGAAAGTCCTCTACAGGCAAAACTACAAAACACTGCTGAAAGAAATCATAGATGACACAAACAATTGGAAACACATCCCATGCTGATGGATGGGTAGAATCAACATAGTGAAAATGACCATATTGCCCAAAGCAATCTACGAATCGAATGCAATCCCCATCAAAATACCACCATCATTCTTCACAAAATTAGGAAAAAATTCTAAAATTCATATGGAATCTAAAAAGAGCCCGCATACCCAAAGCAAGACGAAGCAAAAAGAACAAAATCTGGAGGCATCACACTACCTGATTTCAAACTATACTATAAGGCCATAGTCACCAAAACAGTGTGGTACTGGTATAAAAATAAGCACATAGACCGGTGGAACAGAGTGGAGAACCCAGAAATAAACCCAAATACAGTTGAATTAATTAATGCAAAAAAACAAAAATTCTAAGTTTCAGCAAGTTATAGACGGCTACAAACTAATTATGTCCACTTCCTGAAAAAAAAAAAAAAAAGAGGTATTTGTTGGCTCTTTATTGGTAGAGCCAGAGGCCAACAGAGAGAGCAGCACGAAATGCACACATAATAAGCACCCAATTAGTGAAAAAAAAACTGATGAATAAAGAAACATGAGTTTTAGCTTTTTAATGGTTTCTTACTGCCTAAAAAATAAAGTTTAAACTCCTTTTTTGGGCCAGGCATGGTGGCTCAAGCCTGTAATCCCAGCACTTTAGGAGGCCAAGGCAGGTGGATCACCTGAAGTCAGGAAGGCAGAGGTTGCAGTTGCAGTGAGCCAAGATAGTGCCACTGCACTGCAGCCTGGGCGACAAGAGTGAAACGCCATCAAAAAAAAAAGGGAAGGAAGGAAGGAAGGAAGGAAGGAAGGAAGGAAGGAAGGAAGGAAGGAAGGAAGAGTTTTAGTGACAGAAAAACAATAAATAAAATTTATGTACTTCAGAATATATCAAGAAAATTAAAACAAGCTGTAGACTAGGCAGATTTATTTGCAATACATATTTCTAATAAAGGACTTGTATCCAAAATATATCCTAAAACTCAAATTAAGACAAATTAATATAGGAAAAAATTTGAATAGACACAAAATCAAAATAAACTATATGAAAAGTACATTAAAAATGTGCAACCTCACTGGTAGTCAGGCAAATAAAAATTAACACCATGGCCAGGTGCAGTGGTTCACGCCTGTAATCCCAACACTTTGGGAGGTCTAGGCAGGCATATCACTTGAGTCCAGAAGTTCAAGACCAGCCTAGGCAATATGGCGAAACCCTGTCTCTACAAAAAAATACAAAAATTAGTCGGGCATAGTGGTATGTGCCGGTAGTCCCAGCTGCTTGGGAAGCTGTGTTGGGAGGATCATTTTAGCCAGGGAGTTGGAGGTTGCAGTGAGCCAAAATCACGCCACTGCACTCCAGCCCGAGCGACAGAGTGAGACCCTGTCAGAAAAAAGAAAAACACCACAATGAGATACTACCACATACCCATGAGAATGATGAAAATTCATGATGCTAACAATATCGAATGTTGGGAAGAACATGAAGCAACTGCAACACTGCTGGTAGATCTGTCAATTGCTGCAATCACTTTTCAAAACAGTTGGGCAGTTTCTTATAAAGTTGAACATGCATTACCATATAGTGCCCTAATACCTCCAGGTATTTACCGAAGAGAAATAAAAACCTATGTCCACAAGACTTGAACAAGTTTGTTTAGAGTAGATTTATTCATAATAGCCAGAAATGAGAAACAACTCAAATGCCCATCAACAGTTAACTGGACAAATGAATTGTGATATATCTATTCAATGGAATACCATTCACAATAATTAGGGGTAATTAACACATTCAAGAAAACAGATGAATCTCAAAAACTCTTTTTAAAAAGCCAAACACAAAAGAGTTTCTCTATATTATAACTCTATAAAATTGATTTTTTAGAACAGAAATGAAATTTTTTGAATATATATATTTATTTTCTTGACTATTATACTTTTAAAAATTATTTCTGTTCTAATATATATATCTTGTTATATATTCTGTTCTCTCTATCTATATATATTGGTGGGAGGTGTATATGTTTCCATTGCTTGTCAGTCTTTTTTTTTTTTTTTGAGACGGAGTTTCGCTCTTGTTGCCCAGGCTATAGTGCAAACTTCAGTCTTTCATACAGCTGCAAGAATGATCCTGTATGATTATGTCAGTGCCCTATTTAAACCCTCCAATTTCACTCAGAATAAAAATAAAATTCTCATAATGGACTACTCATTCTGTATAATCTTGACATCATCTGCTAAGCACTGGTCTTTTTGATGTTCCAAAAACATGGTGCCTCTCTCCTTAATACGCTTGTATAAAACTCAGTTCCTATCCATTCCCACCTATCTCACTGCCTACCTAGTGGTTTTTATTCTGTTTACCACCAACATACTCTATACATTTGACTAATTTACTTTATTTATTGCCTGGGCTATCCCACTAGAATAGTAGCTCCATGAGGACAGGATTTGGGTCTGTTTTATTCACTGCTGTACTTTCAGTTCCTTGGTTATAAAATAGACTCTTGAGAAGTAATTGTGGTGTAAACAGGTTTTTACACTTTTCTGTGTATTTGATATAAATCACAGACGCCAGAGAGCTTATATAATCACTAAGTCCCTGTGTCACATGAATGCCATTACTGCATCCTATTCACATATTAATTCTTGTTTCCAGTTAAATTTAAAATCTTAAAGTTCTATTCCCCAGTACTAAAATTCCAAAACAGATTCACATTTGTCTGGATCCAATTCATTATTCTCCTCACCTTCATCGAAAAGCATCAACCACTCTCAGACTCATTGCCTGTTTAATACGTCTGAATCAGGAGTCTCCACACATGTAACACAATTCACCATAAAGCTTGTAGGTAAAGTACATTCTTGTTCTTTTTATTAATTGATTCTCTTCCTTTCCTTGTATCTGCTGCTTCTGACTCAAGTCAGACATTGATGACTGAGACAGAAGAGGATGGAGACAAACGTCCATTCAGTCTGCTACTCCAGAACCATGTTAGTGAGACCCAGAAAAAGGTAAGAAAAAAAAAAAAAAAAAAAAAAAACAAGCATTTTCTATCTCAACATGCATGTTCAGTCTCATGCTGTTCTTTGTAGACTAGTTTAATGTAATAAAACACAAGTTCAAACTCATTGTCATTCTGGAAAGAGTGGAGGTGGATTCTATGGAAAATCAAACCTTTCAACAAATTGAGTTAGGCTAAAATAATTATTGCATTTATGTGAACAGTTTTATTATCTTGCACTGACCCATCTGTCTCCCAATTGAAAGAGTCCACATAAGTAGTGTTGGAAATAGGAAAATGTATATTCCCCAAATATCACTTAAGTTGTGTATGTTTATATGGGCAGTTATTAAAACATCATGGTCATACTCAAATGAGATGGACAGTAAGAGTGTGTGTGTGTGTGTGTGTGTGTGTGTAAAACAAAAAAAGGCATCATGGGGCTATATTTATTCTGAGTTTAATTAGAAACTGGACTGGTAACAAATTACTTGAGGTCCAGTTCTCCCAGGTTTTTGGCAATTTAATTGGAACCCACCGGTAGATGATGTCCTCTGAGCCTTGCAAGCTGTGAAAATTGGACTCAAAGCCTCTCTGGCATAGCATTTGGCATGTATTAACAAAGTTCTTATTAAACTGTGGTTAAGGAGATAGGTTTCCTCTATTGCCTCTAGAGAATTTGGACACCAACCAAAATGTACCCAGATGTGTCTACGTACACATGGTATGCTCTGGCAACACTTTAATAACTCCCATTGAAACTCCATCACCAACAGCAAAATCAGCCACTTGACTTCTCTGTTGTCCAGTAACATTCTCTTTCCAATTCATAAATTAAGCATAAGCCTCAGAGGTTTGAACATAAGTCAAGGACACAATGGAAGAACTTTTATAGGTGTGATTCTTTGAGTCTGACTTTTCTCTCCAAAAGTGGAGCAAAGACACTGAGATATTTAGCATTGCAAAGGGCTTAACCTTTAGGCAAGATTTTCAAGAATCAATGTCAGTAGTCTTCTGTTATGCACTGTACCTAATAGCATCCAATTTGTAGTTGGAGTTTTGGGATCAAATGAACTAGGTAGAGACAAACTTCTAGGTAGGATTAAGGTTATGCCTAATGAAATTGAGACGTTGTTATTGATTATGTATGACTAATTTTACTTTGAATATTTTCCAGGTATACCAAGTGCTTCAGACTTAATCATCTCAATGACAGAAACAACAAAGGTGGGTGTTAAATATCGGAAAAATTGATATTGTGTTAAGAGAGATGCTGGAAACGTGATCCATTTGGTGTGAGAGGAGGCATCATGCGTTCGCTGTGACCCTTTGAATTGCTTATGTGTGAGGCCACCTCAGCCTAAGGTCAATGCAAAAAGGGTTTCCAGACCGCTTTCTGCCAAATGCTTACCTTCAGAAAGACTTTTTCACATGCTTTCCCAATACAAAGTTTCAACCTATAACGACTGAACTTTGGGAAAAAATAAAATATTGTGTCTTCTATTCTGTTTCCTTACCTTCCATTTCACACGGCCTTTCTTCACCCAACAAAGGTTCATGCTATATTCCATATGAAAGACAAGATTTACACTAGTGCAGACTTACCTAACAGGTGGTGGTGAGAATTACATAAATCATGTTTTTATACCACTTCACATATACAAATGACTCAAATAATGGATTTCGTTACTGCCAGAAATGATCATATCTCCTACCATATGTGCTGTGCCACCCAAATCTCTTACAACACATCTCACTTTGTATCATGTATCATGTTCACTTATTTGCATAAATTTTCCATTTCTGTTGGTCTGTAAACACTTTAGAAATGTGGCCCAACTTATTTGTATAATTTGAAGATTATGATAAATGTCCACAGGCTATGTATAAGGTGGCGCGAGTAATAACAATTACAAAATTTATTTCAAATGACCAATGACAGCTGATAAACGTAGGCATTATTCTAAAGATGACAATGTCTCTCATTGCTGTGTGATCCCTCCACCCTCTAAGCTTTGATCCAAAGAGGGATAGAGCAGAAGAAAGCGTGACGGTATAGTATCAGCTGCCTCCCAGAAGGGGGTCACTGTCTTTTTCTCACCCCAACACTCAAGCAAGATCTATAACCTTTCATCACCACTTTCCAGAACATGCACTCCATGTAATACTAGAAGTGCATGGATCAGAGTTGAGGAGTAAAGAAGTCAAAAGGACCGGGCACGGTGGCTCACGCCTGTAATCCCAGCACTTTGGGATGCCAAGGCGGGCGGATCACGAGGTCAGGAGATCGAGACCATCCTGGCTAACACAATGAAACCCCATCTCTACTCAAAATACAGAAAATTAGCCTGGCGTGGTGGCAGACCCCTGTAGTCCCAGCTACTTGGGAGGCTGAGGCAGGAGAATGATGTGAACCCGGCAGGTGGATCGCGCCACTGCATTCCAGTCTGGGCGACACAGCCAGACTCCGTCTCAAAATAAAAAATAAAAAAAAAAAAGAAGGAGAAGTCAAAGGACATTGTCCCTACCCATCATGGATGAACATTTCAGGCTTTCCTATCTTGATTAGGAGAACAAGAAGCTCAGTAGGCTTAAACCATTCATTCACAAACCAAACAATACCTAGGCACCATTGAATGTAATAATAAATCTTTGATTAATGAGGTTTCTGTTACTAATAAAAATCTCCTTCCATTCCACACTTCCTCCCTCTGTGCCAACCACACTGCATTTTCCAGTGTTATCTGTACAAGCATATCATCTTCACCACTGACTGACATTTTACAGGCTGTTTTCTTTGCATGATACATCTTGCTTTTGTTTCCTGGAAATTCATCTAAATTGAAGGAAAACTTCCCCTCCTCTAGGAAGGCTTCCCGCACTAGTCTCAGCTAGAGTGCTGCCGTGCTTCCACAGCACTATATTGGTACCAGCATCATCTCCTATGTGTGGTTATGCACTTACATTTTTATATTTTCCATCAGAGCGAAAATTGCTCCAGAGTAAGAACTTTGCTGTGGTCATATATATACTGCTAGTACTAGCAGAATCCCAGCCACACCATAAGGATTACAAAATGTGTGCCAAAGGACTGAAGGATTCATTGGCTAAACAAAAGCCTTCTCACTGGCCTAATACATGGAGGGTCAGGAATGTAATCAAATCCAACATTAAAGAGTCAGGTTCCATTTCAATGACATTGATTTCTGCCGCACAGTCTTATCGGAGGTGCTGCAGAGGTGTGGAATATTGGGCTGAACCTATGCTGATCCAAACTCACCTGAAAATTTTATAATTTTTTTAAACAGTGCTTCTGAGACTGTTTTTCTGCCACCTTTACCCTAAAGTGAATGGGAAGAAATAACTGATCAACTGAATGCTTAAACAATGATCATATGTTACAACATATGTCATGTTGTAAGCTTTGGAGGTAAACAGAATCACATCCGAAGTTCAGTTCCACCACTTACTACTGCTGTGAGTTTGAGAAAATGAGCCCACCTTTCTGAAGATCATTTCTTTATCTGTGGGGAGAAATTTTTTTAAGAAACCTTCTTTATAGGAATACATAAAAGAATAATTCACAAGGCACGTTAGCTCTTGGGGTATGGAGATTGCAGGGACATCAAGGCTCTCCAGCTGATTTTCTCCCAGCCACATGCAGTTGGTGAAAACAGGATCTACTGTTGGTGAAGACAGGAAAGGGGAAGGAAAAACAGGACAGGAGGTTAGACCTTTCGACAAAGCCTGAAATTGGGCATCAACATTCAGACCCCAGGGTCTATACCCTCACTCAGTCTACTTTTCTCTTTTCTGAGACAAGGTCTCACTCTGTCACCCAGGCTGGAGCACAGGGTGCAATCATGGCTCACTGCAGCCTGGACTTCCGGGGCTCAAGTGATCCTCCCACTTCAGCTTCCTAAGTAGCTGGGACCACAGGTGTGTGCCACCACACATGGCTAATTTTTTTATTTTTTGTAGTGATAGGGTCTCCCTATGTTGCCTCACTCAATCTTGTCTTCTCTTAAGTGAATCTTTCCCTTGACTCACATTGCTACTCCTCCCTGCTGACTCGAACTAGTATTAAACACGCAGAGTCCATCTGACACAAGGCACAGTGGAGGAGTCAGAGCCCGAGTCGTTCAGCTAGTTGATGGCAGAATAAGGACCAAGTAGAACCAGTGCTTCAATCTCCCCAATCCAGAGCTCTCTTCACTACATCCCACTGCCTCTCTCGGCAGGGAAATTCTTCCTTTGGGGAAAAAATAAATCACCTTTCAGATTTTCAAAACTTCTGTTGGTTCCTATCAAAATTTATTCCTGTACAGGGCAAAAAAATAACTGATAATAATAATAGTGACCATAAACCAGGAGCAGCCACAGCATAAAAAAAAAAAAAAACTGGTACTTTCACTTCTGTCTTTTGAGAAAGCCAGAACTTTTGACCTCCAAAGCAGTATAAGTGATAAGAAGAGATGAAAAGATTTCCTTAAAGCAGAATAAAGAGAGGAAAAATTTATTACATTGGGAGTTTTGTACCAAAAACATCAAACTAAACTTGGGTAATTGATTTTTTAAAATACACTATGTCACTACTTAACATATTTTCTTTCCCAAAATAGTTCTATAGGAGAAGAATTATTGAATGACTTTGCATATGATAATTTGATTTTATCACCAAACTAACTGTAACAATGCAACAAATTGCAAAAACTACAACCACATGGGAAGTTTCTGCACTGAATTCTAGGTGTTTAGGAAGAAAACAAAATAAATATCCCAGTGCTTTCATATGACATGGTTTAAACCCAAAGAGAATAAAGAGGATGATTCAATGGAGATGAAAAACTGCACCAGGGTAAAAGAATTTATTTTCCTTGGCCTGACCCAGAATTGGGAAGCGAGCTTGGTCCTATTTCTTTTTCTACTCTTGGTGTATGTGACGACTCTACTGGGAAACCTTCTCATCGTGGTTACTGTCACCTGTGAATCTCGCCTTCACGTGCCCATGTATTTTTTGCTCCGTAATTTATCTATTGCCGATATCTGCTTCTCCTCCGTCACAGCGCCCAAGGTTCTGGTGGACCTTCTGTCGGAGAGAAAGACCATCTCCTTCAATGGTTGCTTCACTCAGATGTTTCTCTTCCACCTTATTGGAGGGGTGGATGTATTTTCTCTGTCAGTGATGGCACTGGATCGATATGTGGCCATCTCCAAGCCCCTGCATTATGCGACCATCATGAGTAGAGACCGTTGCATTGGGCTCATAGTGGCTGCCTGGGTGGGGGGCTTTGTCCACTCCATCGTGCAGATTTCCCTGTTGCTCCCACTCCCTTTCTGTGGACCCGATGTTCTTGACAGTTTCTACTGTGATGTCCCCCAGGTCCTCAAACTGGCCTGTACAGATATTTTTGTACTTGAGCTACTAATGATTTCCAACAATGGACTGCTCACCACACTGTGGTTTTTCCTGCTCCTGGTGTCCTACATGGTCATATTATCATTACTCAAGTCTCAGGCAGGAGAGGGCAGGAGAAAAGCCATCTCTACCTGCACCTCCCACATCACTGTGGTGACCCTGCATTTCGTGCCCTGCATCTATGTCTATGCCCGGCCCTTCACTGCCCTCCCCACAGATAAGGCCATCTCTGTCACCTTCACTATCATCTCCCCTCTGCTCAACCCCTTGATCTACACTCTGAGAAACCATGAGATGAAGTCAGCCATGAGGAGACTGAAGAGAAGACTCTGACCTTCTGATAGGAAATAGACCAGTACTTCCCTCCTTCTCACCACTTTTGAAAATGCTTGCCCAGGAAATACATTCTACTCACTAATTGATTTCTAATTATTTTTTGGTCTAATAAGAAACACATGACTTTCAAACATTCTGATTAGCAGGTCATAATAATGTAAAAAAGATTGGTTCTGTGTCACAGGAGAAAGTAGAGAGATAAAATTGTTAGCGGGAGAGGTGTATATTGTTTTTGCAATACAGCCTTGGAAAAACTAAAGGAAATGAAATCAAAATACACTCAGACATTTCCACTACAATCTTGTACTACTGCCAGGGATGGAGCTGAGACACACATTAGAAATATGATGCAGCTTGGGCATTAGGAATCTGTAAGATCTTTCATGGAGTCATCATATCCTAATTAAAGAAATCACATCCAAGTTAAGTTCCTCCTCCAATCCTATAATATGAACCAAATAAATATCACTGCTAGGTTTTTTAATCTAAAGCCCACCTACTGGTAGCTGACAGCAAGTTCTTGCATCAGCACAGCTTGAGTTAGAACATGACCTCACATATTGTGACCTCTGTAACCTTGAACATAGTTCTAACTTGATCTTCCCCTGAATCCCAGGTCTGCTGGCCCCCACTCCAGGACATTCCCTCAGTAGCCTCTGCTTGGCTGTAGCACAGAACTTGGGACCTTGTTTCAATTCCCTATTCTCTTTCTCCCAATCTCCCCCAGTAGGATTATGCTTTATTTATTGTCATATCCCCAACACCTGGCACAGGTATAATATAATAAACACTACTGAAAATTACTGAATTAAAACATTCAGTGAAGGACTATCACCTCTCACTCATTTCTGGTATTCAAATCATTGGAAGGTATTGTTAAGAAAATAATTCATTTTTACTCTCTGAAGACATGACTTCCTAAAAAGGACTGAAATCTTGGAAGCCGCTTCAGACTGTACATACTTATTCAAAAAGCTGGAATAATAAAATGGAAAACATTATGCAATATATCAAGTTGGTTTTTATTTGTTTATTTAATGTGCTATTACAGCTGCTGGGAGTTATTCTTTTGTTTTTTCTTTCACCCATTTCTGAAGGTAGATCCTAGATATCTTAAAATTGTTGAAACTAGCAAAATTTGTGTGTCTGTATACAAATCTCAGTTCACAAATCAGATATGCAAAGGCCCTGAGATGGGGATGTGTACACAAGGTCCAAGAAACAGCAAGGAGACCCTTGGGACTAAGTGAGAAGAAGCAAGTAAGAGAGAGGAAGTGCCTGTAATTGAGTTCAGAGAGATGGTAGGGTCATGGGGCCAGGTCATCGCAACTTTGTGGACTGCTGCAAAGCTTTTAGCTTTCACATTAAGATGTGACACATCTGGAGGTCTTTGAGGAGCAGAAGAGGGGTAAGGACAAAAACCGGGGAGCAATTCAGAGCCTACTACAATAGCCCCATGAGAGAAAGAATGGAGACATGACTTAGAATGGTAATGGTGGTCATGGTGAGAAGTTTGAAAAAATTTGAAGGTCAAGTTGGCACGATTTGCAGATGAACCCAACATGGGTTTCCTGACTACTACGTATCCCATGAGAACTCCATCATCCAATTTGGTCATCAGGCCATTGAATGATCCCTTCAGATCCAATATCTCCTTTCGGTACTTATGTGTCACACTTCAGACTCATCCTGCATGCATGAGATTGCAAGAATAGAAACTTATTTCCCAGCAGAAGCCAAAGGTTAACCTCTTTTAGTCCCATTGTAGGAGTCAATATAGCTGTGGAATCTTCTTACGGACTCATGCTTCCCAGAAAGCATCCAGGTAATCAAAGCTGGGAAAATAAATTAATTAAAATTAAATTAACTTTTTATATTCATGAATAAATGCTGTACCTGGAAATAATCAATAATGTAGAAAGTCCGGTTTTTGTTTTGTTTTCTTTGGTTGGTACCATGTATTGTGTTCCTTATTTATATTTTCAAATCACTTAATAAATATTATTTTTTAACAAAGGCAGCAGTATTTCTTGGAGAAATGACTGATTTTAGGACTGGGGCAGGGAATATACAATATAAGCCTGGAGCATCTTTTAGCACCAAAAAACAAGGAAGTGTTTAAAAAGCAAAACGGTGGAAGTATGTCAAAGGGGCATAGGAGTCAACTGAAAGAACTTCCCATAGCCAAAGTTGGAACAACAAAATACATAAAGTAGTCATGGATTATATTCCAAAGTATAAAATAAATATCCATGAACCCAATCATAAATAAATGATTCAATAAATAAATAAATGAAGGATAATAGACAAGTCTTGCATGCAGAACAATTCCAAACAATGTATGTAGATTCTCTGCCCTCAAGGACATGGAGCATGATTCCAATTCTTTTTCTTTTTTTTTTTTAAATTGAGACATGGTCTCACTCTGTTGCCCAGGCTGGAGGGCAGTGGTGCGTCTCGGCTTACTGCAGCCTCAACCTCCTAGGCTCAGCCGATCCTCCCACCTCAGCCCCACAAGTAGCTGGGATTATATGCAGGTACCACCATGCCCAGTTAATTGTTGCATTTTTAGTAAAGACAGGGTTTCACCATGTTTCCCAGACAGGTCTCAAACTCCTGGGCTCAAGCAATCTCCTGCCTTAGCCTCCCAAATTGCTGGAACTACAGGCACAAGCCACCACACCCAGCCCCAACTCTCTAAGTGTGAGTTATAAGTGGTTATCTCCTCTCTCCAAAAAAGTACAGTTTTTTTAAATCCTGGAGAAACCTGACAGACTACCTCAGCCAGGTGTTCAAAGTTAACATCATCAGTGACCAATCATGTTAATGGCACGTACCCTAATATGGTTTGACTATGTCCTCGCCCAAATCTCATCTTGAATTGTAGCTCCCATAATTCCCATGTGTTGTAGGAGGGATTTGGTGGGAGATAATTGAATCATAAGGGTGGTTTCCCCTGTACTGTTCTCATGGTAGTGAGTAAGTCTCACAAGATCATATGGTTTTATAAAGGGTTTCCCCTCTTTCTTGGTTCTCATTCTCTCTTCCCTGCCACCATGCAAGACATGACTTACTCCTCCTTGCCTTCCGCCATGATTGTGAGGTTTCCCCAGCCATGTGGAACTGTGAGTCAATTAAACCGCCTTCCTTTATAAGTACCCAGTCTCTGGTATGTCTTTATCAGCAGTGCAAAAACAGACTAAGACATACCCTTTGATATGATGTGATGAGAGTGGCATTTGGCCTCTGCGTTCTTTCTCCCAGATATCTGCAACCCCTGTCTAACCATGAGAAAATCATCAGGACCAGCCAAATTGAAGAACGTTGTATAACAAGAGTCCCCAACCTTTTTGGCATTATGGGCTGGTTTCGCAGAGGATAATTTTTCCACAAATGAAGGTGGTGGTGATGGTTTTGGGATGTTTCATGTGCATTACATATATCGTGCACTTCATTACTATTACATGTAATATATAATGAAATAATTATACAACTCACCATAATGTAGAATCACTGGTAGCCCAGGGCTTGTTTTCCTGCAACTAGATGGTCCCATCTGGGGTGATGGGAGACAGTGACAGATCATCAGGCATTAGAGTCATAAAGAGCATGCAACCTAGATCCCTCGCATGCAGAGTTCATAGTAGTGTTCTCACTCCTGTAAGAATCTAATGTCCCCACTGATCTGACAGGAGGTGGAGCTCAGGCAGTAATGCCAGCAATGAGGAGCGGCTGTAAATACAAAGGATGCTTCTCTCACTTGCTTGCCCCCCACTCACCTCCTGCTGTGTGGCCTGGTTTCTAACAGGCCAAGAGCTGGTAACAGTTCATGGCCTGGTGGTTGGGGACCCCTGTTCTGTACAATACTTGACAAAGACTCTTCAGTACTGTCAAGGTCATCAAAAACAAGGGAAACAATGGGAGCAATTATGGCCAATATTCCATTTTCAGAAGCTTAAAGCTGTAGATCTTAAAGATGGTCAAACAATGAAGCTAGCTATTGAATAGAATCACATTTCTCACTGTGTGGCCATCTTGGTGTCTCGTTTCATTTGACTTTATTTTTCTTAGTATAGACAGTCAACCATGCTACTCTGTCCTGTGCCTGCTTCAACTTCTTCCCAAACTGGGGATTCCCAGTCAGTAAAGTAGGTGTTGAGATCTGGAGAAGGGAAGAGCCTTCCCCAAAACTTGCATGCCCCTGTGCTGTTTGTTACTAAAGGTTCCCTTTCCAGTTCTCTTTGTGTAAGTTGTTAGACTTGGATATAGAATAGAATGGAAGACCAGGCAGTGAGTCCAGTCCCCTCGTCAGCTCCAAGTTTCTCTGCACCATGGGCACTCATGGAAGGGTGCCCTCTGATCACCAAGAACAGCACTTTTTGGACTTTCTCAGGAATACAGTTGACATATTTCAACACAACCTTTCTTCCTTTTGGAGCCAGAAGATAAAGGGAATTCACTCTTTCAGTTGCCTCTGGAAAATTTTAGGCTCTAGACAAAATGTGTATTCCTAAGTGTATGTGTCTGAGTGACTTCTTAATTACTCCCACTGAAACTACCTCACTGTCAGCAGAATTTTTCCACAACTACATCCAACTGTAATCCCTCAGATAATTCTCACGCTAGTTCTGGGATTAAGGAACTGGTAAATATCATGGGAACCCTGTGAATCAGTGTGAAAGAGCCAAGACAATATTATTCCCTAAGTCCTTTCCACATTAAGATAGAAGAGATGCCATTGAAATAACCGGCCTTCAGAGGGGTGTTGAGCAGAATTTTCTGAAGTTGAATGATTCCTGAGGTTCATGTGAACATTATTTAAGATGTGGGAATTCTTGGAAGAAGGTTGCAGATTTTAGGTAAAAAAATAAAAGTCTGCATGTGTGCGTGTGCCTGGGGTGTCTGGGTGTTTATGCATAGGGTGAGAAATAAGAATAAGAAAAATTAAAATCTAGGTGTAATCATTAAGATTCACAAATACACTATGACTAAAAATAATGTAATATGTATACAAGATGCTGCATTCCGGGGAGAACCTTCCTTTAGTAACAGACAGCACAAGTTAGAAATGCTAACAAAGAGTACGTTGTGGAATGAGAGACAGAGTTGAGGTCAGTTTGGAATTGGGGAAAAGGCAGCTTTTGCTCTCTGCGACCTCTTGAATGATACGGACAAGACATTTTTCTCAGTCTTGTTTTCTCTAGACAGATCTTCTCAGGCTGAAATCAACAGAGGTAATTCTTCGCCTGAACTTCAACCTGCAGTAATAAATGAAATATTTCAAACGCTCACAAAAGTTGAGAGACTCAGACAATAAACACCTGTCTACCCCTCTTTAGATCTAACACAAAAATAAGAAGTTTATGGTGTAGATGACAGGGGAAAACTTCACCTTCATCCCCTGAAAGTTCACTGAAAATCAGCTGACAAAAGGCAGACAATTAGGAGGAAAGGAATACAAATTTATTTGATCATAGTTTTACATGACATGGGAGCCTTCCGAATGAAGACCCAAAGATACAAGGAAAAGGTTCATTTTTATGTTTAGGTTCAACAAAGTATGGACAGCCATGTAGAAATACGATTGGACAAAAAAGGTATGGTTGCTTGCTTTGGCAGCACATATACTAAAATTGGAACAATACAGAGGAGATTAGCAGGCCCCTTTACCAGGATGGCACGCAAATTAGTGAAGCGCTCCATAAAAATAAAAATTAAAAATTAAAAAAAAATGGTATGATCTCATGCTAACGGACAATGGGGAAACCCAGCAAGGCCTGTCTGTTTAGATCGTATTTGGCCTCTCTGTGCAGCAATTCCTTCCTCCTGGGTATGAGGAAGTGCTCTCTCTCTCTCTCTCTCTCTCTCTCTCTCTCTCTCTCTCTCTCTCTCTCTCTCTCTTCTGGAATGGAGTTCCTATGACCTGCAATCAAACAAAGTAGACCTGAGAATTTATTTATGGCCGACTCTTACACAGAAAATTGGAGTCATGGGGAAGTTAGAGTAATATGTTTAGGTTTTATGGCTGGCTTTGGAGAAAGAGGGTTCTGGTTTCCATGACCCGCCTTAGGGAAGAGGTATTGGAGTTTCTACAGCTAACCTTGGGGAAGAATGAAGGACCAGCCACCCAACACAGGAAGGCAGGAGGAGGTCAGAGAAAAACTTTTACTTCTGAGGCTACTTCTGAGGCCTTCATTATGGGGTATTGTTTTCTGAGAGCTTACAATAGCAATGATTTTCTTTTCTCTGTCTTTCCATGCTGTCATGTTTGCACCCTTTCTTTCCAGCCAAACTTCCCACTCATTAGCAACTTTCATACATTTAAATAGTCTCCTAAGGCCAGAAGGTCCTTTCTCCCCATTCCTATATGTCCGAAACATAAATGCCACTTCCTCCTTACAGTTTCACTGAGCCTCTTATTTGGAAATCATCCTCTTCTCACACTCAGCTTTTCATCTGTCCTTAGATGGCCCCCATCACTCCCATGTAACTATCAGATTTCAATGCTTCCCACTCACTGCATTTAGATTTTATTCCTTTCTCTCAAATAACCTAGAATTCTTCCCATACTCCATCAATATTTGCTAAATAATTGGATGGATTAAAAGTAGCAGAAGGGTGAAGCAGAAGCTGGGGGATGTTGTCTTTAAATTACCAAAGGCAGTTCATGAACATGAGACCTATTTCTTTTTGACCAATAGGCCCGGCCTGGGGTCTGGGATATGGTTTACCTTCCACCCATGTGTGTGTAAACAATGTGCTGTTTACATGGGGGTCCCTTTGCAGAGTTTAATAACTAAATTGGTTTTCCTCACATTTCTAGTAACTATACTGAGTTGGTGTTCCTAGCGACCATTTCCTCTCTCTTTAAGCTAATCAGGATTGATAGCTACCATTTAGTTCAATGCACTCCATTTACTGATGAGGCTCCACTGTTAGAGTTACCCGGCGTAGCACTAATCATGACAGATAACCAGCCCGTATGCTGAGAAGCTTACACATGCTAATTCTCCAACCCTCATAACTTCCCTGTGAGGTGAGTAATATTATTATCCCCATTCCACAGATGAAAAAGTAGAGGCTCAATAAGGTTATGCACTTGCTCAAATTGCACAGTGGCAAAGCCAGGACTTGAACCCAGACGAGCCTTGATCCCAGAGCCCTTGCACTGAACAGTTTCTCTGGTCTGCTAATAAGATGTCAGAGAAGAAGCCAAACCAAGCAAGTGCTCTTTTTACTGTCATACACTGTCACCACTCTCTGGGTCACTGGAAGGCAAATACCTCCTAATTCCTTTGAAACAGCAAATGTTCTGATGAAGTGGTTGAGGATACACGTTTGGGAAACATGCAGCTCCTCCAAAAGAATGTCCATAAATATATTGGAAATATATTTATTAAAGAAGCCGTGTGTGGGAATTATTAACCTGGAGTTTTCTTTAAGGTAGCATACATATAATTATACTTATTACAGATTAGGCAATGCTCTAAGTACTGATGCTCTACATAGATTAATTTATTTAACCCTCACAAAAGTCTTATGAAGGAGATGCTATTGTCTCCAAATTACTGATACAGAGAATGAGGTCAAGGGATGAAGCAATTTGCTCGTGTTAGCACAACCAGTAAGTGCTCAGTTGGGATTTGAACAGGCTGTGTGGTCCCAGAGTCTAGCAGGCATCTACCTCGAAGGTAAAATACTTCTTGGCAGCTTGCTTTTGGATTTACCTATTAAATAGATTTTGGACAAAATTGCATAGAGAGGAAAGAAAACTTGAAGACAAAGTGAGCTAAGTGAGAAGAAATACCTTCATTTAAATTGGAGAACACACCCAAAGAATGGGAAGAAAGGGACTTTTGCCCTTCATTTGTTTCTAATTATAGAAAGAAAAAGGAGGTAAACTAGGAAGAAAGAAAATAAGGCCCATTTCAAAGATATACCAAAAAAAAAAAAAAAAAAAAAAAGAAAAGAAAGAAGAAAGGAATTCAAAAGCAACACAGTTATAAGGTAAGTGTATGTGTAACAGCTTTTTAAAAAACTGCCAGCCAGGTGCGGTGGCTCACGCCTGTAATCCCAGCACTTTGGGAGGTCAAGGTGGGTGGATGACCTGAGGTCAGGAGTTCAAGACCAGCCTGGCCAACATGGTGAAACCCTGCCTTTACTAAAAATACAAAAATTAGCTGGGCATGGTGGTGGGCACCTGTAATCCCAGCTACTCGGGAGGCTGAGGTGGGAGAATCGCTTGAACCCGGGAGGCAGAGGTTGCAGTGAGCCAAGATGGTGCCACTGCACTCTAGCCTGGGCGACAGAGCAAGACTCCATCTCAAAAAAAACAAAAACAAAAAAAAAACTGCCAAATTATTTTCAAAAGTGATTTTACCCTTTTACCTTCCCACTGGAGTTCCATTCCTCTACATCTTTGTCCACTCTTGATATAACAATCTTTTTCATTCTAGTGACTCTACTATATACTATTTTTAAATTACACTGTGGTTTTAATTTATATTTTCTCAGTGATAAATGATGTTGAGCCTTTTCATGTGCTTATTTGCTATCTCTGTGTCTTCTTGCTGAAGTGTCTGTTCAAATAATTTGTCCTTTTTTCTCTTCTGTTTTTTTAACTTCTTTTAGCGACTTCACTTTGTTAAAATAATTTGTCTTTGTTGCTTAATTGGGTTGTTTGTTCTCTTACTATTGAATGTTAAGAGTTACAGCCATTCCACTCCTAGCTAGTTACCCAAGAGAACTGAAAACATAAGTCCACACAAAGACCCAAACGTGAATGTTCATAGCAGCTTTATGGGTAATATTCAAAAGCCACAAATAACCCAAATGTTCACCTACAAGTAAACAGATAAGCAAACTGTGGTATATTCATACAATAGAAAGGAACAAAATAGCAGTACACACAAAACGATGGATGAATTTCATGGTTGAAAGAAGGCAGACAAGAAGAAAATACACATAGAATTTCACTTATAGAATATTGTAGAAAATACAAACTAATATACAATGACAGAAAGCAGATCAGTGGTTGCCTGAACAAGGAAGGGTAAATGGGACAGGTTACAAAGGGGCACAAGGACATTTTCTGGGTGATAGGTATATTCACTCTCTTAACTATAGAGATGGTGTCACAGGTATATACTATGTCAAAACTTATCAGCTGAGTGCAGTGGCTCACGCCTGTAATCCCAGCACTTTGGGAGGCCAAGGTGGGTGGATCACAAGGTCAGGAGTTCGAGACCAGCCGGGCCGATATGGTGAAACCCCGTCTTTACTAAAAATACAAAAATTAGCCAGGTGTGGTGGTGTGCACCTTTAATCCCAGCTACTCGGGAGGCTGAGGCGGGAGAATCGCTTGAACCCGGGAGTCAGAGGTTGCTGTGAGCCGAGATCGCGCCACTGCACTCCAGCCTGGGAGACAGAGTAAGACTCTGTCTAAAAAAAAAAAAAAAAAATTATCAAAGTGTGAATTCAAATATGTGCAGTCTATGGTATGTCAATGATAGCTCAACAAAAATTATTTTTTAAGAAAGAAATTGAAACAACAGAAGAGAAGCTCTGAGTAATATTTTTATTTCCATAGCTAAGGAGCTATTTACCACCCAGGGGTTTCAGTACCTAAAGTAGATTAAAGTAGAGAAAGAAACAAAGAAGTCCCCTTAAAGAAGAGTAGAGCAATAGAGATGAATTTTATGGCTTAAACATTTTCTAATTTTTCACAAAAATAAGTTTGTGATTTAAGAAGACAGGGGTGCTGCTTCCGTACAATTCAATCCAGTGGGGGGCCATTTTGCAGACAGGGGTTCTTAGAACCATTTAAATGGAGCATCCAGTCTCGGAAAAAAACAACAAAATCCTCAGCCCTGTGAAACTCAAGGTGTTCTAGTCACACCAAGTAAGCACTGCCTTACTCACACAACAAACTAATCCCATTTTTATATTTCCCATGCCACAAGTCTCTTTCTAAATAGTTAACATCCCCCTCTGTTTATCTTGAATAATGTTCTAAGTATCTTGAATAACTGGAACATTATTTTACACATTTTATGCATTTTTTAAAATTGTAATTTACATAAGTGTATGCATGATTGTGTAATAAAATGTCATTTTACATGCATTGGCAATAAACTTGAAATTGTATTTCATGTGGTGGTAATATCTCACAAGTTTTCAAGCCAAATACTTGAATCTGTTAAGAGAGAGTAAACACTTTCTGAAATAACATTATTTTTTCCAAGATATTCAGGAAAGAGAAAACATGATTCAATGGAGTTGGGAAATGTCACCAGAGTAAAAGAATTTATATTTCTGGGACTTACTCAATCCCAAGACCTGAGCTTGGTCTTGTTTCTTTTTTTATGTCTTGTGTACATGACGACTCTGCTGGGAAACCTCCTCATCATGGTCACTGTGACTTGTGAGTCTCGCCTTCACACCCCCATGTACTTCCTGCTCTGCAATCTAGCCATCCTTGACATCTGCTTCTCCTCCATAACTGCTCCTAAAGTCTTGCTGGACCTTCTGTCAAAGAAAAAGACCATATCCTATACAAGCTGCATGACACAGATATTTCTCTTCCACCTCCTTGGTGGGGCAGACATTTTTTCTCTCTCTGTGATGGCATTTGACCGCTACATGGCCATCTCCAAGCCCTTGCACTACGTGACCATCATGAGTAGGGGTCGATGCACTGCCCTCATCTCTGCCTCCTGGGTTGCGGGCTTTGTCCACTCCATCGTGCAGATCTCCCTGTTGCTGCCCCTCCCTTTCTGTGGACCCAATGTTCTTGACACTTTCTACTGTGATGTCCCCCAGGTCCTCAAACTCGCTTGCACTGACACTTTTGTTCTTGAGCTCCTGATGATTTCCAACAATGGCCTGGTCACTACCTTGTGGTTTACCTTCCTACTTGTGTCCTACACCGTCATCCTAATGATGCTGAGGTCTCAGGCAGGAAAGGGCAGGAGGAAAGCCATCTCCACTTGCACCTCCCACATCACTGTGGTGACCCTCCATTTCGTGCCCTGCATCTATGTCTATGCCCGGCCCTTCACTGTCCTCCCCACAGATAAGGCCGTCTCTATCACCTTCACTGTCATCTCCCCTCTGCTGAATCCTTTGATCTACACTCTGAGGAACCAGGAAATGATGTCAGCCATGAAAAGACTGAAGAGAAGACTCGTGCCTTCTGAAAGGGAATAGAAAACAAATCCAGGCCAGGTGCAGTGGCTCACGCCTATAATCCCAACACTTTGGGAGGCCAAGGCAGGCAGATCGTGAGGTCAAGAGATCGAGACCATCCTGGCCAACATGGTGAAACCCCATCTCTACTAAAAATACAAAAATTAGCTGGACATGGTGGTGTGCGCCTGTAGTCCCAGCTACTCGGGAGGCTGAGGCAGGAGAATTACTTGAACCTGGGCGGCAGAGGTTGCAGTGAGCCGAGATCACGCCACTGCATTCCAGCCTGGCAACACAGCAAGACTCCATCTTGAAAAAAGAAAAGAAAAGAAAAGACAATAAATTCAGCTCTTCATCATCAAGGACACCTTATATTATTTTTCCCATGAATTCACATTTACATACACAGACACACTGTCAGTAAACCAACTATACTGACTACGAACAATTTGTCTTCCTATTTAAGTTAGCAGATAACTGATAACCCAAGCTTCTGTGCAGCATGAAGTAACTAGTGTTATAGGAGTGAACTGACTGTTATTTTTCCAAAGACCAAGTAACCGTATGTCAATCAAGACAGCTATATGGCGGGCAGATAAGATGATTAAGTCCAACATTTTTTTCAGAAGATAAGGAAATAAAAGCCCAGAGAGATAAAGTGATGTATTCAAGGTCTTATATTAAGTTAATTACAGAGACATCTTCAGATGCCCAACCCATTGTTCTTCCACCACATGAATGTAATGTATTACATTGTTAGACTTGTCTATACCAAACTATAATCCTGTTCCAGAAGGATCTCATGATCAACGCCTCTGGTGTACATATACGTGGGTATGTATGGCCCACTGGAGTTTGAGAAATTGGCCTCTCCTGAGTTAAATTAAAGTGGGCTCATGAGCTACTGAGAACTTCATAGGTTCATAACGGTTATCCTCCTGGATTCCTATCAAGATTGATGAGGCTTGGGAAGATTTCTTATCATGGCCTAAAGGTATGTATCTTAATGCAGAACTAGACATGCCAGACATTCTCCTGATGAGTTTGGATAAAGGCAAGACTTCAGGAACCACACACATGAAGCAATCTAGCTCTACCATCAAAGGACTGATTTTCCAGTTGTAGCCTTACAAGGGTCAGTTTTGACTTGGCCTTGCCATTGAGAATTCACATTTCTTTTCACTGGAAAGAGACAGGATGGGAGAGTTAGAGAAGGGAAAACTCTACCCGGTCTATTTTTTCAAACTTCTAGTGTTCGTGAAGAGGCAGTATAGGTATAGGCTAGTGAGAGACAGCAGTAAAGCATGGTGGATGAAAGTTCTAGTTTCAGAATCATACAGACCCAGGTATGAATCCTATTTCTGCCATTCACCAGCTGTGTGATCCTGAGCAAGTTATTTCATCTCTCTCTCCAAAGGTCATAGTTCACCTACACAAAGATTCCCATTATAATATCCACCTCATGAGGTTGTGTAAAGGACAAAATGAGATGGTATACATGAAACATATGAAACCTGGCAGAGAATAAATGTGCAATGAAAGATAAATGTTATTATTAATATCACCTTTATTGGTTTGCCTAACACACCTTCTGTTTCCCATTGGCCTGTCACACCCTTCCCCCATATGACCCATACTCCTCATTTTTAGATAAAACTGGTTGAGTAGAAAACATGAAAATGTATATTGAGCTCAAAACATCTATCATGTTAAAATGTCTAGCTATTATTAAAACATGACAGTAGGTTTGCTTGTTATTTATGAGGCTTAAAGAGTCACCCTGGGCGGGTGCAGTGGCTCATGCCAATAATCCCAGCACTTTGGGAGACCGAGGCAGGTGGATCACCTGAGGTCGGGAGTTCAAGACCAGCCTGCCCAACATGGTGAAATCCTATCTCTACTAAAAACACACACACAAAAAATAGCCAGGCGTGGTGGTAGGCACCTGTAATCCCAGCTACTCAGGAGGCTGAAGCGGGAGAATCATTTGAACCTGGGAGGCGGAGGTTGCAGTGAGCCAAGATTGTGCCACTGCACTCCACCCTGGGCAACAGTGTGAGACTCTGTCTCAAGAAAAAAAGAAGAAGAAAAAAAATTCACCCTTAAGCTAATGAGAGAAACAGTACAGGAGAATTTAATATCAAAAGAAAATAATGGGTCAAAAATAAACCCTGGCTTTCAGAGTAGCCAAGAGGACAGGCCCCATGGGATGGAACAGAGAGCCCAAGGAGAGTAAATTAGCCAAAGGATAACGAATGTTGAAGGATAGTGAATGTTGAAGACAAACTTTACTTAAGTCTCTCATTGGATCCTGCCTGGCCCTATAAGCATTCATGAACTAACTGGCTCAAATGTTTGCCACTTCCTGTCACCTGATCGACAAAATCTAACTTCTTACAATATTAACTTACTTCTGCAAGCAAACAGATTCTAATAAAAAGTCACACTTGCCAAATTACTATTCATAGGGTCCTGCTACGTTTGCCCAAGTAGGTTTGGTCTCAAGAGTCCCTAGGCTTTTCTTTATGAAATCGCCTATGAAAAAATACACACTACAAGCCACTTAATAGCCCATTTCATGCCAATCTGTCCTTTGCCCTTTTCTTTTCTTCCTAACTCTTGTGACTCACCCAGATCAATTTTTTATCTCTATATCAGAATCAGATGACACCACAGATCTGTAGGGCCTGACTCAGAAGCAGAATCCCAAGAGATCAAGAACCCAGGAACTCTTGGCATATCATTGCCAAGAGTTGACTTCCTCATGACCGTGTCTAAACATGCAACATAACCTGATTCAATAAGTCAGGACAGAAAAAGCAATTGCATCTGATCACACAAACAAGTATCTACAGTGACATAAAATCACAAGTTGTGTAGCATTTTTCCCATTTAAACTAGTTTTTACTAGTTTTTGTTTGTTTGTTTTGTTGTTCGTTTTTTGAGATGGAGTCTCGCTCTGTCACCTAAGCTGGAGACAGTGGTGTGATCCCAGCTCACTGCAGGCTTCATGTCCTGGGTTCCAACAATTCTCCTGTCTCAGCCTCCTAGGTAGCTGGGATTACGGACGCCCACCACCACACTCGGCTAATTTTTGTATTTTTAATAGAGATGAGGTTTCACCATGTTGGCCAGGCTAGCCTCAAACTCCTGACCTTAGGTGATCTGCCCACCTCAGCCTCCCAAAGTGTTAGGATTACAGGCGTGAGCCACCGCACTCGGCCTAGTTTTTACTTTTTTATTTTGTTTTGTTTTGTTTTTGAGATGGAGTCTTGCTCTGTCACCTAGACTGGAGTGCAGTGGTGTGATCTTGGCTCACTGCAACCTCTGCCTCCTGGGTTCAAGCAATTCTCCTGCCTCAGCATCCCAAGCAGCTGTCATAGATAAATAAAAATTATATATATTGACAGTGCACAGTACAATGTGATGTTTTATTATACATATACATTGTGAAATGATTGTTGTATGCTTTCATGCTTTCACTATTTTTTAAGCTCTGCTGCTAAGAACTGTAGAAAAGTCAACTGACTCTGGAGACACACGTGGTTTTCAAACTGCTCTTTTGTATATGCGCTCCCCAAATCAAATGTTTTCATAATGAATATCTCTGAGTAAGCGTGAAAAAATAACGTAAAATAATTATGAAGTAACTGAGTTGATGAATATCAAGAGCTGTCCCTAGATGTGAAGTGAGCTATACATTTCAGAGATGTAGGTTGAAATAACTGTAGGGGCTGACAGGGCACAGTGGCTCATGCCTGTAATCTCAGCCCTTTGGGAGGCCAAAGCAGGAGGATCATTTGAGGCCAAGAGTTCAAGACCAGCCTGGCCAACATGGTGAAATCGCATCTCTACTAAAAATACAAAAATTAACTGGGCATAGTGGCTCGTGCCTGTAATCCCAGCTACTTGGGAGGCTGAGACAGGAGGATCACTTGAACCCAGGAGGCAGAGATTGCAGTGAGTTGGGATCATGCCACAGTACAACTCCAGCCTGGAAAACAGAGTGAGACACTGTATAAAAAAAAAAAACTGTCCTGGGACAACGTACATGTTGCTTTAAACAGAAAATATGGCCGGGCGCTATGGCTCAAGCTCGTAATCCCAGCACTTTGGGAGGCAAAGGCCGTTGCATCACCTGAGGTCAGGAACAGCCTGACCAACATGGTGAAGCCCCATTTCTACTAAAAATACAAAGCTGGCCGGGTGTGGTGGCAGGTGTCTGTAATCCCAGCCACTTGGGAGGCTGAGGCAGGAGAATCACTTGAACCTGGGAGGCAGAGGTTGCAGTGAGCCAAGATCACACCATTGAACTCCAGCCTGGGCAACAAGAGCAAAACTGCATCTCAAAAATTAAATTAATTAATTAATTAAATAGAAAATGCTTACATAAATCTACACAGTCTCTGAGAGCTGCTCTGACAGTAGCCACAGAGTTTTGAATTTTTCATGGCTACTCTTTTATTTATTTAAGTTTCATTTCCTAGCTGATTGCAGGCAAAGTGACTTTGGTCAAGAGGAAGACTGCACAGTCACTGGTGTGGTTTAACAAAACACTTTCTTCCTGGGCCAAATGGGAAAATGCACCGTCTCATGTGTTTCCTCTAGAGGAAAGGGTATGTCCTGAGTGCACGGGGGCGTCTGCATGTATGTATGAGAGGGAACAGAGAAAAAATGAGAAAGAGGGAGAGAGAACAAAAGAGAGAGAGCACTTGGTGACACTTTAATGACTCCCACAGGAACTCCTGAGTTGTATTGTAGTGTATTGTGTTGGCCACTGAGCTTCCACATTCCTGCCTAACAATATTCCCTTTGCTAATTCCTATCTTGGGCTTGTCGCTGAGAGACTAATACAGGTGGCCAAAATGTAATAAGGCAGAAAAGAGTCAGAATACTGTAATTACCTGAGGTTGCCTTTTCCCATCTGTGGAAAGAAGATAACGAAATCACTCACCTTGAGGTAGGCTTTACATTAAACAGAGAATTTCCCCAGTACCTATTTCTTCTAAAAGGCAGCTGGAGCATCATAAGAGGATCAATTTCCCACTTGAAGAATAAACCAGCAGTTAGTATTAGTGCCTATGAACTTCTGAAACTGAAAAGCTGTTCATGCTGAATTTTGAGAAATGCTGCAAATGTGTAGAATGTTCCTATAGAAGCCAAGACTCTTAATAAGCAAAGAAAAGAGGTCATTTTTCACTATTAGAAAGAGGGAAAGTATGGCTTGCAAAATATAGGAAGATGGTCAGTTGGCTTCAGGAAATGTGGTTGTATTTTACTTGTTGGGATATTGAGGTTCAAAGTTCATTAAAGGTATTTGAGAAGGTGCTGACATCACCAGCTCTCAGGAGGATGACTGAATCGGAAAAACAGCTTTTAAAGGCAGTAATTCCTGAGTTTAGTAGATGCAATTTTGCCTCTTGACTGGGAATGAAATTTTGGAGGCTTTGAGTAAGATGTTTTCATGACTGGATTATCTGTGCCTTAATGTGCCACTGAATATGAATGCTTCTAATAAAAGTTTCAGGGATTCAATCAAGAGTAAAGGATTTTCAAAATTGGAAAAGAGAAAACCATGACATGTGGGGCATCCTAGAAAGTCAACTTAATATAGAGAATGAGGAGGAATTTGCTCAGTGGGATGCTGGGGTATGGGGGGGATCCCTCAGTTTGCAGACTTTGTCCAAGATACTTGATAAGCTTGTTTCCAAAGAAGGGTCCCCTTTGAGGTGATTTTTAAGAAATCCTCAGTATCTTTATTGTGACCTTGCAAAAACACATGAAACTGTATTTTTATTCATTTCCCTATCCGCTCTTTTTTTTTTTTTTTTTTTTGATACGGAGTCTCGATGTTGCCCAGGCTGGAGTGCCATGGTGTGATCTCGGCTCACTTCAACCTCTGCCTCCCAGGTTCAAGTGATTCTCCTGCTTCAGCCTCCCAAGTAGCTGGGATTACAGGCACGCAGCACCATGCCCAGCTAATTTTTGTATTTTAATAGAGACAGGGTTTCACCACGTTGGCCAGGCTGGTCTCGAACTCATGACCTCAAGTGATCCGCCAGCCTCAGCCTCCTAAAGTGCTGGGTTTACAGGTGTGAGCCACCGCGCCCGGCCCCCACCCACTCTTTATTGTGCATGTGTTTCAATGCATTGTGCATAATTCTATACTTTCAAAGTATCCTTCCCCCTCTGTAAAAGACACCCTCTAGGGGGACATAGTGGCTAACACCTGTAATATCAGCATTTTGGGAGGATGAGGCAGAAGGATTGCTTGATCTCAGGAGTTCATGGCTGCAGTGAGTCATGATCATGCCACTGCACTCTAGCCTGGGTGACAGAGCAAGACCTTGTCTCAAACACACACACACACACACACACACACACACACATACAATCCATAAGAACCTATCAGTCTATTATTTTCAAGGGGAGTTCACGTTTGAGATAACGTTGCTCACAACTCATTTCTGTACCTTGCCATTGGAACACTATGTGGTTGATGCAGGTTCTTTGTGAAAATGTATCTAAATACCGCAAAGTCTGATTCTTCATACTCTGCTTTTTTTTTTTCAAGGTCACCTCTGACATACCCTCACGCTAAGTCACTCCCAGCCATACCTCTCGCTTGCCATATCCTGGCTTCTAACAGCTCCACCTTATACTCATACTACTTTCACTTGATTTGCTAAAACTTTTTGTGAACTCTTTCTTTTGCAGCATCTTCTGGGAAGGACTGATCAACATCAGGAAGAAGTGTAGTTGAAGTAGGTAAGAGCATCAGTCTTTGAAATAAGACAAATCTTGGTTTGAGACAAAGTTCTACTAGTTGTGAGACCTTAAGCAAGTTACTTAATCTTTCTGTGCCTCAGTTTCCTCATCTATAAAATCAGGATAATAATATCTATTTCACCTGAATATTACATATTCTGAAACAGATACAATGAAGCAGTTGGAGGCCGGGCACGGTGGCTCACTCCTGTAACCCCAGCACTTTAGGAGGCCGAGGAGGGCGGATCAACTGAGGTTAGGAGTTCGAGACCAGCCTGGCCAACATAGTGAAACCCCATCCCTACTAAAAATACAAAAATTAGCCGAGCGTGGTGGCAGGCGTCTATAATCCCAGCTACTTGGGAGGCTGAGGCAGGAGAAATGCTTGAACCCGGGACACGGAGGTTGCAGTGAGCTGAGATCATGCCACTGCACTGGAGCCTGGGCAACAAGAGCAAGACTCCATCTCAAAAATAATAAAATAAAATAAAATAAAATGAAGCAGTTGGTATAACACATGAGAATCACCCCATAAGTGTTCTCTAAAAGCAAACAAAAAATTAGCAAAGCAGAGCTCCATCGTTCTGCCCACATTTCTACAATGCTGAGACCTTGAAAATTGCATGGAAGTCCTGGGGTTTGATGGTTGGATGACTGGATTTCTTATTGAGGATTACGGTGTATATTCTTCCAGTATAGGTTTATAATATAAATATCTATATTTACAACTGCACACAAAAATTAATTTAATTTATATTTTTGTTTTGTTTTGTTTTGTTTGAGATGGAGTCTTGCTCTGCTGCCCAGGCTGAAGTGCAGTGGCATGATCTCAGCTCACTCCAACCTCTGCCTCCCAGATTCAGGTGATTCTACTGCCTCAGCCTCCAGAGTAGCTGGGATTACAGGCACACGCCATCAAGCCCAGCTAATTTTTGTATTTTTAGTAGAGACGGGGTTTCACCATGTTGGCCAGGTTGGTCTCGAACTCCTGACCTCAGGTGATCCTCCTGCCTTGGCCTCCCAAAGTGCCAGAATTACAGGCATGAGCCACTGCGCTCAGCCCACTCTTTCTATCTTAACTGTAAACTTCTTAAGGACAGAATCTAATTTGAGTCACCTTTCCCTCAAAAAGACCACCTTTGTGTTATGGAAATCATACATAGAGGAAGGAAATAAGAAAGAATATAGAAAAAAGTAAAGAACAGGAGAAAGACATAGGGGAGGGAAGGAGAGGACAGGTGATACAGGACACTCTTAGGCTTGTCACAGCGGTTTCCTGAGCAGAAGATTTGAAAACCATCGACTGATCATTGCAATATCCAAAAGAAAGTTCCTAGAGTGGGCTGCTGTCATTTACTAAAATACGTGTCTACATTCCAGATTAACCAAAGGTGCCTTCTTAGATGATTGCTTCACTTTCCAGCCCTGGTAAGTACAGTGTAGGGAGTTCTTCCTTCAAGGATTCTGGAGACTTGAAATCTGTGGTGATTATTCTGAACCCTTATTCTTGCCACCCCAGGTTGTTGACATAAACACCTTCGGGGGTGATTGAGAGAATCTGAATAAATACCAAGGGAATGGGAAAGACAGCTGTTGTTTTGCCACGTGAGTGAAAGAAAGAGTGCTGCTTAGGGAAGCATAGTCTTTTAAGGACTTTTTTTCCCTAAGTTTAGAAGAGTAAAATGGAAAAAAAAAAAAAATAGAGAAATTAAAGCCAGAATCAGAGAAAGAACTACATGTGGACACCAGGGTCACCTACATAACACAAAAGTTTAAGAACACCTAAAATCCATATGTGAGTAAAAAATAAAATGGTAACTCTTGGGATGGTCACAGTGGCCCCTGCCTGTAATCTCAGCACTTTGGGAGGTCCAGACAGGTGGATCACTTGAGCCCAGGAGTTTGAGACCAGCCTGAGCAACATGGTGAAACCCAGTCTTTTTATAAAAATACAAAAAAATTAGCCAGGCATGGTGGCACAGCCTGTAGTCCCAGCTACTGGGGAGGCTGAGGTGGGAGGATCAATTGAGCCCAGGAAGCGGAGGTTGCAGTGAGCCACGATTGCACCGAGCCACGATTGCACCACTGCACTCCAGCCTAAGCAATGGAAGTGAAATCCTGTCTCAAAAAACAACACAACAAAAAGGTTACTCTCAGATGATAGCTGGTGAAGACTATAACCATGTAACTATAAAAATAACTGTTATAAAAGTGAGTTGTCCATTAAATTTTGCTTTAAATGTAATTCATTCTTTAACCATGAGATTAAAGTGTTATAAATGATAAATGTTATATGTTTGTTATTTAAAACTTTATACTGAAGTATAATATGCTAACATACAGAAAAATGCACATACATATACAGCTCAATGAATTTCTTTTTTTTTTTTTTTTTTTGAGACAGAGTCTCGCTCTGTCACCAGGCTGGAGTGCAGTGGCATGATCTCAGCTCACTGCAACCTCCACCTCCTGTGTTCAAGTGATTCTCCTGCCTCAACCTCCCAAGTAGCTAGAACTACAGGCATGTGCCACCACGCCCAGCTAATTTTTGTATTTTTAGTAGAGACGGGGTTTTACCATGTTGGCCAGGCCTCCACCCGCCTCGGCCTCCCAAAGTGCTGGATTACATGAGTCACCACGCCCCGCCAACTCAATGAATGTTTTTACACCAGCGGAATATGACTACTGGTGTAAACCAGCACCCAGATCAAGAAACAGAATATTACCAGCGCCCAGAAGCCTCCCTTAGGCTCCCTTCAGTTTTGTACATATGAATAAAATGGAAGAGTGCATACTCTTTGGTCGCTGGATTATTTAGAATGACATTATGTTTCTGGGATTCACTTACATTATTATGTATAGTGCAAATCATTCTCATTGCTGTATAGTATTGTGTGAATGTAACACAATTTGTTTATCTTTTCTACTGTTGATGGGTTTCTGAGTCATTTTCCAGTTTGAAGAAATTATAATCAGTGCTACTGGTCAGGTGTGGTGGCTCATGCTTGTAATCTCAGCACCTTAAGAGGACAAAGTAGGAAGATCACCTGAGGCCAGGAGTTTGAGACCAGCCTGGGTAACATAGGGAGAACCCCAACTCTATAAAAAAAAAGTTAAAAATTATTCCAGCTTAAAAAAAAGAAAAAGAAAAAAAGAAAAAAATTATTCAGGTGTAGTGACAGGCACCTGTAAGTCCCAGCAACTAGGGAGGCTGAGGTGGGAGGATCGCTTGAGTCCAGGAGTTAGAGGCTACAGTGAGCTATAAGCTCACCACTGCACTCCAGCTTGGGTGACAGAGTCTCAAAAAATAAAAATAAAAAATAACAGTGCTGCTATGAATATTCTAAGACATGTCTTTTGATGAACATATGTACATATTTCCTAGAAGCAGAAATATGTACTTAGCAGATATATAGGTAATGACATACAGATAGATCCTTTAAAAGAGATATATCATCATACATGTAGATATATAGATATCCTCCTATGCATATATAAAACTATATCTATATACAGTCTTAGCAGAGATATTCAAATAGCAAAGTGGTTATACCAATTTTACACACCCACTAGCAGCGTATTAGAGCTCCAATTGTTCCACATCTTCACCACCACTTTTTCATCTTTTCAGTTTTTATCTTTTTCAATTTAGCCATTTTGGTGTGTATATTGTGGCTTATTGCTCTAACTAATGAAGTTAAACTGGCATTTGGATATCCCTTTTGTGAAGTATTGGTTTCAACCTTTTGCCATTTTGAGGTTGGGTCATCCAGCTTTTTTACTGATTTGTAGAGGCTCTTTGTATATTCTGAACATGAGTCATTTCTCAGATAAACGTATTGTAAATATCCTGCTCCATTTGCAGGTTACCCTTATAATGATGCCTTTATGAACAGAAATTCTTAATATATTCAGATTTCTTCCTATTATTTATTACTTTAGGTGTCAGATTTTATAGTGAAAGTACAATTGAATAGATTCACAGACTTGCAACCTCTGTTTCAGCAGCAGCCATGAGAGAACCTTGTCTCCTTGGATGACTGAATCAAAAACTTGGGTAATCTTTCATCCAGTGGTGGCATAGTGACTTGCAGACACAGCGAGTGCACAGAGAAAAGAACTTCCTCCTAATTCTAAGCCAAAACTTAAAAGACCACACTAGATTTTAGGACATGTTAATATAATTTAACTGCACTATTATTTCTTCCAGAGATGAACCTGATAAAGGATCTGTGATTCAATGGATCAGGGAAATGACACCAGAGTGAAAGAATTTATCTTTCTGGGAATTACTCAGTCCCGAGAACTCAGCTGGATCTTATTTATCTTGCTGTTGTTGGTGTACATGACAACTCTGATGGGAAACCTCCTCATCATGGTTACAGTTACCTGTGAATCTCACCTTCACACGCCCATGTACTTCCTGCTCCGCAACCTGTCTGTTCTTGACATCTGCTTTTCCTCCATCACAGCTCCTAAGGTCCTGATTGATCTTCTATCAGAGAGAAAAACCATCTCGTTCAGTGGCTGTGTCACTCAGATGTTCTTCCACCTTCTTGGGGGAGCAGACGTTTTTTCTCTCTCCGTGATGGCGTTTGACCGCTACATAGCCATCTCCAAGCCCCTGCACTATATGACCATCATGAGTAGGGGACGATGCACAGCCCTCATCGTGGCTTCCTGGGTGGGGGGCTTTGTCCACTCCATAGCACAGATTTCTCTATTGCTCCCACTCCCTTTCTGTGGACCCAATGTTCTTGACACTTTCTACTGCGATGTTCCCCAGGTCCTCAAACTTGCCTGCACTGACACCTTCACTCTGGAGCTCCTGATGATTTCAAACAATGGGTTAGTCAGTTGGTTTATATTCTTCTTTCTCCTCGTATCTTACACGGTCATCTTGATGATGCTGAGGTCTCACACTGGGGAAGGCAGGAGGAAAGCCATCTCCACCTGCACCTCCCACATCACTGTGGTGACCCTGCATTTCGTGCCCTGCATCTATGTCTATGCCCGGCCCTTCACTGCCCTCCCCACAGACACCGCCATCTCTGTCACCTTCACTGTCATCTCCCCTTTGCTCAATCCTGTAATCTACACGCTGAGGAATCAGGAAATGAAGTTGGCCATGAGGAAACTAAAGAAACGGCTAGGACAATCAGAAAGAGTTTTAACTCAACAAGGATAAGATAGTACCCATATTTTAAAATAGACATTAAAGGCCGGGCGCGGTGGCTCAAGCCTGTAATCCCAGCACTTTGGGAGGCCGAGACGGGCGGATCACGAGGTCAGGAGATCGAGACCATCCTGGCTGACACGGTGAAACCCCGTCTCTACTAAAAAAATACAAAAAACTAGCCGGGCGAGGTGGCGGGCGCCTGTAGTCCCAGCCACTCGGGAGGCTGAGGCAGGAGAATGGCGTGAACCCGGGAGGCGGAGCTTGCAGTGAGCTGAGATCCGGCCACTGCACTCCAGCCTGGGCGACAGAGCGAGACTCCGTCTCAAAAAAAAAAAATAAATAAATAAATAAAATAAAATAGACATTAAATTTCGCTTTCTCAAAATGGGAAAAGAGCATGTTCATGCCCAAAATAAAGAGATACCTATGGCTACCATCGAGTCCTAAAAGAAGTTGTTCGATAGTATGTGCTGGGGACCACGTGGATGATACTGCTTTAAGACAAAATCCGTTCAAGTCTTTCCCTACTCACTTTCAATGATTCATTCCACAAATTTTTATAGAACATACACTATATGCCTGAAAGTACTGGGATTCAGATTGCTGCAAAAAGATTACATGTAGTCACCTTCCTGGAGGCATAACCCAAAATACTTTTTAAAAAATATAAACAGGCTGGGCGTGGTGGCTCATGCCTGTAATCCCAGCACTTTGGGAGGCTGAGGCAGGCAGATCACCTGAGGTCGGGAGTTCGAGACCAGCCTGACCAACATGGAGAAACTCAGTCTCTACTGAAAATACAAAGAAAAATAGGCCAGGCGTGGTGGCGCATGCCTGTAATCCCAGCTACTCAGAAGGCTGAGGCAGGAGAATCACTTGAACCCGGGAGGCAGAGGTTGCAGTGAGCTGAGATCGCACCATTGCACTCCAACCTGGGCAACAAGAGCAAAACTCCATCTCAAAAGAAATAAAGAAAATAAAAAATAAATAAAGTGCTAGGGAAACTGTTGCCACGATGTTACTTGAGAGTTTCCAAAGACATTTAACAGCCAGTAGACATTTTCAAGGGGGAAAAGATAAGAAAAGAACAATACAAACAAAGAAAACAACATGTACATGTCCATATGAGGTATCTTATGCCTGTAATCCTAGCACTTTGGGAGGCTGAGGTGGAGAGATCGCTTGAGCCCAAGAGTTCAAGACCAGCCTGGGCAACTTAGTGAAACCTCATCTCTACAAAAAATCATAATAACAGGCCCGGCGCGGTGGCTTATGCCTGTAATCCCAGCACTTTGGGAGACCGAGGCAGGCAGATCACGAGGTCAGGAGATCGAGACCATCCTAGCTAACACAGTGAAACCCTGTCTCTACTAAAAATACAAAAATAAAATTAGCCAGGCATGGTGGTGGGCGCCTGTAGTCCCAACTACTGGGGAGGCTGAAGCGGGAGAATGGCATGAACCTGGGAGGCCGAGCTTGCAGTGAGCCGAGATCGCACCACTGCACTCCAGCCTGGGCAACAGAGCAAGACTCTATCTCAAAAATAATAATAATAATAATAAATAAAAATTAGCCAGACATAATAGTGCATGCCTGTAGTCCCAGCTACTCGAGAGACTGAGGCAGAAGAGGTTGAGACTGCAGTGAGCCATGTTCACTTTACTGCACTCCAGCCTGGGCGACAGATCAAGACCCTGTCAAAAAAAAAGAAAAGAAAAGAAAAGACAAAAAGAAACCAGCATGTGCAAAGGAAGAAAATGAAGCGAGATTGTGCCACATTTGTGCAACAATGAACTCAGCGCAGCCATGGTGTAATACACTCTTGGGGTGAATACTGGCACTGGACCTTTAAAAGAAAAGTAGAGAAGAATAACTCCATTTATGACCACCTGAACAATGCAAGCCCATGATTTCTGTTGAGGAGAGAGAATCCCCAGTTCACTTCAAGGACATAATTTCCTCCTAGGAGAAGGAGATAATGCTGTTAGTGAGAGTGTTCATAAAGAAGAATCATTGTTGAGGCTGTGGACAGCTCCTTTGATTGTGTGGGAAAAAAATGAGCAAAGGCAGATGCCAAGTTCTCACATGGGAAGCAACTGACTGCCCGTTATATAGCAGGATTAGCCAGACCCAAATTTCCCATTGTTTCTGTACATAGGGATCTCACCACTCCTTTACCTGTGCCACTCAATCTATTAGAAGGTAAAGAAAGGGTATAAAAAGCAGGATTGTTTAATCAGTGAACCTGAGAATTTGCCAGTCTCTGTTGTGAAAGAGACAAGGATAATGCTAGGAGATTTCTCTGACAATCCAACTGATATTCTGCTAAGATCTATTGACTTCACTGTACTGTGATCCCCACTACGATAAAGCTCAAGCCAAAGCAGCTGGCACACATTTATCAATCAGAGTAGGCCAACCATTGCAACGAAAGCATCCACAGTCTAAGCAGTTAGCCACAACAACAGTTTACTTCTTACTCATGTCACAGACCAATGCTGATCTGCGGAAAGAGGGCTCAGTGCCACACTGTCATTCAGAAATACAGGCTTCTTCTGTCTTGGGCTCCACATTCTCTAGATTCTCAGAATCCTGTCCATGATCCAGCAGATGGAGAAAGGGAGAGAGAATTAAGAATAAGTGATTCTCCTGCCTCAGCCTCTTGAATAGCTGGGACTACAGACATGCACCACCATGTCTGGCTAATTTTGGGTTTTTTTTTTTTTTTTTTTTTTTTTTTCGTAGAGATGAGGTCTCACTAAGTTGCCCAGGCTGGTTCAAACTCTTGGGCTCAAATGATCCCTCCATCTCAGCTTCCCAAAATGCTAGAATTACAGGCATGAGACACCTCGTCTGGACATGTTCGTGCTGTCTTGGGCTCCACATTCTCTAGATCCTCATAGTCCTGTTCCCATGGTGCCAGCAGAGGAGAAAGGGGAGAGAGAATTTGGAAGAATTAAGTGGGAAGGCGCTGGGCACAGTGGCTCACGCCTCAATCCCTGCAGCACTTGGGAGGGCTGAGGCAGGTGGATCACCTGAGGCTTGCAAAGTTCAAGACCAGCTCTGACCAACATCATGGAGAAACCCTGTCTCTACTAAAAATACAAAATTAGCCGGGGTGGTGGCACATGCTTGTAATCCCAGCTACTTGGGAGGCTGAGGCAGGAGAATCGCTTGAACCCGGGAGGCAGAGGTTGCGGTGAGCCGAGATCGTGCCATTGCACTCCAGCCTGGGCAAAAAGAGCGAAACTCTATCTCAAAAAAAAAAAAAAAAAAAAGAATTATGGGGAAGGGAAGGGTGTGTCTTCATGGGACAGTCCTGGAAGTGGAGTGAACTACTTATGACCACATTCATTGGTCAGCCCTTGGTCACATAGCCTCACCTAACTGCAAGGGAGCTTGGAGAATGAAATCAAACTCTGCTCCCAGAAAGAAGAAAATATGAAGAATGAACTGTAGTGATCTCTTCCACATGTGAGATTCACTGCTAAGAAATCACAATTGGGTTACATTACAAAGATTAAGACTTTGTCTCTAAAAGGATTCTCTTAATACATAAAAATGTTTGCAACAGGGCTGGGTGCGGTGGCTCATGCCTGTAATCCCGGCACCTTGGGAGGTCGGGGAGGGTGGATTGCTTGAGCTCAGGAGTTTCAGACCAGCCTGGGCAACATGGAAAAACCCCATCTCTACAAAAAATATAAAAATTACCAGAGCATGGTGGCACACGCCTGTAGTCCTAGCTACTCAGGAGGCTGAGGTGGGAGGATCACTTGAGCCAGGGGAAGTCAAGGGTGCAGTGAGCCATGAATGCCCCACTGCACTCGCGCCTGGGCGACAGAGTAAGACCCTGTCTCAAAAAAAAAGAAAAAGTTTGCTGGAAATATGACTAGACCCTTAGAACACACAGAGAACCAAACCAGAATGAAGGAGATGGGGGAAATTTTTTCTTAACTTAAAGGAAGAGCGAAATGATCAGAGTAAACCCTGGGATTAAGATGACAGTAGACTAGGGGCCGGGCGCGGTGGCTCAAGCCTGTAATCCCAGCACTTTGGGAGGCTGAGACGGGCGGATCACGAGGTCAGGAGATCGAGACCATCCTGGCTAACACAGTGAAACCCCGTCTCTACTAAAAATACAAAAAATTAGCCGGGCGTGGTGGCGGCGCCTGTAGTCCCAACTACTCGGGAGGCTGAGGCAGGAGAATGGCGTAAACCCGGGAGGCGGAGCTTGCAGTGAGCCGAGATCGCGCCACTGCACTCCAGCCTGGGCGACAGAGCGAGACTCCGCCTCAAAAAAAAAAAAAAAAAAAAAAAGATGACAGTAGACTAGAAGGACGGGGTCCCATGAGATAGAACATTAGGGTAGAGTGCCCAAGAAGACAATTGTCATAGAAGGCAACTCTCACTTAATCCCAAACTTTTCATGGGCTTGTTGTAAACAAGTTTTATTAATGCAGAAGCTCTTTTAGCAATGAATGTTCTCCAAAACTACCATTTGACACAGCAATCCCATTGCTGGGTATATAACCAAAAGAAAATAAATTATTCTACCAAAAAGACACATGCACCTGTATGTTCGCAGTAGCAAAGACAAGGAATGAGCCTAGGTGCCCACCAATGGTGGACTGGATGAAGAAAATGTGATACATTATATACCATGGAGTACTATGCAGCCATTTTTTTTTTTTTTTTTTTTTTTTTTTTTTGAGACGGCGTCTGGCTCTGTCGCCCAGGCTGGAGTGCAGTGGCCTGATCTCAGCTCACTGCAAGCTCCGCCTCCCGGGTTTACGCCATTCTCCTGCCTCAGCCTCCCGTGTAGCTGGGACTACAGGCGCCCGCCACCTCGCCCGGCTATTTTTTTGTATTTTTTAGTAGAGACGGGGTTTCACCGTGTTAGCCAGGATGGTCTCGATCTGCTGACCTCGTGATCTGCCCGTCTCGGCCTCCCAAAGTGCTGGGATTACAGGCTTGAGCCACCGTGCCCGGCCTATGCAGCCATTTTTTAAAATGAATTATTGTCCTTTACAGTAACATGGATGCAGCTGGAGGCCATGATCCTAAGCAAATTAATGCAGGAACAAAAAATCAAATACCACATGTTCTCACTTATACGTGAAAGCTAACCATTGATTTACACATGGACACAAAGATGGGAACAATAGACACTGGGGCCTACTTGAGGGGAGGAGGGTGGGAAGAGTATGAGGGTCAAAAAACTACCTATTAGGTACTATGCTCACTATCTGGGTGACAAAATCATTTGTACACCAAACCCCAGCAACACACAATTTACTCATGTAACAAGCCTACAAATGTACCCGCTGAACCTAAAATAAAAGTTAAACAAAAATGAAATCAATGTTCTCTTCTTTGCTGATTGACATTCCCTGTGTTCTATTTCCACCACTCAAAAATGTTCTGAATTATTTTCCAATATTGGATATCTTTCCCCAAGTATGAAAATGCTAATATAGACACAAATTAGTTTTCAGCTGGATCCAGACTCTGTTGCCCAAGCTGGAGAGCAGTGACACGATCTCAGCTCACTGAAACACTGCCTCCCAGGTTCAAACAACTCTCCTGCCTCAGCCTCCTGAGTAGCTGGGATTACAGGCGTGTACCACCACGCCTGGCTAATTTTTGTACTTTTGTTTTACTAGAGAGAGGGTTTCGCCATGTTGGTCAGGCTGGTCTCGAACTCCTGGCCACAAGCAATCTGCCTGCCTTGGCCTCCCAAAGTGCTAGTATTACAGGTGTAAGCCACGGAGCCCAGCCAGAGAGCACTGAATAATCCTAAACACTACATGAACTGATGATACTCATCAACCCCTTAGTCATCAATATCTTTCTTGTTTTCAGTTTTATTTTACCTTCCTTGATGCTGGTATTGCATTTTGTTGTCGTTTTGTTTGTTTGTTTGTTTTGAGATGGAGTCTCACTCTGTTGCCCAGGCTGGAGTGCAGTGGCATAATCTCGGCTCACTGCAACCTCCGCCTCCTGGGTTCAAGCGATTCTCCTGCCTCAGCCGAGACTACAAGCATGCGCCACCACGCCCGGCTAATTTTTGTATTTTTTAGTAGAGAAAGGGTTTCACCGTGTTAGCCAGGGTGGTCTTGATCATCCTGACCTCGTGATCCGCCCACCTTGGCCTCCCACAGTGCTGGGATTACAGGCGTGAGCCACCGCGCCCGGCCTTCTTCTTGTTGTTTTAAACGGAGTTTCGCTCTGTCACCCAGGCTGGAGAGCAGTGGCATGATCTTGGCTCTCTGCAACCTCTGCATCCCGGGATCAAGCGATTCTCCTGCCTCAGGCTCTGGAGAAGCTGGGATTACAGGCACCTGCCACCATAACCAGCTAATTTTTGTATTTTTAGATTTTTAGTACAGAGGAGGTTTCACCATGTTGGCCAGGCTGGTCTCAAACTCCTGACTCAAGTGATTCGCCCACCTCGGCCTCCTCAAGTGCTAGGGTTACAGGTCTGCGCCACTGAGCCTGGCCTGTTGCTAATATTTCAATTTAAAGTAATAAAAATGGAATAAGGACCAGCATAAATATAATTGGTTGAGGCCATCTGGGGCCGAGGAAGAGCAGGGGCACAGACACTGTCCAGCAAAGTTCAGTTTGGAAGGAGAGCACTGTATGTGCAGGGCAGTAATCAAAAAAGAAAAAAGAAAAACCAAGAAAGGAACGGAAAGTGTTGGAGCCAGGTAGGAAGGTAGGAACTGGGGTCAAACGCTGGAAGTTGACTGGGAAGACGTTAGCATACCTTCAAGTAAAGGTATCCAAGGCTTATTGATTAACTGTTAAGCATATGAATGTCAAACTCAATTTTAATCCTACTTCTATCATTTACTAACCTATGAAAATCTTGATGTTAATGTACAGAAGTGACTGCAAATCACATAAATGCATGCTGCTAGATCCAAAATAAGTGTATCCTAACTCAACCTCACCTTAACAAGATCCGCAAAATGCCTGTGACCTCTCTAAAGCCACCAAAATAAGAACTGTGATGGAAGGGAGGTCCGAGTAGAAACAGGAGCCCTAGCTGATTGTGGTTATAATATTTTACTATTCCAACCTCTACAAAACATGTGACCATGTGAGCGTATTGCTAGGGGTCTTCCCAGGGCCTTGGGCCCCACAAATAAGGGGCTACAAGGCTTAAGCTCCGTTAGCCTCATGAGAAATCCAATTTTAATCCTCCAGCCAGACTAAGGTCTTCTCAGAACTGGCACCTCTGGGCCTGAGTCAAATGTACTAATATGGGTCTGTCATGGATTTCATCTTTTTAGAATTTCATAATGGCCGGGCGCGGTGGCTCAAGCCTGTAATCCCAGCACTTTGGGAGGCCGAGACGGGCGGATCACGAGGTCAGGAGATCAAGACCATCCTGGCTAACATGGTGAAACCCCGTCTCTACTAAAAAATACAAAAAACTAGCCGTGCGAGGTGGCGGGCGCCTGTAGTCCCAGCTACTCGGGAGGCTGAGGCAGGAGAATGGCGTGAACCCGGGAGGCAGAGCTTGCAGTGAGCCAAGATCCGGCCAGTGCACTCCAGCCTGGGAGACAGAGCGAGACTCCGTCTCAAAAAAAAAAGAATTTCATAATATAGGTATCAGTGAAGTGCTGCATAAACCACATTCAAAACTAAGGTTTTATTTCTAGACAAATCGGACCTGTGAATATATTGGTGCCAAGTAATCTGTTTAACAAACAAACCACATTTACATTCAAAATGGCATCTGCAGGGGTGAGATGGCGTTTTCCACTGGATCCCGGAATGGCAAGAAGAGGCCCTTGAGCCTCAGGGGTACTAACAGGTTGCTTCCTTCTAACAGAAGTTCCTGGGGACAGGAGCCCTCCGCTGTGATTTAAGGTGCGAAAAACTGACTATTTCATCCTGCTTGCTCCTTCTTTACATTTGGGAATTTCTAAATCTTTGAACGTTATAGCTAACTCCAAGCTAACAAAGACCTCCCTTCTTTCCACACTTTGTTAAAAATCTTTCTCGTGACTAGGTACAGTGGCTCATGCCTGTAATCCCACTGCTTTGGAAGGCTGAGGCAGGAGTTTGAAAACATAAATATTCCACCTTTGCTCTATGAAGATAGCAAGGTTGGCATCCAAAATTCATGACCTCCAAGTGTCTTTTCTCTATACCCCATTACTTCTAATTATAGTTCAACACAAAAGGAAACAAACAAACAAACAAAAAACTTGTATGCATTATCTTGTGTTCTGATTTTTCTTAATACTTTTAAATACTTACTCTGAAGAAAATACCTGGCCTTTTAAAAACTAAAAATGTTTGAAAATGATGACATTCTGTGAGTTATTGATGGATTAATAGTTAATTGGGAGTCAGCCTAGAAAATTAGCTTTGTGTTGCTTGAACTTCAAAGGGAAGATCATAGGAGGTAAGTTAACTGAGTAGGAGTTGTGCTCTGATGAAACAATGAGAGCTAAAGTACTGTGAAATCCAGAGAGGTCAGTGGTTTGCAGCAGGACCAGACATTGGCCTCAGTATGGGCAGAACATGGAGGGAAGGTGTACAAAGGCACGTCAAAGATACACACAGCAGGACATTAGTTAAAGCGGCAAAAACAGATTTTATTCAGTAACTACTGACAGTAGGGGAATGAGCTGGGCTCCACTGTGATTTGTGCAGAGGTGGTTCGAGCATTTTACAGGGAGAATGAATGAAGAATGGGCGAGTGTGAGGTCTCAGTAGAGTCAGAGAAGTGAAAAATTGCAAACGGTTCATCAGTAGCAATGCAATGAGGCCAGCTGTGTCTGTTAGCTGGCAATTATCCAAGTTAGGATTCCACCCTCCCACAGAGACTGGAAGACAGAGGCTTCATCCTTTTTGATGATTACGTTTCAAAGGAATGGCTCCCAGGTCCTTAAGAAAGGCATTTCTCAGTTCTAAGAGATACATGCTCACAATCATAAGCCCTTTTTTGTAAATGCTCTAAGTAAGGGAGGTCAGGGGCCTATCATCAGGGTTTGGGTAAAACAAACCGTAAATTCTCCTGGTAGTATTGAGCTTACTCAGGCAGGCATTTAATGGGGGGCTGGGGTCATTCTAAGGACACAGCCTTATGCTGCTAGAAGCCATGTGAGAGTTTGGTCTAGTTCAGGGGTTTGGACGGAGCTATATGCCAAGAGTTCTGCAGTTCTCAGGAGCATGAGGTTTAGGGGATAATGGAGATACTCATTACCCTAATTGTAGTATCAGTTTCACAGGTGTGTGTGTTTAAGTGTGTCTGTGTCAAAACTCATCCAGTTATATCCTTGAAATATGTGCAGTTTACAGTGCGTAAGTTATACCTTAACAAAGCAGGGGGCTATTTCATTTTAGGCAGTTTGCAAAACACAAGAGACATCCAGAAGCCTGTCAGTACCCAAAGTGGTATTTATTTTAAATGTTCTTTTTAAAACAGAGTGGAAAGCAGGAGGAGTTAAATTAGGATTTACAAGAAGTGATGTTTGGCAACAAAAGTTAAAAAGAGTGTTTCTTTACTTTGTACTCTAATTGTTTTATCCCTTGACTTATCTACTTTTTAAAAGTTAATATCTTTTGTTTTGTTTTGTTTTGTTTTGTTTTGAGACAGTGGTCTCACTCTGTCACCCAGGCTGGAGGGCAGCGGCACAATGTCGGCTCAGTGCAACCTCCGCCTCCCAGGTGCAAGCAATTCTTGTTCTTCAGCCTCCTGAGTAGCTGGAGCTACAGGTACACACCACCACACCCAGCTAATTTTTTGTATTTTAGTAGAGACGGAGTTTCATCATGTTACCCAAGCTGGTCTGGAACTCCTGCTACTTGGGAGGCTGAGGCAGAGAATTGCTTGAACCCGGGAGGCAGAAGTTGCAGTGAGCCAAGATTGCGTCACTGCACTCCAGCCTGGATGACAGAGCAAGAACTCCCTCTCAAAAAAAAATAAATAAATAAATTACAAAAGAGGTTGAATTAAATTTACTTCACAAGAAAGATCAATTTTTTAAATATTAAAAAGGTCTTTTTCTCAGAAACACATTTAATTGGATATGCACGAACCACATGCCAATCACAGAATGGGGACCAGCTGGAGCACTGACACATTCCGTCCTTAACCAAACACCAGTCAGGCTTCTCTGAGCCCTCTTCTCCACTAGGCCTAGACCTTGGCCTCAGTTCCATCCTCAGCTTGCAGATAGTCCAGATTTATTAAGTATCCTGCTAATTCAGTGTATCAAGAATCCCTCTGACCCTTGATATCTGATCACCCTGGTCCACCCTCAGCAAGAATCCTGTTAATTCAGTGTACCCAGAATCCCCTTACCCTGGATGTCTCCTGTTCCTAATTTTCCATCCACTGACCCCACCCCACCCCAATTCTGCTCCTTGGCTGTAAATTCCCAGCTGTCTCTACCACATTTGGAGTTAAGCCCAGTCTGTCTCTTCTCTTGTGATAATCTTTTCTTTAAGAATACCTGGGAGTAGGAGAGAGAAATAAATAAAAATAAATAACAAACTAAGTGTGGTGGCTCATGGCTGTAATCCCAGCACTCTGAGAAGCTGAGGCAGGAGGATTGCCTGAGCCCAGAAGTTGAGACCACGGTGGGCAACATAGCGAGACTCTGTCTCTATAAAAAATTTTTAAAATTAGCCAGGCGTTGGCCGGGCACGGTGGCTTACACCTGTAACCCCAGCATTTTGGGAGGCCGAGGCGGGTGGATCACGAGGTCAGGAGTTTGAGACCGGCCTGACCAACATGGTGAAACCCTGTCTCTACTAAAAATACAAAAATTAGCCTGGTGTGGTGGCACATGCCTGTAGTCTCAGCTACTGAGGAGGCTGAGGCAGGAGAATCACTTGAACTCAGGAGGTGGAGGTTACAGTGAGTCGAGATTGCACCACTGCACTCCAGCCTGGGCGACAGAGCAAGACTCCGTAACCAAAAACAAAAAGAAAAAAGAAAAAGAAAAAAAAGCAAAGGAATAAAGAATCACTACTCCATAGGCAGAGCAGCCCACTAGGGCTGCTGGCTGTCCATCTTTATGGTCATTTCCTGATTACATGCTAAACGAGGGGCGGATTATTCATGAGTTTTCTGGGAAAGTCAGGGACAATTCCCAGAACGGAGAGTTCCTCATCTTTTTAGACCATATAGGATAACTTCCTGACATTGCCATGGCATCTGTAAACTGTCATGGTGCTGGTGGGAGTGTCTTTTAACATGTTAATGCAGTATAATTAGCATATAATGAGCAGTGAGGACACCAGAGGTCACTCTCCTGACCATCCTGGTTTGGTGCGTTTTGGCCGGCTTCTTTACCACAACCTGTTTTATCAGAAAGGTCTTTTTGACCTGTATCTTGTGCCAACCTCCTAGCTCATCCTATGATTTAGAATGCCTTCATCTCCCAGGAATACAGCCCAGTAGGTCTCAGCCCTATTTTACCCAGCCCCTATTCGAAATGGAGTCGCTCTGGTTCCCAGGCCTCTGACAAAAGGTTGAAACATTAGAAAACGTTTAACCGTACAACAATCAGGAGAAAATATAGCATAATTTTTGAAGTATAATTTCAAAGTGAGGAAGTATTTTCTAAGCAGGAAATGTTAAAAGCCCCTCTCCCGCACCCACCCCCAAAAAGATGATGAAATTGACTTCATAAAAATGTTTACTTTCTGCATCGCACAGAATATCAAAAATAGAATCAAAAGATAAATGGCAAATCTGGATACATTTGCAAAATATATCCTAAATCTGAATTTACAAAGAGCACCTAAAAACCTATTTATTTATTTATTTATTTATTTATTTAGAGACGGAGTCTTGCTGTGTCACCAGGCTGGAGTACAGTGGCCCGATCTCGGCTCACCGCAACCTCCAGCTCCCAGGTTCAAATGATTCTCCTGCCTCAGCCTCCTGAGTAGCTGGGACTACAGGTACGTGCCACCACACCAAGTTAATTTTTATATTTTTAGTAGAGACAGGGTTTCACCATGTTGGCCAGGATGGTCTCGATCTCTTGACCTCATGATCCACCCTCCTCAACCTCCCAAAGTGCTGGGATTACAGGCATGAGCCACCGTGCCAGGCCTAAAAACCAATTTAAACACAAATTAACAGAATATATATATTAGAAAATTGAACAAAAGGGGTGAACAGATGGAAGGAAGAAAGGAAGCTTTTAAGTACATGAAAAACGTTCAACCTAACTCACAATAAAACACACATACCATTTCTAGCTGACTCAAAATTCAATTATTTTCATTTGAGAGAGACAGGAAGAACAAGGGCTTTCATATTGGTGTGAGTGTAATTTGATACAAACTGTTTTGAAAGGAGCTGTGGCGGGTTTGGTGGGGACAGCAGGGAGGTTGGTGGGACGGGTTTGCGGAGGGCGTCTCGCTTTTTTGCCCAAGCTGGTTTTGAAATCCTGGGTTCAAGCCATACTTCCACGTTGGCCTGCCAAAGTGCTGGGATTACAGGTGTGAGCCACAGCGCCCAGCCATCAATTAAATTTCTAAGACAAAAAGGCAACCCTCTTCTTGCTTGGGTTGGTACTGTGTTCTGTCCCTGACCAGGGGTGTAACCCTGGGCCATTTCTTAACCTCACTATGCTTCCTCCTCCTCGTCTGTAAAACGGGATAAATAATAATAGAGTCATGGTGAACATTAAATTAGCTACCCATGTAAGTGCCTGTTCAAGGTTTTGCTAGGATTATTTTACATATTGCCCTATCTAAAACCAAGAAACAAGGAAATCTGCTCAGCCTTGTTCCTAAGACTAGATACAATTTAAGTGTTCATCAAAAGGCATAAAGAACTGTGATATATCCAAACACAGGAAGTAAAAGGATAAGCCAAGATGTATGAACGAAATAGGAAGATTTTCAGAATATTGTTGAGGAAATGGGAGCGGTACCTATGTGTGTTACCTTTGTACAAAAAGCGTCAAGTGGCTTATAAAGTAAATGTACATGTATACTGGTGAATGCATAGACGTTTTCTGAAGGGTCACAAAAGAAACAGCTAATCGTTGAAAGATGGGACGGAGACATCACTGTGAAATACATGGGGAATTCTGAATTCTGTGCATGATCAATTTTTTCACAAGCTTTTTTTTTTTTTTTTTTTTTTTTTTTTTGAGACGGAGCCTCGCTCTGTCGCCCAGGCTGGAGTGCAGAGGCACTATCTCGGCTCACTGCAAGCTCCGCCTCCCGGGTTCACACCATTCTCCTGCCTCAGCCTAATTTTTTTGTATTTTTAGTAGAGACGGGGTTTCACCGTGTTAGCCAAGATGGACACCATCTCCTGACCTCGTGATCCGCCCGCCTCGGCCTCCCAAAGTGCTGGGATTACCGGCGTGAGCCACTGCGCCCGGCCTCAAAAAGCATTTTTAATTTAAATAAATGCAGTATGAGGGCAGTGAACTTGGAGGTAATCAGCAAACAGGGCGCGGCCTTCGTGATGTCCTTCGACTTAGTGGTAGCAATTTTTAGAGATGGCCCAAGCAAGGCTTAGAAGAAGGTAGGTCAGCCAAGGTGCAACACCCAGGAACCCAGAAGCCGGCTCGCCAGGCAGTGGAAAGGCGCAGGCGCAGGGGTGCGCGATGCCTCCGTGGAGCGGAGCCGCCTGCACCTCCAGAGAGGCGCCACACGGGGGCAGCCTCGGAGGCCGACTCCGCGCCGCGCGCTAACAGGAACCCAGCTGGCGCAGCAGGCGGGGAGTAAGCCGCAGAAAACCCGTGAAACACAGGTGCGTTGTCAGCTTCCTGGTGCAAAACCCAACACCTGGCTCACAAAACACAAGGTAATACCCCGTGGTTCCACTGGGGCTCGAACCCAGGACCTTCTGCGTGTAAAGCAGACGTGATAACCACTACACTATGGAACCTCACAGGAACCAATGGCTTCTCCAGAATTTAATAACTGTTCCAAAAGACGTTTTAGCACCGGGAAATGGTTATGTGGACTTGACATCCGGCGATTGTGCACAGAGAAAAATTTTCAAAAGGATTCCTCATTTTCCAGTGTTCAAAGGAAGACGACCGCGCAGAAACATTGTAGAAATGTCTGCGTCTCCAGCTTCCTGAAGCAAAACCCAAGATTGGGCCCGCAAAATGTTAATACTAAGCATTTTAGAGAAAGGAAAGAAAAGAAAAAAAAAAAAAATTGGGGACCATGCCGTGGTTCCACTGGGGCTCGAACCCAGGACCTTCTGCGTGTAAAGCAGACGTGATAACCGCTACACTATGGAACCGCGTGCAGGGTTTTGACGTCTGGATTTAGTAATTCTGCATAAAGACATGTTAACTACATGGACCGAAACGGGTTTACTGCTCAGCGATCGTGAACAGAGAGACAAATTTACACAAGGATTACAGATTTTCCAGTGTAATTCCTATCCACACTCTCCTTAGAGGCAAAGGTTTCACACTTACTCGTCGAAAGAAAGTGCCTCCCCTGATGTATTCATCGCGGAGAGATCATACGTGTCTGGCTCTGTGGCGCAATGGATAGCGCATTGGACTTCTAGATAATTAGAGAAATTCAAAGGTTGTGGGTTCGAGTCCCACCAGAGTCGCTTTTTTGTTTGAAGGAGGGCAAACGGAAAGTTAGGCAGAGGGAATGGATATACAATAGATGAAACGAAAAACATCTACCACTTAAAATTTCCAGAAGGATGTGAATTGCAGCTAATCGCAGTTCCTGGTTATGTCCCTTCACTAGAAGGCGTTAAGAATCCCACTCCTCTATCGAACCTTTTCTCCTTCACTTTTATGTGGCCCCAGTTTCTGGTGACGAGATAAAGAAATTAGGGAAAGGTAATCAAAGTTACCAAATTATTTCTCCCATATTATTCTTTTATATCAGGAATAAAAGTAATTTTAAATTGTTCTGAAACTTTAGTCGCCTAGTGTTACCCGAGTTGCCTTAAAATAAGCCGTCGTTTCGTCAATTACCAGAATGGCCGAGTGGTTAAGGCGTTGGACTTAAGATCCAATGGATTCATATCCGCGTGGGTTCGAACCCCACTTCTGGTAAAGGTTAGTTGTTTTTCCGAGCAAAAACCTTTTTTCCTAATCCTTGGCAATCCATTTTGCAATCTTAGGCGTCCAGATAATAATAACTATAGTTAATATCATTTTGCCAGAAACCTTAAACATGGCGACAGCTTCATAGTTTATATTTTGAAAAGTAGAAAGAAAACGTCTGAAAGAAAGAAAGAAAGAAAAGAAAACGTCTGGGTCCAGCTATACTACATGGGGGTGAGGGAGCACACAAAGAGAGACCCATTGTGCTGCAAAAACGTTCACTCTGAGTCGACAGTTATTACTTGAGTTCCTATTACGTGCCACGTACTGTTCTAAACACTGGGGTTGTGGTGATGCAGGCAGGTTTTCTTTTCTTTTCTTTTTAAGTAAAACAACAAAAAATACAAGAGTCTTACAATCAAGACCACTGCCCAATACCACTTACATGACAAAGTGACAGAAGAAAAATATGGGTTAAAAACAAGCAGACAGCTGGGCGCGGTGGCTTACGCCTGTAATCACAGCACTTTGGGAGGCCGAGGCGGGCGGATCGCGAGGTCAGGAGTTCGAGACAAGCCTGGCCAACATGGTGAAACCCCGTCTCTACTAAAAATACAAAACTTCGCCGGGCATGGTGGCGTGTGCCTTTAATCTTAGCTACTCAGGAGGCCGAGGAAAGAGAACCGCTTGAGGCGGAGGTTGCAGTGAGGTAAGATCGCGCCACTGCACTCCAGCCTAAGCGACAGAGCCAGACTCCCGTCTCAAAAAAAAGTGGAGGTTCAGAGGTTTGGAAAGAAAGAGGCCAAAGGCTAATAACCCGTGGGACTGACCTCACAAGGCACAGGCAGCTGGTTTCCAAGGGCTCTGGTTTTAGTTTTCTTCCTTGAGCCGAGACTGGCCATCTGATGTGTAGGGATCCGCATCTTCATTTGTGAAAACCGTACCTGTCAAATTTGTGATTTTTCAATACCAGCAACTCCCATCCAAAGCAATGAGGCATGGAGGGAGTCCCCCAGAGGAGGAAGTGTGTGATTTAACCCTTCTCTTCTGGCTCTTTATAGAGAAACTTCAAAGGAAGCTTTGATCTAAGGTGCCACCTATGCCATCCCAGAAGCATGGAATATTTTATTAATAACAAATCATATTTTTCACAGCACTTTGCTAGGCTGTGGCAGGCGGATCACGTGAGGTCAGGAGTTCCAGACCAGCCTGGCCAACATGGTGAAACCCCGTCTCTACTAAAAATACAAAAATTAGCCGGTCATGGTGGTGGGCGCCTGTAGTCCCAGCTACTGGGGAGGCTGAGGCAGGAGAATCGCTTGAACTCTAGAGGAGGAGGTTGCAGTGAGCCGAGGTCGCGCCACTGCACTCCAGCCTGGGCGACAAAAAGAGAAAAAAAGAAAAGAAAAAGAAAAAAATCAGAACGTCCTCTCATAGGTTTCATTGCCATTCCTCAAGATGTAGCCATTTTAACAGGTTGTTTTCTATCTTTATAGACCTTCTATGTATATGTAAGGAACATTTACATATAATTATATGTAGTATTAAAGGATATATGTTTATATACTCTCATATACATAATACACAAATATTTCAATTTCTTCACAAGCATTATGCCATTCACATTGTTTGGCACATTTTTTTTTCCTTAACATAACCTCTTCCCATATGGCTTTTTAACCTTTGTCGATTGTTCTCTTGATGTATTTCTTTATTTAAAAATCGGAATCTTATCGTTTCCCCCACATAGTGGACTGTCACCCAGGCTGGAGTGCAGTGGGCCAATCCCGACTCACTGTAGCCTCCGCCTCCCGGGTACAAGCGATTCTCCTGCCTCAGCCTCCCGAGTAGCTGGGACTACAGGTGTGTGCCACCACACCCAGCTAATTTTGTATTTTTAGTAGAGACGGGGTTTCACCTTGTTAGCCAGGCTGGTCTCGAACTCCTGACCTCGTGATCCGCCGGCTCGGCCTCCCAAAGTGCTGAGATTACAGGCGTGAACCACCGCGTCCGGCTGAATTCTCTTTGAAGGGATCCAATGCCTTAAGAAATGAGAAGGCAAAGAATTTATGAAGAAGTAGGTCGAATTATAGAATTGACTAATTAGATACGTCTGAGACCCAGCTACCAAGGTATCAGACTCCCTAAAAAGATAAAATCCATCCTGTAGCTTGCCTGATCAAAATCTTTCAATGGAAGCTTCCGCTAAATGGTCAGATGCCCAAGGTTAGTAAATATTGTCATTTTCCATTTGCTATTCCCTCGGCTAGAAATTCTTTTTCCAAGTCTTCAGGTGCCCAGTCGCTATCCAGGTTCAGGCATGATCGGTTCAGGCATGATCAACCCCTGGAAAACTTGGCTCTTACTTCGGGTGCCGACCAAGTCCTCCGGTGTCCGAAAAGGCTGGCCTCCCACCACCAAAGCGCGTGACTGGGGGCTTCTGTTTTGCGCGTCTTCCAGTTCCACTGAGGGCCGAGACTTGGTCTTTGCGGCCCCAGTACCTGCTTAGTTCCGAGAGTGCGGTATGCACACAATAAATGTCTAATCGATTATTGGAAACCTAATTTTTCATCACTGCTTCTCCCACAAGAAGGTCTAGGACTGACTCCTCAAAGACCAAAACCGGAATTAGAAATCCCGCTGTTTACCCGGAGGCCCGCTCAAATGCCTTAAATCTGGGGGGATTTCCTCGTGGGAAATTCCCCTTAGGGCGCGGGGCAGGTCAGGCAGGCGGTTACTTTTTGGGTCATTATTGTCTGTGATGGGAGAAAAGGAGAAATGAAGACTCGATTTTGCTGAACCCCTGTTCAATGTCAATTTTGCAGGTTCACCTCTCAAGAAATCAGCAAAAAGACTCAGAATTGTAATCGCGGAAAGAATGTGGCCACGTGGCCTACTTTCCCGTGGATAGATTAGGCAAATGCGTTTCTTTAGGGGCCCGGATAGCTCAGTCGGTAGAGCATCAGACTTTTAATCTGAGGGTCCAGGGTTCAAGTCCCTGTTCGGGCGGATGCTATTTTAGTTTCCAACATAAATGGATTTGGGCGAGGTTGAGCAAAAAGAGCGTTATGCAGAATTCGTTTGGGTTGCCCCATCCTTGAGGGAAACCAAAACTTGCTAGTGGGTTTTTGCTGGAAAAAGTGAAACATGTGGAAAGTGCCAAGAAACTTTCTCTTCCAACATCAGGCTTTCTTTTCCAACCTTTATACGTTGCTTTGTCTTAGGATATTCTTTCTTTTAAATTGCGTTTATTTTATATTCAAAACAGATCAATTAACACACCTGTCGTCAGAGTCACAATAGCAATATTCTTGGCAAGAATTGTGCAGTTTTTGGCACCGAGGAATGTTTTCAGGCACTTTTATTGAAAGTGCGATGAGGAAACTGAGATTCAAGAAATATTTCAGATGAAGACAAGTGAAGACACAAGATTCCTACATCTACAACTGGACAGAGTCCTTCACCAGATTCTTCATGCTCCGGTGGGCCCCTGACTTGTGTCTCTTGCGGTAAAGACTAATGCTTTTGGACACTGTCCTCATGTCTGTAGTCGATGAAAAAAACGTGCAGCCCCAGAGAGCTGACTACACTGGTGATCAAACCCAAGACCTTCCTCCTGTGAAACAGGAGTGTTGGCCACCTCAATAAAAAATCTTGTGCCACGTATTGCCATTTAACATCCAATAGTATAAATAGGGCGATTACGGAACTGGGAAGAAATCGCTCTACGACTTCTGATTCCTTTGAGAGGCTTAAGCTCATTATGCATCCTCATAATGACTTTGACTTCTGATTTCTTGAGAAGCTTATTCTTTGCATCCTTACACTTTACTAAATACTATCGTGTCATTAGTTGGTGCCCGCTTAGGAGACAAGGAGAACAGCTGTCTCTGGGTGTGTACGGCGTAGGTGCAAACGTGCAAGGGGACTGGGGAGGGAGGCGAGCCTCCAGAGAGGCTAAGAAGTGGACTATAGCCCTGTGTGTTCAAAGCGGTTAAGCCAACAAAAGCTCTGCCGAAACCCGGGATCGAACCAGGGACCTTTAGATCTTCAGTCTAACGCTCTCCCAACTGAGCTATTTCGGCAAGGACATGAGAACATCCCGCCCTGTCAAGGAAATTTAAAAGAAAAAAAAGAAGAAGATGAAACCGGGCTCAGTGGCTCACGTCTGTAATGCCAGCGCTTTGGGAGGTTGAGACGGGCGGATCACCAGAGCTCAGGAGTTCGAGACCAGACTGGCCAGCATGGTGAAACCCTGTCTCTACTAAAAATGCAAAAAAAATTAGCCGGGCGTGGTCGCAAGCGCCTGTAATCCCAGCTACTCAGGAGGCTGAGGCAGGAGCATCGCTTGAACCAGAGAGGCGGAGGTTGCAGTGAGCCAGGATGGCGCCATTGCACTCCAGCCTGGGCGACAAGAGAGGAACTCCGTCTCAAAAACAAAAACAAAAAAATCCTGTTTCCTCCCACTTTCAGCCTTTTAGTTCTTCATTTCACCTTCCAAACTGTATTATTTTTAGCCCTGAGGTTTTAAGAACAATCAGTGAGAAAATTAATTCCTTTCATGTGAGGAAACTTTCGCGTTCTGCCTTTTCCTAGGCCACATTGTATTGCCTTTCTCATGCTTTCTCTCTTCCCAGAGCCCTAATATGAGTAAGAACCGCCGCTTTCTAAGAACCTACTGTGTGTCCAGCAGGAATCTGCAGTGTTGCATTCAATCCCGTCCTCCCCCACGCCTGCCTTTAATTGATATGATAATATACAAATTTTTAAATGAGTTACTAATGTGCCACCAATCACCCAGAACTATTTGGGAGGCTCCAAAGCATCAAAGGCTGAACACCAGGGCTGGAGAAGGAATGAACTGGAGGAAGGAAAGGAGGAAAGACTGGGGGAACCCAAAGCTCTCCACCCTTGTCCTCTCGCCCCACCCTGGTCCGTTCTTGCTCGTTCAGAAACTGGTTGGAGTAAAGAGATTCCTCTTTTCAAGACAGCCAAAAGTGGAACTGATCGCTTTCGAAGGGACTCCCTCCGGAAGAAGGAGAAAAATTCGAGAAACTTACCTGTTTCTCTCCCTGGAATGCCTTCTGACCCCCGTGATTTACTTTCCGCAATAAAGAATCTCGACTCGCCCACCCAGCCCACTCTTCCTACGAGCAGCGAGGATCGCTGTCCCTCCAGCACATACCAATCAACTCAAGTCACCTGAATATGGGCATATTGGGCACACATTTCTTTGTAATGGTTCCTCTCCTATTACAATATGTATCTGTTGTTTCATCCCTGGATAGAAAACCCTTTAAGAATTATGGTAACAGTGTTACAGCTCTTTTAGAATTTGTTTAGCAGGTTTTTTGGTTTTCAGAGGAAAATAAAATAAAAACAATAATTATAATAATGGCTACCGTGTTTTGAATGCTTGCTTTTAGGCTATTAAGCACAGTACATGCATTGTTATGCCATTTAATTATCACAAGCTTATGAGATGGAAGCTATTATTATTCCCTTTCTGCAGGGGAAGCTGAGCTCTAGAGAAGGGGGAGGTAATGCTGGGATCTGTGTGCACCACGGTAGAGCATTCCTGTGGGCAGGGTGAAGGCCCTGCCTCACGATTGGGTGCTGTCTCCATCCTGGCCTTTCTCCACTAATCAGGACTCACTGGGCACCATAGTCCACCAGGTAAGAGGGCAGCCTCTTACACGTTCAGCCCACATCCCCATCCTGTCAATGAGGAGATCAAGACCGACTTTCTTCTGTTGCCTGGCTGAAGCCAGGAAGGCTCCATCATTAGCCAAGCAAGGGATGCAACCGGTCCTTTCACCTCACAGGGAAAATTAGCTCACCTTGATTACCTTACATTTCAAAAACCTCTGCAGGAGCCGGATGTTTCTCCCACACCCCGCCTTTTTTTTTTTTTTTTTTGTTTTTTTTTTTGTTTTTTCTTTGAAACGGAGTCTCGCACTGTCACCCCGGCTGGAGTGCAGCGGCGTGATCTCGGCTCACGGCAACCTCCGCCTCCCGGGTTCAAGTGATTATCCTGCCTCAGCTTTCCGAATACCTGAGATTACAGGCGCCAGCCACCACGCCCAGCTAATTTTTTTGTATTTTTACTACAGGCGGAGCTTCACCATATTGACCAGGCTGTTCTCCAACTCCTGACCTTGTGATTCGCCCGCCTCGGTCTCCCAAAGTGCTGGGATTACCTGTTTCCCTTTTTAATTTGTAGTAGGGGAGAACTAACGTTTCATTTTTCCCATTTCGGTCCCTTGAATACGCTGTCTCCTAATATGCACCCTCTTTCTCCCACCAACAGAAGCTGCTGTCTCCACCTCAACTTCTTCCTGTGTTCAGATCACATTTTTGAGAGGGGAGTCGGGGGTGGATTTGACCTGTTTTAACGAGGGAAATGGCTCTGTTTGGGGCTTCAGTTTCTAGATGATCATCTCTTCCTTTTTATGATACAGAAAACTCTTTCCTAAGGTAGTAAGGAGGTCTAGGAAGGTGCAGGATCCCAACCATATTCCTCAGGCACCCAATCAGAGAGAACCCAAGAGGGAAGGTCAGCAGGAGCCGTCACAGGTGAGCGAAGAGAGGCTGCACTGCGGGGGCGGGGGGGGCCGGTCCTTTGATAAATCCGCTGTTGGGATACAGCAGCTCAGCGGCTGACTACAGAATAATCTGCCTATTGCAGCCCCCAAAGCGATGGACTGGAAGTTTCCCGTATACCTCTGCACAAAGGCCTATCCCCACAGGGGCCCCAGGTTTACCCTCCTATAAGCGATTGGGGTCGCAGTTTACACAATCCAGGACTTGATTGCCTTCTTTTGCAGTGGGTTAACAAACAAAGACCCTAAAATTGGTTCTCATTCCCTTAATGAAGAAAAATTAGAGCCGCCCGAACAGGGACTTGAACCCTGGACCCTCAGATTAAAAGTCTGATGCTCTACCGACTGAGCTATCCGGGCTCACGGCAGAGATTCTGCTTCCATTAATGAAGACTGTGTTATGATTATGCCGCGAACTAATGGGCAGGGCGATGGACGAGTTACTGGGCTCTTTTGTGTGTGATCCAATCCAATTCCGAGGCAGAAATCCTGCGAGGACTGGGAGGAGGCGAAGTCGGGCGTGGGGAAGAAGGGTGATTAGCTTGTTCTTTGGCAGCTGAATACAGATTGTTAAATAAAGCACGCTCTCCTTATATTTAGAGACTGCTCGGCAAACGCGAACCCTCAGTTCTGCAAAACCGAGCAGGGGAGAGAAAAAGCCGCCCACGAATTGAACTGTGTGCACCGCCTACGCGTGTCTTAGCCCTGAACCCAAAGCGCATCTGGTCAGAGACCACAGTTCAGTGTTTAAAGACATCAGGCTGCCCCTTCCGAGAAGACGCCACTTCGTGATTCCTTGCCCCCATCCCAGGTGCCCACCTCCAAAATGTAGCGCGAAGCAAATTAGCTGAAAAGAGATGACGGGTGGTAACCACAGCCCTCCGGCGATCCGGTGAGCGCGCTCCGAGCCCGCCCCGCCCCCACGGCCCCGGCCTCGACGCACGCGCAGCTCAGTCGCAGCGCGCGAGCCGACCCGCCCCTCCCACTTCTTCCCTCTACACGCAGCTATTTTCTGCCCACAGACATCAAGAACTTTCAGTTCTCTAGGCCTCGCACGTGCTGTCCCATCGCTAACTGAAATGTCACCTTCCTTTGAACTCCTTTCCCCTCGTTGACTCCAAGCACCTGTAGAGAAGGAAAAATAATCTTCCCTCTACCAGTTTGAGTTATCAGCCGGACTCCTGTAACAACAGACAGAATGAAGACAAAAACAAACAGAAGTGTATTAACGTGTGGGACATACCCAGGGAATGAGTAATTCCAAAGGTGTGGCTGAGAACTCCATTTTATACAGCATCGGCAACGAAGAACACCACGTTTTTGGAGAAGTGACAATACAAAGGAAAAGGACCTTAAAGGGAGGGCGCGGTGGCTCACTCCTGTAATCCCAGCACTTTGGGTGGCCGAGGCGGGCGGATGACCTGAGGTCAGGAGTTCGAGACCAGCCTGACCAACATGTGGTGAAACCCTGTCTCTACTAAAAATACAAAAATTAGCCGGGCGTGGTGGCGCGCGCCTGTAATCCCAGCTACGCAGGAGGCTTAGGAAGGAGAATCGCTTGAACCCGGGGGGCAGATCGTGCCACTGTACTCCAGCCTGCACGCTTTGAGACAGAGCGAGACTCTGTCTCAAAGAAAAAAAGAAAACAAAAAAAAGAAAAGGACCTCGGGTCTCCAGGGACAGCAAACTGTGGGAAAGCAAATATGTGGGAAATTAATTTTAGGTAGATAAATGCAGGTTCCTAAAGCTTGTTAAATATACTCCGCTGGTCCCGTCTCCAAGCTGTTAAGGGTCTAAAGTTGTCTTAGGTTATCAACTTTTGTCCTTCCTGGTAGAGAAGGGAGGAAGAATGCCTTTGTAAATATATATCCTGCTTTTAGGCAGATAGGGGGAGGCTACGGAGCTTTATTTCAATCAGCTTCTTCCCAATTGCCTTTAGCGCAAAATAATCTTTGCGCATATTTTGGCATATTTTGGGGTGGTATATACTGCTACCCTTTACACCTTTGAGAATGCAGCTTGGCCAAAGCAGTGGTTCACGCCTGTAATCCCAGCGCTTTGGAGGCCGAGGCGGGCCAATCACTTGAGGTCAGGAGTTTGAGACTAGCCTGGCCAACATGATGAAACCTGGTCTCTATCAAAAAATACAAAAATTAGCCGAGTGCGGTGGCGCCCGCCTGTAGTCCCAGCTACTCGGGAGGCTGAGGCAGGAGAATCACTTGAACCCGGGAAATGGAGGTTGCAGTGAGCCGTGATGGCCTTTAATCAATGCTTTAATAGAGAAATATACAAGACCTTTGGTAACCCAGAGGAATGACTAGAAGGAAGGCAGAGTAGCACCTCGTAGGGGTGGAAAAGGCATTAGAACTGTGCCTTGAAAGGTGAGTAGGAGTGTGCAGGCATGCAGGAAATGTGATTCAGCCAGAGATACCGAGTCTTCCTCTCTGAGCTTGAATTCCAAATACTTCTCACCAGGATTCCCCCTCTCCTCTTCAGGCTGAAAACCAGACAGGCTTTTTAGGGCAAAGGCTAGGCCCAACATTTCCTAGGAATATGCCTCCCACTTTTGGTCCCAAGGCGGTTGGCTTTTGCTCAGAGCAATAGTAACAATCTCATTCTTCACTCTTACCTGTGTGTAAATAACACTTTAAAGCATGTTGTCAGGTTCTCCAAAGAAATGGAACCAATAGGACAGAGACAGATAGAAACAGAGGTAGAGACAGATTATTTTAAGAGCTTGGTTCACACATTGTGGGGGTCAGCAAACCCAAAACCTGTAGGGCAGACTAACAGTTTGAAAATTTAGATAAGAGTTAAGGTTGCCATCTTGAGTTTAAATTCAGCAGGGCAGGCCAGGTGCGGTGGCTCATGCTTGTAATCCCAACACTTTGGGAGACCGAGGCGGGTGGATGACCTGAGGTCAGGAGTTCCAGACCAGCCTGGCCAAAATGGTAAAACCCCATCTCTACTAAAAATACAAAAATTAGCCTGGCATGGTGGCACACACCTGTAATCCCAGCTACTTGGGAGGCTGAGGCAGGAGAATCTCTGGAACCCAGGAGGCAGAGGTTGCAGTAAGCCCAGATCATGCCACTGCACTCCAGCCTGGGTGACAGAACAGGACTCTCTCTCAAAAAAAGTAAATAAATAAATAAATAAATTCAGCAGGGCAGTAAGCTGGAGACTCAGGAAAGCAGGTTTTCTATACCAAAGTTTTTTTTTGTTTGTTTCTGTTTGAGATGGAATCTTGCTCTGTTGCCCAGGCTGGAGTGCAGTGGCACAGTCTCGGCTCACTGTAACCTCCACCTCTCAGGTTCAAGCGATTATTCTGCCTCAGCCTCCCGAGTAGCTAGGATTACAGGCATGCGTCACCATGCCGGGCTAATTTTTGTATTTTTAGTAGAGACGGGATTTCACCATGTTGGCCAGCTGGTCTTGAACTCCTGACCTCAGGTGATCAGCCCGCCTCGGCCTCCCAAAATGCTGGGATTACAGGCGTGAGCCACGGTGCCCGGCCTATAGCAAAGTTTTTAGGAGAATTCCTTCTTCAGAAACGCCAGTGTTTGCTCTTAAAGGCTGAGGCAGGAGAATGGCGTGAACCCGGGGGGGCGGAGCTTGCAGTGAGCCGAGATCGCGCCACTGCACTCCAGCCTGGGGCACAGAGCAAGACTCCGTCTAAAAAAAAAAAAAAAAGGCTTCAGCTGTTTTAACGAGGCACATTACGAAGGGTAATCTTCTTTACCTGGAGTCTACTAATTTAAATGTTAATCACATGTAAAAAACACCTTCATTGCCAGGGGCTGTGACTCACACCTGTAGTCTCAGCACTTTGGAAGGCCGAGGGCAGGTGGATCACTTGAGCTCCTGAGTTCGAGACCAGCCTGGGCAACATGGCGAAACCCCGTCTCAATACCAAAAATACAAACAATTAGCTGGACGTGATGGTGCGTACCTGTAGTCCCAGCTACTCGGGAGGCTGAGGCCAAAGAATGACTTGAGGCCCAAGAGGTCGAGGCTGCAGTGAACTGTGATGGCGCCACTGCACCCCACCCCTGAGCAACAGAACAAGAACCTGTCTCAAAAGAAACCAACAAACCAAAAACATCTGCCTAGTAACATCTAGAATGGTGTTCGACCAAACCTCATGAAAAGTTTAATTCTCTAGTCTGTTAGATGATCACTTGGGGTTTCTTCTTATTGCTCATCATTGAATTTTCAAGAGCCCCTCATCAAGATACATCTTTCCACCCAAGAACTCAACGATTTTGGGGGTGAAGCCCCATATCAGATAGCATATTGGCAAACATTAACAGAAAGGGGACAGGGGTATAAATAGGCCTAAAAACCATATGGCTGGTTTCATTTTGCCTTTTACCACACTGCGAGTTCTTAGAATGTGACACATGGATCTCCTTCCTCCCTCTCTCCATGGTCCAGCCTGGCTAAAAAGAAGGCACCCCCTAAGTGTGTTGTTCCATTGCCTTGCCTTGAGTGGAGTGGCTCAGTGGCTCATCTTCTTTTTTTTTTTTTTTTTTTTTTTTTTGTTGTTTAGATGGAGTTTTGCTCTTGCTGCCCATGCTGGAGTGCAATGGCGCAATCTTGGCTCACGGCAACCTCTGCCTCCTGGGTTCAAGCAATTCTCCTACCTCAGCCTCCCGAGTCGGTGGGATGACTGGCATGCGCCACCGCGCCCAGTTAATTTTGTATATTTAGTAGAGACGGGGTTTCTCCATGTTGGTCAGGCTGGTCTTGAACTCCCGACCTCAGGTGATCCGCCCGCCTTAGCCTCCCAAAGTGCTGGGATTACAGGCGTGAGACACTGTGCCCAGCTGTGGTTCATCATCTTAATGAGGCTTTCTACCGGAATTCAATCCAGATCCTCCGAGTTCCACTGACATCCACCCCCATGCCGGACCAGGGTGGACAACTCTGGAAGCCTAGAGACAGATGGGATGGCCGATTCCCGGGGTGTTTCCAGGTGATCTCTGCCAGGAGCTTCTCTATTGGCGTTGATAACAAATTAGCCAATGGATACAAACCTATTTTGTAAACTGCCAGGTGTTGAAGATCCAGCGGTGTCCTCTGAAATCCAGTTCTTCCTGCATACAGTGTCTGGATATCTTTGCTGGGGCGGAGAGGGTGGTGCATCGAGTTCAGAGGGGTGCGAGGATAGGATGTACAAGTGACTTGCAATTTGGCACATAAAAATACAGGACATCCCATTAAATCCAGTTTCACAGAAACAACAGATATATACTTTGTATGTTCCATGCAATATTTGGGACATGTTTATACTCAGAAGTATTTGTTGTTTCTCTGAAATTCAAATTTTGGCCAGGTTCAGTGGCTCACGCCTGTAATCCCAACACTTTGGGAGGCTGAGGTGGGCGGATAACCTGAGGTCAGGAGTTCGGGACCAGCCTGGCCAACATGGTGAAACCCTGTCTCTACTAAAAATATAAAAATTAGCCGGGTGTGATGGCAGGCACCTGTAATCCCAGCTACTCGGGGTGGCTGAGGCAGGAGAATCACTTGAACCCGAGGCGGAGGTTACAATGAGCTGAGATCCCGACACTGCACTCCAGGGAGCAAGACTTTGTCAAGAAAGAGAGAGAGAGAAATTAATTGGACGTCCTGTATTTGGTCTCCTGACCCTAGTGTAGATTTAAACCAGAAAGGACTTCTGATCCCTGTCTCCCACCCCAACCAAGAGCTGTTCTGGGATCATTGCTATTGTTTTTGTTTTCTTTTTTAAAGACAGGGTTTCACCGTGTTGGCCAGGCTGGTCTCGAACGCCTGACCTCAAGTAATCCGTCCATCTCGGCTTCCCAAAGTGCTGGGATTACAGGCGTGAGCCAGTGCGCCCGGCCCCGGCCCTTGTGGTTAAAACAGCTGGACGAAGCCCGTGCGCCTAACGCTTTCGAGAACTTCTTTGGCCAAGAGGGGGCCGGGCTGTCACCATTCCCGGCGTGCCCGCGACCAAGCAGGCGACGGAGGCGGCGCAGGCCGAGAGCTCCCGCCCCCTGACACTGAGAGAAAGGTTGCAGCGCCCACGGCTGCCTATAACCCGAAAGAAGAGAAGCGGGGTGCGGGGGAACAGGGTTGCTCAAGAAAGTGAGCTGTGCGCAGTGCTCCGGGAGAGCTCGGCTCAAACCAGGCCTCAAGTCAGGGCAGAGGTATAACTTCGTACTGGGCAGTTTAAAAGGTAGGACATATGTCCCCAGTATCCTCCCTCCCACAGGAAAATGCCGATGAGTCAGTATTCCCTTAACTGCTCCAGCCCGAGATCCCACAGGGTGTTGACCCTGTTGACTGTGCAGAAATCACATGTAGTGACCTGTTGACTGTGCAGAAATCACACGTAGTGATGACTAACACCTAAAACGGAAGCCCTGCCGAAACCCGGGATTGAACCAGGGACCTTTAGATCTTCAGTCTAACGCTCTCCCAACTGAGCTATTTCGGCTGTATTAGAATAACTTTTTCTTTTTTTCTACAAAATTATAATAAAATAGTATTTGTTCATGGTAACAGATTATATGGATTCAGCTAGAGGTAGGCATTTTACAAATGTTACAAAGGTGATAAGGCAAGGCCCTTGTTTACAAATTAGAAGTGATAAATCACTTTTCTCAGGGGTTTTTTTGTTTGTTTTTTTGTTTTTTAAGTTCCCTGCAATTCACTTTTTTCATTTAAAAATATGTTTTGATGGACTTGTTTCATGGCAGTTTTGTAGACCTATCGTGCTTTTTAATCCACGTTTACCAGTATTGGATTGTATGGTTATAATGTAATCTATGTAATCAAACTGACAATTATAGGCTTTTTTACGTTTTTCTATATCTCATTATTAAAAACAATACTGCAATTAATTTTTAAAATATATTTGTTGTTCTTGTGCAAAGGCAGATTTTGCAAGGTAGATATATATGAACATTATGATTTTTACAGATATCTTCAGATTGAAATCCAGGATATAGAGAAGAGGTAAGGAAGGCCACTTGTAAAGGCTTCAAATGTAAACTTTCAATCCTACCTCCACATGAGGTAAACATACAGTCACTGTACAGTATTTGTTAAAAGCATTGATTTACTAAACCTAGCATTAAAAATATACCTCAATTTTTGTAATACCATCTTGGCATTTTTCATTTTTAAATATATATAGTCAAAAAAATAGAATTTACTCAGGCTTCCCTCAAACTCTAAGAAGTAAGCTGTGGTTTAATAATATCTCTAAGATGCCGATTTTATTCCTCCCCCACCTCCCATTTCATAATTTTCATCTCTTGCATTTATTCACTTAAAAATGTTTTAGCTGGGCGCATCGTCTCATGCCTGTAATCCCAGCACTTTGAGAGGCCGAGGTGGGCGTATCACCTGAGGTCGGGAGTTCAAGACCAGCCTGACCACCATGGAGAAACCCCGTCTCTACTAAAAATACAAAATTAACCTGGCATGGTGGCGCATGCCTGTAATCCCAGCTACTCAGGAGGCTGAAGCAGGAGAATCCCTTGAACCCAGGAGGTGGAGGTTGCGGTGGGCAGAGATAGCACCATTGCACTCCAGCCTGGGCAACAAGAGCAAAACTCTTGTTGCAAAAAAAAAAAAAAAAAAAGATTTTATATAAACTCCATAAGGCTGTTAGAATAATTCAACACTTCATATTCACTTGTTTCATAAATAAGGAGCCAGCATGGGCTCATTATAATTTGAAATAAAAATATAACCTTAGTTTAGAATTTATAAACAATGGGATTAAAATGGAGGATGAGTATAGACTGTCATTCTCAAGAGAGATTAAGAAAAGAGTACATCTGAAATGAGATGTTTGTGGCTGTCACGCCTAAACTAGGTGACTTTACAATTTTTTCAGACTCAAGAGCTTATCATTTGTTTAGCTTAAATTTCACCCTTTTGGTTTCCCTGGGTAGTTGAATTAGGAAAAATTCTAAAATGACCCACAAAACACCCTCCCAGCCCCACAAAACCCTGCATAATCCCTGGGACTATGAAATTCATCATATTAATTTATAACCTGTTATTAGGTGATATTATATAATACAGGTGACTCTAAAATATGTGATTATCTGGGTGAGCCTGACCAATCACTTGAGCCCTTTAAAAGCAGAGGGTTTTCTCTAGCTGGTTGCAGAAAGGAGTCAGAGACCCAAAACACAAGACTTGAAGATGGAGGGGACCACGTGGCAAAAACATGTGGGCAGTCTCTAGAAGTTGAGGGTGGGTCTCAGCTGACAGTCAGCAAGGAAATTGGTCTTCATTTCTACAACTGCAGGAAACCTAAGTTAGCCAAGAACAAGAAGGAGCTTGGAAGCAGTTTTCTCCCCAGCGCCTCCAGATGAGAACTCAAGCTAGTCAACTCCTTGATTTCAGCCTTGTGACACCCTGAGTAGAGAACCCAGTCACATCATGTGGGACTTCTCATCCACAGATGAACAGATAAACAGTGAACAGATAAAACAGGTGTTGTTTTAAGCTACTGTGTATTAGTTATGCAGCTATGGAAAATTAATACCGTCGTATAGACTTGCCGCAGGCTAGGTATATTAATGACAAATAGTGGATTTAATTCCTTTTGTGGTCACTTATTTGCCTGTTCTTGAGTCACTTACTTGTCTATGCTCAAGTCGGTTTCGGCGGCTGTGATCTCAGCTCACTGTGCGCCCGGACTCCGGTTCACGCCGATTCTCCTCAGCCTCCCCGAGAAGTTGACTACAGGTACCGCCACCACACCGCTATTTTATTTTTAGTAGAGACGGTTTCACCGCGGTAGCCAGGATGGTCTTGATTCTCCTGATCTCGCGGATCCGCCTATTCACCTCCCATGCCGGATTACAGGTTGAGCCACCGCTACCGGCACTTTTCTCCTCTTTTTCTTTTTTCTTTTTTTTTTGAGACGGGAGTCTTGTTCTGTCAGCCAGGCTGGAGGTAGTGGATGCATCTCGGCTCACTGCAACCTCCTCAGCCCCGGATTCGCTTGATTCTCCGCCTCGACTCCCTGAGTAGCTGGGATTACAGGCGCCCGCCACCACGCCCAGCTTGCTTATTTATTTATTTATTTATTTATTCATTTATCTGTCTATTCATCTCATTCAGACAGAGGTCTCGGCTTCTGCTGTCGCCTCAGGCTAGAGTGAAGTGGCAGGATCTTGGCTCACTGCAACCTCCGCCTCCTGGGTTCAAGCGATTCTTCTGTCTCAGCCTCCCGAGTAGCTGGGCCTACAGGTATGTGCCACCACGTCCAGCTAATTTTTGTACTTTTAGTAGAGACGGGATTTCACCATATTGGCCAGGCTGGTTTCAAACTCCTGACCTCGTGATCTGCCCACCTTGGCCTCCCAAAGTGCTAGGATTACAGGCGTGAGCCATTGCACCTTGCCCCAGACTAATTTTTGTATTTTGAGTAGAGATGGGGTTTCACCACACTGGCCAGGCTGGTCTTGAATCCTGACCTCTCAGGTGATCCACCCTCCTTGGCCTCCCAAAGTGCTGGGATTACAGGTATGAGCCCCTGCGCCTGGTCCCAGTGTGATATATATATAAAATATAATTATATATATTATATATTTATATATTAATATAATTAATATGATCTATGATATATAATATATAAATAATATATGATATATACATATCCCAGGGTGTATGTGTGTATATATACATATATACATATCCCAGTGTGATAGATATATATATAAATTATATATATGTGTGTGTGTGTGTGTGTGTGTGTGTCTAAAATTGCCCTAGCCCCTAATTAAATTAGAATCTCTGCAGATGGTGTCAAGGTATTATATGTGTTTTTAAGTTGGCTAGTTGATTTTATGTGCAGGTTCTCTGTCTCTCATTCCTCAGTTCTCACAAAATGCCACTATCACATGTTAAGACCCATTTTTAAAAATTGCTCACTCGACCTCTGAACAGGAATGTCCTACAAGCATGTCTAAAAATGAACCTGTTGAGCTCTGTGGCTCATACCTGTAACCCAGCACTTTGGAAGGTTGAGGTGGGAGAATTGCATGAGGCCAGAAGCTTGAGACCATCCTGGGCAACATGGTGAGACCCTGTTTCTACAAAAAATAAAAAATTAGCCAAAAAATAAAAAATCAGCTACTAGAGAGGCTGAGGCAGGAGGACTGCTTGAGCCCAGGAGTTGGAGGGTGCAGTGAGCTATGATCATGCCACTACCCTCCAACCTAGGCTACCCAGTGAGACCCTGTCTCTAAATAAATTAAAAATGAACCTAATTTTCCTTCTAAACTTGCTTATCTTACCACCGTCTTCCATCTAGGTTTCCGAAGTCAGAAAAATAAGAATTTCTTCTTCCCTTTGCCCTCTATTTATGGGAAAGCCATGAAATGATTTCACTCTACTTCATCCTTTCTGGAATCCCTCCATTTCTCATCTCATCATATCCTCTCCAACCTCCTTTTTTTTCTTTTTTCTTTTTTTTTTTTTTGAGAGGGAGTCTCGCTCTGTAGCCCACGCTGGAGTGCAGTGGCACCATCTCGGCTCACTGCAACCTCTGCCTCTCTGCCTCCAGGGTTCAGGTGATTCTCTTGCCCCAGCCTCCCGAGTATCTGGGAATACAGGCACCTGCCAACATGCCTGGCTACTTTTTAAATATTTTTAGTAGAGATGGGGTTTTGCCATGTGGGCCAGGCTGGTCTGGAACTCCTGACTTTAGGTGATCCGCCTGCCTCAGCCTTCCGAAGTGCTGGGATTACAAGCATGAGCCCACCACACCCAGCCTCTCTCCAATCATTTTCCACCCTGCTTAAGAATGTTTCACTAGCTCTCCAGTTGAAAACAAAAACCCAGGCTCTTGGGCCAAATGCAGTGGCTCAGGCCTATATTCCCAGCACTTTGGGAGGCCGAGGCAGGCGGATCACCTGAGGTCAGGAGTTTGAGACCAGCCTGGCTAACATGGTGAAACCCTGTTTCTGCTAAAAATACAAAAAATTACCATGCCTGTAATCCCAGCTACTCGGGAGGCTGAGGCAGGAGAACTGCTTGAACCTGGAAGGGGCAGGTTGCAGCAAGCCTAGATCGCGCCACTGCACTCCAGCCTGGGAGCCTGAGTGACATAGCCAGACTCCATCTCAAAATAAATAAACAAACAAACAAATAAATAAAATAAAAAGCAAAGCAAAGAAAAAAACCCCAAGCTTTTTTCCCCCCCTTTAAATATAAACAGAGACCAGGGGCTCACCATGTTACCTAGGCTGATCTCGAGTTCCTGGGCTCAAGGGATCCTCCTGCCTTGGCCTCTCAAAATGTTAGAATTGCAGGCAGGAGCTACATGGCTTCTCCATAGGGTACGTAAAGCCTTCCATAACTTGGGGCTAACCTTTCTCCGGCAGCATATCTCAGTGTTCTCTCTTTGACCCTAAACGCAAGCTATTCATGCAGTCATCTGAACTCAGAATGTTTTGGCCTTGCATTTCATCTTCCTCCATGCAGCATTTTTGACATTGCCCTTCTCCTAATCCCTATGTAACCTGCAACTCTCAGCTCACATACATTCTCCTAGTTCTAGAAGTCTTCTCAGACATGTCTCTCTCCCCTCCCTCCTAATTCACTACAGAATAGTTGTCCCTACAGTGCTTTCACACCACTTATAAAACTGGATTGCAATTGCCTGTTTACACTCTTTCTTGCTATTTGTATCCCCAATGTATGTCACGTAACAGGCTGGAGTAAACATGGAATTAATAATTAATTTAAAAATCTCTAGCCATATCTCAGGAACAACTCATTCTTTAGCAATCTCTAACGTCACCTGGTCAAACTTAGATGTGACTTCTGCAATACTCTTTGTAGAAGATCCGAGACCTTCAGTTTCTTGCCTTTAAAGAAGCCTCATCTGGCTACCCTGTCTCCATCCCCTGAAGGATCAGTGAGCAGGAGAGTTTAACCAAAAATTATGGGAAGAGTTTAACCACAAATTATGAGCTTTGGAAGGGAGCGCCATGAAAGACTTGGGATGCTTCCCACTGGGTATGGTAGAGAAATTGGCAAAAGTTTTTTTTTTTTTTTTTCTTTTTTTGCACTCTGTTGCCCAGGCTGGAGTGCAATGGCATGATCTCAGCTCACTGCAACTTCCACCTCACAGGTTCAAGTGCTTCTCCCACCTCAGCCTCCCAAATAGCTGGGATTATAGGTGCCTGCCACCATGCCCAGCTAATTTTTGTGTTTTTAGTAGAGATGGGGTTTCACCATGTTGGCCAGGCTGGTCTGGAATTCCTGATCTCAAGTGATCCTCCCACCTCGGCCTCCCAAAATGCTGTGATTATGAGCCACCCTGCCTGGCCTTAAGTTTTATAAACTTTTAGAAGCAAGTTATAAATTTTGATAACAATCTTAGAGTTGCACAAAATATACAACTATAGTGAATGAATTGCAAAGATTTTCTATACCTCCTTTTAGGACAATAGGTTGGTTCTCAATTATCTTGCTGAAAGTAGAGCAAGAAATGTATAGGTTTAACATTTTTGTGCAAATGCAGAGGTCTCTGACAAATTTAATAATTTATCATTTTGCTGAGTCATAATTTTGAATAATGACTAAGCATGGTACACCCCTCAAGATCCACATCTCAGTCCATCATGTCACATTAAAGGACTCAATGAGGGGTCGGGCACGGAGGCTCACACCTGTAACCCCAGCACTTCAAGAGGCCGAGGTGGGAGGATCGCTTGAGCCCAGGAGTTCAAGACCAGCCCAGACAATATAGTGAGACCTCCATCTTAAAAAGTAAAAATAATAAAGGATTCAATGAGGGATCGTTAAATGTTTCAGCTACATTTGATTGTCCCTAATGCAGGACATTGTATGCCATGGTAGTATTCAAGATTGCAGGATGCAGCTCTCACAAATGTCAGGGGTCTACTGCAGTGGTTCCTTAGCTTGCCAGAAAAAAAACCTTTGCTGAAACTTAATATCAAATCCAGTCAATGGGAATCAGGCAAATGACTTGAACTTAGGTGGCCTTCCTAAGAACCAGGCTAGAAAATCATCTCTGACATCAGAGCCAACTTTGTAGACATGAGGGCCTCGATCAATCAAGGAGCCTGTAGGCTGAATTTCAGGGATGCGCCTTTCTTCACGTAGAGTCTTAAAAGAAATGGTGCTGCTGGGCACGGTGGCTCACGCCTGTAATCCCAGCAGTTTGGGAGGCTGAGGCGGGTGAATCACAAGGTCAGGAGTTCGAGACCAGCCTGGCCAACATGGTGAAATGCCATCTCTACTAAAAATACAAAAAATTAGCTGGGCGTGGTGGCGGGTGCCTGTGATCCCAGCTACTTGGGAGGCTGAGGCAGGAGAATCACTTGAACCCAGGAGGTGAAGGTTGCAGTGAGCTGAGATCACGCCACCGTACTCCAGCCTGGGTGACAGTGCGAGACTCCATCTCAAAAAAAAAAAAAAAGGAAAAAAGAAATGGTGCTATCAACATTAATTAGCTTCTGGAAATGGAAATGTGCATTTATGCATTATGTGATACAATCTAGGAGGAAAGTGCTTATCAGCTGCCTTCCAACCCAGAGTTTCTTCCAGAGCACAGGATTGTAGAGGTCACAAACTCAACCCAGCTTTGAATTCCAACACTGTGACTAACTGACCAGCTACATGACCATGACTGAATTTATTTAAATTAGGTTTCCTTCATCTTCAAAATGATTGCAACATTTTCCTCTTAAAATTATTTATGCGTAAGCCAGAGAATGGTCAGAGTTCCTATTTCAGCACCCTGTACATGTAGGAAGATGCTCAGCAAATGTGAGGTCCCTCCCACGGGCAGGAATTGCGCTTGCTCTGATCTGAGCCCCCGCCAGGACCATAGGTTACTTTGCCTATCCGCTCCCTGAACCTGAACTTTCCAGTGAAAACTTGTACAAACATGTTCACTATCATCAGTTTTCTCAAAGGTCTTCAAATCAAAACTCAATTGCTTGTTTCAAAAACAGAATTTGAGGCCAAGTGCAGTGGCTCACACCTGTAATCCCAGCACTTTGGGAGGCAGAGGCTGGTGCATTGCTCGAACCCAGGAACTCAAGACCAGCCCGGGCAACATGGCAAAACCCTGTCTCTACTAAAAATTCAAAAATTACCTGGTTCTGGTGGTATGCACCTGTGGTCCCAGCTACTTGGGGAGCTGAGGTGGGAAGAATCACTTGAGCACAGGAGGCAGATGTTACAGTGAGCTGTCATGACACTGCCCTCCAACCTGGGCGACAGAGTGAGACCCTGTCTCAAACAAAAAACAGAATTTGAATTCCCACATAAAACAGCCAACAATCTGAGAATCTAAATGGACAAGATAAATTCAATTTACAGGGAAAATTTTTATTTTTTTGAAGTGAAGCAGGCCCAATATCAAAGACACTAAAAACTATTCCCCTGTACCAAGGTGGGATGTTGACTGTCAGTTTAAGCAGCAGGGGCTGTTAAAACTACTCCTCTGCTCATGGCCCTCCAGAGTGGTGTGAACAGCTTTTCTTTCTCATGAAGACCAGGGCTTCTGAGCTCTCAGAGCAGAACAAATTACCATTGGACCAGTTCTCCTTCCCCTCCCCAACACCACTTCCTGCCTAGCAGCAGAAGTGAATCAGACAAACAATATGACTTTTAAAAAATTATTTAATTTAGTAGTTTTTTTTTGGAAAAAAAGCAATAAGGCAAAAAAACTGAAAATATATATAGTTGTGTTTTGTTTTCATGTGACTTTATTCCACCTGAAAGATTCTAAACTTCTTCCATTAGCGGGAATCTGATTGGGGATCAAGCCAGAAATGTAGTGCAGATGGTGAAGGAAGGAAAGGAGATAAAGCAGAGAAGTCCAATTTAGTTGGGGAATTCTCACTCTATCCAAAGCCCCAGATGAGGTCACTGCTTTTATGAGCCTCCTTGAAAGAAGCCTTGACATAACCCCTGGCTTATTTTGGGAATAAGGTTCTTAGGAGGAAATTCCCCAGCAGTCAAAGTCACTCCTCTCCCATGTTTATCACAACTAGGAAGGAAGGGATAGGGGAAGGAATAAAAGTACTAATTTACCCAGTAAAACCAATTTCCCCGTAGGGATGGCTTCCTTTGGAATGATATTTTCCCCCAGGACCCACGCTGGCTGAGGCTCAGCAGTTAAGGAACAAAACAAAAAATACTAACAAAAAGCATACAAGGAAGGCACCTCAATTTGTGATCCTCAACCAAGGGTGGGTTGCACAGGGATGGTATTTCTCAACAAGACAACGAAAACAAATACAGAACAAACAGAGAAGGAAGCCAGGGCCCCACAGGAGCAATTATCTGATCCACCCCACACGACAGTGCTTTAAGCCCCACATACTAGGAAGAAAGTTCTTTTGGGGTTTAGCCCATGTGCCGGACAGAGCAGAATTAAACTGGAAGTTGCCCTCCGGACTTTCTACCCATACTCTTCCTAAAAAGAGAAAGAAAAGAGGCAGGAAAGAGGTTAGGATTTCATTTTCAAGAGTCAGCTAATTAGGAGAGCAGAGTTTAGACAGCAGTAGGCACCCCATGATACAAACCATGGACAAAGTCCCTGTTTAGTAACTGCCAGACATGATCCTGCTCAGGTTTTGAATCTCTCTGCCCATAAAAGATGGAGAGCAGAAGAGTGCCATCCACATCAACACGTGTCCGAGAGAGAGTCTCAGGGAAACAAGGGATATCAAAAAACAAGATTCTTAATGGGAAGAAAATCAAACCAAAAAATTAGATTTTTCTCTACATATATATAATATACAGATATTTAACACATTATTCCAGAGGTGGCTCCAGTCCTTGGGGCTTGAGAGATGGTGAAAACTTTTGTTTCAGATTAACTTCTCCTCTCAAATTCTGAAGTATATCAGAATGGGACAGGCAATGTTTTGCTCCACACTGGGGCACAGACCCAAAACGGTACTGTGCCAGGAGAAAGAAGAGAAGCCAGAAAGACAATGAAGGATGGCATTGAGGGGGGCTGGGAAAGCAAAAGTGTCTTTTCCCATCCTGCTTGTGTTCTCAGAAGCTCTCCGCCAGAGAAAGTCCATAAAACCCCTTTGTGAGGAGAATGCACCCCTCTTACCAACCACCAAAGTGGTCTCCAGTTGCTATCAAAGATGATGGAGAACAACAGAGGGCTGTTCGATGCAAGTAAAAACAGAAACTTCCAAGAATGTAACTCTGAATATTCCAGCCCTATAGAACAATCTCTCTCACAGGTATTCCAATATCGCAGTTATCTCCGTGTGGACACTCCATTAAACCAACCCCACGTGTGAACACATTTGATGATGTTACACCTAAGCTCCACTGCAACCATTCACGATGCCTCCATTGGTAAGTCTTACATGTTTCTTTTTAAGGGAACTTCTAAATTCGGTTCTTGCTTTGAACAGCACCAAAATGCCCCTGAATCATAATCTTATGCAGATCTTGGCTGAGCAGGATACTACAAGGGGAGGGTAAGTGATATCATCTTAAACGGGGGCAGAGGGAGAAAGAAAAGCCCAGAATACTTGACTTTGTGGATGTGGAATACACTAACCTTCAGCCACTAAACCTCTCCCTTACAGACATAGTATCTCGTACGTCGATTTCAGTGTCAATCAGCTAAGGCAACCAGCCAATCACCACCACTGGTGTCTCCTTCTGGTGATTGATTTGGAAAAAATGATTGGTCAAGAGAGACAAACTTGAGGAAAGCACTTGGCAAGAGAGTCACAACTGCCAGCTTTCCCACACATCCTCTGTCCTCTTCTCCATTAGATGCTCCTCTTTTTTGTTACTGCCATTTCAGAAAATGTCCGGGCAAGAGCTCCAGTCCTGTTTTTCTTTACACTCCCAGTATTCTCCCCTATAAATATGGGTTAACTCCTTGGTAACAGGGTCCTTCTTCCGCTCAAACCACAGTGCCTTATAGGGATCATATGGTGTGCCTAAAAGGAAAAGAGAGGAAAGAAAAAAATTAGTGCTGGCATTCTCTATGCATTAAGAAAGAAAAGTAGAAGGGAAGTTCATTACCATCCTCTGTGGCTTTCATAGCTTCTGCTTCTCTCTTCTTTCTGGAAAGTCTTTGTTTTTCCTCCAGGCGCTGCTTCTCCGCATTTGCTTCATCCCAGCGCCCATTTTCCATCAGTCTCTGGTCAGGTCGTAACCGGCTGTCTGTGGGGGCAGTGCCACTTTCCCAAGCATTGAGAGTCAGAGCAAGCTCTGAGAAGTAATACATGTTTTCTGCATTCTTCCTAAAAGTAGAAGATAAGAAAAAGAAATGGTAATCCCAGAGCCCAGACCCTATTTAAGGAGCAACAACAACTAAGTACACTGCCAAGGCCACATCACCAAGGCTGTTCTACAAAAACAGGGTCTGTGAAAAGGATCTAGGACCATGTCACGTTGCCCTAACTAAAGGAGAGATCACTGCCCATCTCCTCCCCGGCATCACTCAGTTCCACAGTCTTCTGGTGTTGTGTGGCGCCCAGCTGAAATTATCTACATTCAATAAAGAGAAGGAAACATTCTACTGAATGAAAATTCCTCACTCCTGTTTCCTTAGTTTTCTTTTTAACCTCTCTCTGGGATAATCTTGGCTATCACTACAAACTGACTGTATTAGAAGATGACAGGAAGTAAGTGACCTCCATCTTGTTTCCAAAGTCCTGCACATTGTCTCAGGGATCGTTCTTTCTGCTAGGCTTTTTTCTCTTTTTATTATTTATTTATTTAGACAGTCTCACTCTGTCGCCTAGGCTGCAGTGCCGTGGCATGATCTCAGCTCACTGCAACCTCAAACTTCCGGGCTCAAGTCATCCTCATGCCTCAGCCTCTCAAGTAGCTGGGATTATGGGTGCGCACCATCATATGTAGCTAATTTCTGTATTTTTAGTAGAGACAGTGTTTCGCCATATTGGCCAGGCTGGTCTTGAACTCCTAATCACAAGGGATTCACTTGCCCTGGCCTCCCAAAGTGCTGGGATTACAGGTGTGAGCCACCGCATCTGGCTGCTGATGGCCCTTTAGGCTAAATTGTTAACAGGTGCTAGGCACCTTCCTCCTCTAGCCACTTTTGAACAGTTTTGCTCTAAACAGTAGAAAAATATCCTTCTGAATCACAATCCAAAGGACCAAAGCACAAAGTATTTTTTGTCAGATGTAGTTTGGTTTGAACTTCCTTGAAATAAGCATATGCTGCAAGTCAAATCACACAATGACAACCTTCTGTTAATCTCTCCAAAGGTCTCAATTTCCCTTGCTCAATTCCTCACATAATTAAGTGAGAGGGCAGGCAGAAATGCCTTCGATATTGCTCCACAGTCAAGGTCAAAGTGGTATCTGAGCAGCATGCATGCTGATACTCACGGTAAAGGATTCCTTTTCCACAGCATGACCCTGCTATCCTCTGCTTCATGGCCTCTCTGTCGCGCATCACCCCCATTTTCCCCAATGACTGGCTGTACTTTGAAACATTCCATTTTCTCATCCCATGTCCCCAGAAGGGCAAAGTGGACTTTTCCTGATGGATCTGTCACTTCCCCTGTCACCTGCAAGGGTGGAGAACAGGGCTTGGCTATATAGAATTCATTGTGAATTAGCTTACCTGACTATACTGGAAGTCCTAGGATAAATACTGGTTAGATGCTGTTATAACAAACACCAGGGAGTCATCCAAATTATTCTTATTATTAGATATGGGATCTTGCTCTGTTGCCCAGGCTGGAGTACACTGATGCAATCATAGCTCACTGTGGCCTCCAACTCTAGGACTCAAGTGATCTCTCACCTCAGCCACTCAAGTAGCTAGGACTACAGGCATATGCCACCACATCTGGCTAATTCTTTAATTTTTTTTTTTTTAGAGAAAGGGTCTTGCTATGTTGCCCAGGCAGGTCTTGAACTCCTTGGCTCAAGCAATCCTCTTATTTCTGCCTCCCAAAGTGTTAGGATTATAGGCATGAGCCACCATGCCTGGCCTCAAATTATTTTGTTGTATTTTTTTTTCTGCTACTTGAAATAACTGAGCCAGGCCGGGCACGGTGGCTCAAGCCTGTAATCCCAGCACTTTGGGAGGCCGAGACGGGCGGATCATGAGGTCAGGAGATCGAGACCATCCTGGCTAACACAGTGAAACCCCGTCTCTACTAAAAACTTCATGCTTGAGGCAGAGGTGAGCCTGTAGTCCCAACTTCTCGGGAGGCTTGAACAGAAGAATGGTGGCCCTGGGAGGCAGAGCTTTTGGTGGGAGTCCTGGCCACTGCACTCCCAGCCTAGAGTGACAGAAGTAAGACTCTGCCTCAAAAAAAAAAAATGAAATAACTGAGCCATGACTTGGGGATTTCATTAATATTTTTTGTTATATGGGGATTTTAAACTTTTTATTTTTATTTTTTATTTTTGTGAGTACATAGTAGGTGTATATAATTTGCATTTATCCTTTGTGTTGCAAACAATTCAATTATACTCTTTGTTATTTTAAAATGTACGATTAAATTATTTTTGACTGCAGTCACCCTGTTGTGCCAGCAAATACTAGACTTTATTCTATTTTTTTGTACCCATTAACTATCCCCACTTTCTCCTTGCTCTCTGTCCCCTCCCCTCACTACCCTTCCCAGGGAGTTTTGTATCAAAGATGCATGTAGAAAAAGCATCGACTGGTACTCAGAATTATATTTTCTTCTCTCCAGAAATTCATAGGGACCCATAAACAGATTGAAATCCCCAGCTATTCTTCAGTCTCCCACAGAAACTCATGACACAAATCATTGTGGTGGTATCACACAACTCCCCATCAAACTTCTCAAACTTCTCAGGGATCAAACTCCTTCTTCCTGAAATCTTTTATTAGTCCTTTCTCTGTGTTTTCCCATTTACTTTCTCTTTTTTTCTTTTCTTTTCTTTTTTTTTTTTGAGACGGCGTTTCTCTCTTTTGCCCAGGCTGGAGGGCAATGGCGTGATCTCGGCTCACCACAACCTCTGCCTCCCCGGTTCAAGCAATTCTCCTGCCTCAGCCTCCCAAGTGGCTGGGATTTCAGGCATGCGCGCCACCAAATCACTTATTGTCATTCCCAGAAAAGAGAAGGAATTGGTTTAGTAATACAATATAGTATTTCTTGCTGACTTTCTCCTACACCTCTACCTTTTTTTTCTTTTTCTTTTTCTTTTTTTTTTGAGACGGAGTCTTACTCTGTCGCCCAGGCTGGAGTGCAATGGTGCCAGACTCACTGCAGCCTCTGCCACCCAGGTTCAAGTGATACTCCTGCCTCAGCCTCCCGAGTAGCTGGGATTACAGGCACGTGCCACCACACCCAGCTAATTTTTGTATTTTTAGTAAAGACAGGGTTTCACCATGTTGGCCAGGCTGGACTTGAATTCTTGACCTCAGGCGATCTGCCTGCCTCAGCCTCCCAAAGTGCTGGGATTACAGCTGTGAGCCACCGCGCCCAGCTTTTCACCTCTACTTTTTTTGAATCACTATATGTACACATACACTATATATAATGGACACACCCCCCACACCTCCCCACATGTATATATATTCCAGTCCTAAAGGAGTATGCTTTCTAAGAGATACATGCTAAGTAAAGTAATTTAAACTTCCCTTACCTTTCTTGCTACATCCCGAGAGAAGTAGCTATAAGGAACAAATTTAAGATTACACTTGTCTCCTGTCTTGTGATTCACAATATCAATTTCACCAGACTGTAAAATGAAAAAATTCATAGTTTTATTAAGACTGGATAAATTCAATGTCTGCCAAACCCATGGTTCATAATTCTTTACTTTTCAATCTTACCTTCTAGTAATCCCTTGTTTAAGATTCCGATCTTAGCTAGCCTTGGGAATGCTATAGAATCCCTATGTAACCTTGGTTTTCCAGGTTGAGATCAAGACCAAGTGACTACTTGTTTTGAATTGTATCTCACATGTTAGATGGCATGATTTGACCTTCAGCACATATACTGAAATTCACATGATAATTTACCTTTCCAAACCAATCCCTCACTAGTACCCTTCATGAACTCTTCTGCTTAAATCAAAATACTCTACTCACAATTTCAAATTACATATGGTGGGCCTTTCTATACTTTACTCATTTCATTTTCCCTCCTTTCTTCTTCTTTTTTTAAAAAATTTTTTGTAGAGACAAGGTCTCACTATGTTGCCCAGGCTAGTCTCAGACTCCTGTGCTTAAGTGATCCTCCCAGTTTGGCCTCCCAAGATGTTGGGATTACAGGCATGAGCCAACATGCCCGGCCCATTTTCCCTTCCTTTCTATCTTCTGAATCCCAAACCACACTTTAAGATTCAGCTTAATTCCCACATCTACTGTGAGGCCTTTCCTGACTGCTCAGAAGACAGTATTCCCTCTTTTCTAAATTTACTGCAACCATTGTCTTAAGAGCAAACTGACAAACAGATACTATCGTAGGGCATCTTTTATATTAGTGTATGTTGCTGCACACTTTCCAACCTACACATTGGTCATGTATCTCCAATGATATAATAACTTCTTGAGGGACATCTCATCAGACTTTGTATCCCCAGGACCTAGCACACCGCCTGGCAATAAATATTTGATGAATAATGAAAGGATTAAGAGTTGGGGCCATGTTTGTTTTTTCTACCTGTCGTAGCACCCAACACTGTCCTAGCAGAATAGTCACTGATGAATGTTATAATTTGGTCATTTATAAACAATAATTTGTGGTACAGAAACTTGGGGAGGTAGAAGTAGGGTTACTGCCTGAGAGAAATTCCTTAGGAGAAACTGATGAATCAGTAGCAACATTCTGGGACCAGTTCACATGTCCTAAATACTGCAGAAATATATCTAAAGAGGTATTCTTTTAAACTTCACACGCACTTTAGGTACCTTTCCTCACCTGATCTATCCACAACTTGCCCACAATAATGTTGTGTACAGTTGTGGTAACTTTCTTCCAAGTGTAGTGGTGCCCAGTTGCATGGAAAATACAATGAATGGTACCTGGAAGCAGAAAGAGGTATCCAAATTAAGCCAAATGTCAGAAAAATAGCATCATGCAGCCTCAAAACAGTAAAGGATTAATTTCTTTCTACTGATGTTTATTACTTTTAGAAATAAAACAATAAAAATGACTTATATTTTCTTAAATGCTGGAAGTATTGACTGAATTTTTCTCACTTGACTTTTAACAATCTATGAATAAAACATAACCAAATGATGACAAACCCTGGCAACTGATATACCTTAGCCAGGGTGCTGTGTTCTATAACACAACTGCAAAATTCACAGAAACAAGTCAAATGTGCCCCAACATGCATCGTGGAAGTAACTGCATTATGGAAGGAGCACACATTGGTAGTCTGTACTGGGACCAGGCTCTACTGTTAGATACTAGCTATGTGACCTTAAACAAACCACTTATCTAAGGCCCCTTAATTGTAAAAACAGAATAGTGGATAGAGCTGGGGCTTTGAAATCAGACAGAACTGGATTAAATCCTGGCCCTAGTCCTCATTAGATGTATGACCCTCTGTTATATAATGAAGAATAAAACCCTTATAATTTCCCAAGTGACAGGAGTATCTCTGTTATTTATGGTGGACCTTGACAATTTATACTAATGAGGTGACTCATGGTGGGCCCCAGAGAGCTAATGCTGATAACTTAGGATGAGAACAAGCCAGGCTCTACCATGTGATTAAAGACAGGGTTTTGAGTCACCTGATACTGGGTTAACTTCCTGACCTCCGGTGATGAAAGAGGATCTGGATATTGAATTAAATCCTGCAATCAAACCTAAATAATGAAGCCCTACTAAAATCTCTGGACACCAAAGCTCAGTGGAGTTTCCTGGTTGATGAATATATCAATGTGCCAAGAGGGTGATGTGCCCTGATTCCATGGTGACAGGGCACAAAGTTCTGTGTTCAGGACCCTCCCAGACCTCACCCTATGGGTCCCTTTGTTTGGCTGGCCCTGATTTGTACCCTGAATAATAAAACGGTAATGATAACTAGAGCACTTTCCTGAGTTCTGAGTCATTCTAATGAATTATCAAACCTGAGGTAGTTGTGGGAACTCCTGAACTTACAGCCAGTTATCAGAAGTACAGGTGGCCTAGGGCCTCCAACTTGTTGCTGGTATCTGAAGCAAGGGCAATCTTGTTGGGTACTATGCCCTTAACTTAGGGAATCTGCAGGAACTCTGGTTAGTGTCAGAATTGCATTACAGTATTGCACTATGAATGTTTCAAGGGCCTTGGTTTTATCATCTGTAAACTCGGAATAACCTGTCCTACTGTGCAGTAAATGTCTGTTTATTTGCCTAATAAAATGCTTGAAACATATAGCTGACTCCTGTTCCTATGAGTCAATCTCCAATGAATACCAAAATCAGTGGTTTCACAGGAGAGATAATTGAGGATTCAAAATAATCAAAAATGTAAAAAGATAGATAGTTAATAATAGTCAATTCCAGGCCAGGTGGGATGGCTCACCTCTATAATCCCAGCACTTTGGAAGGCCAAAGTGGGCAGATCACTTGAGGTCAGGTGTTCAAGACCAGCCTGGCCAACATGGTGAAACCCCATCTCTACTAAAAATACAAAAAATTAGCTGGGTGTGGTGGTGTGTGCCTGTAATCCCAGCTACTCAGGAGGCTGAGGTGGGAGAATCACTTGAACCCAGGAGGCGGAGCTTGCAGTCAGCCGAGACCACGCCACGGCACTCCAGCCTGGGCGACAGAGTGAGACCCCATAAAATAAAATAAAATAAAAATAAAAAAGTCGATTCCAGTAAAAGTATAACCCTAAGTTCTCTCTGTAACCACTGATAAAAATAACTCACCAGTTGTGGTTTAGACATGTTTCTTACACAAAAAATTAAAGTAGCCCTAGTAGTTGGCAGATAAGGATAACAACAATGAAGGTGATGACATTAATGATAATAACAGCAACTCTGAGAACACTTGCTATGTACTAGGCACCGTGCTATTGCCTCCTCATGCATTATTTCATTTAATCTTCACAAACACCTTCGAAATATTTGCTCCACCTAAACATATTCTAAATCTCTGGGTTTCTTTTTCTTTTTTTTTTTTCCCAGATCTCGGCTCACTGCAACCTCTGACTCCCAGGTTCAAACAATCCTGCCTCAGCCTCCCGAGTGGCTGGGGCTACAGGCGCCCACCACCACGCCCAGCTAATTTTTGTATTTTTAGTAGAGACAGGGTTTCACCATATTGGCCAGACTGGTCTCAAACTACTGACCTCGTGATCCGCTCACCTCGGCCTCCCAAAGAGCTGGGATTACAGGCGTGAGCCACCACACACGATGGTTTTTTTTTTTTTTTTTGAGACAGGATCTCGCTTTGTCACCCAGACTGGAATGCAATGGTGTAATCATAGTTCACTGCAACCTTGACTTCCTGGGCTCAAGCAATCCTCCCTCCTCAGCCTCCCAAGTAGCTGGGACTAAAGGCGTATGCCACAACGCCCAGCTAAATTTTTTTATTTTTTGTAGAGACAGGGTCCCACTATGTTGCCTAAACTGGTCTTGAGCTCCTGGGCTCAGGTAACCCTCCCACCTCAGCCTCCCAAAATACTAGGATTACAGGCACGATCCACTGCACCCGGCCTAAATCTCTTAACCAATACCTCCTCCTCCACCATCTCATTCTATGAGGCCAGCATTCCCTGACACTAAAGCCAGACAAAGACACTATAAAAACCCAAAGCTACAGACTAATATCATATCCCTTATGAACAGTGATGTAAAAATCCTCAAAAAAAACCTAGGAAATTGAATTCAGCAGCATATTAAAAGGATTACACACCATGACCAGGTGGGATTTATTCCTGGAATGCAAGGATGGTTGAACACATAAAAACTGGTAAATGTAATACACCACATGAACAGAATGAAGGGTAAAAAAACACATGATCATCTCAATTGATGCAGAAAAAGCATTTGACAGAATTCAATACCCTTTCAGGATGAAAACACTCAATGAGCTAGAAATACAAGGAAAATACCTCACCATAATAAAAGCCACATATGAAAACCCCACAGCAAATATACTCAATGGTGAAACACTTAAAGATTTTCTTCTAAGATCAAGAACATGGCAAGGATGCCCACTTTCACTGCTTCTATTCAACATACTACTGGAAGTTCTAGCCAGGGCAACTAGGCAAGAAAAATAAATAAAAGGCATCCAAGATGGACAGAAAGAGATAAAGTTATCTGTGTTTGCAGATGATCTTATATATGAACATGCTAAGAATTACACCAAAAAAAGAAATCCTGATAGAATTAGTAAATGAATTCAACAAAGTAACAGGGTATAAAGTCAACACACAAAAATTAGGTGCATTTCTATTATACACCAACAATGAATAATCTGGAAAGGATATTAAGAACAATTCCACTTATAATAGTATCAAAAAGAACACTTAGGAATTAACTTAATCAAGGAGGTAAAAACTGTAAAACATTGCTGAAAGAAATTAAAGTTAAGATAAATAAATGTAAACACATCCTATATTCATAGATTGGAAGACTCAACATTGTTAAGGTTGTCAATGCCACTCAAAGCAATCTACAGATTCAATGAAATCTCTATCCAAATCCCAAGATGTTTTCTGCAGAAATAGAAAAACCTATCCTAAAATTCATACGGAATCTTAAGGGACCACAAATAGCCAAAATAATCTTGATAAAGAACAAAGCTGGAGGACTCAAACTTCCTGATTTTGATACTTAATACAAAGTTAGAGTAATCTAAAAAGTGTGGTACTAGCATAAAGACAGACATATAGGCCAGTGGAATAGAACAAAGAGCCCAGAAACCAACCCTTCATATATGGTCAAATGATTTTTGGCAAGGATGCCAAGACTACTCAATGGAGACAGGACAGTCTTTTGAACAAACGGACTCACATGCAAAATAATGAAGTTGGACCTTTATCTAATACTATGTACAAAAATTAACTCAAAATAGATGAAAGACCTAAATGTAAGACCTAAAACTATAAACCTCTTAGAAGAAAACATAGGGCAAAAGCTTCACAATATTGGGTTTGGCAATAATTTTTTGGATATGACACCAAAACCAGAGGCAACAACAACAAAAAAAAGACAAAACAGTCCTCCTGAACATTAAAAAATTTTGTGCAATAAATGACAATACAACAGAGTAAAAACGCAGCCTCTAGAATGGGAGAAAATATTTGCAGATCATATATCTGATAAGGGATTAATACCTAGAATATACAGAGAACTCCTAAAATTCAACAATAAAAAAAAACTAAAGAACTCAAGTCAACAATGGGCAAAGGAGGCTGGGTACGGCGGCTCACGCCTGTAATCCCTGCACTTTGGGAGGCTGAGGCAGGCAGGTCACTTGAGGTCAGGAGTTCAAGACCAGCCTGACCAACATGGTGAAACCACGTCTCTACTAAAAATACAAAAAAATTAGCCGGGCGTGTTGCAGGGGGCCTGTAATCCCAGCTATTCTGGAGGCTTAGGCAGGAGAATCACCTGAACCCAAGAAGTGGAGGTTGCAGTGAGCCAAGATTGCACCACTGCACTCTAGACTACATGACAGTGTGAGACTCCATGTCAAAAAAAAAAAAAAAGGCAAAGGACTTGAACAGATATTTCTCCAAAGATATACAAATGATAAATAAGTACATAAAAAGTGCTCAACAACACTAGTTATTAGAGAAATGCATGTCAAACCACAATGAGATACTACCTCATATCCATTAGGATAGCTACAATACATTTTTTAAAAGTGTTGGTAAGGATATGGAGTAACGGGAACCTTTGTGCACTGTTGGTAGGAATGTATAACCACTGTCGAAGGCAGTATGGTAGTTTGCTCAAAAAATTAAGAATGTAATTGCCATGTGATCCAGCAATTCCATTTCTGGGTATATACTACAAAGAACTGAAAGCAGAGTCTTAAAGAGATATTTGTTGTTTTTGAAACATTTTTTTTTCTTAAGACTTTAGGCAAAGAGATGAAAGGGTATTTGTATATTCACGTTCACAGCAGTGTTACTCACAATAGCTAAAACATGGAAGCAACCCAAGAGTCCATCAATACATGAATGGATAAGCAAAATGTGGTACATACATACAATGGGATAAATATTATTCAGCCTTCAAATGAAAGGAAATTCTGACATTTGCTACCACATGGATGAACCTTGATGACATTACGTTAGGTGAAACAAGCCAGTCACAAAGCGACAAAAACTATATGATTCCACTTATAGGAGGTACTTAAAGTAGTTAAAATAGAGACAGAAAGTAGAATAGTGGGTGCCAGGGTTTGGGGAGGGAGAATAGAAAATTATTTTTTGGCCGGGTGTGGTGGCTCGCGCCTGTAATCCCAGCACTTTGGGAGGTCAAGGCGGATGGATCACTTGAGGTCAGGAGTTCAAGAACAGCCAGGCCAATATGGCCTGGCCATCTCTACTAAAACAACACAAAAATTAGCCAGGTATGGTGGCGGGTACCTGTGATCCCAGCTACTCGGGAGGGTAAGGCACAAAAATTGCTTGAACCTGGGAGGTGGAGGTTGCAGAGAGCTGAGATCATGCCACTGCACTTCAGCCTGGGTGAGAGAGTGAGACTCAGTCTCAAAAAAAACAAAAAACAAACAAACAAACAAAAAAGCCCGGTGCGGTGGCTCACGCCTGTAATCCCAGTACTTTGGGAGGCGGAGGTGGGTGGATCATGAGGTCAGGAGATCAAGACCACGGTGAAACCCTGTCTCTACTAAAAATACAAAAAATTAGCTGGGCGCAGTGGCGGGTACCTGTAGTCCCAGCTACTCAGGAGGCTGAGGCAGGAGAAAGGCGTGAACCCGGGAGGTGGAGCTTGCAGTGAGCCGAGATGGCGCCACTGCACTCCAGCCTGGGTGACAGAGCGAGACTCCGTCTCGGAAAAAAAAAAAAGAAAATTATTTTTTAATGTATATAGAATTCCCATTTTATAAGATTAAGAGTTTTGGAGATGGAGGGTGGTGATGGTTGCACAACATTATGTATTCACTACTACTGACCACTACACTTAAGAATGAGTAAGGTGCTAAATTTTATGTTACATGTATTTTACAATTAAAAAATTGGAGACCGGGCACAGTGGCTCATGCCTGTAATCCAGCACTCTGGGAGGCCGAAGCAGGTGGATCACTTGAGGTGAGTAGTTCAAGACCAGCCAGACCAACATGGTGAAACCCCGTCTCTACTAAAAATACAAGTTAGCCAGTTGTAGTGGTGCACGCCTGTAGTCCCAGCTACTCAGAAGGTTGAGGCAGGAGAATCGGTTGAACCCGGGAGCGGGAGGTTGCAGTGAACTAAGATTATACTACTGTACTCCAGCCTGGGAGACAGAGTGAGACTCTGTCTGAAAAAAAATAAAATAAGTAATAAAAATAAAAAATATGAAATAAAAAAACTGGAAACAGGACAAGAAAAACAAGTCCTAGAGGTCGGAAGGCAGTGGGATATAAGCAAAATGCTGAAAGGAAAAGATTGTCAAAGCAATCATTCCTTTTTTTTTGTTTTGTAGAGATGGGGGTCTCCCTATGTTGCCCAGGTGGTATCAGACTCTTGGGCCCAAGTGATCCTCCTGCCTTGGCCTCCCAAAGTGTTGGGACTACAGGCGTGAGCTACTGCATCTGGGCCAAGAGTCTTAATTAAATCTATCTTTTTGGTCAGGCATAGTGGTGCCTCACGCCAGTAATCCCAGCATTTTGGGAGGCTAAGGCAGGTGGATCACTTGAGATCAGAAGTTCGAGACCAGCCTGGCCAACATAGTGGAACCCAGTTTCTACTGAAAATACAAAAATTAGCTGGGTGTGGTGGACAGCTGTAATCCCAGCTACTTGGGAGGCTGAGGCAGGAGAATCGCTTGAGCCTGGGAGGCGGAGGTTGCAATAAGCAGAGATTGCACCACTGCACTCCAGCCTGGGCGACACAGCAAGCCTTTGTCTCAAAAAAAAAAAAAAAAAAATCCATAAATAAAAATAAATGCACCTTTTTAAACTTCAAGCATATCAGCTAATTTCTATATCCTAGAACTTGATGAAGAAATTCTTATTTGCATTGGGCATGGTAGCTCACGCCTGTAATCCCAGCACTTTGGGAGGCCAAGGTGGGTGGATCATGAGGTCAGGAGTTTGAGACCAGCCTGGCCAACATGGTGAAACCCCGTCTCTACCAAAAATACAAAAATTAGCCGGGCACAGTGGCAGGCACCTGTAATCCCAGCTACTCAGGAGGCTGAGGCAGGAGAATCGCTTGAACCCAGGAGGTGGAGCTTGCAGTGAGCCGAGATTGCGCCACTGCACTCTAGCCTGGGTGATACAGTAAGACTCAATCTCAAAAAAAAAAAAAAAAAAGAAATTCATATTTTCCCCTTACAATAGCCTTATTTGGAAACTTCAGTTATATTTTCTAGAAGCATTCTTCTTCCCAAATGTCAAGCATTCTAATCTTTTTAGCCTATTTTATAGGGAGACTCAAACTCATTGCCACTGCCTCCAAGTATCTTTAGGTACTTTCATTGGTCTGTATTAGATTTTCTTCAGTCCTGGCTATGACTTTTTCACAGTGGAGTTAACAGAACCATAATTTTGTACAAAGTTGTCCTGCTACCAAATAACCTCAAAACTGTCTTATCTTGTCAGACCTTCGTGAGAATATTGGGCTGATGTCTTCAGTGTCCTTTTTGCATTGTAATTGTAACTGATGGCTTGCAGTCTCTCCCTTTCAGTACAGCCTAGTGATAAAGACAGTGGTCCCTGAAGCCAGATTGCCTCAACTCAGATTCCATACTAGCTGATTAAGCTGACCCTGACAACCTAACCTATCTATGCCTAGTTTTCTTTGTTTAAAAAATGGCAATAAAGGTGTCTATCTCATGGAATTATTGTTGGGCCTGAATGAGTTAATACATGAAAAGCACTAATATCAATGGCTGACCCATAACGAACATTCAACAAATGCTACTTCAATTATCAACATAAAAGTTTGGACTACTTTTCCCGAGATGCATTACTTCTTGCTGAACACACTGGAGCAGTGTATTAAACTGCCAGTCATCTATCTGTTCACTCACTCACAATCCTGTCCATAAATTTTTCTTTGGTTATATCTACTGGCTTAACAATAATTTTCTCTCTGAGAATTGAGTGCGATGGCAAATGTAAAAATTTCACTGCATGATTCGCCTTCCAAGCCACTGAGCCTAAAAGTGTTAAATACAGCCATCCCCAGGGCAGATATCTAGAAATTCCATTCTTTAGATTTCTATATTCAGCTTCCTATCACAAAGTCAATTCTTTCTTCAATCTCCCCATGAAGACCAGGATTTTTGTTTTGTTCACTTACACTTCCCAAACACTGAGAACCATGCCTGCCCCATGGCAGGTACTCAGTTAAGCAGCCGACATGTGGAGGAACTTAACAGGATCCTGGTGATCCAAATCTTAAATAACCATAGGAATGCAAATACTATCAAATTGTTTTCTTTTTAATTAATTTTGTTTTCTTATTTAATTAATTTATTTTTAAAATGAAGTTTCCCTAGGATAAGAGAAATGTTTTAACGTTAAAAAATTAGATCCTTAACAAATTACTAAAACTTAGAAAAATTAGATCCACCATCTATACCATGTTCATATATTCATTCCTCAAAGAAACCTAGATTAGTCAAGAATTATAGAAAATGTCTGCATATTTCATTTGGTGGTTGTGCAGGGCCGGTGCTATTTGTGAGGGATTGGTTATAGAACACCCTGCAGATACCACCTACAATTTGAATCAAGTCGCACTCATATAAAATCAGTTACCAGGTATCTGCATGTAACCTCTTATATATCCTCTCCCTCGTATTATACCCATTACTATAATACATAATATAATACTCATCTCTTCTGAAATAAGGTTTTGGTCTTTTGTATCATTATTTTTTATTATTTCTTTCCCACCAGTATTTTTTCTTTTCTTTTTTTTTTTTTTTTTTTGGTGCAGTCTCGGCTCTATCCTGCTTCTGGGTCTGGGGGCCAGATCTCAGCTCTTTCTGGCTCCCAGGTTCACGCCATTCTCCACTCCAGCCTTCAGTGGCTGGGACTACAGGGGCCTGCACTCCCGGCCCCTAGTTTTTGTATTTTAGTAGAGATGGGGTTTCTTTTTTGAGGCCGGAGTCTCGCTCTGTCGCCGGGCTGGAGTGCAGTGGCGGATCTCAGCTCACTGCAAGCTCGCGCCAGGGTTCTGGCCTCCCCGAGCAGCTGGATTACAGGCTCGCCATCTCCCGGCTAGTTTTTGTGGCCTGAAATAGAGAGGCGGGGGCCCCGTGTTAGCCAGGATGGTCTCGATCTCCTGACTGACCTAAGTGATCCCACCGGCCTCCCAAAGTGCTGGGATTACAGGCTTGAGCCACCGCGCCCGGCCAGAGATGGGGTTTCACCGTGTTAGCCAGGATGGTCTCGATCTCCTGACCTCGTGATCCGCCCGTCTTGGCCTCCCAAAGTGCCGGGATTACAGGCTTTTTTTTTTTCTGAGAGGGAGTTCTGCTCTTGTCACCCAGGCTAGAGTGAAATGGCGCGATCTCAGCTTACTGCAACCTCTGCCTCCTGGGTTCAAGCAATTCTCCTGCCTCAGCCTCCCGAGTACCTGGGATTATGGGCACCCAACACCACACCTGGCTAATTTTTGTATTTTTAGTAGAGACGGGGTTTCACCATGTTGGCCAGACTGGCCTTGAACTCCTAACCTCAGGTGATCCACCTGCCTCAGCCTCCCAAACTGCTGGGATTACAGGCATGAGCCACCATGCCTGGCCCTCAGTACTCTCAGTGTCCATGAATGCAGAATACCCAGGTATGGACGGCTGACTGTACCTAACCATCCATGGAATGAAATATAATTCATCCCTTTAGAGATCCTCAAGGGACCTCTGAAACTCTTCTCTATGGCAAAACATCACATTGCAATATGGCCGCTGACACCCTAATTCTGCAAATAAGATGGTAACATCCCAGTCATTTACTACTCTTAAGCTAATACTTCTGAAATTGTTAGCTGCAAAGACAATTAAGCATGTAGAAGCTTTTTAAAGCTCCTTGGTAAAGATTAAGACTGATGTATCACTTAGTCTCCTTTTCATTTAGGGACCTTCTGTATATTAACCATGAAATTAGAGGTAACACTGCAATTTCTCCCTTTACATATGTTACAAAACATTTGTGAATTTTTTTCTGGCTAATTTCTAGTTTGCACTATGTTTGCTGCATTTGTGTTTCTGAGCAAAGGTGAATTCATTAAAGAAGCAGTCTATATTGCAGTATTTAAGAACTGTAGCTATGCTTCGTGAAAGACTAGAACCTGGAAATGGAAAGCCACCAGCAGCTCAGGGAGTTATGGTCAGCTCTGTCTCTTGGGAGCTACTTGGTTTCTCTAATTGCTTTATGCTTTGATCTCTTTCTGTAGAGCAGCTTTTACTCTTCAGTACACACTTGGCCAAACATGGTTGCTCTAGTTCAAGAAAGCATTGAGAAGCTCTACTACACTTTTTGAATAATTGGACTTCTTCTAAGGTATAGGATCTCTAACATTGTATATTAGGATTCCATTCCCAGGACTGATTCTGACACAAAATTAACTTGTAATCCAATAAGAGTTTTTGTTTTTTGGGGTTTTCTTTCTTTCTTTCTTTGTTTTTGAGATAGAGTTTCACTCTGTAGCCCAGACTGGAGTGCAATAGCACAATCTCAGCTCACTGCAACCTCTGCCTCCCGGGTTTAAGCAATTCTTGTGCCTCAGCCTCCGAGTAGCTGAGACAACAGGTGTGTACCACCACAGCTAATTTTTTTGTATTCTTAGTAAAGAGGGGGTTTCACCATGTTGCCCAGGCTGGTCCAGAGCTCAGACAATCTGCCCGCCTTGGCTTCCCAAAGTGCTAGGATTACAGGTGTGAGCCACCGTGCCCAGCCCCAAGTAAGATCTTTTTAAAATAAAGTTTCACTGACCTAGAATTCAGCCATTACATAATTGATACCTAACCCATCAGGTAGAGGAAGAGAAAAGGGAGGAAGGAGAGGAGAAAGCGGAGGGATTAGCTGAGAAACCTAACCTTGCAATCATGAGTTCTGATTTACAGAGAGAACCTGATTGCTAGAGAAAGGAGAAAAACACCACCAGTTAAGAGACAGAATTTTTTTAAAACATGCATGCTAGAATTTGTGTTCTAAATAGTGCTTAGAGATGCATTAAACATAGCTAAGAGGATAAAGAATTTAGGACTAGATGGGTCCTTAAAGAGTTTCTAGCCTCCACACTCATTTGATAGCTGAAAAGTTAAAATCTGCCCAAAGCCAGTCAGTGAGGGTCAGTGCCTGAATCAGACCTCCTGTCTCCTGATTCTTGAGCCAGTGACCTCCTCCATCGTGCCAGAAAACCTTTCATTCCAGGAGCATTAATTCTGACAAAGATGGGAACCTTACCGAGGGGCATAATGGAGAGGTATTTGCCTCGAAACTTGCTGGTGATTTTGATTTCCTGACGCAATGTCCAGCCATTTTTGGACTCAGCATGGTGCGCAGCAGCAGGGGGATGATGACTCACCTTGAAGAAATCAGGTTCAAATTAAGAAGGCAGAAAGGAGAAGAAAAAGATACTGCCTATAAATTGGTGAGAAACACCCAAAATTCACACTTGATGTTTTTACACCCACAACAGTAGGTGAATCCCAGAACCTCCAGTGTCTCCAGTGCTGAAGTTCTGAAGAAAAAGAATAAAAGCTGGGATGACAGGGACTAGAATTTCTGCAAACATTAAGACCCAGGGGATTAACCAAAAAATTATCTCTTTCTTCAGAAAGGAAATGCGTTATGGTCCTGAGGCTCCTTTACCTGCTCACAGAGTGATCGGTACCCATTCTCCTCTAATCGGTCCAGCTCAAAGGTCTCTCCAAGCAGTGGGTTGAATGGCTTACTGGTGCGGAAGACAGTAGTGGAGTAGGAGGACACGGTGAAAGCTGCAACATAACAGAGCTGTTCTAGAGAATTCTCACATTTTGCAGCTCGGTCTAACAGCTCATGGTATTCCAGATCTTCAGTAAGGCGCTGAAGCATGGACAAGGGCTCATTAAAGTTTACCTGTAAGGAAAAGAACAGTTACAAAAACTCTGCCCACCCATCTATATGAGACAGTTTAATTTTTTTGCAGTTGAGGAAATAAATCACTGGGGAAAGAGGGCTTTGCTCAGTAGAGCAGCTCTAATATTTAATCCGCAAACAACCCATTCTCCTTGTCAACTGTTCGTGTCTGTGAGTGGCAGAAATCCCTGTTTTCATTTCACTAACTGTAAGCTCTTTGAGATGGGAAGCATGCCTCTTCTGGTGAGCACTACATACCCAAGATCCATCAGTGCCTGGCCCACAGAAGACCATCATCAAATAGGTGTTGGATAAGTTTTTTAAAAAAGAAATGTAATGTATTTTAGCACAAGTATACCCAGAGAGGAAGTCAGGTATTTAAAATTCTTGGAGAATGAAAGAAACAGTAGTAAATTATAAGTATAGTTGTATCCTGACTAGTTATAAAAGTTAGCTTTCACCCTGGACAAAACAATTGCTAAGTCTCAGTTCAGTTCTGCATCAGGCCAGGATTCTGACTTCTCCTCTGAGGCTGGATAATTGTGTTTCTGGGAGTGAAGTGCTTATGATGGGGGTTGAGAGGGGGCTGTGCATGCTCTTACTTTTCTAATTTTGAAGCCAGCTTAAGGTGACCAAGTACTGGATAAAGCAAGCATGTGTGTGTATATGTCTGTGAAGCAGGGGTTGGGGGCTTCTGTTGCGGGAGATGTTCATTCATTCATTTATTCACTTACTCATTCCACAAATATTTATTAAGTACCCATGTGTGCCAGACCCTATGCTACCCACTGGGTACAGAGAAGCGAACAAGAGAAGCTGACTTTTTTGGGGAGTGGAGGGGTAGGGAGTGAGAAACATTGTTAATGCTCCCCACCCATCTACTCCCCAAAAAAGTCAGCTTCTAAATTAACTCTTTGAAATTTTAAATGATTTTACTATGTAAAAATTCACTATAAAACAAGTCGGGTTCCCAAGTTAGTCCATAAAGCTTATTTAATTAACAACATAGATGAACAAGTCTAAATATTATTAGCCTGAGTTCTAAGTCTAGAGAAGAAAAGAAGAAAAAAATTCCCTTTTTAGTGAACGGTGCTGGCTTTAAGCAACACTTTAGCTAAACAAACAAAAAAAACACAACACTTTTCTTTCTGATGTTTCATCTCTTTCAGCATTTTTGTTCACCCTCCTACTCACCAACCTCTGAGCTACATATTACCCTAATACTTGCTATCCCCAATTGTGAAATTAATATCGTATGACTTTTAACTGTAAAAAACTTTGAAAACAAAGTATCAAGGAAAAAATTTTCTTGAAATGAGATCACCACTATTAACATTTTCAGTTTGTTTCTATACATTCATACATTTTTTTAAAGTAATAAACTTGGCCACGCGTGGTGGCTCATGCTTACAATCCTAGCACTTTGGGAGGCTGAGGCGAGTGGACTGCTTGAGCTCAGCAGTTTGAGATCAGCCTGGGAAACATGGCAAAACCCCATCTCTATAAAAAAATACAAAAATTGGCAGGGTGTGGTGGCGTGCACCTGTAGTCCCAGTTAATTGGGAGGCTGAGGTGGGATGATGGCTTGAGCCCAGGGGGCAGAGGTTGCAGTGAGTCAAGATCATGCCACTGCACTCTAGCCTGGGTAACAGAGTGAGACCCTGTCTCAAAAAAATAAAAATAAATAAATAAATTAAATTAAATTCATAAACTACAGCCTGCTTTTTCTCTGAGAAATATCCCAAATGTTTCTCTGTGAACATTTTCCAATGAACACAGAGCCACAGGACCAACAACACTCATCCTTTGAGAAATAGGACCTACCAAAACAGTGTGCCATACTCCAGAGCCCTCTTCCCCACATTGACAGACAAGCAGTATGAGGACACGAATGCACACTGAGGGGTGGTGGGTTGAGAAAGCCCTAATCTTCGATTCTTTTTGAAGAGGGCACTTATTAACTACACCCAACAAAATCTCTCAGTGGCAGAATTTCAGGCAACATGAAGTAACATTTCCATACATTTTGAGGAAAACTGGGGACAGGCAGTGTACTCCACTGGTGGTACTAGACATACCAGCAGTGCATGGGACTAGAATCAGCACATTTTTATCACTGCTTTTCACACACACACAGCCTTGCCCATCAACAACCAGTTTCTCCAAAAGTGCCAAGCTTCTTATAATGGTCATTTTATTACTCAAAAGCCAAGCAGGGAAACAAATGAGTCTGAGTATTTAAAGTGGAAGGAAGGAGGGAGTTACACAGCTGATGAAAAATTGGGCAGCCAAAAAAAGACAACCCAGAGATTAGCAGCAGCAGGAAGCTATAACCATTGGTAGGGTGGAGAGATGGGGAGAAGCAGCAGTATTTCTACAGCTCAGAGGTGGAGGTCCAAGAGAGGAGGATCAGGAGAATGTAAAACATCAAGGCGGGGGAGGCCTGTCCAGTGAACACTAGAGCACACTAGAGTGCTGCCAGAGCACCACTCAAGAGGGCATAGAGGAAGAGACTTCCGACAGCTATAACCTCCTACTGGTATCTTGCATTAGTGAAGCCCAGCCAGACTCCAGTAGCCACGGAAGCCTAAAAAAACACTTCCTAGAGAGATTAGTTTTCCTGTGTCACAGCCCAGAGTAGGGGAAGGGTGAAGACTTGATCTGTGGGCAAAACAGGTACAGGATTGTACATTCCTAAAGGCAGTATCAACAAGGGAACTAATGGTAAAGGAGAACAGAGAAGTCACCTAGACCCAGAAGCTATTTCTTTTTTTTCTTTTTTTTTTTTTGAGACAGAGTCTGACTCTGTTGCCCAGGCTGGAGTGCAGTGGCACGACCTCGGCTCACTGCAACCTCTGTCTCCCAGATTCAAGCAATTCTCCTGCCTCAGCCTCCCGAGTAGCTAGGATTACAGGCGTGTGCCAACATGCCTGCCTAATTTTTATATTTTTAGTAGAGATGGGTTTTCACCATGATGGTGAAGGTCTCAAACTCCTGATCTCAAGTGATCTGCTCGCCTCAGCCTCCCAAAGTGCTGGGATTACAGGTGTGGGCCACCGCGCATGGCACCAGAAGCTTTTTTTTTTCTTTTTTGAGACGGAGTCTCACTCTGTTGCCCAGGCTGGAGTGCAGCGGCTCGATCCCAGCTTACTGCAAGCTCCGCCTCCCGGATTCACACCATTCTCTTGCCTCAGCCTCCCGAATAGCTGGGACTACAGGTGCCTGCCACTACACCCGGCTAATTTTTGTATTTTTTAGTAGAGACAGGGTTTCACCGGGTTGGCCAGGATGGTCTCGATCTCCTGACCTCGTGATCCACCCGCCTCGGCCTCCCAAAGTGCTGGGATTACAGGCATGAGCCACTGTGCCCGGCCAGCACCAGAAGCTCTTTCTAAGCAGAAACTACATTTCTGAGACTGCAATGACACGCCTTTCCAGTCCACTTTCCCACTACTCCCTTCAAGGCACCTAATACTCCAGGCAAGTGGGGAATCTCTTCAAGCCCCCAATAAACTAATTATTATTTTAGGTTTATCCTAAGGTTACTCATGGCCTTTTCTTACCTGAAGGTCAACCTTTTTTTGAGACAGGGTCTCACTCTCACCCAGGCTGGAACGCAGTGGTGAGATCATGGCTCACTGTAGCCTCAACCTCCCGGGCTCAAGTGATCCTCCCGCCTCAGCCTCCCAAGTAGTTGGGACTACAGGCACACACAACCATGCCTGGCTAACTTATTATTATTATATATATATATATTTTTTTGAGACAGAGTCTCGCTTGTCATCAAGGCTGGAATGTAGTGGCACCATCTCGACTCACTGCAACCTCTACCTCCAGGGTTCAAGCCATTCTCATGCCTCAGCATCCCGAGTGGCTGGGACTACAGGCACGCGCCACCACGCCCCACTAATTTTTTGTATTTTAGTAGAGACAGGGTTTCATCATGTTGCCTAGGCTGGTCTCAAACTCCTGAGCTCAGGCAATCCACCCACCATGGCCTCCCAAAGTGCTAGGATTAGAGGCATGAGCCACTGTGCCCAGTCGAATTTTTTATTATTTGCAGAGACAGGTCTCCCCATGTTGCCCAGACTGGTCTTGAAGTCTTGGGCTCAAGCGGTCCTCCCCAGTCTCCCAAGTGTTAGGATGCACCCAGCCCAATACTTTTCTAACAAAAATTCTACATATTTATACATAAATCTATTTGTTTTCCAAGACCCAGTTAATTAATTACTTCGACATCTGCTGAATGATTTACACATGCCAGGCACAGGGCTAAGCATGGAGGATATAAAGACTATCAACATGTAGCCCCTGATCACGAGGAATGCAGTCTATGAAGAGGCAAAAACTACACATTGGTCCATAGCTTCAAGAGGGTAGGGGGAATGCTTCTGTATTTTTGTATGCTAAGTAGCTGGCTGTTGACAAAACCTGTAGCCACTTGCCCATCCCCACTATCCATTCTTCCCTTCTTCTACAACTGGTAGAACCCTTAATTTTTCACAAGGTCATGTCATCCAGAACAGAAGTCTTCATTTCTAGCCTTCTCTCCAGCTACCTGTGGCCATATAGCTAAGTTTTAGCCACAAAGCTTTAAGTGATAGTGATTTATGCAACTTCCAGGAAGCATCTTCTTGGTTTTTTGAGACAGAGTCTAGCTCTGTCATCCAGGCTGGAGTACTGTGGTGTGATCTCAGCTCACTGCAACCTCTGCCTCCTGGGTTCAAGCGATTCTCCTGCATCACCCTCCCAAGTATCTGGGACTACAGGTGTGCACCACCACGCACGTTTAATTTTTGTATTTTTAGTAGAGATAGGGTTTCACCATTTTGCCCAGGCTGGTCTTGAACTCCTGACCTCAAGTGATGCACCTGCCTCGGCCTCTCAAAGTGCTGGGATTACACGCATTAGCCACTGCATCCAGCCAGGAAGCACCTTAAAAGGTACAGCCTTTCCTCTTTTTCCGTTTTCCAGCTGGCTGGAATGAGGCTCTGATGACTCAAGCTGGAGCAGTCACTTGGGCCTGAGGACTGAGGCCAAAGGCAGCAGAACCCCAGGATAGAAAGAAGCCTGGCCCTGACACCACAGACTATGGCACTAGCCCTGGACCACCTACTTCTGGGCTTGAACACAATAATGAGTTAAGTCAACATTTGTTTAAGGCAGAGGGTTGACAGCTTTTTCTGTAAAGGACTGGATAGTAAATATTTAGGCTTTGAGGGCCATATGGTCTCTGCCACAACCACTTAACACTGCTGTTGTAGGATGAAAGCAGCTGCAGATGATACGTAAATGAAAGAGTATCACCATGCTCCTATAAAACGTCATGGATGTTAACATCTGAATTTCATCTAATTTTCACATCACAAACTATTATGCTGTTTGTTGAGCCCTGGCTTAAACTGATATATTCTGATTTTTTTGTTTTTGCATCCCCAACCCCACAGCTGGCCTCAAGAATTTGTTTCTTTAATAAATTGAATCTATATCTTCTACACCTAACTGAAAACTAGGACAACATCAGGCAAATAGTAGACACCCAGAAAATACTTGTGAAATGAGCAAGCAGTGATACACACTGTTTACACCATAAACAGTGGAACTTGTTGGAACACAAAGGAGAGACATTTCATCCTGATAGGAAGCACTGGAGGAGGTTTGCTGAAAAAGACACACTATAGCTGCATCCTAAAGAAATGGGTATTAGCCACAGCAGAAAAAAGGTGGCAAGTGTTGATAGGGAACTGACAGAAGTCCATGCAGAAAGAGCAGTATGTACAAATGCCCTGAGGGAAAGGACAGGATGCCTGAAGGTAATCCTAATGACTAGAACTCGGGACATGTGGGGTGGAGCCTTGCCCATGGGGAGGAGTTACCAAGCCCCCTAAGGTATCTGGACTATGCTGAAAGCAATGAAGATCCAGTAAAGGATTTTAAGCTGAGGACTGATATTTGCCATTTTTCAAAAATCACTCTGACAACAGTGTAGACAGATTGGAGGAAGACATGACAGGGGGCAGGGAGGTCAGCCCAAACACCATCTTTGCCATGGGGAGGGTCCTCATCTTTCTGGTTTGAATGAACGATTTTTGCTTCGGTATTCCCTAAGCCTTTGTCTGTGTTGTACTTTCCATAATACTATCACAGAAAATAATGTTTTCTACCTGTTTTCATGTCTGTCTCTTTTAAACTACATGCTTCTTGAAAACAAAAACTATGATGTATTTATCTTTGAATGCATGTCCCCAGTGCATCTAGCATAGGAATTTGCTCAAAAATAACTGTTACTGAAAATACACATCTGATTCTAGGTGATCTGGGAACATATCAGATCCAGAGCCAAAATTAAAGCAGCTAAATTTAAGGAACAGTTTATGACTGTAAAGGTAAAAGAGACCATGCCACAAACTGCCGCACAAGTGGGTGGGGCTGTCATATCAGCACTCTTTCCACTGAGGCTTGAGAGGAACTACTGGCAGCAGCTCCAGTGTACAAGAGCCTTACCGGCATGGGGATCTTAGAGAGTTCTTTTCCAATGCAGTTCTTCATGATGCTCCATAAATTGAGGCTATAGTTTGGCTTGTATGGTATTCTGGTTCTTTTTTCCTTTTTGGTCTCCTCCAGCTGATGCTTGTACTGAGAGCAAAAACAAAGCCATTCAACCACCCACAAAAAACAGAAAACCTGGTATTTATAACCTTCCCTTCCCCCGTGCTAAAAAAAGAAAAAAAAATCAGTTTCTCTTAGTACTTCACAAAAAAAAAAAAAAAAAAAAAAAAATCCTTGGGAATCACAACCCACGTCCCTCACCTCTGACAACTCCCATATAAGAGTTACCTGTTCATCAAGGCTGATGTCACTGCTGGCTCCACTGATATTGCTGCCAGTACGTCTGTACGGATGGGAAACACAGGAGAATGAGAACAAAAACCAGAGCTAGAGTTTGGTCCTGGACATTTCTTTACAAAGCAGAATGCCAAGTATACTGTATAAACTTATTGATGGGTGATCAAATGACAACATTTAGAATAGGAATGAATTTAAATATCTCTGGAGAATTTGTTTATGTAAAAAAGCTGACACTTTTTCACTTATGAAAAAGAGCCCATTCTACAAACAGATCTTGAGACAAAAAAGAAAAAAAAAAAAAGGAAAAGGGCCCAGACTGAATATTGACAATTATAATACTCTCACTGAAATGTTTTTAACCTTTTGATGGCCAAATATGTTTAGTTTCTTCAACAATCAAGGATAACTTACTTGTGGCCCAAATTTTCAGGCATGGTGATGATCTCAGGTGCATCAAAAAATTCATTCTCATCATCTTCATCACTCATGTCCCCTTTGCCAGAGCAGCACTGATCTACAAGAAGAAAAGCCCCATTTGTTGACTTTGGTTATCTTTACTAAATGTCTGATAGAGCAAGTTCTTTTAAACACTAGCCACAAACACAGCAAAAAATGGTAGAAAGCAGTGGAAAATCCAGAATAAATCAATGGGTTCCAATTCCATTTCACACGAGTCAGTGACTGTGGAGAGTTTGGAGTTCTCCTATCAACTGCAGAAAACCATCTGGCTCACCTTAGACCAGGCTACCTGAGAGCTAAGCGTCTTACCTTTACCAGAACCCACACTGCCAGGAGTGTTTGCCGGCAGCACCGTGGCTCCTCGGAAGGCCCTCTCCAGGTGATTATGCTGCTTCGCCAGCTGCTCAAGGGTCTCTTCCAGTCGGATACGCTGGTCTCTTTCGTACTGTAGTGACTTTTGCCATTTTTTACTATGGGTCTGGGCTAACATGAGGAAATCTCTGCAGGCCTGTATGGAGAAAGCGTTGACTGTGTCACCTCAACTAGTCAGTTTCCCCTCAGGCTTCTGCAAGCCCATTGAGTAACCTTATTCCGGGAACTTTTAACTGGCAAATTACAATGAAAGACTTTCCCTTTTATGCCAAGGTATCAGGGAGAGCTAGCTCCATGGTGAAATTAAGGTCAAACCCAGAAAAAAAGTAAATATGGTTATCACGGTTCTTTTATACTTTCCTGGTCATAAGAACCAAACAAACGCCAAGTGAGCAGTAAACCTAGACAAAGTATTTGTGGCAACATCAGAAAGAGCAGGTATGTGAACTGCACCAAAAGTAGAGAACTGTTGACTGAAAGAAGGATGAGAGCACACACAGGATAACTACTTTCAACAAATTCTTGACTAAACTCAAGTAACTGAAAGCTAAGGAATTCAGACACCAAGAACAGAGAATCTACACTGAGGTAGTCTAGTATGGGGAAACTCATTTTGTTTTTATTTTGGTCACTAAGAGAAACAACTGACCTTAAAAATTAGGAGCCTTCCAGTGTGCAGGAAGAAGGGTTAAAAAGAAAAATATTAGAAGCCTACTTGAAAAACCAAAGAAGGCATTTAGAGAAAAAACCCACAAACATGATTATACCAAGTCCCTCCACTGGCTCCCCACTAACATGAGGATCAAATACTAACTATTGGTTATGAACATAAAGGGACCTTCACAATACTGCCTTGTATTCTCCTCGCCAGGCAGGTGTACTTAGCACTGCACCCTACAATGCAGCCACACTGAATTGTTCACCATTTCTTGGACACAGATTTCGGGGCACAGGCTGGAGTGGAACGCAGATCACAGTTCAATGCAGCCTCAACCTCGCCAGGCTCACGTGATTCTCCTACCTCAGCCCCGCCGAGCAGCTGGGACTACAGGTATGTACTACCATGGCTGGCTAATTTTTGTATTTTGTAGAGATGGGATTTTGCCATGCTACCCAGACTGGTATCGAACCTATGGACTCAAGCGATCTAACCATCTCGGCCTCCCAAAGTGTTGGGATTACAGGCATAAGCCACCGTGCCCGGCGGTGGACACAGATTTCTTTCAGGCCTGCCTACTTCAGCATATGCTATTCACTCTACCTAGAATGCCCATCCCTATCCCGTTTCTAAGAAAGGGGAAATATTTCTTTAAGATCTATGGCAAATGTTACTTTGTGACACCTCCCCACCAGTCTCATAAGCAGCCAGTCTCTTCTCTACATTTCCATTGCATTTTGCACAAACTTCTATTTTACACATGCACGGCAGTATCGTGACTGATTTTCTATCTCTCCAGATGGATCATATGCAATTTAAAGACACATTTTTGAGCTTATTCATATATAGATCTCCAGCTCCTAATTTAGTTGCTCTGTACATAACAGGGACCTGATAAAGTTTGCTTAATAAATAAACAAAGGAAGGAGGCAAGCAACGTAAGCTTAAAAGGCTGTTCCCTGTTATATAGAGAAGCTAAAAGGTAAACAGGATATTTACTCCCATGGTTTCAACCATTGCCTATAGGTTAACGGTTACTAAATCAGTAATTCTAGCCTAGCCCTCACTGAGATTCAGAATAGAATATCCAACTCCCTATTCAACGGCTCAAAGTAACTTCAAAATTAATGCGTCCCAAAGTGAACTCATCACCTTCCGTTTTTGTTTGTTTTGTTTGTTTGTTTGTTTCTTTAAGACATGTTCTTGCTCTGTCACCCAGGCTGGAGAGTAGTGGCACAATCATGGCTCACTGCAGCCTCAACCTCCCAAGTTCAACTGATCCTCCTACCTGAGCCTCCCAAGTAGCTGGGACTACAGGCATGAGCCACAATGCCCAGCTAATTTTTGTAGTTTCTATAGAGATGGGATTCTGCCATGTTGCTCACGCTAGTCTTTCAACTCCCAGGCTCAAGGGATCCACACCTGGGACTACAGGTGTGAGGCACCACGCCCAGACTCATCAGTTTCCTATGTTATCTCTGCTTTTCCCTTTGATGTTCCCCAACCCAACTTTCAGGGCCCTCCCAGTTGTCCAAGCCAGAAAATTAAGGAGCATCCTTCTCTTACTTTTGTCTCCTTCCTCATAGCCAGTAATCAAGTCCTACTGATTCTTCTTTAACATTTAAAAAATCTGTACACGTCTTTCCATCCTCCATACTCAGAAACAGTACAGAGTGCATACTCTGGAGATGGACTGGTAGGGCTCAAATCACAGATCCTTCCCACTATCTAGCTGTACAAACATACGTAAGTTATTTTACCTCTCTGTGCCTCATCTTCCTTTTCCATAAACAAATAATAACAATAGAGTACCTCATAGAGTTGCTGTTTTACATGTAAGCACTTAGAACCATATTAGGCTCACAATAAACATTCAATAAGGTGTTATTATCATCATAAGCTGGGCATGGTGGCACACGTATATAAAACACTTTGGAAGGCCAAGACAGAGCATCAGTACCTGAGGCCAGGAGTTTGAGACCAGCCTGGACAACATACAAGACCCCATCTCTGTATAAAAATTCAAAAAAGATATAAAAATTTTAAAAAGAGGCTGGGTAGAGTGGCTCACACCTTTAATTCCAGCACTTTGGGAGGCTGAGGCAGGCAGATCACCCAAGGTTAGGTGTTTGAGACCAGCCTGACCAACACAGTGAAACCCCATCTCTACTAAAAATACAAAAATTAGCCAGGCATGGTGATGTGTGCCTGTCCCAGCTACCTGGGAGAATGAGGCAGAAGAATTGCTCGAACCCAGGAGGTGGAGGTTACAGTGAACCAAGATTGTGCACTGCACTCCAGCCTGGGTGACAAAGTGAGACTCTGTCTCAAAAAAAAAAAAAAAAAAAAAAGTTGAGTGTAGCAGCTCTGCCTATAATCCCAGCCACTCAGGAGGCTAAGGAGTGAGACTCACTTGAGCCTGGGTGCTTATGGCTGCAGTGAGCTCTGATGGTGCCACTGCACTCCAGCCTGGGTGAGAGAGCAATACTCCGTCTCTAAAAAAAAAAAAAGAAAGAAAAAGAAAAAGGCCAAGCACGGTGGCTCATGCCTGTAATCCCAGCACTTTGGGAGGCCTAGGCAGGTGGATCACGAGGTCAGGAGTTCAAGACCAGCTGGCCAAGATGGTGAAACCCCATCTCTACTAAAAACACAAAAAATTAGCTGGGCATGGTGGTGTGAGCCTGTAGTCCCAGCTAGTTGAGAGGCTGAGGCAGGAGAAATGCTTGAACTCAGGAGGTGGAGGTTACAGTGAGCTGAGATCACACCACTGCACTCCAGCCTGGGTGACAAAGCGAGACTCCATCTCAAAAAAAAGAAAAAAATTATGACTGCATCCAAATTGGTCTCATCTTCTAATCCACTACTACCAAGCTTAGTATGATCTGCACCCCTTCCTTTCCCCCACAATTAACTCCTCCCAAGCCTCATGCTAGCTACTTCCTTGCATGACTAATAGTCAATTACCAGCCGTTCCCAGACTCTGGGGAAAGGGATGGATCTGAATATCCCATACCAGTACCTGGATCAAAGCTTCTCCCTCATTCCCTTTTATCTTATTTATTTATTTATTTATTTATTTATTTATTTATTTATGAGACAGAGTCTTGCTCTGTTGCCCAGGCTATAGAGTGCAGTGGTGTGATCTCAGCTCACTGCAACCTCTGCCTCCTGGGTTCAAGTGATTCTCGTGCCTCAGTCACCATGTCTGGCTAATTTTTTTATTTCTTTTAGTAGAGATGAGGTTTCACCACATTGGCCAAGCTGGTCTTGAACTCCTGACCTCAGGTGATACACCTGACTCGGCCTCACAAAGTGCTGGGATGAGGCCACCATGCCTGGCCTCATTCCCATTTAGTAATACTGACTGCAATTAAAATTTGCCAGAGACAATCATATGTCAGGCACTTCACATCAATTATCTGACAGAAGCCTTTCAACAAGCCTTTGAAGTATCTACTAGTATCATTACCATTTACAGATAAGGAATTGATGTCACAGAGGATGCAGGTTGCCCTAAGTTATACAGCTAGGTCACAGAGGCAGTTGGACAGGATGCAAGTTGCCTCAAGTTACATAGATAGGTCATGGAGGCAGCTGGCCTCCAGGCCCCAAGCTCTAGCTTGCCTTTCTTCATAGGAAGACTCTCACTGCTCCTTCAGAATTTAGTTGAGGAAATTACAGAAATTTCCTAGTCTGAGCCAAATACTTCCGAAGTGCTATACCACAGTGGCCTGTGCTAATTTCTATCAAGTCACTTAGCATAGTCCCTAATGATCCCTTTAATTCTTCAACCCTCACTAAATAGTGATCTTCCTGAGGACACGGACCATATCTGCCCTCAGCAATATCCACTAGCACAGTTTGTGAAACACAGCTCATGCTCAATAGATGGCAGATGAATATATTAAAAGTGTCAAATTTACTTCTCTGGTTAGATTCACTTTAAGAGTTAGAAAAGTTCTATCCTAAGCAGTCAAGAAACTGAAGCAGACATAAAAAAGAACAATATTGGCCGGGCGCGGTGGCTTAAGCCTGTAATCCCAGCACTTTGGGAGGCCGAGATGGGCGGATCACTAGGTCAGGAGATCAAGACCATCCTGGCTAACATGGTGAAACCCCGCCTCTACCAAAAAAAAAAATACAAAAAAACTACCCGGGCGAGGTGGCAGGCGCCTGTAGTCCCAGCTACTCAGGAGGCTGAGACAGAAGAATGGCGTAAACCCGGGAGGCGGAGCTTGCAGTGAGCTGAGATCTGGCCACTGCACTCCAGCCTGGGCGACAGAGCAAGACTCCGTCTCAAAAAAAAAAAAAAAGTATACGTATTTACTATTTAATTGACTGTATGACTTCATGAGGTTTTCCTGATCACAAGGGGACTGGAAAACCAGACACACAGTCTCCAGGAATACACGACCAGACATCAGAAGCACAGGCACCCTGAATGGCTGACTGGTCAGTCCTAGGAGATAATCTTCCTGCAGTTCCTAAGTGGAGAATATGTCTTTTTACTTTGTGTGAATCACAGCACTGAACAAAGTGTTAAACACATCAGAAAAACGATGTTAAAATAAAGGTTATAACAACTTTCTAAGTAAGAAGGGGGTTAAATGAGAAAAATGATACTTTCCCATGGTCATGGGAAAATATCTTTGACGTTTAGGGGTGACATGAACTAAACTAGTTCAAAGCAGATGATATATCTTACTATGACATATCATAGCACCCTAAAGAAAAGAAAAGTCTGGCACTAGAGAGGTAATTTCACCCCACTTAATTAGGAAAAAAAAATCTACCCTGCATAATTTCTCACAGAGTACTCTTCTCACTTATGAAATGCCTTTGAGTGTTTTTATGTAGAAGGTAACTAAAACAACCTGCCAGGCAAGAATCAGTAGAGGAAAAGCAGCACTGTTTAAAACATGTATTCATTTCATACATATCAATACATCGGTAATGCCATTGGTGCTCTGTTTACTCAGAGTCTTGCACCCAAGTAGCTAAAATATTCTGCAAACCAACAACAGCCACCCAAGTTAGGAGTCATAAGGAGGCTGAAGTTTTACCACCCTATTTAAAGAAAGGTGCCCAAAGTTGAATATTTTGTCTTATCACCAAAATTATCCTTGAATTCAAGGACTAAAGATGGGAATAACTAGTATTATAAGGGTCTCACTAGTACCTGATCTAGCCTCACTTACCACCCTTTATGCCTGAATGCATTAGTAAAGTAAGGAGATGACTCCAACTTAAAACTCAAAGAACATGACAATGGAAGGGACTTAGGGAGATCTTTTAGTTCCAACAGATGAAGTGAGACATAAATAAATAAATAAATAAATACACACATAAAATCACAACCTAGAGAAATTAAGGGACTCAGCTAATACTGATCAGATGTCCTAGTGGTTGTAGAGCAGTCAGTGCAGGAACCCTGAACTCCTGATTCCCAGCTGAAGCAAAGACCTCCTGATCACTGGAGCAGAGCGTGAAAGTCATTCAATCTGTACAGCCTGTTCTATTTCATGCAGTAAACAATGTAACTTAAAGCCCTTGAGCAATGAAGCAGACCCTAATGTTCCGTGCTTTTATCAATTACAATTTTTAGGCATTTGGGGAGAATTATGTTTCAAAGAGGGAATGAATCAAAAAGCAACACAGACACCATCTGCACTCACGTTGATCATGGCATTGGATGTTATCCTAAAGAGTGTGGCTCGTTCGTTGACCTGTTTGATCTTTTCATTGCTCTCAGCAGGCAACTTCAGGGACTCTAGCTCACTGAGGGAACGCTGCAGAGCTGTGCCATGCTTAGCTATCAAGTCATTGCACGTGCTCAAGTCCTCCACTTTGCTGGAGAGGGTCCGAAGGGTATTCTGCAGCTCAGTCTTGTCAGTTTGTGAGACAGACTCTTCATCTCCTGATTCATCTGCAGGAATGAAAAGAAAGGTTACATGAATCCAGAACCAGGAGTAAGAGTTGGAACCCTACCTACTCTGTCCAGAAACACACCAACATTCCTCATGCTGTGCGCATTCTGACTCACTGAAAACTTGCCATTACCAGATGGTTTCTCTATAGTGTGGTCCACAGATCACCTGCACCACAAACACCCTAGGTCCTTCTCAAAGGGGCAGAGTCTCTAGGCCCACCCCTAGAGACTTTGATTTAGCTGGTGTGAGGCAAAGCCCAAGAATCTGCCTTTCTAATAAGCTGCCCAGGTAACTGATACACACTGAAATTTGAACACCACTGACCCACAAGACAGAATGGAAAAGCTGAAAGGCTCTTGGAATTGGGAATTAATTACTGAGCTCTTTAACTCTAGCTTGAGGATTCCTATCTAGTCCAAGCTAACTATTATTGCAAATCCACTAACATCTGATAGGTGACTGATGGGACCTGTATTAAATGAGTTGAGAATCACAGTCTAGCTCTTTGTAGACAAAGTCCACATCACAAAAAAGGCCATCAATTTTCTTCTGAAAGAGAGCTCAGAAACTTCATGACTAAAGCCACCATGAAAATAATGCAAAAACTCACTTTAAATAGCTCTCCAATAATAAGTCAAGTATAGAAGCTATGTTGTACCTCTCACACTCAACACTTCATAACTGCAAACTGGTTTTCTAGCAGTGTCACTTCCTTTGGAGAAGCTAACATCAACACTAAAATCAAAGCAAGAAAAAAAAAAAAAGACCTGTCCTTTATGCTAGACAGAGAGACAGGGCCAAAGTCAAAATATAACTTACTACCAAAAATTTACAAACCAATGAATTCTCCTTTCACTGATGAATGAATATACAGTATGGGAAATGACAGGGGATAAGATAACAAAGTCAGCAGGTGACCATCTTGGTCGATGCTAGGTAAACAAGCTCAGTATGATTAAACTATCAACATATCAGTGGAAAATCCTACCATTTTCCTTGAAGAATAATCAAAACATAACTTGATTGCTCCTTTTAGTTAACTAATGCAGCAAAATGAAGATTTTTCATAGAAAATATCACATATACAGTTTTTGGCAGTCTACTAAAATTGTTTCAGCTTAACTAACAAAGGGTTAGGTAAGAAGATATCAGGAGAAAAAGCATGAATAGCTCCAAATTGTGAGGTATAATACTCCCAAGACTGACCCAGCAATAAAATAATTATTTCTCAAAATTTTAAGGTAGCCAATTAAAAGGCAAAAGAACAACTGTTATGCCTCTAGGACAGAATTTTTCAACCTTGGCCAGATAATTCTTTGTTTTGGCGGCTGTTTGGCATAGTATAGGAGGTTCAGCAGCATCCCAGGCCTCTACTTGCTAGATGCCATAGCAGCTCCCTCCCTTCAGCTGTGACAACCAAAAATGTCTCCAGACATTGCCAAATGTCCCTTGGGGAGGAGAATCAACCCTGGTTGAGAACCATCACTCCAGCAGAAATACTGCATGAAGATGAGAAGCTTGAGACATCTAGGATATAGGTGATAATCAAATGATACAGCATAACGATGACAAACAAAATCTGTGCATAAAAGGGGCAAACAGAAAGTTCCCCAGGCAGGTGTTCTTTGCTCCTGACCTGACTCTGCCAGCATCTTCACAGCTTTGGCCTTGGCCAGTTCCAGGGCCGTCACCCAGCGCTGCCGCTCAACTTCTGAACTAGCTTTCAGATGGTAGGTCTGAGCGCCCCCATTGGAAATGATGAAGTTGCAGGAGTCCTCCACGGTGATGTTGGCTGTGGCGAGGTTGATGGTACCACGGCAGGTATGTCTCATTTCTGCCTTTGATCTGCAATAACAAGACAAAGACAAGTTAAACAGAAAGTTGATGGTTTATTCTTTATCACATTCCATTTCTTTTCATAACTCTGAGCTCCCTGAAAATATGCTCGTCTTAGGAATCAGCAAGTTCTGGTCCCTCAAACGGGTCCCTAAAATTCGAGAAACAATTAGTAGGCATTTCCTTTCAGAGCCTATGGTATTGTTTCTGAGTCAGATTTTCTTTTTTTTTTCTTTTTGCTTTGCTGTCCCTCTTACCATTTTCTTTTTAGAAATGGGCTTTACAGGCCGGGCGCTTGTAATCCTAGCACTTCGGGAGGCCGAGGTGGGCAGATCACCTGAGGTCAGGAGTTCCAGACCGGCCTGACTAACATGGTGAAACCCCATTTCTACTAAAAATACAAAAAATTAGCCTGGCATGGGGGTGTGCACCTGTAATTCCAGCTACACAGGAGGCTGAGGCAGAAGAATCGCTTGAACCCGGGAGGGGGAGGTTGCAGTGAGCTGAGATCGCACCATTGCACTCCAGCTTGGGCAACAAGAGCGAAACTCCGTCTCAAAAAAAGAAAGAAAGGAAGAAAGGAAGAAAGAAAGAGGCTTTACTGAGGTATAACTACATGCAATGTTAATTTAGCAATTTTAAAGGTACAACTGAATGAGTTTTGACAAATGTACACAATTGCGTAACCACCACCACAATCAAGATGTAGAACATTTCTATCGTCTCAGTAAGTTCCCTCATGCCCTTTTGCAGTCAGGAATTATCTTTCACTTAGCAAGTTATAATTATAAATTGCCCTATAACCTTATGCAACAGTCTCATTTCCTAAGAATAGCTCCATTTTATATATACCAAACCATCTCGCTCCTGACTGTAACTCAGCCCAAATGAGAACTGTTACACCATGCTTAGAATTATATTGCAGAAGTGTAAAAAAGCACACTTAAATGTTTAGAGTATGAAATATCGGCTATGGTTCAAATGATATGAAATAAGAATAACTAGCTTTCAGGGGAAGTAAAAAGGAATCACCAAGTGTTTTAATCTTTCCGGAAAATGTTCATTCCTAAGGTCCACCATACTCTACTGGTGGGAACTCCTAAGCCGTCTATTAATAGCTAGGAAAGATTCAGCAGATCTGCTCTCAGAGGCCTGGGTGTAAAAATTTTCCCGATCTCTACTGACTGACAGTTCTATTAATAGACTAACTTTTGAACTTTGCAGCATTACTTGGTGACAATAAGCTATAAGACACTTCACATAAACCACCAAGCTTCACATAAAATATCAAGCTTCTAGCGCAATCGAGTGTCTAACACAAACGGTGTCATTTCCCTACCACCCGCTGGTTATGCCCAGGAACCTGCATGTTGAGACTGCAGTTTTCCCTGTACAAATTGGAATACAGAGGTCAAAGTCCTTTGCCAACTGCCACAGTACAAAACAGAGCCATTTCCCTTTTAGTGGAGTTAAGCAGCCAAACACACCTGGCATATCCAGAATTCCTGCATGCCAGAAATGGCACGCACCCCATAAGATCTGGTATGTCTGAGAAAGTCTGGAAGACAGGTTTGTTGTTGTTCAATTTCTCACATGAACTGTTCTTCCTTCCTCAAATGCACACGAGTAGTATGGGAAGGCCAGAGGGGTCTCAATGGACTGGGCCATTTTCCATCTCCTGCACCTGCTACACTGTAACATGAATCCGTTTTTTCTATTCTTACCTCCCCACCCCCAAGCTTCAGTTACATTATGAATAATGCAGGCTGAATTACAGATGCACAGCTGACAGGCCAGCTTGCTATGTTCTCTACTCCAAGGATACTACTTGGACCTTCTTCCACATTCCTCCTTATTGAAGCTTTTCACAAACCACTTCTTAGGAATCTCTTCTGCCTGGGTCATCATTGTAAACTAAAGAAGTTTCTCAAATTACAAAAAGTCTGTAGCAGTTTAAAAAATACCAAGGAACTCTGGGAGTAAGGCAGGCTTGATCTTGGAGCTCTTGCGTTTGGGCAGATACACTTATGATTATAAATGATTAGTGCGGAAGCTGGAAAGACACGAATCTCAGGGTACAAGAGAGGTTCTTCAGGCACTACAATATTAGGTGGTATTTTCTGACCCGAAAGTTCTTTCCTGAAAAAGCTAGCTGAAATAGTAATTCAATCTCTAGAAGCCAGCCAGGAAAACTAATACTATGGCCTGTCACGATGTTTCTGGGAGAGCTGGGATTCCATATAAGGTTTTAAATAATGGGACATCTAAGTAACTGGGTACGTAAGGAAGCCCAGGATAGGTAAAAAGAAGGAAATGGTTTGCCAAGGCCTATTAGGACAGCTCATCCGAGGATGGGTCTAGGAAGTACACAATCCCACTTAAAAGGAAAACAGTATTTTGGAAACAGTATATTTAAGAAACTGCAGGTTTTGGAGGTATGAAAAGCAGGAGGAATGACACTTGTCTAGGTAATTCTTGGAGGAAGATGAGGACCAGAAGAACCCTGCAGGAAAAAATAACTGCCAGTATATTTGATAGGAAGTATTTCAGTGCAATTTTGAGGGTAGTGCACAGATTGATAACTCTGGATCCCGCTGGTTTGTTTATGGCTGGGACCGTCTAAGTTGGCTAGGGCAGGCCTATGGCATATTTCCCAATATGTGGTTTGGTGTGTTTGGGAAGGAGTTGTATCTGTACTCAGACAGGTACCACTAGCTCTAGTAAGGGAGAAAAGTGGTAACAAATACTTAAAGAGACAGCAACATATAAGTTATTAGTGTCTAAGATCACTACTGATCAACACAAGTACTGATCAAAGAATCCACTGGCCTGGAAAGTGGATCTGGTAAGAACTTGGATGAGAAATGACCACACATGAAGGCCCTGGGGTGATATACAATTTTTGAAAACGCAAAAACAGTAATATTGACTTGCTACCCAAGTCAGGATACAAAGCAATTAAACATTAAAATGATGGTCAATAATAACAGGAAAACATGAACTTGAATGAGAGAAAAATCTGGGGAAATTAAAATTTTAGATTTGTAATCTAAGTTTAAATGGATGGTCCTGGATAGTTAGAAAGGGTTATAGTTAAAATCAATTCTGAATACAGTAATGCAAATGAAATATACAATTATTCACAACTGTTGATGAAGCAGTGAGGATGAGCTATCTAACGCATTTTGCCGTGTAAGAGGACAGGTAAGAAGAATGTGTTCCTGCCAACAACCTCCAATTCCCACCTTCAATTTCTCCTCAAAATTCTCTAAGAGCCACTACAGTGGAGTTAATGGAAAAAGAGACTTGTTCAGCCTAACTCTCCGGGTGGCAGAATGATTCCTGGTGAAGGAAAAGAAATATAGAGTGAACTGCTCTTCAACATCAGTGTTTTCGGTCTCAAAGAGGATGGTCTCTGGAAAAAAATATTTCCATTGGAATGTCATTAAGCAAAATATCCCTTAAAGGAGATTTTTATACTTTTTGCATAAAATACACATAGTAAGCATGATCCATAAAATTACTCGCTATTGATAAGCAATTATCTCTGTAACTGACTGATTCATTTAACACTAACCTGAGTTTTAGGTTAGATTAGTGTGAACAGAAGTAGTTTCAAATCCCAACTCCTCCAAAACCTTGGGAAAGTTGCCCATGCTAAGTCTGTCTCCCTCATCAGTAAGATGGGAATATTTCCCAACTCCTAGGGTTGTTGCTGGGAGTCAACAAAATACTGTAATGAAATACTGTATATAAAACACCTAGACACCTTGTGCAGCCCTCAGGAAATGTCTACGCCCTGTCCCCAAATCACCTATCTTAACTCCTCTATCCTTTTTAGCCCCAAAGCATGCTATGTGATGGCGATGGCCAAGTTATAAGTCACCATAAATATATATTAAACAGTCCAAAACACCTTGTTGAACAGAAGTAATCATACCAAAGACATGGATTCTTCTTTTAATAAATGTTAATCCCAACTAACCAAAAAAATCACAGAAATACTGGGTAAAACACTTAATCATTTCCACGGGAGGAAGTGGGGCAAGCAAAAATAAAAGCAGCACTGGGGTGCACATCTCCATTCTGGGCTGTCCAGAGGCAAGAGCGTATGCAAAGTCTTGGAGAGATAAGGCAGAAAGGGGACGGAATACCAAAGTCACCCAGTGTGACTGATGCCCTTGTGTCTCAATGTGAAGGAAGCAAGGACGGGCACATCAAGAGCTACGAATAACCTTGAGTTTTGGAGACTGGGCACTGACAGCTAAAACTTGGGACTTCCAATGTAAGTTCCTTGGGAGGAGTGCCTCAGGTTTGCTCTGCTGTGTTCCCTTAGTACCCACACCAGTGCCTTGCTTGCAGAATTAATAATTGCACCCACGTGCTGGTGGAAATATAATGGAAGAACAGACGCTCTCCAAACAATTGCTGACTGGAAAGGCCGGGAGTGAAGGGAAGATAAGGCACCAAGAGTGGGTAACCCGAGGGAAGGTGAGGTGTAAGTCCAGGGGCTTTTCACTTCGTGACAGTGGGGTCTGACCCCCGGGCTGTCAATCCGCACAGATGACGAAAAGGTGCCTGGGGCAACCCTGGCTGCGGTGCCGGCTGGCGGTAATGCCGGCGCTGGGACTGTCGGCAGCGATGGGAGAGGCAAGGTGAGCGACGGCGCCCCGGAAGCAGTTACCTGTAGTAGCTCAAGAGCCCGTTGCTCAGCACGAACCACCGCCGCTGGTAGCCTTTGATATAATTGGTCCATTTGAAGAGCCAGCCCTCTCGAGCCGAGCCCGAACCCCCAGCGCCCGAGCCGCCCGAGCCCCCAGTCGGCGGCGCAGGGGCCGGGCCAGCCGCCGCCACTCCCCCGGCCCCCGGGCCTCCCGCCGCCGCCGCGACTACAGTCCCTGACGCGGCCCCGGAGCCTGGCCCCGCGTCTCCGCGGCCGCCGCCTCCTCCCACCAATGGGGGACCGGCGCCGCCGCCGCCAAGTGCTGCAATGGCTGCCGGGCCTGGCCCCACCACTCCTCTCAGCTCCGTCGCCGCCATGAGCCGCCGCCGCCTGGAGACACAGGACCGGAACCGCCTACGAGAGCCGCCGTCGCCGCCCGGAGCGCCCCACAACGCTACCGCATCAGCCACCGCCGCGCAGCGTCCCCGCCCCGCCAGGCGAGCCGCGGGGAGGAGGGCTCGATCGCCGGGAAGAAGGACGTCGATTGGTGCCGCTGAGTGTCACTTGAGGAAGACCCCGCGGACATTGGCATTTCTCTCGGGCCTGTCATTCTACAGCGCCCAGTGAGAGCTTGGGGTGGGACGCGTCCTCCTGGCCCACCGTCGATTGGTTCAGATAAAGGCCAATCAGACATATGAAGAAGTTCATTGGTGCTTTCCTGAAGTTTCCAGCGCTCAGGGAGGACGGGAGAATGCGGGGTGCCCGGCCAATCTGTTCGCCGATTGGCTGGTGTTTCCGCCACTCATTTCAGTTTATGCTCCTGTCACTGCCACGTCACCCCCTCCCATCACTCTTCTCATCATCCTTTTCCGCCCTTATGGATTGGTGGTTGGTATCAGCTGCTCCACATTTTCTACCATTTACTGAACGAGTTGAGGAAAAAGGGAAGGAGTCTTGTCTTTACATCTTCATTTTCTTTTTTTATTGGTTAGCACCTATGCCACTCACGTGGTGGAGAGGCGAGGCAATAGTTGGAGATGATTGGTTCTGAGAATTGGCTGTGAAAGCGGCATTGCTGACCAATGAGAGATACTTAATAAGAGAGGGGCAGGCCGGGGCAACCAACGAAATCCGAGAAGAGCGCTTGGGGGCGTGTCCGCCTGTTTCAGCCTTTGGGACGTTGGTGGGAGGTGAGAGTGACTCGGCCTCTTAAAAGCGTTCTTTTGACATGGGTGTGTTGTCGTGTTCACGTTTTCTGAATTAAGACCTTTGTAGCTTCTTGTTAGGAAGAACCTGGCGGACAGAGTAACTCTCGGCAGTCAGCCCCCGCCTGAGGCTCCCTTGAAGGACGCCTTTCTAACTCGAAGCTGGACACCCAGATTCCAGGGCTGCCCAGAAGTAGCTTCTCCAGCCCCTTCCTGGATCAATGGTCCCCCTAGTTCCCTTCCCTGTTTGCTCGTTATCGCTCCACACCGCTTGTGTCTTGATTCTAGACTGTCGTATGCCTATACTAATTCTGTTCCTTTCAGAAGTAGATTCGCGAGGACCTGACTTTATGTGTCTCTTCCAGACCTAAAGGCCCTTGGTCTTAGCATCATAGGTGCCATGTAATGCTTTGGACAGAAAATCATTACTTTTTTTGTATCTTTAAACTGATATATCGTAGTTGTACATATTTAACTTTGGACAGAAAATTATTTTTTGTATGTTTAAACTGATATAGTTGTACATATTTTCAGGGATACATCTGATATTTTGATACACGTATTCAATGTACAATTATCAAATCAGCGTAATTGGGATATCCATCATCTCAAACATTATCTTTGTGTTGGGAACATTTTCTGCTATACCTTCTCTTGTAGCAGGAAATTGTTATTTTTGATCAACTCACTATTCACACATTTGTGAAGATTACAAATTCAGTAACTAATGTAACATTTAGATGTAAGCTCTTGTTGCAAATGTAGCCCAAAGCGCTGTACTTTGGGGAATCTAGCATCTGTTACATTTTGCTAGTTTGAACAGGCAATAGAAATAGCTATTAGATACTGTAAAAGAAATTGACTTTCTTTGCCAATGTGCTTCCCAGTGTCAATAAATTAAAGTATCCTTTTTTAGAAAATGGTTTCAAAAGAAGAGCAGTATTTATTGAATTCTGGAGAGAGAATGCTCTTTAAAAATCTGCAATTTTTACTATCAGGGATCATTTCTATAGCTCATTACTAGTGAATTTCCCTGAATGTGTAGAGCAAAATAAAATCTGCTGTTAGATGTAGGCTATTTGGGATTTTTTTTTAAATCGAACTAGAGTTAATCTATTTAGGCTTGAGTCCTGCTTTTGCTACTTACTGGGTCTATGCCTTTGAGAAAGTTATTTAAGCACTCCAAGTCTCAGTTTTCACTTCTATTAAACAGGAATAAAACCTCACAGGGATGCTGTTGTGATTAAGTGCGTTTGAATGTGTTTGATAAACTGTAGATAGCTACAAACATGTGAGTTGTGTTGCCAAACACATCTCACAGGTTACTTGCCATCACAAAGGAGAAACATACTTTTACAACAGGGAGATCTGGCAGTCCCCACCTTAACCCAGTTATCCAATTTAGTATCAGTAACCCTTGGACAACCAACATTTTTATGAGGTTCCCAGTGTGCTGCAGCACGAAGTATACAGCATCACTTAATGGTGTTTTCTTGCCAAAAATACTGAAAGTGAATCTTATCAAGGCTTTGGATCTAAACTCCAGTTTACCGGGGCTGGAGGAACCAGTTGAACCATAACCCCAAGGAGATAATCAGATAAATCAAGAACGTGAAGCATTCTACAAACAACTATTTTATAGAAGATAAGACATGAAGATCAAGGAAAATCAATGTCATAAAAATGGTCATGGGTGATTGTTCTAAATTTGAAAAAAAAAAAGTAAAAAGATACAATCAAATACTTAATTGGATTCTGGTTCTGAAAAAGCAGCCTTTTAGACATTTTTGAGACAATTGGGGGAAATTTGAAATGGTATTAGATGTTGTTAGTTATTACATTTGTTCAATGTAATAATGGTATGCTGGATATGGGGGAAAACATCTTTACAACTTGGAGAAACGTAGGAGTGAAGAGTTATGATATCTGTAACTCTCTTTGAAATGGTTCAGCAAAAAAGAAAGATAAGAGACCAGTCTGGGCAACATAGTTAAACCTCTGTCTCTACCAAAAACAAAAGCAAAACAAAACAAAAAATTAGCTGGGCATGGTGGCCTATTCCTGTAGTTCCAGCTACTTGGGAGACCGAGGTGGGAGGATTGATTGAGCCCAGGAGGTCGAGGCTACAGTGAGCTGTGATTGTGCCAGTGCACTCCAGCCTGGGTGACAGAGTGAGGCCCTATCTCTCTCTCTCTCTCTCACACACACACACACACACACAGCCAAAGAAAGATATATACTTTGAAATGCATACACACACATCTATCTGTCTGTCTGTCTACTTCCTTTCCTACCTATCAAGCAAATATGGCAAAATGTTAATTGTTAAATCTATGTGGTAAGTATATAGGTGTTTACTATTATTTCTACTTTTATTGTATATTTGGAATAATAATTTTAAAAAAGGTTTTGAAAGGCTAGTTTGACCTACTGTTGTTACCTAACACTGCCTCCAGAATACAGACCAGAATTCTTGGCCTGGCAAATGAGACCCATGACAATCTGATGTCACCTCTCCTTTCCAGTTCTTTTTTTTTTTTAGACAGAATCTCACTCTGTCACCTAGGCTGGAATACAGTGGCACTATCTCAAGTGATTATCCTGCCTCAGCCTCCAGAGTAGCTGGGATTACAGGCATGCACCGCCATGTCCAGCTAATTTTTATATTTTTAGTAGAGACAGGGTTTCACCATGTTGGCCAGGCTGGTCTCGAACTCCTGACCTCAGGTGATCTGCCTGCCTTGGCCTTCGAAAGTGCTGGGATTACAGATGTGAGCCACCCAGTGGTGGCTTTGAAATGCATACACACACATCTATCTGTCTGTCTGTCTACCGCCCTCCCTACCTATCTATCAAGCAAATATGGCAAAATGTTAATTGTTAAATCTATGTGGTAAGTATATATGCTCACACCTGGCCTCTCTCTTTTGTACTGGTGTACTGTGCGCTCCAGTTAAATTGATCCACACATCTTTTTCCACATTCACCCTACACTTTCTCAAACTGATGCCTTTGTGTATACTTTCCCTCCATTAAATGCCCAGTGAACTCCCTCCACAGAATTTCCTCGGATTTTCCTGGCTAGAAGTAATGCCCCTTCCTCAGGAATTGCAGAGTTTCCTGTGATGTTAATTGTCTTGCCTTATAATTATCTATGTTTCAATCATATCTCCCCTACTAGAGGGTCAATTTCTCTAATGTGTAACCTGTATCTATTTCATCTTTGTTTCCCCTGTGACAGCACACAACCTAACATATTCATCTATTTAACAAATACTTATCAAGTATCTATTATATGTCTTCAGGCCTGAGCCAAGTCTTAGGGACAAAGTAGTGAATGTACAAATATGCTCTGGCTCCTCGTGAAACATAAAGGATCTTAGGGATATACACAGTATTTGTAGTGAAAAATATGTACAGTAATTATACACATATGCACAGTAATATGGAGGACAACCGGTGTAACCTGTTTCAAAAAGGGATAAACTGTTTAAGCTGCCATCTGGGGACTGGGGAGGAGTAAGCAAAGGAAATAAATCAGTCTTTCTTTTCCTTTTTTTTCCTCTGTAGCTAAAATCAGTCATTTTTCTGTGAAGGCCTGAAGAAGAAAAGAGAGGCAGTAACTGAAGTGAGTACATAAGGCATGGAGAGTGAAGACCCCAAAGGGCTGTAAGACCTCATAAGGAGTTCAAGTTTTATTCTCATTGCAACAGGAAGCAATCAAAGGGATTAGGGCAAGTGACCCCAATTCATTCATTCTTTGTGTCTTTGTTTCTTTCTCTCTCTTCTTTTCTTTTCTTTCTTTCTCTCTTTTTTCTTGACAGGGCCTTGCTCTGTCATCTAGACTAGAGTACAATGGTGTAATTATAGTTCACTGCAACCTTGAACTCCTGGGCTTAAGCAATTCTCCTGCCTCAGCTTCCCAGGTAGCTAGGGCTACAGGCATGCACCACTTTGCCTAGATAATTTTTATTTTTTGTAGAGACAGGGTCTTGCTATGTTACCCAGGCTGGTCTCAAACTCCTGGCCTCAAGTGATCCTCCCGCCTCAGCCTCGCAGTGTTGGGAGTGGAGCCACCATGCCTGGCCTCAATTCTTGTTTAAAATGATCACTGGCTGATGTGTGGAGTCACAAGAGTGGAGAGGGACAGCAATTAGGAAACTTCTACCATCTTTTTTTTTTTTGAGATGGAGTCTCGCACTATTGCCCAGGCTGGAGTGCAGTGGCGCCATCTCAGCTCACTGCAACCTCCACCTCCCAGGTTCAAGCAATTCTTCTGCCTCAGCCTTCCAAGTAACTGGGATTACCAGCACCCGCCTGCATGCCCGGCTAATTTTTTTGTATTTTTAGTAGAGAAGGGGTTTCACTATGTTGGCCAGGCTGGTCTGGAACTCCTGACCTCACGTGATCCGCCCGCCTCGGCCTCCCAAAGTGCTGGGATTATGGACCTGAGCCACCACGCCTGGCCTTCTACCATCTTTTAGAACAAAAATATTGATGACTTGGTTGAATGTGGTGGAAACAGGAATGGAGAGAAGTGGATACATTCCAGATATATTTGGAGATATAACTGATAGGACCGGGCACATGATAGTGATTCAGTTAATGCTTAATGTGTGAAATAATTACAACTTTTAAAAATTGGTGTTTTATTTTTCTCATGAAGTCATTGTTCTTATCCCTATGTCCAGTCAGTAACAAAAAACTGGATGATCTTTTATGCACCCCTTTCTTTACTGGCCTAGATTCTTGTGCATTCTTCTCACTTTTAAACTCATCTATTTGCCTTTAGTCTATCTTCCAGAATTCTCCTCACAACTGCCAAAGGGATCCTTTTTTTTTTTTTTTTTTTTTTGGTACAGGGTCTCTCTCTGTCACCCAGGCTGGAGTGCAGTGGCACAATCCTGACTCACTGCAACCTCTGCCTCCTTGGTTCAAGTGATTCTTGTGCCTCAGCCTTCCAAGTAGCCGGGACCACAAGTGCATGCCACCACGCTCTGCTAATTTTTGTATTTTTTGTAGAGACAGGTTTTTGCCATGTTGCCCAGGCTGATCTTGCATTCCTGAGCTCAAGCGATCTGCCTGCCTCAGCCTCCCAAAGTGCTGGCATTACAGGCGTGAGCCACCACGCCCAGTTGGATTTTCTTAAAATAGTCTGTTCTTAACTGAGTTTCTTGCTCCGTAATCCTCAATGACCCCTCTCTGGTCTATAGGATAAAGTCCTGATAGCTCACTCTGCCATCTAAGGCCCTTCCCTACCAGGTCCTAATCTTGCTTTCCTGTCCCACTTTTTACAACTCTTTTCAGTCCATACTGGTTTACCTGCCAGACACCAATATATTGGACATTTTTGCTTTCATGATTTTTTACATAGGACTTATGTTTTTAGAACAGCTCTTTAGATCTACAGCAAAATTGAGCTGAAATTATAAAATTCCATGCATGTTCCTACTGTCAACATCCAGAGGGCATAACTGCTAAAATTCGATAAATCTATACTGATACATCATTATCTTTTTTTTTTTTTTTGAGTCGGAGTCTCATTTCTGTCACTTCAGGCCGGAGTGCAGTGGCCAGATCTCAGCCCACTGCAAGCCTCACCCCGGTCTGGGCTGTATCTCCCGCCTCACCTCCCAAGCAGCCGGGACTACGGGCTCTCACCGGCTCGGCTAGTTTTTGCATTTTTAGTAGAGAGACGGGTTTCTACCATGTTAGCCAGGATGCAGAGTCTCATCTCCCCTGACCTCGATCCGCCTGTCTCGCCTCCCAAAGTGCAGGGATTAGCAGGCTTGAGCCACTGCGGCTCCGCCTGACACATATCATTATCTACCCTAAACTCTATAAATTTTATATTAGAGTTTATTTGGCATTGTACGTTCTATGGGTTTTGAGAAGATGATCTTTCTACTGTCTTCATAGTTATGCCTTTTCCAGAATGTCATATAGTTTGAATCACACACATACAGTTGTCTTTCAGTATCCATGGGAAATTGGTTCCAAGATTCTCTGCAAATACCCAAATCCACAGATGGTCAAGTCTGTTATACAAAATAGTATAGTATTTGCATATAACCTATACACATCTTCTCTTATACTTCAAATTATCTCTAGATTACTTCTAATACCCAATACAATATAAATGCTATGTAAATAGTTGTTATCCTGTATTGTTTAGGGAATAATGACAGGAAAAAAGTCTGTACATGTTCAGTACAGGCACAAGCATCTCTTTTTGGGAGAATATTTTTGATCCTTGGTTGAATTCATGAATGCAGAACCCACAGATATGGAGGGCTGACTGTAGTTTGAAAAGAAACCTTTTAAAAATTGGCTTCTTGCCGGGCGCAGTGGCCTCACGCCCGTAATCCCAGCACTTTGGGAGGCTGAGGCAGGCTGATCACAAGGTGAAGAGATTGAGACCATCCTGGCCAACGTGGTGAAACCCCATCTCTACTGAAAATACAAAAATTAGCTGGGCATGGTGGTGCATGCCTGTAGTCCCAGCTACTCAGGAGGCTGAGGCAGGAGAATCGCTTGAACCCGGGAAGGGGAGGTTGCAGTGAGCCGAGATCATTCCACTGCACTCCAGCCTGGGCGACAGAGCGAGACTCCATTTTTAAAAATAAATAAAATAAAATAAAATAAAATTGGCTTCTTTCACTTAGTAGTATGCATTTAAGTTTCCTCTATGTATTGCATTATATAGATGTACCACTGATCTTGACCACCTCACTTCAAATCCTGTTTTGACTAAGTGATGCAATCTTGGACTGTTTACTTAACCTCTCACCAGTTTCCTTATGACCATAATAACAGCATCTGTTTCTCAAGGTTTTGGGAAAGGATTAAATAAAAATACATGAAATGTGTCTGGCATATGGTAAATCATAAATGCTGACTGTAATTACTAATTATGCAAGACTATCTTTGTAGCACAATGTAACTAACCCTAAGGGGACCCACACGTCTTTCTTGAGGGCATTAGACGTACCATAGAAAAACCCGGAAATACTGGGACTTTATGTGAGGTTAAAATGGATTAATATAATGAAGGCATGCCAGCTTTTATTGAGTGTTAAGCACTTTCACTAATATCAATTTTTTGTCATAACCCCACTTGTTCTATCTCCCCTTTTACAGGGAGAGAAACTGAGATTCATGAATAAAGTAACTTGCAAAGGTGAAGCTAACACTCAAACACAGATATGAATAGGGCTATAGTCCCTAATATTACTTGTGCCTTGGAATCATTTTTAAAACAACAACAATTTGAGGTGCCGAGTGCAATGTCTCATGCCTGTAATCCCAGAATTTTGGGAGGCTGAGGTAGGCAGATCACTTGAGCTCTGCCTGGGCAACATGGCGAAACCCCGTCTATACCAAAGATACAAAACATTAGCCAGGTGTGGTAGCTCACGCCTGTGGTCCCAGCTACTCAGGAGGCTGGGGGAGGCTCTCTTGAGCCTGGTAGATGGAGGCAGCAGTGAGCCAAGATCATGCCACTGCACTCCAGCCTGGGCGACAGAGTGAGACCTCGTCTCAAAACAAACAAAACAATCCGAATAAGTTAGGAGTCGAGATGTATTATATTTTCTGTCATCAAAATTAAACCAAATGTCACAGAAACCCTTCTGTTTCACAACTGATAATCATGCTTTGCACTTCACAGAGAAAATGCAGGCTCCCAAAGTGCTAGGACCACAGGCCTGAGCCACCATGCCTGGCCAGACGTAGACTTCTTTCTCCTCCTTTGTATATTGTTTATTACCTTTTGCCCTAAGGTGGCTGCTAGAGCTTCTAGAATTCCCTAGAATTTGTCATAACTTAAAATTCAAGGGTGGGCACAGTGTTTCACCTTTGTAATCCCAGCACTTTGGGAGACTGAGGCAGGCGGATCACCTGAGGTCAGGAGTTCAAGACCAACCTGGCCAACATGGTGAAACCCCGTCTCTACTAAAAATAAAAAAATTAGCTGGGCACAGTGGTGGGTGCCTGTAATCCCAGCTACTCAGGAGGCTGAGGCAGGAGAATTGCTTGAACCTGGAAGGTGGAGGTTGCAGTGAGCTGAGATCGCGCCATTGCACTCCAGCCTGGTCAACAGAGCGAGACTCCATTTCAAAAAAAAAAAATTAGCCAAGCATGGTGGCACGTGCCTATGGTCTCAGATACTTGGGAGGCTGAGGTGAGAGGATGGCTTGAACCCGGGAAGTGGAGGGTGCAGTGAGCTGAGATTGCACCACTGCACTCCAGCCTGGGCGGCAAAGTGAGATCCCATCTCAAAATAAAGCAAAATAAAATAAAACTAAATTAAATTCAAAAAAAATTTGGAGGTTGGAATGGTGACTCAAATGAAGTCTTCAGAGACATAGACTCTTCTTTTTTTTTGAGCCAGGGTCACACTCTGTCACTCAGGCTGGAGTGCAGTGGTTCAATCTTGGCTCACTGCAGCCTCGACCTCCCAGTCTCAAGGGATCCTCCCACCTCAGCCTCATGGCTATTTTTTTGTTGTTGTTGTATTTTTAGTAGAGATGGGGTCTTGCTATGTTGCCCAGGCTTGTCCTGAACTCCTGGGCTCCAGTGATCCACCTGCTTTGGCCTCCCAAAGTGCTGGGACTACAGGCCTGAGCCACCTTGCCTGGCCAGACACAGACTTCTTTCTCCCCATTGTATGTTGTTTCTCTTATTACCTTTTGCCCCAGGGTGGCTGCTAGAGCTTCAGTTGTTACATCTGCATTCTAAGCAGCAAGAAGAGGGAAAGAAAGAGGACAAAAGTGTAGTGCCTTCCCCTTAGGGAGAATTGTTGGAAGTCACACACAACATGTCTACTTATTCTTTGTGGGATAGAGAAATGGTGGAAAATGATTGTAATCAGGTTTTCTTTGTCTGCCACTCACTCACTGCAATCTTGGACACATGTACATATTCTCTCTCCCTTCTTTTCTTCCTTCCTTCAAACACAAGCCTATTACATTTTAACTTAATTAACTCTTTAAAGAACCTATTTTCAAATAGAGTGACATTCTGAGGTATGGGGATTAGGACTTCAACATAAGACTTTTGGGGGTGGACACAATTTAGCCCATAACATACACAGGATACATATGATATGTGAAAGTTACAAAGCACAATAGTCAAACCAATACTGCTCAATGCACCACTCAGCATAAGAAATACAAAATGACCAGTTTTCTACATCCTATCCCAATACCACTCCCCTAAACACTTCCAAAAGTAACTGTTGTCTTAAATGTATTTTTTTCCAACTTTCATTTTGGATTCAGATGTGCAGGTTTTTTACAGGTGTATTATGTGATTTTGAGGTCTGGGGTATAGATGATCCTGTCACCCAGGTAGTGAGCATAGTATCCAATAGTTTTTCAGCCCATGTCCACCCCTCCCCCCACTTTTGGAAGTCCCCAGTGTCTAGTGTTCCAATTTTATGCCCATGTATACTCATTGTTTAGCTCCCACTTATAAGTGAGAGCATGCAGTATTTGGTTTTCTGTTTCTGCATTAACTCACTTAGGACAATGGCCTCTAGCTGCATCCACGTTCCTGCAAAGGATATCATATTGCTCTTTTTTATGGCTGTGTAGTATTCCATGGTGTATATGCACCACATTTTATTTATCCAATCCACCATTGTTGATGGGGACCTAGGTTGATTCCATGCCTTTGCTATTGTGAGTAGTGCTGAGATGAACATATGTGTGCATGTATCATTTTGGTAGAATGATTTATATTCCTTTGGGTATATACCCAGTAATGGAATTGCTGGGTCAGATGGTAATTCCATTTTAAGTTCTTTGAGAAATCTCCAAACTGCGTTCCACAGTGGCTGAACTAATTTGCATTCCCACCAGCAGGGTATAAGCATTCCACAGCCTCGCCAGCATCTGTTATTTTTTTTCACTTTTAAATAATAGTCATTTTGACTGGTTTGAGATGGTACCTCATTGTGGTTTTGATTTGCATTTCTCTGATGATTAGTGATGATGAGCATTTTTTCATGTTTTTTGGCCATTTTTCTGTCGTCTTTTGAGAAGTATCTGTTCATGTCCTTTGCCCATTTTTAAATTGGAATATTTGTTTTTTGCTTGTTGCTAAATCTGTGTTTAAAAAAATTATTCTGTCAGTCACTTTGCCTTTTAAAGGCCCAGATTCATCCTGTAGACCAGTGACAATATGAGGCTCTCTGATAAGTGCTCCCTTTTTTGTTTATTTCCATCTCCATACAGCAGAGTGATTTTTAAAAGTATAAGTTATATGACGTTTTGTGTTTTTTACTTAAAACTCTGCAAAGATTTCCCACTGCAATAACAATAAATCCCTTCAAGACCCTGCGTGGTCACTCTCTGCCCCACTCCATTCACTCTAGTGACATTGACTTTCTGTGGTTCCTTGAACTCCAACTCATTTTCATCTCAGGGGCTTGGCTACCTTCTTGATTTTGCTTGGGGTGCTCTTCCTAGACCTTTGCATATCTGTCTCTTCTCATTATTCAGATGTCTGCTTGAATGTCACCTGCTTATCGAGGCCTTCCTGGCTACTCTGTCTACAGTACAAGTACATCTCCCCCACTCGAATCACTTTGTTCTTTTCTTAGCACTTATCATTGTAAGTATCCCCCTCAGAATGCAAACTGCACCAGAATAGGGGTTTAGTTTGTCTTTGTCACCACTGTATCTGGAGTCATGTGAGACGTACAAGAGCTTAACTGACTTATGTTATCCAATTGTTCCTGATCTAGGGGTTGTTGTGATAACATGAGTGACAATGTATTTTGAAATGAGTCTTGTACACAGAGATTAATTTATTACATCGAGCTCTATTCTCTGAATAATCTCTTTAAGCTTTGTTTAAGCTTTGTTTGTTTGCTTCTTTCTTTTTCTTTTTTCTTTTTTTTTTTTTTTTTTTGAGACAGGGTCTCACTCTGTCACCCAGGCTGAAGTGCAGTGGCACGATCTCGGCTCACTGCAACCTCCACCTCCCAGGCTCAAGCGATTCTCCTGCCTCAGCCTCCCAAGTAGCTGGGATTACAGGTGCTGCCACCATGTCCAGCTAATTTTTTATCTTTTTAGTAGAGATGGGTTTTCAGCATGTTGGCGGGCTGGTCTCGAACTCCTGACCTCATATGATCCACCCACATCGGCCTCCCAAAGTGCTGGGATTACAGGTGTGAGCCACCATGCCCAGCCTTCTCCTCTCCCTTCCCTTCTCCTCCCCTCTTTTCCTCCCTTCTCCTGCCCCCTCTCCTCCCCTCCCTTTCCCTCCCCTCCCCTAGTCTCCCCTCCCCTGCATTCCTTCCTTCCTTTGTTTTTGTGAGATAGGGTCTCATTTGTCAGCTAGAGTGCAGTGGAACAATCACAGCTCACTGCAGCATCAACTTCCTGGGCTCAAGTGATCCTCCCACCTCAGCCTCCCAAGTAGCTGGGACTATAGGCATGCGCCACCATGCCTGGCTAATTTTTTAAAAAATTTTGTAGAGATGGGGGTCTCGCTATGTTTCCCAGTCTGGTCTTGAGCTCCTGGGCTCAAGTGATCCTCCTGCCTCAGCCTTCCAAAGTGCTGGGATTACAAGGGTAAGCCACTGCACCCAGCTAAGCTTTTTTTCTTTCTTTCTTTCTTTTTTTTTTTTTTTTTGAAACGGAGTCCTGCTCTGTTGCCCAGGCTGGAGTGCAGTGGCGTAATCTCAGCTTACTGCAACCTCTGCCTCCCGGGTACAAGCGATTCTCCTGTCTCAGTCTCTTAAGTAGCTGAGACTACAGGCACAAGCCACCATACCTGGCTAATTTTTGTATTTTTAGTAGAGACAGGGTTTCACTATATTGGTCAGGGTGGTCTCAAACTCCTGATCTCAAGTGATCTGCCCACCTAACTCTCCCAGAGTGCTGGGATTACAAATATGAGACACTGTGCCCAGCTTTGAATTTTAAGTTGGGATTACAGGCGATGGGATTACAGGTGTGAGCCACTGGGCCTGGCCAGCTTTGTTTCTTAATAACAAAACTATTTCATGACCAGGTATTTGTTGGATGCCTGCTAATAGCGTGTTGACTTTGTGCTGGGCTTGTGGAGCTGTGAACAAGATAGACTATTTCTGTATTTGTGAAGCTCCCATATTAATGCAGAGAATTTATGAAAAAACCAATTGCTGTGACAATATATCTAATGTAAAAAGTACATTCTAAAATACTGGGAATGAGGAAGAGTGGAAGCAAGGAGTCTTTTTTTTGCCCTCCCGAGATGATGTTTAAATAAAAAAGACCATAAAGATACCTGACAGCTGCATCGCTGTGACTCTGATCCTTATATATTGCAATTGGTTCTGATAATTACAACCTGAATTGCTCCCTTTTTGACATTACTGAGAGGCAATTGCCTAATCTGCTTACCGAAAATGAAGGCATTAAAATCCAGTCAGAAGAGTTTGCAGATGCAATGTTAAAGCCTTGCAGCTTTTCAGCTGCTCCTCCGAAGCACGGGTCCAGGAATAGGAGCCTTCTTGCAGCCAAGACACTAGAAATGGAGCTCAAAACTTAAGGTTTAAATCCCAGTTTTAGACCTTACCAGCTGGAAGGTCTTGCTGATCTAGTTTTGGTACCGTACAATTATAGTTGCCCATCCTATTTCAAAAGGTTATGGAGAAGACTGAATTGGAATACAAATATGTTCTTTGTACACTGTAAAATAACTATAGAAATGTGACATTGTGGGTTTACCTTTGTTACTGTTAGATGAACAACCGTAACTGAAAAAAAGTATTTGAAGGTTGAATCCTATTAATAGGAGAACAATCAGATAAATGATGGCATAATGGTACACAGTGGAATACTATACAACTATGAAAAAGAACAGGGGACTGGGTACAGTGGCTCACGCCTGTAATCCCAGCACTTTGGGAGGCCAAGTTGGGAGGACTGAATGAGCCCAGGAGTTTGAGACCAGCCTGGGCAACAAGCAAGACCTTGTCTCTGCAAAAAATAAAATAATTAGGCAGGCATGGTGGTGCACACCTGTTTTCCCAGCTATTCAGGAGGCTGAGGTGGAGGTTGGGGGTCTAGTGAGACATGACCTCACCACTGGACTCCAGCCTGGGCAACAGAGCAAGACCCTGTATCAAAAAGAAAAGAACAGAGTAGCTCTCTATATACCAACACAGAAGGATGCCCATGATATATTAAGAGAGAAAAAAGTAAAACTATAATTCTATGTATGTATGCATGTGCATGCAGACATCACTTGGAGAACAATACACTAAACTGTTAGCAGTGTTTTTTCTGGGCGGTCAAATTTGAGAAACCTTCCTTTTGTTAGTTATATGCAGATTTGTTTCTCATTTGTTAGAGTAGGGCAATCTAAGTAATTTAACAAATTTTATATTCACAACTGGCAAAGTACATGTGTCACTGATGACCTAGCTCCCTGCTAGGTATTTCACAGATCTCAAGTCTGATTTTGGTTAATATTGCTTTGGAGAATGAACTTGGCTGAACTGAGAGCTTGGAGAGTCATGTTGAATAACAAACGAGCTCCTCAGAACAGCCTTACGTGCAACATTTGCAAAATAAGAAGCAAAGTAGAGGCTGTCATGAGACCTGCAATCTATTCACAACTGTGTTTCTGATGCAAGAAGGAAGAAGGTCAAAATGCTATTAGGTGATTTTAAGATACTGATTTCCCAGACCCAGACTTGTTTCCTAAAAACCCACATGCTAAGTTCTCAGGGACCACAATATTAAATGTATTTAAGCATAGCTGGGAGAGGAGGAAAAATATAAGACCCCTTCAGTCTTCCCAGTTCTGCTTCTCACACCAAGAACTTCACGGCCCCCCAAAAGTAGACGGCTGTCAAATTCAGAAAGTTAGCCAGGCACACTGGCTCATGCCTGTATTCCCAGCATTTTGGGAGGCCAAGGCGGGTGGATCACTTGAGGTCAGGAATTCGAAGCCAGCCTGTCCAACATGGTGAAAGCCCATCTCTGCTAAAAATGCAAAAATTAGCTGGGCGTAATCTCAGTAGCTGTAATCCCAGCTACTCAAGAGGCTGAGGCAGGAGAATCACTTGAGCCCAGGAGGCACAGAGGTTGGAGTGAACCAAGATCGTGCCACTGCACTCCAGCTTGGGCGACAGGGTGAGATTCTGTCTCAAAAAAAAATAAAAATTTCAGAAAGTCATGTCTTGTCCTTCCTAATGTTTAGCAGGGCAATTTGGGCGATTTAACAGCCACAGTTTGGAAAAAATGCAATTTAAATATGGAAGCTATATTTTGGGATTTGTTGAAGTGGTTCTTTGATCCCACACTTGGTATATCATCTTAAATGTTTATAGTAGAGGTCAGGTGCGGAGGCTCACGCCTGTAATCCCAGCACTTTGGAAGGCTGAGGCTATCATCTTAAATGTTTATAGTAGAGGTCGGGCGTGGTGGCTCACGCCTGTAATCCCAGCACTTTGGGAGGCTGAGGCGGGCAGATCACAAGGTCAGGAAATCGAGAATATCCGGCCAACATGGCGAAACCCGTCTCTACTAAAAATACAAAATTAGCCGGGCGTGGTAGCTCATGCCTCAGAAGGCTGAAACAGGAGAATCGCTTGAACCCAGGAGGTGGAGGTTGTGGTGAGCTGAGATCGTGCATTGCACTCCAGCCTGGGCAACAAGAGGGAAACTCCGTCAAAAAAAAAAAAAGCTCATCATCACTGGTCGTTAGAGAAATGCAAATCAAAATTAAAATGAGATACCATCTCATGCCAGTCAGAATGGTGATCATTAAAAAGTTAGGACTTATTTTTTAGGCTGGGCACAGTGGCTCAAGCCTGTAATCCCAGCACTTTGGGAGGCCGAGACGGGCGGATCGCAAGGTCAGGAGATCGAGACCATCCTGGCTAACATGGTGAAACCCCGTCTCTACTAAAAAATACAAAAAAATAGCCGGGCGAGGTGGCGGGCGCCTGTACTCCCAGCTACTCGGGAGGCTGAGGCAGGAGAATGGCGTAAACCCGGGAGGCGGAGCTTGCAGTGAGCTGAGATCTGGCCACTGCACTCCAGCCTGGGCGACAGAGCGAGACTCCGTCTCAAAAAAAAAAAAAAAAAAAAGTTAGGACTTATTTTTTAACGAGAAATAGCTACTATCTTTAGCAGTGTTTTTTTGTTTGTTTGTTTTGTTTTTGTTTTTTGAGACAGAGTCTCGCTCTGTTGCCCAGGCTGGAGTGTAATGGCGCGATCTCCGCTCACCACAACCTCTGCCTCTCAGGTTCAAGCGATTATCCTGCCTCAGCTTCCCGAGTAGCTGGGATTACAGGCATGTGCCACCACGCCCGGCTAATTTTTGTATTTTTAGTAGAGACAGGGTTTCACCATGCTGGCCAAGCTGGTCTCAAACTCCCTACCTCAGGTGATCCGCCCGCCTGAGCCTCCCAAAGTGCTGGGATTACAGGCGTGAGCCACCATGCCCAGCCTATCTTTAGCAGTTTTAAGGTAATATCCCCCTTTTAAGGTTATGATACATGCTCATTGAAGACAAATTGGGAAAATATGAAAAAGCAGGAACAATCACCTACTCACAAAATTCTCCACAGCCCGTTTCCTTAAAGGCAACCACTATTTGGTCATCTTTGATTTCACTCTTCTCGCCCATATATATATGTGTATATATATGGAGATATATATACATACATATAGATATAGACATATATATGTAAAAAAATATAAAACATATATAGATAGAGAGAGAGAGAGAGAGAGAGACGGGGTATCACTCTGTTGCCCAAGCTGGAGGTCAGTGGCACAATCTTGGCTCACTGCAACCTCCACCTCCTGGGTTCAAGCGATTATCCAGCCTCAGCCTCCCGAGTAGCTGGGATTAAAGGTGCACACCACCACGCCCAGCTAATTTTTGTATTTTTAGTAGAGACGAGGTTTTGCCATATTGGCCAGGCTGGTCTCGAACTACTGATCTCAAGTGATCTGCCTGCCTTGGCTTCCCAAAGTGCTAGAATTACAGGCGTGAGTCACCACGCCCAGCCTCCCATATATTTTTTACTCCACAGAGATTGTCATGTACATATACAGAACCTATTTTTTACTTAACATTATATTCTTACATTTTCCTATGTAACTAAATTCTTCAAAAACAACTTTTTCTTTAAAACATTTTTTCTTCTAAGAACATAAGCAATACATTTTCTCTATAGGAAACTTGAAAATTATCAAGAAGCCAAAAGGAAAAGAAAGTTCTCCATAATCCCATCACCTACAGATACCAGTAATCTTTAGAAACATATCTTTCCAATATTTTCTTCATACATGCATTTTTCTTAAAAATTGGATTCAGGCCGGGCGCGGTGGCTCAAGCCTGTAATCCCAGCACTTTGGGAGGCCGAGATGGGCGGATCACGAGGTCAGGAGATCGAGACCATCCTGGCTAACACGGTGAAACCCCGTCTCTACTAAAAATACAAAAAACTAGCCGGGCGAGGTGGCAGGCGCCTGTAGTCCCAGCTACTCAGGAGGCTGAGGCAGGAGAATGGCGTGAACCCGGGAGGCGGAGCTTGCAGTGAGCTGAGATCCGGCCACTGTACTCCAGCCTGGGCGGCAGAGCAAGACTCCGTCTCAAAAAAAAAAAAAAAAAAAAAATTGGATTCAAAGCATATATATGGTTTTTCACCATACTATATCAAATATTTTCCATGATTAAATATTCTGCCTTTTTAAATTTTTCTAGACAGAGTCTTGCTCAGTCTCCCAGGCTGAATCTCATTACAGCCTCGTACTCCTGGGCTCAGGCAATCCTGCCTCAGCCTCCTGAGTTAGCTGAGAGTACAGGCACATGCCACCATGCCTGGCTGATTTTTAAATGTTTTTGCAAAGTCTTGCAAAGTCTACCCTCCCAAAGTGCTGGGATTACAAGCATGAGCCACTGCACCTAGTCCAATATTCTGCCTAATTGTCCACAACACATGGATCATTGTTTACTTAATCATTATTGTAATGTTGAACATTTAGATTATTTCTAATTTTTCTATTATAAGTAAAGCTGACTGGGTGAAATGGCTCATGCCTCTAATGAATCATTTGGGAGACCAAGGCAAGTTTGAGACCAGCCTGGGTAACAGAGTCTCTACAAAAACTAAAATAATTAGCTGGGCAAGGTGGCATGTGTCTGTAGTCCCAGCTACTCGTGAGGCTGGAGTGGGAGGATTGCTTGAGGCCAGGAGTTCAAGGCTGCAGTGAGCTACTATTGCGCCACTGCCCTAAAGCCTGGGCAACAAAGCGAGATCTTGTCTTCAAAAATAAAATAAGTAAAGCTGTGGTAAGTACTATTGCTTTGTTATATTTCCTTAGATTTATAAAGCCAAAGTCATTGTTCAAAGGCTAAGAATACTTTGAAGTGCTCCACACGGTGAAAGCACTTTCCAGAAAGGTAGACATTTACCCCCGCCAGTGAGTGGCAGCCCCAAATTCTCACTAACATTATTTTTAAAGTGTTTATTAACTCGGTAGGTTAAAAACATTTACTTTTTACTTCTCTGATTACCAGTGGGGGTGAGGTTCTTAATATTATTCACTTGTACTTTATTTTGTGAATGATTATTCACAAGGTTGTACCTATTACCCATTAGGGTTAATTACCTATGTATTTATCAGGGTCTTCTTTTTCTTACACAGGATATTACTTGCATTAGTATCAGTTTTCAACTCTGTCTTATTCTTGTAGATTATTTTAGTGCATCACTAAATTTTTTTTGAAGTTAATATTGTCCTCATTAGTTACTCTGAGGTTTACAAACAGCTTTTTAAGAAATAATAAAAAAAATTGTACATGGGATTTTACTATGTTGCCCAGAACCAGGCGTGGTGGCTCATGACTTTTAAAAGTCATTTGTGACCAGGCACGGTGGCTCATGCCTGTAATCCCAACACTTTGGGAAGCCAAGGCGGGAGAATCACTTGGACCCAGTAGTTCAAGACCAGCCTGGGCAACACAGTAAAATCCCATGTACAAATTTTTCTTTTCTTTTTTTTTGAGACTGAGATGGAGTTTCGCTCTTGTTCCCTAGGCTGGAATGTAGTGGTGCAATCTCAGCTCACTGCAACCTCTGCCTCCCGGGTTCAAGTGATTCTCCTGCCTCAGCCTCCCGGGTAGCTGGGATTATAGGCATGTGCCACTATGCCCAGCTAATTTTGTAGGAGAGACAGGGTTTTACCATGTTGGCCAGGCTGATCTCAAACTCCTGACCTCAGGTGATCTGCCTGCCTTGGCCTCCCAAAGTGCTAAGATTACAGGCATGAGCCACTGCACCTGGCCTCACATATGATTTTTTTTTTTCTTGGCTTTACTACTAGCCAGCTGTGGCACCTTGGCCAAGTCACTGCTCTCTCAGAGATCTGGCTTCCTCAAATTGTGAGGACTGAACTACATGATCTCTAGGGATTTCTTCACGTCTGACTTTTGGAATCTAGTCTACTGTGAAGGTAGGGGCATCCTTGGGCCAGTCCAGTCTAACAAAGCAGGGCTATCTATTAATACCTTGTGTTGTTTCATGTTAAAAGGTGTGAATAAATCTTTTACTGGAAGATAATTTTATTTCCTTATAGCAATAATATGCTGTATGAGTCTCCTGCTCTGCTGCCCATTACCTGTGTCACCTCCGCAAGCTACTGCTGAACCTCAAGGAACCCATCTCCTCATCAGGGAAAAAAAAAAAAAAAGCTTTATGTAGGTAGGCACCTCATAATGTTAAATGATCTCCTGTCTCTTTATCATTTAAAACTTTGGAGGCTCACTCCTGTAATCCAGCATTTTGGGAGGCCAAGGCAGGAGAATCCCTTGAGTCAGGGGTTTGAGCCCAGCCTGGGCAATGTAGCAAGACCTCATCTCTACTAAAAATCAAAAAAATTAGCTGGGCATGATGGCACCCACCTATAGTAGTCCCAGCTACTTGGGAGGCTGAGGTGGGAGAACTGCTTGAGCCTGGGAGGTAGAGGCTGCAGTGAGCCGTGATTGTGTCACTGCACTGTAACCTGGGTGACAGAGAAACTCGTCTCAAAAAAAGAAAAAACCTTCAGGCTGTGTGCAGTGATTCACACCTGTACTCCCAGCATTTTGGGGGGCCAAGGTGGGAGGATCACTTGAGCCTGGGAGTTCAAGACCAGCCTGGGCAACATAGGGAGATCTCGACTCTACAAAAAAGTATAAAAATTAGCCAGGTGTGGTGGTGCACACCTGTAGTCCCAGTTACTTGGGAGGCTGAGGCGGATCACTTGAGCCTGGGAGATTGAGGCTGCCGTGAGTGGTGATTGTGCTACTGTGCCACTGCACTCCAGCCTGAGCAACAGAGACCCTGTCTTGAAAACAAAACCCCACTTTTTTTGCCCCTATGTGTTTGCTGAATCTTTTATCTTGAGCATTTTAGAGTAAAAATGATACTCAAGTCTGAAATAATAAAAATAAATTTACTATAAAGAATGACCAACCTTTTCCCATCTTCTTTGAAGAGATGAATTTTGAAATACAATATGCTCAGAACTAAGTACATACTATCCATGAAGGCAGCTGAATGCCTCATTGGGCTACATGAGTCTCTTAAACGGGGACAGATTCCTCAGTGCCCAGAGATGGGCAGGATGGAGAAGACAAACTACAGTTTATCTACTACAATTTATAATTTTGTCGTGTAGTTAAAATGGGGGGAGGAGAAACTGAAAGCATCTTAGATTTTTTTTTTTTTTTTTTTGAGACGGAGTCTCGCGCTGTGTCACCCAGGCTGGAGTGCAGTGGTGCGTTCTCGGCTCACTGCAAGCTCCGCCTCCCAGGTTCAGGCCATTCTCCTGCCTCAGCCTCCGAGTAGCTGGGACCACAGGCGCCCGCCACCACGCCCGGCTAGTTTTTTTGTATTTTTAGTAGAGACGGGGTTTCACCATGTTAGCCAGGATGGTCTCGATCTCCTGACCTCGTGATCCGCCCGCCTCGGCCTCCCAAAGTGCTGGGATTACAGGCTTGAGCCACCGCGCCCGGCCGCATCTTAGATTTTTAAAGAAAAGTTACTATATAAAAATGTCTTCTTTGCAACAAAATTAAAAAGGTAAAAATATAGGTAATAATATCTTTAATCCCCAACATCAAGTTGCCAGTCTATCTAAATATGCTAGAAACATAAAAATCATATTCTGAGGTAACAAAGTAGAAATGCAGGCACTCATTTTTAAGTATACAATTTGTTTTTATTTACAATACCCTATAAAAATGTAAATTTAGAAACTTTTATTTTCATTAATTAGAACAAAACAAAAAAGATAAAGCACAGTAAGGAAGAGATAATAATCAAGTATTCACTTGATTGGTTGTGAAGGGAAGGTAGGAAAGGCGTGTAGTGGAAATGGTCAGTAGATAACGGTAGAGGGAAGCTAGGTAACGTCACTGGGAAACAGCTGGTGGAGCCTGGGGTTACAGCATGGGAAGAAATGGAGATGGAGAACAAGGACAGCTGGTTTTAACAGAGGATCTTACTGTTGTACAATACATGTATGTGCAAAATGTTTATTCTCTTTAAATATCATAACCTGCCCCCCCCACCCCCCAACTACATTCGAAAAGGTAAGAACAGCAGAAAGATCAGGAAGGCCATGTAAAATTAATTCAAATTTAATTTTCTTCAGGGCTGTAATCACTAGGGGTCAAAACTCCTTAGTCTGGTTGATTGCTGAATGGGAGAGGAGTAAGTGAGAAAGATCATGGCAGGCTGGCCCTGCAATTATTCAAACCCAGGCCCCTGGCTGCCTGGGAACGGGACTTGGGTGAGATGAAGTAGTAAGGACAGCAGTTCTGCCCATGGTGTGGAGACTAAAAAGTAAAGCAGGCCAAACTGAGCTTCCATGGTTACAGCTGGAAGTTTCTATTCATGACACCAAATAAAAGTGGGCAAGAAGGAAGCATGGCTTACTGAAGTAGTCTCTGGAAGACAGGGCAAGTGTGCAAAAAGCCACACTGCCAAAGCAGGCTACTAGTGAGGACCATCCTGGGTGACTTCAAATGCACTTGAGGGAAAGGCTCAAGTACACTGTAGTTGTAGCAGGAAAAAGACATAACCATGTGCTATTTCCATTAAGGTGGACAGAAACTAAGGAAATAAAGGTGGGAAGAAGAAAAAGGACTTCTCAGCCTAGATTTGGGCATAAGCCAATTAAGAGTTCTGATTTTATTAAACGTGCTGCATACTCTTTATTTATGTTAAAACAAGTAGAACCCACCAAATTAATTACAAGATAGAACAGAAACAGATTAAAATACATCAGCTGGTTTGTGTTTAGAGGAAGTAATGAGACAACTAAATATTTTTCAATCTAAAATTCATTCTTTAAGGACCCTCTGAAGACCACATAAATACATTTATGGGGTGTGTGTGTGTATCTACGTGTGTGTGTATATCTTGATTTCTACTTAATTGGCTCTTCTATAGTCATATTAATATGGGGCAATGAAAAAACAACTTCAATAGGATGAGGGAAGGAATCCTTTGGCAGGCTACAATCTACTCTGAGCTGGAGTAGTGGTGGGATAAAGGGAGAGATTACACTTTTGTCTCTAGGGCAAAGAAAATGCAAAATTGAGAACTGAGTAAAAGTAGGACATGCAGAACTGTAACATAGAAGGTAAAGAAGAAACCAGCAGAAGTATCACCCAGCCAAATTTCATAGAGCAGTGGGGAAATATCTGACATTTAGAGAGACAACCCCTGTAAACAGGAATCGATCCCACAAGACTTTGCTTTGGGGAAAAAGCTACCTTCCCTCCCTCATTAAAAACACTCCATTGGTGATGGCAGCAGTGCAGGTGACAGCCAAAAGGAGGTACAGGACACATTTGGAGATCTTTTATCGTATCCCCTGAACTAGCCTAGGGGTAAAAGGAGAGAAAGGAAAATTGTATAAATGAGTTAAAACAAAAGGCAATCTTTCATATTACAGTTACATCTTTGTAAGACTTCTCATAACAAAACACCCGAGATACTTCTCTACCCTTAGCATTTAGTCATCTTTTATGAAGGCCCTGTTGTACCCAGTTCAGTGTTTTATATCTAACAGATAGACACAAATAGTTAATAAAAAATCAATGTCTTCCACCAAATTCAGTTTTATTCCCCCCTTCACCCCAATCATACCTTCTTTTTATTTATTTATTTTTTTGAGACAGGGTCTTGCTCTGTCACCCAGGCTGTAGTGCAGTGGCGCGATCTCAGCTCACTGCAATCTCTGCCTCCTGGGTTTAAATGATTTTCATACCTCAGCCTACTGAATAGCTGGGATTACAGGCATGCACCACCACACCTGGCTAATTTTTGTATTTTTTTAGTAGACAGGGTTTCACCATTTTGGTCAGGCTGGTCTGGAACTTCTGGCCTCAAGTGATCCACCCTCCTGGGTGTCCTAAAGTGCTAGGATTACAGGTGTGAGCCACCGCTCCCAGCCTCCCCACCATAACTTCTCAAGTCCCAGCTTTAGTGAGATGTGAAACTCTCCTGTTTCAAACTTACTGCAGTTTTGTCTCCAGCAAGTTCAATTTCTGCTGGTCAACATAGCGAGAAAAGAGGGACACTAGGTTTGTAGGTATAGAGATTGGCTTGGCCAAGGCTGCTTGGGGAATTCGTAGAAGTTCTCGTGTTGCCATGAACATCACCTCCGTCCTGACAGGGAAGACCCATAATAATATTATGAGACAAAAATTTAAAAGATTACCTCAAATAACTTAAAATAAGAGAAGAAACAGTCCACACTGACCACTGATTATTTTGCGTTGATTCTGTAGCAGGGTCTGAACTCTGTAGGTCTTCACCACGGCTCAGGAGGATAAGGAGCAGTGACAGGCCAAACTACGAGAGAAGACAGAGGGAATCAAACTCAACACTGCGTCTAGACCTCCTCCACCACTGTTAAAGGGATCCTGGCATCAGATGGGGAACGGCTCTAAATCAAAATGACCTCACCACTGTGCTTTTCTGTGAAACCAGGCAAAGATCAGACAAGCATGAGTTGAAAGGCTATGTCTCTCTCCAGGTTTTTTTCTGGGATAGCAGTGGCCAGGCGCAGCCAACAGAAACGGAAAGTCATGGTGTCCAACACGCCTCTCTGTTCCCCATGCTGAGGTTAACAGATGGTTTTTCCTTGCCATGGATAATGTAGAATTTGACTTTTCTCTTATTTATGAGAACTGAAATAGGCTAAAAAGGAAAGTCAATGAAGACCAACTTTGATACAGAAATTAAAATCAGGAAAAAAAAAGAAAAACCATTAAATACAGTAAGATATTTTGAATTAAGAAACAAGGTATAAACTGTAGGAAAATATACAAATAAGGACAACTGAAATAAACATGGTATAAAGGGAAACTTTTCATCAAAAAGCACATCTCTATCTGGAAATATAAAGTCTTAGAAAGAATGTTAATAAAAATCTAAAAAATAAAGAGAAAGGGTAAACAGACGTATATACCGTATCTATAATTAAAATTCAGAAACATGCTTTAGAGTATGAAATATATAAAAATGGTCAGGTGTGGTGGCTCATGCCTGTAATCCCAGCACTTTGGGAGGCCGAGGTGGGTGGATCACCTGAGGTGAGGAGTTTGAGACCAGCCTGACCAAAATGGTGAAATCCCATCTCTACTAAAAATAGAAAATTAGACAGGCATGGTGGCACATGCCTGTAATCCCAACTACTTGGGAGGCTGAGGCAGGAGAATTGCTCAAACCCGGGAAATGGAGGTTGCAGTGAGCCAAGATCACACCATTGCACTCCAGCCTGGGCAACACGAGTGGAACTCCGTCTTAAAAAAAAAAAAAAAAGTAATATATAAAAATGTGTTTTATTTAGTAGACAGTAAAATCAGGAAATGTAGTATTTGGGGCATAGGATAAAATTATGGGCCAGGCGCAGTGGCTCACACATGTAATCCCAGCACTTTGGGAGGCCAAAGCGGGTGGAGAGCGAGATCATCCTGGCTAACACAGTGAAACCCCGTCTCTACTAAACAACACAAAAAATTAGCTGGGCGTGGTGGCGGGTGCCTGTAGTCCCAGCTACTGGGGAGGCAGGAGAATGGTGTGAACCCAGGAGGTGGGGTTTGCAGTGAGCTGAGATCATGCCACTGCACTCCAGCCTGGGCGATAGAGGGAGACTCTGTCTCAAAAGAAAAAAAAAAATGAACAGGGGACTGGGCATGGGCATGGTGGCTCATGCCTGTAGTTCCAGCACTTTGGGAGGTGAAGGCAGGACTACTTGAGTCCAGGAGTTCAAGACCAGCCAGAGCAACATAGTGAGACCCTGTTTTTGCAAAAAATATAAAAATCAATTGGAGGCTGGGTAGGGTGGCTCACACCTGTAATCCCAGCCCTTTGGGAGGTTGAGGCAGGCTCATGTGAGGTCAGGAGTTCCGGACCAGCCTGGCCAACATGGTGAAACTCCGTCTCTGCTAAAAATACAAATATTAGCCCGGTGTGGTGGTGGGCACCTGTAATCCCAGCTACTTGGGGGGCTGAGGCAGGAGAATCGCTTGAACCTGGGAGGCAGGGGTTGCAGTGAGCCAACATATTACCACTGCACTCTGGCCTGGGTGATACAGCAAGGCTCTGTCTCAAAAAAAAAAAAAGTCAATTGGGCATGGTGGCACATGCTACTTAAGAGGCTGAGGTGGGAGGATCGATCACTTTGAGTCCAGAAAGTTGAGGCTGCAATGAGCTATGACTGTGCCACTGCACTGAAGCCTGGGTGACAGAGTGAGATCCTGTCTCAAAAAAGAAAATACAAATAGGGACAAGATCTAGGTTAAATATATGACTCATAGCTATAAATGGACCATAAAAGGAAGGCTGGCAGTACTGTGGGATTCCATCCCAACTTTCTAAGCTCACTCAGAGGACAGGTAACCTCACTTTTCTACAAAATTTCCCTTCATGGCCAGTTACAGTAGCTCATGCCTATAATCCCAACACTTTGGGAGGCCGAGGACGGCAGATAGAGACCAGCCTGGGCAACATGGCGAAACCCCACCTCTACAAAAAATACACAAAATTAGTTGGGCGTGGTGGCACGTGCCTGTAGTTCCATCTACTTGGAAGGCTGAGGTGCGAAGATGGCTTGAGCCCAGAAGGCAGAGGTTGCAGTGAGTCAAGATCTTGCCACTGCACTCTGGCCTGGGTGACAGAGCAGACCCTGATTAAAAAAAAAAAAATCCCTTTTCATGTTATTCTCAGAAAAAAACTACTACTGCCTTTACTAAAATTAAAACTAAGAGACCAAATAACAGAAAGGCACATTCCTGATCACTCCAGAACCCCATCTAATGTCCCCGGAGGCACTGTCACTTCTTCTGCCTCTGATATACCACCCTTTAGTGTCATGCTTTGGCAGGTTTTCAGGTGCAAAGGAGCAAGAGGCCTTGAGACCACTTTTTCATCTCTACTATACATAGAATGGCCCTTAATGAGTAACTACTATGTACCAGGTATTATATCGAAGCACTTACAACTGTTATCTCATTTAAGTACCAGGACAACTCTATGAAGTCTAATCATCACCTCCATCTTATAGACCAGGAAACTGATTCAGCAATGTGGTATCATCTGTCCAAGGTCACAAAGCTAGACAGTAGCAGGCAAGGACTAAAAATTCATATTCTTCACTTCATATAATGCTTCTCCTAGGAATCTCTGAATCTTTAACCTGATGCAAATAAAGTATGAAATGGATGATTCTACTATGACAGAGACTGCTAAATGCCTACCTAATATGCCTTCCTACCCATTATCAGAACTCTTATGTGTCATGACAATGGCACAAACTAGAAGGTATTTTCTAGCCTTCCCTGCACTTAGGTGTGGCCATGTGACAATGTCCTGGCTATTAACAGTAAGTAGAAGTTTTTGGTTAGAACTCCTGGAAAAAGTCTCAATAAGGAAGATGGGCAGCTGGTCCACACCTTTTTGCCCTCCAAAATCCATCCATCCTTCTTGATGTAAAGCTGAATCTTGAATTCCACAGCCATCTTGGACCATGAGGAATAATGAACATGGAAGCCACTGCTAAGAATGGCAGAGGAAAAAAAGTGAAAAAGCCTGGATCCCTGATGACTGTGGAGCTACTAAATCAAATTTATTTCACACCAGACACATAAAATCCTATTTTGTTGAAACCACTGTTATTTCTAGCCTCTGTTACTAGGAGCTTAATGTAACTCTTGACTGAAAGAAGCCTTTTTCACAAGTTGCTAGAGATACAGCAGCCATTATTTTAATCTATAATGCAAATTAAGACACTTCACAAGTTCAGGGACTGAAGAGGGCAAGATCACCTTGTTCTGGAGCACAGCAGTGAGGTGAGGATTGGAGGGTGCTGGTGTAGCTGCACTTTGAGGTAGGTTCATTAGCTGTTGCAAAAGGCTGGTGATAGTCACTGATGGAAGATGATAGAGGAGGAGAGAGAAGGGACTCAGTAAGCATGGCAGCACCTACAAAAAATAAATAAAAGCATTATATCCTGGCATGTGTTACTTCAGTTACCCTCCATCAGGGGCATGGATGGAAGGATGCTCATTTGCATATTCAACCACTTAAGGCACAAGTCTGGCAGATATGACTAGAGTCTTAACAATGACTTCTAAGCTATCTACTGAGAACTTTTTCATCTCAAAACACCACGACTTGTGTGAACCAAGGGTGTAAAAAAAAATCACTCGCAAATACATACCGAGAGTTATGCTAAAACATCAATATTTTAACTCATCCCATAAATATTCTTAAATGCTTACACTCTGCCAGGCCCCATGGGCTAAAAACAAATGGCAAACAGGACACAGAACCTCAGGGATCTAAAGTACAGCGGAGGAGATATGGGTTAATTGGCAATTTCAATATACTGTGAGAAGCACTCTAAGATAGGTTAAAGGCCAAGCAGAAGAGCACTTCAGGCCAGGAGTTCAAGACTAGTCTGGACAATGTAGTGAGACTTCATCTCTACAACAAATAAAAAAATTTCACCTGTAGTCCCCAGCTACTCAGTAGGCTGAGGTGGTAGGTTTGCTTGAGTCTAGGAGTTCAAGGTTACATTGAACTATGAATGCACCACCACATTCCAGCTTGGGTGACAGGGTGAGACCCACCCTGTCTCAAAAGAAGTGTTTTCAGTGGCCGGGCACGGTGGCTCAAGCCTGTAATCCCAGCACTTTGGGAGGCCGAGACAGGAGGATCACGAAGTCAGGAGATCGAGACCATCCTGGCTAACATGGTGAAACCCCGTCTCTACTAAAAATACAAAAAAATTAGCCGGGTGCAGTGGCGGGCGCCTGTAGTCCCAGCTACACAGGAGGCTGAGGCAGGAGAATGGCGTGAACCTGGGAGGTGGAGCTTGCAGTGAGCCAAGATTGCGCCACTGCACTCCAGCCTGGGCAACAGAGCAAGACTCCGTCTCAAAAAAAAAAGAAGTGTTTTCAGATTTAATTGTATTTTCTCTTATTCTTATAAAAGCTCAATGAGGAAGAAGAGAAATAATTAGCCAATTTTTATAGATTTTTAGAGAATCTATAAAGTGATGAGAAACTCAGTGTTTGGAGTTACACAGCCAGCAGCTAGAGCCAGAACCCAAGGCTGTTGAATTCCAGTCTTCTAGTCATTTATTTCTTTTGTCATGTAGCCAACTGGAAAGTTAAAATACAGAACTATTAATATAAATAACTAGGTTATAACACAACAAAGGAAATCAAGAGTGCTTCCAGACAATCAATGCCCACGGTATAAAGTGATGGTTGGTTTTACTTTAAATGGCACCCGCAAATGGGGAGTAAAATATTTTTTGTGGTCTACTACTATAAATAAAAAAAGCTTTTATTATGGTCATTTTAAAACATACACGAAAATACAAACAGCAGCATAATGACATTGATGTACTCACCACCCAATTTCAACGTCAACCAAACAACATTTTGCCAATCTTATTAAATCCATATTCCTCCTGTATCATATCATTTCATCCCAAAATACATCAGTTTGTATTTCTAACAAAATCTCTCACAATATCATACCTAACAAAATAAATAATAATTTTTTTTCATAGAACATTTCTCAGGAAATAATTTTAAAATATCATCTAGTGTCTGTTCCAAATCCAAATTCCCCCAAATGCCTTTAAAAATGTCTTTTAGCAGCTGAACTTTGTATTAGAACCATTATTGTGCTAATTATGGTTCAAACAAGATCCACACATTGCATTTGCCTGGTAAGGTTTTTAAAATCTCTCTAACAGGTCCTCTGCCACTGGCCCTTTTCTCTTGTTATTTAACTGTTAAAGAAACTGGGTCATTTGTTCTGTAGCTTGAATTTGGCAAACTGCATGTTGGCAGTATCACTTAGCAGGTTCTGCTATCCTTTGTTTCCCTCCTAAACGGATAGTTAGAATAACAGGTTTATTTGATTCAGGTTCAGTAGGGTGTGGGAGGGACATGTGAGAAAATGTCATGGATAGAACTTGTGTGTTTTCCATTGCATTATGTCAAGAAGAGCTAGGTATGGTGGCTCATGCCCATAATCCCTGCATTTTAGGAAGCAGAGATGGGAAGATTGCTTGAGCCCAGGAGCTTGAGACAAGCCTGGAAACATAGGAAGACTCTGTTTCCTTTTTTTTTTTTTTTTTTTTTTTAAAAAAAAGGCACAGTGCTTGGTTGTCCCACTCTTAGAGGTGTTAAGAGTTCATCAGCGGGTTCACGTGTTGCCAGGCTGCTCCAACCACTGTAAAGTTCCCCATCCACTTTTTACCTAATGCTTTTAGCAGCCAGTAATGAGCACTGTCTAGATTGACTGCTTTTCCATTGAGGTTTGTGAAAACCGTTATTTTCTAATTTTATCATTTCTTTTGTATTTATTAGCGAAAATTCTTCTACAAAGAAGAACTTTGTATTATCAACTGTCTGATTACCATGACATTTGGTTTTAATGGAAAGGCAGGATAAATGCTTTTCTTTTCCTTTATTTACCAATTTTCTGAATAGTGAGTTGATGGTCTAGTAGTCTCCAAAGGAGATCAATATATGCTTAAACATTATTAACTCATTAAATATATTTGATATATTTCAATCTACTGCTGTAATTGTTCTTTCTGATGAAAATTATTCCACTTTTGGCCAATGTGAGTCCCTTGAAATTAGTTTGTGCATCCTTTAGACAGGACCCTAGTAATCTATTAACTTCTTGCTTTCTGGCACAATATATTCCAGGATATCTTGTACATTTCATGATTCAGACCTAGAACCAGCTATTACTTCAAGAAAATGGTATTTAGAGATATGGTTTATTACTCCTTAAAACATACAGGTAAAACATACAGAACTAGGTGCTGTATTTCTAGGAGGTAAAATAGTGCCTGGCACATAGAAGTATTCAGCAAATATCTCCCAAACTTGTTTCCACAGAAGAGCTCTGGTGGGATTACAAGTGCCCATTACACTGCATACAATTTACATGCTCTAAGGTAGCTGTTACTTTTTTAGTCTGGTCTTCTATTTTCTAGGATAAACCTCAAATACTGGAACTTTTCCCCAACTCATTTTTCATTTGTGGAATCTTTTTTTTTTTTTTTTTTTTTTTTTTTAGCTGGGACCATAGGCATACACTACTGTGTCCGGCTCAGTTTTTTGTTTTTTTTTTTTTCCTCTAGTTTTAGTAGAGACAGGTTTTCACCATGTTGCCCCAGGCTGGTCTTGAACTCTTGGCCTCAAGTGATCCACTTGCCTCAGCCTCCCAAAGTGTTGGGATTATAGGTGTAAGCCACTGTGCCCAGCCAAATCTTTTAAATATATACTTGTCCCAACCCACTTCACTGCTTTCAATGAGACCTAAACTTCTCTTTCATTTCTTCTGCAGATGCTAACATTTCAAGGATCTATGAAGGAATAGTTTCCCTTTTGTAGCATACCATTTAGAAGGTATTCTGGTGTTCTGTGTTTTCTGGGGACTCATTACTTAGATGGTTATTACTCAACTTGTAGTCTATAACAGGTTCACTCTCATATATTTCACTACTCTGAATCTTGCACTAATATTCATCCTTTGTCCTACTTTTATCAATTTCTTATTTTGAACTTCTTAAGACTATTCTAAATTTTGCTCATCTTTCAGGTGTGCTATGACAAGGATAAGGAGAGAAAAACTCTAACCAAGAATTAACTTGCACATGTGATAACCATGTTAAAATTCCAGCCCAGTTTAGATCATGATAAAAATTATTTAAGGGGCTGGCTCGGGTTGGACGCAGTGGCTCAAGCCTGTAATCCTAGCACTTTGGGAGGCCAAGGCAAGAGGACTGCATGAGTCCAGGAGTTTGAGACCAGTCTGGGCAACGTGGCAAAACCCCGTCTCTACAAAAGGTAAAAAAATTAGCCGAGCATGGTGGCGCATGCCTGTAGTCCCAGCTACTCAGGAGGTGGGAGAATCACCTGAGCCTGGGACACAGAGGTTGCAGTGAGCCAAGATGACACCATTGCACTCCTGCCTGTGTGACAGAGCAAAACTCTGTCTCAAAAAAAAAAAAAAAGAAACCAAAAGGGGACTAGCTCAACTGCTGTGGGATACCATTTAACTAAGTCTACAGGCTAATGTTAAGCTACTGATAACAGACCAATAATGATACTTTATATCTAGCAAAGTAACCAAGACTAAAAGTTTTCAAACTTCAGTGAACATCAGATTCAGTTGGAGACTAAGATACAAAAACCCTAATCCTTCTGTAAATTCTGATTCAGCAGTTTGGGGTGGAACTGACTTATCTACACAAGTAATTCTGATACAGACCACATCTTCACAACTATGTCAAGTAAGAGGGAATTGTTGTTTTTCTCATGTTTAGAAACGTAGTCTGTTATGGGATTAAAAATATAGGCCTGAAATACTAAAGGTTTTGTTTTAAATAATCAAATCACACGGCCAAAGATTAGACAAAAATACAAAAGGGAAGGAGAGGAAAATAAGTTTGCATTCTAGAAATCTTATCAGTTATAAAGACTCAAAGGCAAGATGTCCCATCTTGCATAGTCACCTCATCTTGTGCATCCTTCTTGATAAGGAAAGGGAGGTTCCTGGCTGTTGTCATGAGAATGTCAGCTGCTTGCTCTGTGGAGAGGAAAGGAAGAATACGGGCAACCATTCTCTTCCCTTTTCGGATACACATGATCTGTACAAAGTGGTCATCACTAGGCCTGCAACGGAAGAAAAATGCCAACTTAGGTCAGCAAGAACAATTAAGAAACCCTCATTTTTTTCCTCTTAGATGTTACTGAATGAATATACTGCATTCATTTTCATTCTACAATAAAATAAATTAGTAGGAATTACTTCTCCAAATCTCAACCAAATAAAAAGTAAATTTTCAGGTTTTACAAATGTAGAAAATCATCATTTCACAAATTATATGGTTAAAAAAAAACTTGGCCAACTGTATGCACTAATTTCCTTAACTTTTTTTCTTTTTTTTTTTCTCTCTTTTTTTTTTTTTTTTGAGACAATGTCTCACTTTGTTACCCAGGCTGGAGTGCAGTGGCGCTGTCTTGGCTCACTGCAGCCTCCACCTCTTGGATTCAAGTGATTCTCCTGCCTCAGCCTCCCAAGCAGCTGGGACAATAGATGCCTGCCACCATGACCAGCTGATTTTTGTATTTTTCTAGAGACAGGGTTTCACCATGTTGGCCAGGCTGGTCTCTGAATTCCTGACCTCAAGTGATCCACCCCCTCAGGGTCCCAAAGTGCTTGGCCTCCCTCTCTTAACTTTTAAGTAACCATACAAATAACATAGGTTAACAGAGCAATAGCTTTAAAAAAAAAAAAAAGAAAAAGAAAAACATTCATCAACTCAGAGTTAATTAGTGTTACCGCCGGGCGCGGTGGCTCAAGCCTGTAATCCCAGCACTTTGGGAGGCCGAGACGGGCGGATCACGAGGTCAGGAGATCGAGACCATCCTGGCTGACACGGTGAAACCCCGTCTCTACTAAAAAAATACAAAAAACTAGCCGGGCGAGGTGGCGGGCGCCTGTACTCCCAGCTACTCGGGAGGCTGAGGCAGGAGAATGGCGTGAACCCGGGAGGCGGAGCTTGCAGTGAGCTGAGATCCGGCCACTGCACTCCAGCCTGGGCGACAGAGCGAGACTCCCTCTCAAAAAAAAAAAAAAAAAATTAGTGTTACCATTTTAAACAACATTTTGCTTTGTATTACATATTTTTTCTTTCATAGAACAATGGGCTCATAGAATGCATATGGTTTTGTACCTTGACTTTTTTCACTCAACAACTTATTTCTATGTCAATAAATATATTTCAACCACATACATTTTAATGGCTAGATAACATTCCAATCTATGGATAAACCATTTATTCAACCAGTTCCCTGTCAGCCTAACTCCAGACAAGGTGTGTTGAAAAGGAAGTGCTTATTCTTTTTTCTTTTTTTTTGAGACAGAGTCTCACTCTGTTGCCCAGGCTGGAGTGCAGTGGCGCAATCTCAGCTCACTGCAAGCTCCGCCTCCCGGGTTCACGCCATTCTCCTGCCTCAGCCTCCCGAGTAGCTGGGACTACAGGCGCCCGCCACCGCGCCCGGCTAATTTTTTGTATTTTTAGTAGAAACGGGGTTTCACCGTGGTCTCAATCTCCTGACCTTGTGATCCGCCCGCCTCGGCCTCCCAAAGTGCTGGGATTACAGGCGTGAGCCACCGTGCCCAGCGGAAGTGCTTATTCTTATGTTTGGTTTTGTGTATGTCCTGGCTTAGAAGGATCAGCGATTCTCTTGAACGGGTAAAAGGACAGGGAGTTATTAGAAGTTGTAGTTCTCTTGAATATATCAAATAAGTATTTAGGATTTACAGAACATTTAACATGAGCAAGATTCTTTTGCAGATAATGGGGTAGGAGAGGGATTCCTCATTGGAAGACTGAATGGTTTCAACAGGATATAAATATTTTGTGGAAATCCCAGGAAGTATAAATGTTTGTATATCTGATCTTAATAATAATAAAGATTACAAGGTTAAACATGCTAGTAATCATAAATCAGGTGCAATCTGTAAGCACAAAAACAAGAACCCAATAATGTTATCCACTATATCTCTAGCCCCTAGCACTGTCCCTGGAAGATACTATGTATTTGTTGAATGATAAATTCAGGATAAAGAGGTTTTTCTTCTTTCCTCACTGGAAAAGATAATTCATATTTTAAATAAAGTGGCATTTGAGTTAGGCTAAAAGGATAGATTCTGAGCTTACAGAGATGGTAGGGAGTGTACCTAAGAAGCAGAAATGTATGAAGTCCAGTTATGACAGAGGAAGGAGTCCAGTTAGTTTAATGTTTTCCTCAAAGTGCATAATGCTTACCTCTCTTGTCCAGGCAATTTCCCCCTCAAGTTGTCATACATGCTACAAATTTTGTGCTTTCTCTCATCCATTAGGGCAGGTCGCTCTTCTTCTAGACATAGGAGATAACGTCTTTCATAGTCCTCCACATCAAGGAGTAAGCTGTAGGTCTAAGAAGGGAGACAAAAGCAGGCCACAGCATGCTGGGTCAGAACCAGAGTATTAGTTAAACAATTTCACTGTTTAGGACTGACTACTAGAAAAAGACAAAAGAATACAAACTTATTATAGAAAGACTGAGATTTTTTTTTAATGTGGAAAACCATATGAAATAACTTAAAAAGTTCCTCAAACCACCATTCTTTGTCTCTCTCTGACCTCCATTCTACCAGGCAAAGATATTAAAATAGTCCGGGCACGGTGGCTCATGCCTGTAATCCCAGCACTTTGGGAGGCCGAGATGGGCAGATCACCTGAGGTTGGGAGTTTAAGATCAGCCTGAACAACATGGAGAAACCCCGTCTCTACTAAAAATACAAAATTAGCCGGGTGTAGTGGCAAATGCCTGTAATCCCAGCTATGCGGGTGGCTGAGGCAGGACAATTACTTGAACCCCGTAGGCGGAGGTTGTGGTGAGCCAAGATCTCGCCATTGCACTTCAGCCTGGGCAACAAGAGTGAAACTCTGTCTCAAAAAAAAAAAAAAGATAGTAAAATAATTACACTTTCCTTGACCAGACTGGCCAACATGGTAAAACCCCATCTCTACTAAAAACACAAAAAATTAGTCGGGTGAGGTAGCCTGCACCTGTAATCCCAACTACTTAAGAGGCTAAGGCAGGAGAATCGCTTGAACCCAGGAGGTGGTGGTTGCAGTGAGCTGAGATCACACCACTGCACTCCAGCCTGGGCGACAGAGTGAGACTCTGTCTCAAAAAGGAAAAAAAAAAAGGCAATCCAAAGAGAAAACTACTACTATCATCTCCATTTTTACAGATAAAGAAACTGAGCGTAGAAAGGTTAAATAACGTGCCTTAAGTTACAGACTCAGAAATGGAAAAGACATGATTTGCAGCTTGGTTCTAGAGTCCATGCTTTTAACCACTATGGTGTATGGCCTTACAATGTGGTGTTTACATTTTACAAATCAACTATTAATATCCATTAGTTTCCTCAGCACCCAGAATAGTGCCAGTAAATATCTGTGAACTAAATTAATCCATAGGTAGGACAATGTAATTTTTATTCCCATTTTATCAGGCTTAGAGAGGTGACTTGCCCAAAGACACTCAGCTATTAACTGAATAAGCTTGGACAAAAACCCAGTACACTTCCAACTTTAACTGCAGTGTTCTTTCTATGATGCCAATAGGTGAAACATAACATAATCCTTTCCAGAGTTATCTGGTACACAACAGTCACTTACCAAGAATATATTCATGAATTAAAACCAAAGAACACTGATTGATTGCTCACTGTTTCAGTTCTAGTGTATACATACATGTGACCGTTCCATATTTGAAACTAACTACAGCAACAAATTCTAAACTTACTTTCTCAATTATGACAAGGGTTTTTCTCCTCTTGTCTCGAACTTGTTTTTCTTTTGTCTCCTAAAAAAGAGAAGACTATTCAATGCAAATTCTTTACCTTTGTCAAAATAATTTACCAAGTGTGCATCTGTAGGTTCATTTGTGACAGTACTTTGAGAAGATAATTGAGTCTCTGAAAGTTAATCTAAAACAACCCTAGTATGAACAAAGGTCAAAGCTGACTTAACCCACAAACTATTAAATTGCATTCATAGGTAGGCAAGGGGTAATCTTAGTAGAGGATAAGGAAATCATATGAAATATGAAAATCTTGTTTTTTATTTTTAAACTTTAATTTTATGTTCAAGGGTACACGTGCAGGTTATAGGGTACATGTGTTTGTTACACAGGTAAACTTGTGTTATGGGGGTTGTACAAATTCTTTCATCACCCAGGTACTAAGCCTCGTACCCCAAAATTATTTTTTCTGATCCTCTTTCTGAAAATCTTAAAATACATAGAAAATGATAATTTTTTAAAACATCAAACTGGAGTAAACACATGCTGTTTGCAGCCAGAGCTACCCAGTCCAAAGACTCCTGCCACCCTAGTCCCTGCCTGGCTGCCTTAGAAATGAAGGTGTTAATATTGCAGCACATCTGTGGAAAACTAGAATGCATGACAAGGTAGGAGGTCCCAGGTTAGACTATAAACAACTCTACCATGCCCGATCTCATTCCATGGTGGCCCTGCCAAAAGAAATGGTCACAAATCAGATGTTCTTAAACAGACAGTTGTGTTGACACTTACATCATCCTCACTCCGAGATGTCACAACAGCATCAATCATTTTTCGGGGATTATTCACACTAGAAACAGTAAGCTTTCCCAAAGAGCCCTCAAATTGCACTGCAAAGACAAAAAAAAAAAAAAAATCCAACAAAATAAAAAGTCAGCAATGCAGGCAGGCAGTGTTCAAATAAGATTTTTACTTTCCTCTGTACCTTACTCATAGTCTAATAACTTACTGCAAAAGTCAATGTGTTATTTAGGCCGGGTGTGGTAACTCACACCTATTATCCCAGCACTTTGGGAGGCCGAGGTGGGTGGGTCACTTGAGGCCAGGAGTCCGAGACCAGCCCGGCCAACATGGCGAAACCCCGTCTCTACTAAAAGTACAAAAATTAGCTGGATGTCGTGGTACACGCCTGTAATCCCAGCTACTCAGGAGGGTGAGACATGAGAGTCGCTTGAGCCCAGGAGGTGGAGGTTGCAGCGAGCTGAGATGGCACTAATGCACTCCAGCCTGGGCAACAGAGTAAGGCTCTTTCTCAAAAAAAAAAAAAAAAAAAAAAAGGGTCAATGTGTTATTTAAAGCAACCCCTCATCAAAATCTATCCTTTCTCTCTTTTTTTGTTACAATAATTATCACAATAAAAATCTAAAGTATTTCCCCCTTATTTTAGGGGTACTGAAAATTAGAATACATTTAAAAAATCATGAAATCTCAAGTAGAAAAGGACCTGAAAAGGCACATGTCAAAGCGTTCAGTCCAGGCTTGAATAAAGGCTGAGTTTTGCATTTATTAAGGACAATGGTACTTTAAAATCACTTTGAAATGTCTTTACATATCCTTCCACATATACACTTGTCTATATTTAATCAGCGGCTTCTCAAATTTCTTTTATTATGGGCATCTTTCTTATGAGGACCTTACCTGGCTTATAGGCGTGCTCCAGTTTGGCCACCTGAGGGGTGATAAGCTTGGTGCGCTCCTTCTTAGGGCCATCACCTTGTATTTCTTCAGCAGCTGACAGTTTCTCCAGTTTTTCAAAGTAATTCTACCATGAGAGGATGATTTCGGTTGTAACATAAGCACAGAACACGACTGTTGTTTACCATCAAATAATTTATGCCAGTGACAGTAACACAAGTTCAGTTCTAGAAATGTACTGATAGTGAGTAGTGCAAGAGGCTAAGTATCTCAAAAGAAAATTTTACAAATATTTAATTGTACCAATATTTAAATGAATACCCTTACCAGTGTAGGGGACCAAACTATTATCCTCAAAACTAGCACAGAGTATTTACCTGGTAATAAAAATCATCCAGGTAGGGATCAGTGCTTTGCAGTTGCATCATCTGGATTTTGGAGACCCAATCCTTTTCCCGCTGCAACATGAGATTGGCATATGGATCCTTTCGGAGATGATCTTGATGACTGCTCCGGTGACTTCCTCTATCTCCTGCACCATTGAGATTCCGATGCTGACTGAAAAACATACACCACATTCACTCCAAGTGGGCAAATTAATTACGCTTTTTAACACAGAGGAATAAATGAGGCCAATTTTTTTTTTTTTAAAGATTCCCCTTGCTTTTCTTAAAAGGGGAGTGAAAAAGAACTAAGTTTTAATAGAATTTAAGAGGAAAGAGCTATGTAATAAATAATCAAGAAATAAAACTAAGATCTGAGTACCTTTCCATATGCTAAGCATATTCACCTGTGGACTTTTGTATAAGCTCTAGAATAACTCTGTGAGGTAGGTAGTTTTCTCTTCCCCACTTAAGACAACAAACCGACGCCAAAGAGAGATCAAGTAACTTGTCCAAAGCCATACATCTAGTGGTGGACTAAGGGATTTTGACACAGGCGATTTAGCTCTGAAGTCTACATAAATATTTTAAACTCATTAAAAATCACGAAATATTTCAAATTCAGAGAAAAAGCCCAGCAAATACTATAATAAATATCCATTTACCCATCATCTAGAGCTAATAGAAAAAAATGTATTTGGTTGAATTTGCTTCAAATATTTTAAAGTAATATTAAATTAACACAGTGTTACACTGACAGAGGCCCTGTTGTACCCCTCTAGACCCAGTTTCCAGCTTCTCTTCCTTCATAGAGGAACCACTATCATGCCTTGGTATGTATCCTCCCTGAAATGTTTTTGTACGTTTATTACTTGTGTGTCTGTGTTTAAATATTACACAGTATTATTCTGTGTGCCTTTTAGTTTTACATAAATGGTACATGTAATTCCGTTCCTTGCTTCTTTACTCAATATTATGCTTTTCATATTTACATGTTGATAATACATTCAGGTTTACGGATACGAAGTAAACTTACAAAAAAAACAAACAACTAAATAGCATGTTGTTACACTGTCAAAATTAAAAGCTGAATTAAGAAGCCATAAAGGAGTTGGATGAGTACTTACTTTCTATTCTGTTGCTGTCTCTGATACAAGAGTCGACGGTGCTGTGGATGAAGGTGAGTTGTGTCCGGTCTAAACACTGGGGCCTGAGATCTAAGAAAAATGGAACAGAGGTTCTCAGCTTGGTCATCCTGATGATTTGAAATTTTAAAGAATGTTGTCAGTACAGGATAACTTCATACAGGTTAACTTAAGGGACTACAAAAGTCTATTCGGGCTGGGTGCAGTGTGTAATCCCAGCACTTTGGGAGGCCAAGGCGGGTGGAACACTTGAGGTCAGGAGCTCAAGACCAGCCTGGCCAACATGGTGAAACCCTGTCTTTATTAAAAATACAAAAATTAGCTGGGTGTGGTAGCAGGCGCCTGCAGTTCCAGCTACTTGGAAGGCTGAGGCAGTAGAATCGCTTGAGCCTAGGTGGCAGAGTTTGCAGTGAGCTGATATCGTGTGGGTCACTGCACTCCAGCCTGGGAGGCAGAGTGAGACTCTGTCTCAAAAAAATAAAAAAATAAAAAAGTCTATTCTAAGGAGACCTTTTAGAAGCAAAAGATAGTCATATTTTTACATATCTTCCACAAAGACCAAGTTCTAAAAGGGTGATCATGAAATCTGAGTGAATTAGGAGTAAAGCAGTATAATTCTTTTTCTCTTTGCTTTTAACTGTTTAACAGAAGTCTCTAAGTAGGTTTAACATACTCAGTTTCAACTATGTGGGAATATTATTAAAGATATATGTGTGATAGTTAATATGACTAGGCCTTAGTACCCAGTTATTTGGTCAAACACTGCTTAGATGTTGCTGTGAGGGTATTTTGTAAAGATGTGATTAACATTTATAACAAACTAAAGTTTCCCAGAAGAAGGAATTCTGCCTCAAGAGTGGAACACAAAAATCCTGCTTGAGTGCCTTGACTGCTGACCTGCTATACTTATTTCAAACTCAAGACTGCAACTTGAGCTTTTAAAAACTGTTTCTTGCCTGCTGGTCTGTCTTACGGATTTCGAACTTGTCAGTCTCTACAATCACATGAGCCGATTTCTTAAAATAAAACTTGCTCACATGAACATTCTTGCTCTCTTTCCTCTACTGGTTCTCAGGTGTCTCTTGAAAATCCTGACTGCCACAATACGATATGTAATAAAACACAACTTCACCGAAACAGGAACTTGAACCCCTTTTGTTATAAAACCAGAGGATAAAAGCAAACAACTTAGCTAGTGTGAAGATTAGCTGACTTTTCAGCATCTGTCGCTCTATTCCATACCTTCTGGTAATGTGAGAAAAATGTGATTCACAAGAAAGCCTGGAGATTGTCAAACATTTCCATGTTTGTCAACCTGAGGATCCAATAACATCTTAAAATTTATTAGTTAGCAAATATCAAGAGACTTATAAAACTACACATCCACAATCAAGAGACTTGGCTGATAATTGATAAATAGTGGCATTGATTTTGTATACCTTAGGTTTTGCAGGTGGGGTCCTGGGCCAGGAGGGTGCTGCTGTGGAGGTGGTGTAGCGGAGGGTGGAGCACTAAAGAAGGCACGGAAGCCTGGTGCTGGGGGAAGCATCTGCCCAACTCGCCCTTGTAGCAACTTGGGATTCATGGCAGCAAGTGGACTACCAACAAATCCAGGCACCCGTGCAAACTGGCTGGGAGACATCCGTCCAGGCTGTAGCTACAAAGAGGAAAATCTTAGATTTAGACAATTAGCAAGTCCCTTTGCTTTTGTCTACAGAAAGGTGAATACTGTTTCCATCAATAACTTTATTTGAAAAAGTAAAAGCAAAAATAAGAGTAGTGATTAACAGCAAAAAAGGGGCTACCATCTAATGAACTTTAGGAAAGTAGGAGAGTTCTTTATGAGTAGGGTTAATCACAGGCTTACCTGTGCTCCTCCAAGAAGCTGTGCTCTCTGGAGGGGGCTGAGAACAGGAGGAACACTAGGAGGAAAAGGGTGACCCAGGAGGGAAGAGTTCTAAGATAAAAAAAAAAAAAAAAAAAAAAAAAGAATATGCTATAAAACAGGGGGCACATCAATATAATAATAAGGAAACTCAGCAGAAATGCAGTATAAACTTGGGTATAATAACTCTCAAATTACAGAGTCAAGTTCTGGAATATAAAAAAAGAGTAACGCTAGGAATTACAAAAACACCATGACCATGTGACATGAAAAAGAAAGCAGTAGAATGTGGGACTGAAACGGTAGGAACCAGATGATCACAATCAGTTTAGATTTTTGAAGATAAGAAAAGAGTTGATGTAAGAAACAACTGTCCTCTGACCTTGGGACAATTGGATCCAGAAATTTAAGGAGATTATAAAAAATAGGTATAATTTAGGAGATGTCAGCAAATCTAAATACTGGCAGTGATCATACAAATAGCGATCAGAAAATACATACTGCACATTTTTGTGAGGCTTAAAGTGACATACCGGGACACTGCAGAGCTGGTTTGGAGACATCCTCTCACCATAGGGAGCAGGATAACGAGGTGGCATTGGGGGCCGAACATGGACAGGCTTCGGACACAGAATCTATCAGGACAAACATATATACAACTACACTCAATGAAATCAGTTTTTCTTCCACCTACACTCCCTCCCCTCAAGTACTGGTAGAGACACAGAACTCAATGCAAAGCCCTACTTCTAAGCAAATTGCTATGGCTACAGGTTCAAATACAGAACCTTGGGCCACTTTCTCTCACAAATCAAGTACAGTGTCAGCATTAACTGAGGAAGATTTAGCTAATTCTCCAGTTATCCCCACCCTTCCATGCTGTCTGAGGGAGATACCAGCAGATATTCTGACTTGCAAATTCTCTCCAAGAGGATATATTTTGGTAGCACTGAGGGAGAAGGAATGATAAGAAAGCTGGAGGATTAACTAAGTCCTATTCTGAAGCCCCTGTGATATGGCCGCCATGCTCAGCACTTTTGTGATACATTGTGACTCCACCATTTCATAGGATGTTGAGCCTAACTAGGCCATACCAACACCACCCTCCCCCCATACCTTCCAAATTGGCCTTCCTTTTCAGCTGCTGGTTTCAGGTGGAGGAAAGTCTATGGAACAGGACTGCACAGGCTCTAGGGAAAGCAGGGATATCTTAAAGGTAAAAAGGGATGTGGACAATGCTGTGTGTTCCCACTCCCCCCAGCTTTCAGTTATCTCTCTGACAATGTTTTGGGCAGCCAGCAAAACACTTTAAAAAGGATATATGTGCTAAATGTGGCTAACTACCATTTTTTCTCCCCCAATTAAAAGGCAGCAGCAATAGCAGCAGCAAAGGGTATCAGGGAATGTGTCTCTTATTTGTACTAATTTATCCTCTAACTAGCTATTTTTCTTTCTAATCTAATGCCTACCCAAAATTTCCACCCTCCACCCAACATCACCAATTTTCCAAATAATTTTGCCCAGATTCCCAATATCCTGGGCTGTGTGCTTGTTAATGAGAGGTACCTGTTGGGTGAAGCTGGGTACAGCCATCTGTTTAGGTGGGGTGCCTATGGGGACAGCTCTAACAGGAGGACTGCCAATGATAGGTGAAGTTGACCGCCTTGGTAATGCACGTTCAGAAAGGTCCCGATCATCTTCTGGACCCTGGGGGGGCCTCTGAGGCAAGGCATATTCTAATACAGACACTGTAGGCATTTCCTAATTGAGGAAGTGGTAAAATAAAATAGAAATTAACTAACTTGATATGTTTTAGTAATCTCTACAGATGCCAAAAACACCTTAAGAAATTTTTAAACTTTATTTTTAATTCACATATAGTAAAATTTACTTTTTGGTATATGGTTCTCTGAGTTTGGTAAGTAAGTGGCTCTTCATGCCTGAAATCCCAGAGCTTTGGGAGGCTGAGGTGGGAGGCTCACTTGAAGCCAGGAGTTTGAGACTAGCCTGGGTAACACAGCGAGACTTCATTTGTACAAAAATAAAAAAACTTAGCCAGGCATGGTGGCATGTGCCTGTAGTCTCAGCTGCTCAAGAGGCCGAGGTGGGAGGATCACTTGAGCCCAGGAGTTCAAGGTTACAGAGAGCTATGACTGTACCAGTGCCTAGCCTGGTTGACACAGCAAGACCTGGTCTCAAAAAAAAAAAAGAGAGCGAGCAAGAACAGCTGTATCGCTCCCCACAAATTCCACTGTATTGTTCCTTTGCAGTTAACTCCTCCTGCCATGCCCAACCACTAGTAAACACTGATGACTTCTCTGTCTATAGTTTTGCATAGAAGTGACTTTTTTTTTTTTTTTTTTTTTTTTTTGAGAGGGAGTCTGCACTGTCGCTGAGCTGGAGTCACCAGTGGCGGATCTCAGCTCACTGCAAGCTCCGCCCTCCCAGGTTTCACGCCATTCTCCTGCCTCAGCCTCCCTGCTTCTGGGACTACAAGCGCTCCCGCCACCGCCCGGCTATTTTTTGTATTTTTAGTAGAGCCAGGTTTTCACTGTGTTAGCCAGGATGGTCTCGATCTCTGACCTCGTGATCCCAGCCTGTCGGCCTCCCAAAGTGCTGGGATTACAGGCTTGAGCCGCAGCCCGGCCAGCTTTTTTTTGAGATGGAGTCTCACTCTGTTGCCCAGGCTGGAGTGCAGTGGCGCGATCTTGCTTTACTACAACTTCCACTTCCCAGGTTCAAGTGATTATCCTGCCTCAGCCTCCTGAGTAGCTGGGATTACAGGCATCCACCACCACACCAGGTTAATTTTTGTATTTTAGTAGAGATGGGGTTTCACCATGTTGGCCAGGCTGGTCTCGAACTCCTCACCTCAAGTGATCCGCCCGCATCAGCCTCTCAAAGTGATGGGATTACATGCGTGAGCCACCACGCCTGGCTCAGAAAAGACTTCTTAAGTGATTCAAATCATAATCATACACTAACAAATTTAAATTCCAATGGCTCCCTTGCAACCTTTACCCTGGAGGCTAAAGAAAGGCATAGCTAAGTGCTGGATGCAGTAGTTGACATAATTCTAGCAAATGAAAGACCTATAAATCCCTTCAGTAAGGAAAGGATGACAACAGGAACCCACTTAAAATTTTTGGATATTAGAAATTTTATATAAAGAGAAAGTATTTAATACCTGAGCAAGCAGTGGTCCTCGGATTCGCCTCAGAACTTCAGATCCATCCCAGATACTGGAATTCAGGCTTCCTGGTTGGGGCTAACAAAAAAGGAAAACATACACACAAAGTCTGAAATGTTGTATACTCTCTGGGTGACTTATCTGCTGTTGGGGAGCAAGGTTCCAAAAGAGCCTCAAGCTGCTTTAGAATAAGAAATTATGGGGCTCCAGAATATATATTATTCCCCAACTTTATCTCTAGAACTGCTATCATCAGGAAATATATTATCAATTTTCTCTGGCACATGTAAATCTCTCATTAGAATAGATAAAATAAAATGGCAAAGTTCAATACTTCACTTTAATTTTTAGTCTGCTATAGTCCTCAAATCAGAGTAACTTACTTACTTGTAAAACTGGCCTGGTCTGCACTGCCCTCATGATAGCTGGATCTTCTAGTTCATTTTCAATCACCATCTTGCTGAGCCTTTCTGCCAGATTCTCCTCATGGTCACCCAACAAGTCCATTTCATCTCTCTCTCCATTGCCTGTTTGTTCATTAACTGCCACTGGTAGCTTTTCTTCCAATTCAGCCAGGCGCTCATGTGCTTCCTGCCAATCATCATCTATAAGATGACACAGTTGATGTAAGAAATAGTTCATAGTGGTACGAAAAAGTTTTACACAATTATTCTGTTATTTATTTTTTAAGACAGAGTCTCACTCTGTCGCCCAGGCTGCAGTGCAGTGGCGTGATCTCAGCTCACTGCAACCTCCACCTCCCGGGTTCAAGCGATTCTCTGCCTCAGCCTCCCGAGTAGCTGGAGTAGCTGGGACTACAGGCACCCGCCACCACACCTGGCTAATTTCTGTATTTTTAGTAGAGTTGGGGTTTCACCATGTTGGCCAGGCTGATCTCGAACTCCTGACCTCAAATGATCCACTCACCTCACCCACCTCAGCCTCCCAAAGTGCTGGGATTACAAGCATGAGCCACCATGCCCGGCCTACACAATTCTGTTAACCAAATGAATAATTCCAGAAGATAGGCAGAAAGTTAAGTTTCCACTTAGAAACAGGATATAAGGTTTAAACTAAGGGACATAAAAGCGTGCTTTTTACTATTAAAAGCAAATAACATTATACCAGGAATAAAATTTAAAAATGTGAATTAATAGCTTAAAACATCAATAATGTCCAAACTATATTCTGAAACTGTTTCCTAAACTGGTGATAGATATGTATAGTACTACTAGTTGGTTTTGAGATTCTATGACATTTCAAGCAAAAACTTTAAAGGGAAGTTAAAACTCATAGCATTAGCACACAACTTTCTTTTAGATTATAAGTGCCACATTCTTTACATGCTTTTGAATCCATTTGTTCCATTCAATAAATATTTGGTAAGCATCTATTATGTGACAAGCCCTGTTTTAGATGCATGGGATACACTGGTGTACAAAAAGACAGAGATTCCGCCTTTGTAACACTTTCATGCAAGCAGGAAAGAGAGATAGACAATAAGCATAATAATTAGATACTATACCAGAAGATGAAACTGCTATAGGAATATAAAGGAAGAAAGGCAGATTGCAAATTTAAATAGATGGTCAGAGGTAGGCCTCATTGAGATGACATTTGAGCAAAGATTCTGAAGAGTAAGAGGGTTAGCAATTTGGGTATCTGGGAGAAGACGGTTCCAGGCAGAGGGACAGTCAGTATAAAGAAAGGCCTTAAGGTGAGAGATTGACGGTTTTGAGAAACAGCAAGGAGGACTGTGTTTGGAATGGAATGAGCACGGTGGGGAGAGTAGAAGAAAATGAGGTCAAAAAGTCATGAGGAGGGGGCTCATTCTGGGCCACTATGCCAATGAAAATTTTCATTTGGCTTAACTTTTAAAAGAATCACTCTGGTTGCTGTGCTGAAAACAGGCTGGGGAAGAGGAAGGGGCATTTCCTTTTTTATTTTAACTATGTCTGCTATTACTGCACACTACTATAAAGTCTGTAGCACTGACACTAAGGTTATTTTTGCATTTGGTATGTTGGCATCATTTTTTCTGTTTTTGAATCCCATTACAGCACAGATGACAATCTTCAGAACCCTCTATCAGCTGCTGTGGAGCTAGACCTTACTTCCATCACATTTCACTCCAGTTCTCTCCAATCTTATTCCATTCTGCTTCCATCAGGAAAGCTGTACTCACAGTTTTGCTTCTTTTAGTATTCTTTTTTATTTCTATTTTTTGAGACAGGGTCTCACTGTCGCCCAGGTTAGAGTGCAATGGCGTGATCTGGCTCACTGTGGTCTCGACCTCCTGGGCTCAGGTGATCCCCCAACCTCAGCCTCCCAAGTAACTGGAACTACAGGTTTGTACCACCACGCTAGGCTAATTTTTGTATTTTTTGTAGAGTCAGGGTTTCCCCGTGTTGCCCAGACTGGTCTTGAGCTCCTGGGCTCAAGCAATCCACCCGCAACGGCCTTCCAAAGAGCTGGGATCACAGGCGTGAGCCACCGCATCCGGCCTTTCTTTTCAGGTATTCAAATGTGAAACTTCTTCCTCCTCATTCCTACTCCTAAATAATCCTTTCATTTTATTTCTTCCTTTACCTCATCTCAATATGCACTACTTTCTAATCCACAAAAAGTATTATTTTGTACATGTTATATGGTATTCTTTTTTAGTTACATGTTTTATATAATTCAACAGACAGGGATAATAGGTCATAACACAGAAACAGGACTTTCTCTTTTCTGCTTTCAAAGAAAATACATGTTAAAAAATTCAAACACAGGTCACTTAAGTGAAAGTTCCCCATAATTCCACAGCTGTGTTAAGTTTTAAATAGTTTTAAGTTGTGTTAAGTTTATAAAGTTAACTTGTTTCTTTTTACTTAAGCAATATGTCTTGGACATCTTTTCATGCATGCACACAGGCATAACTACTGGTATTATCTCATTCTTTTTAATACCTACATAAGATTATATTTTATTGCTAAACTATAATGTAATTTATCCCCTACTGGTAAATATTTGGATTATTTACAATTTTCCAATATAATAATTAATACTGTAATGAACATCATACATATCTTAACAGTTTATGTGACTTTAAATAGACTAACTTCCTTTTAGAATCAGATTATACTAACAGTTAAAATTTGCTATATGTATTTTTTTATCATACAACAAGGTATCACATAATACTAGTGATCCGCAGAGTGTGGGAAGTGGGACTTTCAAATATATAATTCTGGTATCACAGGACCCACTGTCTAGTTTGGGGACACCGTGGTAGATTTGAGTGTATTCGTTGTGGTAAGGGATTCCTTAAGTTAAGGATCACTTTGCCATCACTAGGATAAAGGCTGCAGGCAAAAGCTATAAAAATATCCTTACCTAAGCCTCCGGGACCTGGGTCTTCTTTATAATTATGTGGTATTTTTTGCCTACCCAACAGCTTCCTCTTACCTGAGTGACTAGTCAGGTGACACTCTTCTCCTAAATTGTCATCTTACAAAAAAGAATTTAAGGTAGCTATTTTATGATGATGGTCTCTGATAAGTCTATCCTGATGTGCTCCAAAAAATGGAAAAATCCACTTTAAATGAAAATTACAATATTAATTTAAATGACTAATCATCTGAAAGAAAATATTTAAAGAAGAATGTAATTAAAAACCAAATGTGACATTCATATTTGTGTCATCCTTGGTAAGGAAGAGTAAGCTGAGACAGGATAAATTGTTTTTTGTAACTTTACTAACTTAGCAATGTCACAAGAGTGAGAATCTATCATCTTGAATTGAGGGATTTGTAAAAACATTTATTTCCCAAATTTAAGAAGTTAATTTGTTAGTGGATTTGTTCTAATGCAGTAGAGTTCTAATTTGCATGCTTCTGACACTACTTCCCATATTCATGCTTGCTAACTTTACCAAATCCTATCAAATATGGATAATCTACTTCCCCTTAATAATAATATTTTTAAAATATTGGTTAAGTTGCCATATTCTGTGAGAATAGATCGCTGGTGAATTGAATGTTACATTTTCACACACGTAAGCAAAGGAATCTATGCCATAAAATACTATCATCATCATTTTAGATTTTTCTTACTCTTGCAAAAATTATCTGAAGTAGTATTTTAGAGATCTTATGCCCTTACTGCAAAAGAATACTTCACCCTGTATCTTTTTCAAATGACCTAAAAATATAGTTACTTAGATATGCCAGGGCTTGACCTGAGTCCATTATTAGTCAAAATGATAAAAGGTAGGCAAAAGAGTAACAGAGAAATGAAGGGAAAGAGACTATCTGTAATAATGAACTAACCTATACCCTTGATGTGTGTTACTGAATTTCTGGCTGCTTCTATAAACTTATACTTGTAATAACAACCCCTGAAGCCTGTCTCAGGTATAGTTTTGAATGAAAACAAAATAAAAAAGAAGTAGAAGTGATTTAATTTCAAGGCAATCTTTATCTCTAAAGACTATAGTAGCTATCAATACAAGAGAGGTAGGAAGGAGGGTGATCTCTTCCAAGTGGAGGCAGGAGATTTCCAAAGAGTCCCCAAAAACTATTTAACATAACTAGTACTTTACAGTAATTATATTTATGGTTACTTAACCCGTCACTCTTCCTCATTTGTTAAAATGAGGATAATAACAGTACCTATCTCACAAAGTTGCTGTGAGGATTAACAATATATGTAAAACATTTAGAATGGTGCCTAGTCATAATAAGCACCATGCTAAGTGTAAGCTTTTATTTTTAGAGAAGGAGTTGGGATTACTGCAACACTATTTATTGCTCTTAGATGATGCAAACATTTTTCATGCAGAAGAGAGTGACTCGTTTCTTAAGGAAAGGTGACCATTTGTAGCCAATGACCTAAAATGTCCACTGTACTAGCAGTTATTATTCAAGATGCCCACTATATGAAGTAAAAATCATAAAATCAAAACAAATGTCAAAGTCTGACATTTCACCTCTAGATTTAAACTCTCTATACCAGCTTTGTATCAACCTGCAGACGAGTATCAAAGAAGTCACAGGTTGACTTGGAAAACAATTTTCTTTTTATAGTATTTACACCAAGCTGTTATGAAGAATTAAGAGCTTACAATTCAAGTACATTACACTCTCAAGGGAAAGGGCTCACCTTTGGAAATCTTTTCTCCATTATAAACTTTCTTGGGCAAAAAGTCCTTCTAATCACCCTTTGGCCCTAAGGTACAAAGTGGGTTAATCATACGCCATTTCATTGCCTTTACTTTGTACTACCTGTTCTTTTACTGTGTAAACCTAATGGCTTTTTCAGCACATGTGCACTTTCCTTCTTCCCCGTCATATAAAATACAGTTCTGGACACTCTAACATCCTTTGAAGGCAATATTATTCCCATCTTACGAGAAAAAATAGAAACTCAGGAAAAAAAGACTGTCCATAGCACTCTGGAAGTCAATGCTGCCTCATTTTAATGTCTATAAATCAATTCTAGCTAATTCATTTTAATACTGAGGAACTTGTTGAAAAAATGGTTAACATTCAGTACAGTATTTTAATAGAAAAAGAGTTCTATAAACAAGCACGTGTTGGTAGCTTCTATGGTATTCTATTTTTAAATTACTTGATAATTAACTTTTTAGAGACAAGGTCTCGCTCTGTTACCCAGGCTGGAATGTAGTGGCACCGCCATAGCTGATGCAGCCCTGAACTCTTGGGCTCAAGGGATCCTCAGCCTCCTAAGTGGCACATACCAGCATGCCTGGATATTTTTCAAAAAAAATTTTGTAGAGAAAGAGTCTCACTATGTTGCCCAGGATGGTCTTGAACTCCTGGCCTCAAGTGATCCTCCTGCCTTGACCTCCCAAAGTGCTGAGAGCTGTGGGCTTGAGCTACCACAAATAGCTTATTGTGTTCTACTGATCATCACTAAACTACCTTCCAAATATAATTTGCAATTCACATCAGTTTCCTGCTTTTGTAATTCCACTCTACATCTCTTTGCCTGTGATCTCCACGGAGAGAGATAATAGCATCTTGGATCAAGTTATCCTCCTGGACAATCTCATCTGCCAACCCATGCCTATAATCCAAAAGGTCTTTGATTCCCTTCCATCATGAGTCTAGCTTCCACTTTCGACACTTTTCTTGCTGCTTCTAATCATAACAAAGTTTTAGTTCTCTACTGAATTTTACAAATAACTGACAATATTAAAACACCTTCATTTTTGCCAGTTTATTCAATTCAGTCTAAGCTTTAATAAATGTATTAGGTCACTGCAAAACCAGTGACCATTATAATACTTTAAGGTCTCTTATTTGTTTTTGATATTCAACATCTTGGGATTACCAACTATTGCTAAATTTTCTCTTCTTCCTTATGACTTAACTTGGAGCATTTGTTGCAGACAGAAGTGTTGCGACTCCAAAGAATCATACATATTTATACATTTGAACATAAACACTCTTATTGCTGCTTTCCAGCACCAAGTCTAAGCAAACATACCTGCATTGACTCTTACCTATTCATTTGCTTAAAAATATATAGTTTTGGCCAGGCGCGGTGGCTCACACCTGTAATTCCAGCACTTTGGGAGGCTGAGGAGGGATCACTTGAGGTCAGGAGTTCATGACCACCCTGGCCAAAAATGGAGAAACCCTGTCTCTACTAAAAAATACAAAAATTAGCCAGGCGCCTGTATTCTCAGCTACTTGGAAGGCTGAGGCAGGAGAACTGCTTGAACTGGGGAGGCAGAGGCTGCAGCGAGCCAACATCATGCTACTGCACTTGTCTAGGTGACAGAGCAAGACTCTGTCTCAAATCAAATGTATATGTATATGCATATGTATACGTATGTGTATATAGTTTAAAAGTTTAAATTTTAACTTATTACTCCACTTGTTCTACACCTGTTCTAAGTAACATGTGTTCTTGAACGTTATAAGCTTGCTTTCTAAATTTTCCATCTCGGTATTTATAACCCTGTGGTCTGTAAGCTTAGTTTGGCTCTTTAGGTTTTAAACTTTTCCCAACTCTTAAAATATGTATCTACAGGCTGGGCGCGGTGGTCAGGCCTGTAATCCCAGCACTTTGGGAGGCCAAAGCAGGTGGATCATGAGGTCAGGGGTTCGAGACCTGCCTGGCCGACATGGTGAAACTCCGTCTCTACTAAAAATACAAAAATTAGCTGGGTGTGGTGGCAGGTGCCTATAATCCCAGGTACTCGGGAGCCTGAGGCAAGAGAATTGCTTGAACCTGGGAGGCGGAGGTTGCAGTGAGCTGAGATCATGCCACTGCACTCCAGTCTGGGTGACAGAGCAAGACTCCATCTCAAAAAAGAATAAATAAATAAATAAAAAATATGTATCTATATCCAGGGATGAACAAAATTTCATCTGTGCATACTTTTCTAACTTATGAGACCTTTCTTGACCCCCAAAATTCTTGGTATAAAAAGCTTTACGTTTTGTTGAAGATACTATAAGTTGCAAAGTTATATAATATACTAGTGATAGACTAAATTTTAAAACACATACACCCACATACTTTTCTACTAGTACACTAGTTTTCCTTAAGTTATATGTCATACAAATAAAAATTCCTCTCATTTAGGATTACTTTTAATCTCTCTTAAATGTTTACTTCTCTAAACATTTGAATCCCTCATAGGGGCAACCTGTAGCCATAGATCATATAGCTGGAAGGGGCAAGGCTTACAGAATACCTGATTTTATAGGTGAGGCAAAAAGATACTCAGAGGATCAGGATAGGTGCTGTTTCCAGTGAAGAATGAAACATTCTGACTAAGATGAGGAATAGAAGAATATCTTGCCAAGTTAGTGAATGAGGTTACCCCTAATAAGATAAAGCACTTCTAAAAGACAGCACTTGAAAAGAGCAAGAAGCCAAGATGATATTATAAGAGAAAGATGTCACTTACCAACTGCACCTGACCCAAATGTATCATCATTGAATTGATCAATCTCTTCATCTTCTTCTCCCAGTCCCTGAAATGCATCTTCATCTTCATCCAGAGGACAATCCTCCAAAGACTAAAAAAAGAGGAAAGACATCAGTTATTCATGAAATTCACACCCTCATTTTAAAAAGGTTCTAAAAATGTTCATCTTACCTTCTCAATGAACATAATTGCTTCATTATGACTTTTTGTAAAGATGGCATTTTCTACTTCCCAATTTCTGACACTGGAAGATTTCATCAACTTTCTTTCACTTTCTATTTCCTATTCCTTATTTAATTCTCGCCCCACCTCACAGCATTCCATTTCTCTATTTTATCAAGAATCCACTAACAGCAGTTCCTCATGCAACCAAGAAATTAAGTCCACAACTTCCCTTATATCACTGGTTGGAAAAGTGATGACAACTAATAATGAACCCTTTATTTTCTTGTATCTTTATGTATCTTTTCTAGCAAAATTCTCATCTTTCTCATTATATTCATGTCATGTTTTCAACTATTATTTCCTTTCAAAGCTTTGGCTTCATTTTCCATCTTTTTTATCTTCCCTATAGGCCTAAACTCTAGTGATTAAAGTTAGGTCTTCAACCACAATAAAATGAACGCTGGAAAAGCTGTGATATGACAAGTTCAAGTTCTGGCTCCACTTCTACAGTCAGTGTGAACATGGGCAACTCAGAAAATTTCTAATTAGCTCATCAAATACCTTTATACAACCTATTGTGTCTAAGGCTCTGTGCTAGGCTGTAAGGCTCAGTCTCTTATATCGTAATGCAGGGACTATACCAACTATGGCAGAGAGTTGTGATGATCAAAGCAGGCAAAGATTACAGATTATCGAACAAAGGCTAGAGGTCACCACATCCTAGGTAGGTTAACTTCACTTCAATTTTACTCAACTGATTTATTCTCCAAGTTTTCCTTTCGGTTTGGTCTTGGATCATTCCTATTAAGTATATCTGTCCTCAATTTTCAAAAATTCGGAATCAGAATTCCATAGTCGATCAGTAGATACGTTTGTGATACACCTTGCCTGGCTACCTCTTAGCTACCCTGTTTACAAAAGAAAGATTAGGTCAAAGGGCATTCTTCTCCTGCCAGAGCCCTTCCAAATTTATGCAAATAGGCATGCAGCTGCCTTCGTATCAAAGGCAACTTCCAGCAGCACTCCCTTCCAAATCACAAAGATCTACTTTACCAAATCACTGCTTTTTCAATTAAAAATAGGATCATTTACATCAGTTCTTTCATGCTACAAACCCAGAAAGTTTACGTCCAGAGATTAGGAGTCGCTCAAGGTCATACAGTGAGTTGGTGACAGGGTCAGCACTGTTTGTTGCTATTGCTACATTCCCGGGACCTTCACCAAACCCACGTCTCCCAGCACTAGCTCAGAGGGAACTTCTGCTGGACACGCCCCCCTCCCAACTCGGAGCCCTGTTTAGTAAACGGGCTGGGGCCCTAGTCCAACGGCACGCCCAGGCCCCCTTGACCTGAAGGTAGCCTGTATGAATGGGGTGTGTGTCAGTGTAATTCGAGTGGAGGTGGGTGGTGGGTGGTTCCGGGTCCAGGGCGGGAAACTCGGCTCTGGGAATTCCCGGGTGACTCCTACTCAAGGAAAGCACCCAGGTAGATGCAATACTGTACCCTCGATGGCTCCTCTAGGGGTGGGGGCGGGGGTGTGGTCTGATTACAGCACTTAACGGGCCCTCCCCACCCCAAAACGGAGGCCAACTTTCCCCAGCGACAACTAATGGGACTGTCTCGACCCCTGAAGCCAGCTCCCAACCCTAGAATTAGACCCGCGACCCCAGGCCAGTCGCGTCCAGCTAAGTCCTGCGACTCCCCCAGCCCGCCCCCTGCCCCGCAGGAACACGGGACCGGCGTGCGGAGGGGGAGTGAGGGAGAGGGGCGCGGGAGGGAGGGAGGGGTCACTTCCGGTCGCAACAGCTCACCTCGTAGCGGAACATTCTTGGGGAGGGGGGCAGGGAGCGGGGAGGGGAGAGGGGGAGGGAGGGAAGAAGCGCTGACTCCCCGGCTCCTCCGCGCGCGGGTCCTCAACCGGCTCGCGACCCCTGGCCGCCGCCGTACGCCGGAGCGTGCGTGGGGACGTGCGCAGGCGCGCCTCAGGCAGGGCGGCCACCCGGCTCGGTGCCCGGCGGCGGCGGCTGCGCAGGGACAGATTTGGCGTCCTGCTTCCTAGTCTCAGCGGCGGGAAGGAGGTCCCGTGGCGAGAGACTGCGCACGCGCTGCCCGTTGTCGGCTGCCTGGTGATCTGGGCTTGCAGCTCCGCCCCCTCTTTCTCCGCGCCCGCTAGGCGCTCGGCTTGGAGCTGAGGGGCAGGTCACGAGTTCTCCGTCACCCGCGAGGCGGAGAAAACCCTTGTGATTGTCACAGGGTATGGCTCTGAAGAATCCTGGGCTTAGCCTGGGCTGGGAAACATGGAGATTCCCTGGCTGTTTTTCCAACGTCCGACTCACTCTTGGGGTTGCTCGGGGGTCTCCACGTTACGATCTGCGCCTTGCGCAGGGGAAAAAGAATGGAAAGTTGCTCGTCTTCGAAAGGGGCGGACTTCTTCGCCACTTTCAGTAGCTCGTCGCCTGCTGAATCCGCAGCAGGTCAGGGCTGTGATTTATGTGGCTCTAAACGATGACGGCGCCCGTTTTTTTTTTTTTTTTGAAATGCCGAAGACAGGTTCTGGGAGGTTTAACTAGGGTGGTATTTTTAGGCGCCAGGCTCATCAGGCGCGAGGAGCTGCAGAGCCTTGAAGGGCAGCACGGCCATGGGCTGCGGGCCACGCAGCAGCAGGGTCTTCGGGCCGGGATGCGCCGCTGGGTGACGCCACTTCCTTAGAGAGGAATGTGTCCAGCTTAGAAGCTGCGGACCCCTGGTTCCAGAATTCTGTTGGGTGGTTTGTTACTTCTAGCACGTTCCATGCCCTTCTTGCCCCTTTCCCTTCAGACAAAACTTGCACCACAAAGAGTGAATTCTTGTGGATTTCGCAATCCGTTTCTTCCCTGGGCGTCTTAAAATGCAGCCTCGCCTCGGAATGGCATACAGTAAATCTCCTAAATGTTAGTGTATCTGCATCAGTTTGAGTACGGGAAACGTTGAATTTGTGAAGAAAAGTTCTGGGTGGGAGTTAGTGCTTTGTCACTGGTTAGGAAACTTTGGGCGACTTACCGAAACCTCTCTAAGCCTTAGTTTCTTGTAAAATGGGTATAATTACACCTGCCTCATGATGTTAACACTACTACTAACGATTGAAGGCTGCCTGGGACTCTGCTAGGCGCTTTATACGGATTGTCTCATTGAATCCTTCCTTATGTGCTCCCCATGAGGTAGGTACTGTTATTTTCTCAGTTTATAGTTGAGGAACCTGAGAATTAGCGACATTAAGTAGTTTGCCTCCAACCACCCAATGGCGAGTGGCAAAGCTAGTAGCTGAGATTTGTCTGATTGTTAAAAGCCCAGTGTCTTAATCACTGTGCCAAGATAAAAGCAAATGTTGACATGGGCCAGGCCTGAACTTTAAAGAAGTGGAGGAGACTAGGGACAAGATGATTTATTGGTTTTCAAACATGCATGGAACATTATAAAATATCAAGTACTAAGTAGCAGTACCTCTTAATAATTACCAAAGAATTGGTGCCATGTAGATCAAGGGTTAGCAGGCTGTGGCCCACAGCCCAATCTGGCCAGCCACCTGTTTTTGTAAGGGAAGCTTTGTTGGAATACAGCCAACCTTATTTATTTACATATTGTCTTTGGTTGCTTTAATGTTATAAAGTCAGAATTGAGTCGTTACAATGGATACAGTGTGTCCCGTAAAGTGTAACGTATTTACTATTTGGCCCTTTACAGAGTTTGCTGATCCCTGATCTTGCAAATAATGTTTTCTGATTATTATATAAGATCAATAGTAACAACAGATTAGGAAAAAAAGTCTTAAATTTTCAACAAATAAAACAAAACAACAACAAAAAAAAACCGTCTAGGATGGGTGTGGTGGCTCACGCCTGTAATCCCAGCACTTTGGGAGGCCGAGGCGTGTGGATCACGAGATCAGGAGATCGAGATCATCCTGGCTAACACAGTGAAACCCCGTCTCTACTAAAAATACAAAAAAATTAGCTGAGCATGGTGGCGGGCGCCTGTAGTCCCAGCTACTCGGGAGGCCGAGGTGGGAGAATGGCGTGAACTCGGGAGGCAGAGCTTGCAGTGAGCTGAGATCTCCTCACTGCACTCCAGCCTGGGCCACAGAGCCAGACTCCCTCTCAAAAAAAACAAAAACAAAAACAAAACAAAAACCCCTCTAATTCATTGACTACTTAAGAGAAAATAATGGAAAGCAGAAAATATTTACAACTGAGTGATAAATGTATTAATATATCAAAACTTTTAGGACACTGACAAAACAGTTTATATAATAAAATAGGGGATGGGTGTGATGGCTCATGCATGTAATACCAGAACTTTGGGAGGCTGTGCTGGGTGGATTGCTTGAGCTCAGGAGTTGGAGACCAGCCTAAGTAACATGGCGAAACCGCGCCTCTACAAAAAATATAAAACTTAGCTGGGTTAATTTTTTTTATTAGCTGCTCGGCATTATTTCTGGTATTAGTGGTGTGCACCTGTGCCTGTAGTCCCAGCAGCTACTCGAGAGACTGAGAACGAAAATAGGGAAGGCTGAATATAAATTAACTATAAAATAAACCCAAAGAAAGTACAAGGAAAGAAATGCTGTAGAGCAGGAATTAAAGGAGCAGAAAACAAGGTGTCATAGACAGGATCAGCAAAATTTCCCGTTTTCTCTTATATACCTGTCTGTGAGGGAGATTGAAAGTCCCTTTAAAAGAATAATGTATTTTTAGGCTGGGCGCTGGTGGTTCACGGCTGTAATTCCAGCACTTTGGGAGGCTGAGGCAGGTGGATCATGAGAGTCAGGAGTTCGAGACCAGCCTGGCCAACATAGTGAAACCCCGTCTCTACTAAAAATACAAAAATTAGCCTGGCATGGTGGCACGTGCCTGTAGTCCCAGCTACTCGGGAGGCTGAGGTAGGAGAATTGCTTGAACCCGGGAGATGGAGGTTGTGGTGAGCTGAGATCGCACCGCTGCACTCTAGCCTGGGTGAGACTCCATCTCAAAAAAAAAAAAGAATAATGTATATATATATACACACTTTTTGAGCTGCTTAATAGGCCCATTATTAAGATGGAGAAGGTACCAGTTCTTTTCACAGGTGGTTCTTTAGACATAAGGTATGACGTCTCTGGGAAGTGTCCCTTGAGTGGGTGGGAGAAGGGAGGTGTCTCCTGCATGCCAAGTATATGGGAAAAGTTATTGACCACTGAGGAAGGCCATCAGTTAGAGAAAAACCACCACACCAGCTTTCTTTGTCATTATCTGTGCTTTCTGGAGGTTCTGTAAGCCATTATAGTATTTACAGACTATGCATTGTTTCTTTTTTACTTTTTTTTTTTTTTTTTTTAAAACCAGACAAGGTCTCATTCAGTTACTTGGGCTAGAGTACAGTGGCATGATCACAGCTCACTGAGCTTCGACCTCCTGGTGTCATGCCATCCTTCTGTCTCGGCCTCCCAAAGTGCTGGGATTATAGGCGTGAGCCACTACACCTGGCCTGTTTCTTTTCTAAATGTAAAAAAAAAATGACATAAAATTTACTTTCTTGTGAGACTAGTTTCAGATATTTTCATCAAGTAACTTACATCTCTAAAACACTGATTTCAAACTTTAGCATGCATTTAGAATTGCCAAGATGGCTTGTGAAAACATAGACTACTGGGCCCTATCCCCAGAGTTTCACATTCAGTAGGAGGGAAGTCAGGCCTGAGAATCTGCATTTGTAACAAGTTGCCACATTATGCCGATGCTACTAGTTCTGTGACTACACTTTGAAACCCTGCATTGTCCATTAGTGCTTGCAGGGTTATAGAGGGAGAAAAGAGTAGTGGGCTGCACCCAGGGTCATTTCTCATGTAGTGAAAAAAGTTATGACAAACCTCCCAGAAAGTAATGGGAACCCTTAGTGCAACAGATCTTAGGGGAAAAGATTTACCCATATAATAAAAATAACTGTTTACAAGGCAAAATTTGTGATGGACTAAACATGGCCACAAATTCTTTGACAGTTCTCACATTTAATAATTATCTGATTAGTTTTTATTATTTACTTTTCAGAGGTGGGGTCTCACTCTGTTGCCCAGGCTGTAGCACAATGGTGTGATTATAGTTCACAGCAGCCTCAAACCCCTGGGCTCAAGAGATTCTCCTGACTCATCCTTCTGAATAGCTAGAGCTACAGGTACACACCACTATACCCAGCTCATTTATTTTTTGTTTTTGTAAAGACAGGGTCTCACTCTGTTGCCCAGGCTGGTCTCGAACTCCTGGCCTCAGCCTCCTGCATAGCTGGGATTACAGGCGCAAACCAGCACACCCTGCTACTTCTCCCATTGGGAGGTAGGATCTATGTTCCCTTTTCCTTCACTCTGGACTGGGCTATAACTGCTTTGACTAATGGAATATGGAAGTGGAGATGCTCTGCCAGTTCTGGGTCACCTTTAAGAAGATTGGCAGTGTAAGTCCATGTAAAATACCTGGCTGCTTTGCTGAAGAGATCACATTTGCTGAAATTACATAAAGAGGAAGGTGGGTCCAGCTGTATTTAGCTTATTAACCATCCCAGTCAAGACACCAAGTATGTGTATGAAGCTGTCTTGGACTCTTCACACCTGTTCAGCTACCAGCCGAACATTGTGACTCCATTCCATGCCATGTAGAGCAGAAGAATCACTCAGTAAAGCTGCTCCCAAATTCCTGGCCCATAGAAGTATTTTATATATATGTATACATATATAGAATAAAATGGTTGTAGTTTTAAGCCACAAATTGTATTGTTTGTTTTGTTTGTTTGTTGTTTTTTGAGACAGGCTGCAGTGCAATGGTGCAATCATAGCCCACTGCCACCTCAAACTCCTGGGCTTAAGCCATTCCCCCACCTCAGCCTCCCCAGTAGCCAAGCCTTCAGGCATGTGCCACCACATGTGGCTATATATTTATGTACATTTCAACCACAAAGTTTTAGAGTCATTTATTGCTCACTAATAGATAGTGGGAATGTGTCCGTTTAGAAAAATTATACAAAACTTGGAAATAAGGAAAAAGGATTGTTGTGTGCCTTGCAGTGTTGTAATAAGAGCATTATCTAACAAGCCTGCCTAAAGGTCATTTAAAGTTCTACAGAGAGGTAACCTTGTTTGACTTAGTGTTTATTATTAATGAGACCAGACTCAGTAAAGTTAGATATTAGTTTATAGAAGATTAGCAAGTTGCAAATTATTTTTGTCCAGTGGAAATAATTTCATTTTGGTAGGAAAGATCATCTCAAAGGAGACAGTTTTATTGCCACACAGAACATTAACCAGTGTTATATTTAACTTTTGAGTCTTAATTCAGCATTTTCCCCCACTCTATATAGTTCATAGTTTCTTGTATCCTCCTTTGAATCAGCTTCACCACCTTGCTGTTTCTTTTCATTAATAAGATAAATAAATATTTTGACACATGCTCATAATATAATTGAAAGAGAATAATTTTTATTTAGCTTTTTGAAAGTTATGCTTTGGCAAACTATTAAACTTTTTTTTTTTTGCAGGGGATTCAACTCAATACATGTTTATCAAGAATCTATTATGTAAAATGGTGAGAAGTGATATTTATGCTATAGCCTACTGTACAATGGCATTATGTCTTTAAAAACCCAATGTACATACCTTAATTAAAAAATGCTTTATTGCTAAAAATGCTAACGATCATCTGAGCCTTTAGTGAATCTTAATCTTTTTCCTGATGGAGGGTCTTGCCTCGATGTTGGTAGCTACTTACTGATAAAGGCCGTGGTTGCTGAAGGTTGGGGTGGCTATGGCAATTTCTTAAAATAAGACAAGGAAGTAAGCCACCTCAGTTGACTTTTGCTTTCATGAAAGATTTCTCTGTAGCATGCAATGCTGTTTGGCATTTTACCCATGACTAGCATTGTCTTCACTAGCATTGGAGAACCTGTGCTCAAGATGGTTCACTTAACATGGCTGTTGGCAAGAGGTGTCAGTTCCTTCCTGGCTGTTCATAGGAGACCTCAGTTCCTTGCTACATTAACATCTCCATAGGGCTTCTTGATTGTCCTCAGGACATGGTAGCTTCTTTTAGAGTGAGTAATCTGAGGTAGAAGCTAAAGCCACAATACCTTTTATGACCCCCCCTCCCCTCAGATGTCACACACTGTCACTTCTGCCACATTCTATATACTAGAAATAAGTTACTAAGTACAGCCCATACTCAAACGGAGAGGAATTAGGCTCCACTGTGTAACGGGAGGAGTTTCAAAGAATTTGTGGACATATTTTATAGAACCACCACAGCCTACTTGAAGAAGAAGAACTGACCTTTTAATCATGGCAAATTTTCTGGACAGATAAATAGATTCCAGGGTTGGAATGATGTCAGCAAGATGGTGGTATAGGAGGTCACCTGTTTTTATGCCCCAACAATAAGAATTCTTCACCCATCCAGACAAAAGTCTCTTTGTGGAAGCCTCAGGACTCAGGTAGAAGGTTGTGGAAGCCTGATGGAGCCTAAGGCCTAGGAGGGTGATTTTGAGAGTGCAAGCCTATACCCAGTTGGCAGGCCCATCAGTTGTGCTCCCAGAGTCAAGCCTGGGGAAATGGCCTCATTCCCCAAGGGGCTTGGCAACAGCCCCTACTGGCCTTGAGGCTACCACCAAAACCGTCTGCCAGGGAGTGCAGGAAGAATCGTGCACACCAACGTCTCAGCAGGGAAGGCTCATCTGCCTGCTGACATTGGTTTTGGCAGTTTCGACTTGAAAGTTGTCTTGTGGCTCAGCTCCACCCCTCCTCAGCTGTGGTCCCAGCTTAGTACTACTTGCTGGGAAATTGCTTCCCAAAGGGAAAGTTGTCCACATCTCACAGGAGTTCATCTGATCCTCTGCAATGGGCTTTCCAGTCTCTGTCCAACAGCAGATTCTGAGACCCAGTCTCAAGTCTGGCCCCACACCCATCTAAACCAATGGGATGGGTTTGCTGACCTCTGTTCCATGGGGGCCCCTGAGGGGGCCCAATCTCAGCTCCAGCCCCTCTTTCCACATGTGGGGATTATCCTGCCTGTGCAGGGAACTACTGGGAGGGGTGTCTGTCCAGGCCACTGGGACAGGCTTCTGGGCTTGGGTCCCTGGCTAGCTTATCTATACAGCCTAGGTACCTTCCTTCAGTCTTCCTCAGGTCCATCCTGACTGGGGTGCTGTGTCAACCTCAAAAGTCCTTGCAAAACTTGTGGTGAACCTGGGCTTAGGGCCCCCTCTAGTGCTGAAGTGGATGCAACAGCCACAGGCTTAGGAAACACAAGTCAGGTTGCTTAAAACTTCTAGACAGGCCTATTGAAGTAAAACAGGGACAAACAAAGCCAAAATGCAAAGACTAGGATAAATACCTAATACACAGACATCGATGCACATCTGCAAGCATCCAGAATAAGCAGGGAAATTTGACCTCACCAAAAACAATAAGATGCCAGTGACTGACCCTAAAGGGAAGTTCAAGAAAACACAGAGAAACAATTTAAAAATTTATCAGAGAAATTTAACGGAGATATTGCAATAAAAAAAATAGAAATCTTGGAGCTAAAAAACAATGAATATTGAAAAATATTAGTAGAGAGCATCAAAAGCAGAATTAATCAAGCAGAGGAAAGAATCTGTGAACTTGAAGATAGGTTATTTGAAAATATACTGTCAGAGGAGAAACACGAAAAAGTAACGGAAAGGAATGAAGAAAGCTTATGGGATTTATAGGATAACATCAAAAGAGCTAATGTATGGATCACTGGAGTTCAAGGGGAAGTAGAGAAAGATAAAGGAGTGGAAAGTTTATTTAAAGAAATAATAGCAGAAAACTTTCCAAACCTGGAGAAAGATACAAATATCCAGGTACGAGAAAGTCATAGACCACCAATCAAATTTAATCCAAAGAAGACCACCCTAAGACATATTATAATTAAATCGTCAAAGGTAAATGTCAAAGAGAGGATGCTGAAATCAGCAAGAGAAAATAACAACATCAAAGGGACTTTTGCAGTATGCTTAACAGCGGACTTCTCAGCAGAAACCTTGTAGGCCAGGAGAGAATAGGATGATATAGTCAAAGTACTAAAGGAGAAAAAACCCTGTCAACTGACAACAGTGTACCCAGCAAAGCTGTCCTTCAGAAATGAAGGAAAAATAAAAACTTACCCAAATAAACAAAAGTTGAGGGAGTTCATCACTACTAGGCCTGCCTTACAAAAAAATGATAAAGGGAGGTTTTTTTTTTTTTTTTTTTTTTTTTTTTGGGGGGGAGTCTCGCTCTGTCGCCCAGGCTGGAGTGCAGTGGCGCGATCTCGGCTCACTGCAAGCTCCGCCTCCCGGGTTCACGCCATTCTCCTGCCTCAGCCTCCCAAGTAGCTGGGACTACAGGCGCCGCCACCACGCCCGGCTAATTTTTTTGTATTTTTAGTAGAGACGGGGTTTCATTGTGTTAGCCAGGATGGTCTCGATCTCCTGACCTCGTGATCCACCCGTCTCGGCCTCCCAAAGTGCTGGGATTACAGGCTTGAGCCACCACGCCCGGCCTAAAGGGAGTTCTTCAAGCTGAAATGAAAGGGTGCTAATGAGTAACATGAAAACATCTGAAAGTACAAAACTCACTGTAAAAGTAAGTATATAGTAAAATTCAGAACATTCTGATAATGTAATGGCAGTATAATCAATATACTAAAAATAAAAAGGAATCAAAACAGACTGCAGGGAAAAACACTTAACCACAAAGGAAGACAGTAAGAGAGGAAGAAAGAAAAGATATGCAATACAAACTAGAAAACAATTAACAAAATGACAGTAATAAGTTCTTACCTATCAATAATTACCTGAATGTAAGGGAATTAAATTCTCCAATTAAAACACATAAAATTGCTGAATCTATCTATATGTATGTATGTATATATATATCCAAACTACATGCTGCCTAACCCTAATGTTGCACCTCAAGGAACTATAAGAGAACAAACTAAACCAAAATGAGTAGGAGGAAAAAATGAATAGAAGGAAGGATATAATAAACATCAGAGCAGAAATAATGAAATGGAGACTAACAAAATACAAAAGATCAACAAAAGTTTTTTGAAAAGATGAACAAAATTGACTAAGAAAAAGAGAAAAGATTGAAATAAAATCAAAAGTGAAAAAGGAGAAATTACAACTGATACCAGAGAAAAAGAATCATAAGAGAATATTATCAATAATTATATGCCAATAAATTAGATAACCTAGAAAAATGGATACATTCCTGGGCACATACAGCTTACCAAGATTGAACTATAAAAAAATAGAAGATCTGAATAGAACAATATTGAATAAGGAGACTGAATCAGTCATAAAAAGTCTCCTATTAAGGACAAGTCCAGGACCTGATGGCCTTACTGCTGAATTCTACCAACATTTAGAGAACTAATAAAATTCTTCAGAAATCATTTCAAAAAATTGAAGAGGAGGAAATTCTTTCAAATTCGTTCTATGAAGCCAACATTACTCTGATTACAAAACCAGACAAGGACACAATGGTAAAAAAAAAACTACAGGCCAATAACCTGGATGAATACAGATACAAAAATCCTCAACAAAATACTAGTAAACAAATTCACCAGCACATTAAAAATATTCATTATGATCAAGTGGGATACATCCCAGGAGTGCAGGGATGCTTCATTATATAAAATCAATAAATGTAAAATATTACATCAACAAAATGAACAATAAAATCCATATGGCCAATTCAACAGATGCAGAAAAAGATTCGACAAAATCTAACATCTCTTACTGTCAACAAATTAGGTATAGAAAACTCTCAACAAATTAGATATAGAAAAAATATAACTCAACACAATAAAGGCCGTGTTTGACAAACCCACAGCTAACATCATACTGAATGGGGGAATGCTGAAAGCTTTTCCTTTAAGACGTGGAACAAGACAAGGATGTCCAGTTTCGCCACTTCTATTCAACATAGTACTGGAAGTTGTAGCCAGAACAGTTTGCCAAGAGAAAGAAAGAAAAGTCATCCAAAGTGGGAATAAAGAAGTTAGATTTTATGTGTTTGTAGATGACGTGATCTTGTATATACAAAACCCTAGAGACTCCACCAAAAAACTACTAGAACTAATTGGCCGGGCGCGGTGGCTCAAGCCTGTAATCCCAGCACTTTGGGAGGCCGAGGCGGGCGGATCACGAGGTCAGGAGATCGAGACCATCCTGGCTAACATGGTGAAACCCCGTCTCTACTAAAAATACAAAAAAAAAACTAGCCGGGCATGGTGGCGGGCGCCTGTAGTCCCAGCTACTCAGAGGCTGAGGCAGGAGAATGGCCTGAACCTGGGAGGCGGAGCTTGCAGTGAGCCGAGAACGCGCCACTGCACTCCAGCCTGGGTGACACAGCGCGAGACTCCGTCTCAAAAAAAAAAAAAAAAAAAAAAAAAAACAAAACAAAACAAAAAACCAAAACAAAAACAAAACTAAAACGAAAGGTTGACATATGAAAATGCGTATTTCAGGGTTAGATTATGGGCAATTACACAAAGGAAGTCCATAAGATCTTTCTGAGTTTCATAGTCATTAACTACGTTTTGAAGTCTTGCATTGCAATAAATAGCTGCTTTTTTTCTTTTAGGACATGGCTCTTCTTGGAGAATATGCTCGCATTCATTTTCTATGTGGTGCTGCTTTTTTGGAAATTCTTCTATGATTCTATATATATGGACATGAGCATTCCCTATTACATTTTTTCATCTTCTGTGCCATCCATCTATATTGTTTTGGGCATGTGGAAATTCATACACTTACATGCAGACCATAAATTTGGCAGAAACAATACTGGTGATCAAACAGCAACACCATTGTGTGTCTTCTTAGCTTACCTTGCACATAATTATTTTCGAACCAATCAGTAACTTCACTGACTTCTTCAGGCAAATGCAACTTTAATTTGTTCAAAGTTTCTGGAATGTCATCAGCTGAAAGGAATGCCAATGCAGGCAAATTATCCATTCTCACACTGAAGTTGTTGTCATTGTCACATCATGTGGCCAATTCACTCATCTGAATTTTTCACCAAATGCATTGGGATGAATTTTTTTAAAAAGCTTTTTATTGGTAACACCTTGAAATTCATTTGTAGAAGTCTTGATTGCACCTAATTCCAAACCTGTCATAACTAGGGAAACTGATGGCGTAACTCTGAGTCTGAGGCTGACAGGAACCTGGGGACTGCTAGTGAGTCCTGGAGTCCAAAGGTGCTGGCCTGGAGTTCCGATGTCTAAGGCATCTGAAGAAAAGTATGTCCCAGATCTCAGAGAGAGGCCAATTTGCTTCTGGTTTTTTTTGTGTGTGTGTGTGTGTGTTTTTGAGAAAGGATCTTGCTCTGTCACCCAGGCTGGAGTGCAGTGGTATGATCTTGGCTCACCGCAACCTCCACCTCCTGGACTCAAGCAATCCTCCCATCTCAGCCTCCTGCACAGCTGGGACTACAGGCATGAGCCACCATGCCTGACTAATTTTTTCTTTTCTTTTCTTTTCTTTTTTTTGGTAGAGAGAGGATTTTTTGCCATGTTGCCCAGGCTGGTCTTGAACTCCTGGGCTCAAGCAATTTGCCCACCTCAGCCTCCCAAAATGCTAGAATTACAGGCATGAGCCACCATACTCAGCCTGCCTTCTGTATCTCTGGGCTCTCTAAGTCCCCAGCCCATTGAATGGTACCAGCTGACATTGAGGGCAGATCTCCCCCACCTAATCCACTCAGACTCACACGTTAATCTCCTCTGGAAACACCCTCACAGACACACCTAAAATAATGCTTTAACAGGTTTCTAGGTATCCCTTAATCCCGACAAGTTGACACCTAAAATTGAGTCCACAAGTCCACCTTTGTCAATTTGGCACCAACATTCATCTCTTTAAACCACAGTTAATTTCCAGATAGATACAATAATAAGGTAATAGTTCTGCCTAATGTGATGCAACTGTCACATGATTGTGATTTTGGGGAATTTAAATATAAGGGATTTTCAGTTTAGAAATTTTGATCTTTCAGGATTTCAACATTTGGGATTCTGTATGGTGTTCGAGATTGTGATCCAAACCCCTTGATGGCTGTCGGCCTATGAAATGCTGATCAGCAGTAATTTCTCCACTTTTTATTAGATTCCAATGATGAATCCCTGGATTGGCTCCCGCTGTTATGGAAAGGGGTCCTGACCCAGAACCCAAGAGAGGGTTCTTGGATCCTGTGAAAGAAAGAATTCAGGGCGAGTCCACAGAGTAAACTGAAAGCAAGTTTGTTAAGAAAGTAAAGGAATGAAAGAATGGCAACTCCATAGGCAGAGCGCAGAATGGGCTGCTCGTAGGCTATTTTTATGGTTATTTCTTGATTGTATGCTAAACAAGGAGTGAATTATTCATAACTTTTCTGGGAAAGGGGTGGGCGATTCCCAGAACTGAGGATTCCTCCCCTTTTTAGACCATATAGGGTAACTTCCTGACATTGCCGTGGCATTTGTAGACTGCCATGGCGCTGGTATTATGGCAGGCCAGGTCTCACTAATGCAGGCCTCCGTTACAACTGTCCCAGCACTGACTGAGTAGCTAGGTTAAACATTAAAAGCTGATCGAGCCGGTGCCCTTATACAAAGGCTGGAATGTAACAAAGAGCCCACCAAGAGTTTTGCCTTGGCTTTTCCTGGGCCTTGAAGCATGGCAGGGTAATGAAGGAATGCTTAACAGGACCCTTTTAGGATTAACCAAGTTTTATTGGGGGTCTGAATAAACTCCCCAGGCCTCCACAAACAGGTTTACTGGGGTCTAAAGGAACTCCCCAGACCTTTACGATTTAGCAGGAGACATGATAAGGGTAATCACCTCAGCACCTAGACCCATTTAGATTAAATAAACTGACTGAGGCTCCAGAAAAAGGTCTTCAGGCTCAGACCTTAGTTATAGATTAAAAGAAGTTGGCCGGGCGTGGTGGCTCATGCCTGTAATCCCAGCACTTTGGGAGGCTGAAGCGGGCAGGCCACCTGAGGTCGGGAGTTTAAGACCAACCTGACCAACATGGAGAAACCCTGTCTCTACTAAAAGTACAAAATTAGCTGGGTATGGTGATGGGTGCCTGTAATCCCAGCTACTTGGAGGGCTGAGGCAGAAGAATTGCTTGAACCCGGGAGGTGGCGGTTGCTGTGAGTTGAGACTGTGCCATTGCATTCCAGCCTGGGCAACAAGAGTGAAACTCTGTCTCAAAAAAAAAGTTAATCACTTGTGTCTTTACATGAATGCACACTTACGTATAGACATACAGCTTAGAAGGTATATAAGCTCTGGAAAACTATAATTTTGAGTTGATCTGGTAATAATTTCCAGGCCTTCTCCCTTCTCCGGTTACAGAAATGAAAACTCTCTTCCTCCCTGTTTATCTGCATCTCATTATTGGGCCATGAGAAATAGCAGCTCAACCCTCAGTTTGGTCTGGGAACAGTAGGAGTGTCCTCTCGCATGCTAATGCATTATAACTAGTGTATAATGAGCAATGAGAATGACCAGAGGTCACTTTCATTGCATTGCCATTTTAGTTTTGGTGGGATTTGGCTGACTTCTTTACCATATGCTGTTTTATCAGCAAAGTCTTTGTGACCTGTAACTTGTACTGACCTCCTATCACAGCCTGTGTCTTAGAATGCTTAACCTTCTAGAAATGCAGCCCAGTAGGTCTCAGCCTTATTTTACCCAGCCCCTATTCAAGATGGTGTTGCTCTGATTCAAATGCCTCTGATACTACCACCTCCACCAAACTCCTCTTCCACCATAGGGCTTAGAATAAGGACTGGCACAGGAAGGTCAACGAATAAAAGAATGAATGTGGCCAGGCGCGGTGGCTCACGCCTGTAATCCCAGCATTTTGGGAGCCTGAGGCAGGCGGATCACGATGTCAGGAGATCAAGACCATTGTGGCTAACATGGTGAAACCCCGTCTCTACTAAAAATACAAAAAAATTAGCCAGGTATGGTGGCAGGTGCCTGTAGTCCCAGCTACTGGGGAGGCTGAGGCAGGAGAATGGCGTGAACCTGGGAGGCAGAGCTTACAGTGAGCTGAGATTGCGCCACTGCACTCCAGCCTGGACGATAGAGCGAGACTCTGTCTCAAACAAACAAACAAAAAAAGAATGAATGGATGGATGCATGGTGGGAGCAGGTGCTAGAGTGGATGCCATCCTGTCTCCTGTTTTGAGGGCCTATATCCCTGAAGGCATGCAGACCCAATGGATTTACATATCCATATGTCTTTTTGACCCTTTGTCTTTTAAGGCCTGCTCAAGTTCCACTGCTTCAAGAAAATCTGTCTGGCAACTCTATCTGCTGGTGATCTTTCTCTTTTCATTAAATCATACTTCTTTCTATAAACTGAGTTTCATAGGTTTTGGTATTGCCTCTATAATATGCCTATAAGGCCCCTTGGGTCAGAAGACATGGCTTACTTTTTCTCTGTATTTTCTGGCACAGTTCTGGGCATATAGTAAGTGCTTAGCCTTAGGGTCTAGGGCACAAACTTGAGCTCTAATCTTTCCTTTATGTAAAAAGGGGATAATAATAATGACAGCTTTCCTACCTCAAAGGATTGGAATGATAGTCAAATGAGATAATGGGTATGCAAAAATATAATAGGAAAGTACACAATAAGCTCTGTGTGTGTGTGTGTGTGTGTGTATCTTTAAGGTCCTTACTCACTTGCAACTGAATAGCTCTCACTAAGTTGTTTAAGTCCCACCTTCCTGAAGGTCATATCAGCGCTTCCCAAAATACGTAGTAGAGTCAGCTGCTTCTTATGGCAGTATATTGGGTCCTGCGATCCTTCCAGGGGAATGCGAAAACCACAATAGGCAATGAGCAGGGTTGTTGTGGAGATTGGTGGAGAGGTTCAAATGGAAGATTAGGAGTAGGGAAAGATATTTTCAAGATACCTTCCTTAATAAGATTGAAAAAAAAAAAACTCATTCTCTTCTTCTGCTTTTTTTTTTTTCTTTCAATATGGAGTCTCCCTCTGTCACCCAGGCTGGAATGCTTTGGTGCAATCTTGACTCACTGCAACCTCTGCCTCCTGAGTTCAAGCGATTCTCCTGCCTCAGCCTCCCGAGTAGCAGGGACTACAGGCATATACCACCATATCTGGCTAATTTTTTTTTTTTTTTGTATTTTTAGTAGAGATGGGGTTTCACCATGTTGGTCAGGCTGGTCCCAAACTCCTGATCTCGAATGATCTGCCCACCATGGCATCCCAAAGTGCTGGGATTACAGGCGTGAGCCACTATACCTGGCCCCTCATTCTCTTCTTGATGTTGCAAATGCAATGCAATAGATGATAGAAGCCACTCTATCCTGTATCTGATTGTGCAATATACAAAAAAGGGAAAAAATGAAGAAAACCAATATGGAAACCCAGTGGCAAGAATTCTTGGGGTCCTTGGCTGGGCAACAACATTAAGAAGTGCAGGGCCATACAAGCATTTTATTTATTTTGTTTTATTTTTTTAGAGTCGGGGTCTCACTCTGTCGCCCAGGCTGGAGGGCAGTGGCATAATCATGGCTCACGCAGCTTGAGCTCCTGGCCTCAAGTGATTCTCCCACCTCAGCTTCCTGAGGTTTTGGGATTACAAGGATCAACCATAGTCTTAGCACAATTATTTTTAATGGTGCTAATGTGGAGAAGATTTGATAAATATTTTATCTATAACAATGGCATTTGTTGAACTTAATAAATTACTTCTCTATTTTTAATCTATTCTATTCCCAATATCCTTCCACAAAAGATTTGAAGCAGCTTAAAGATACATCTAATCCAAAAGTTAAAAACACATGGTCAAGAAGATTGGGGTAAAGAAAAAAATCTGTCAGGATTGTAAAAAATACAGTAGTAAGATTGCTATGCAGAAAGGCAAAGCATGCACTCCTCTGCGGTTTAGAGAGTGGCCACCTATGGGCATCTGAGCTTCCTAGTAGCCAAGAGAAAGAATAAAAGACAATTAAATTTGAGAATTTTAAAGTCATATAATAACATACAAGTATATGAAGAAATCTAAGTTTTTTGGCATAACTTTCTATGTAAAAAGGTCTTTTCCTACAGTTTTCAAAGGAGAATATACCATATATTAAAACACATCAACAATGATAATAACACTAGCTGTCTTTTATTGGGCATTTAAGTATGTATCAGACATTGTTTTAGGTGCTTAGTTAACATGTTAACTCATTTGATTCCACAAAATCTTATGGAGTAGGTACAATTATCATTCCCATTTTACACATAAAGAACTGAGGCTCAGAGAGAGTAAGCAAATTTCCCAAGATTATACAGGTACTAAGTGCTGGCTCAGCCTCACTCCAGAGCCTGTGACCTTAACCATTAATTCTCAATGTAGGCTAATGGTGTGTCATTGACATACAAGGCACTTTGAGCAGTTCTGGAATGGGCCATCACAATCGGTAAAAGGATACAGCTATTTGATTGTCTAACTTGATTTTAGGGAATAAACCTAAACTTTTAGAGCCTGATTAGCCAGCAAGTTGTTCAAGAAATGCTCCACGAACACTGTTTTACTCAACCAGTATCTTGATAGGAATTGGAAAAGAGAAAATTTCTGATTATAGTTTCTCCCCAAGAGTGGGAACACCTATATTCTGCAATAATAATGAGTAAGAAGTTTCACATTTAGTGTACAAGATTTGGACATGACTGGTTTTCATTTCTTTAAAAAATGTTTTTATTTCAATACATTTTTGGGGAATAGGTGGTGTTTGGTTACATGAATAAATTCTTTAGCGGTGATTTCTGAGATTTTGGTGCACCCATCACCTAAGCAGTGTACACTGTACCCAATGTGTAGTCTTTTATCCCTCACCACCCCGCACCCTTTCCCCCAAGTCCCAAAAATCCAATGCATCAGTCTCATGCTTTTGCGCCCTCATAGCTTAACTCTCATATACGAGTGAGGACATATGATGTTTGGTTTTCCATTCCTGAGGTACTTCACTTAGAATAATAGTCTCCAATTCCATCTATGTTGCTGTGAATGCCATTAATTCATTCCTTTTTATGGCTGAGTAGTAGTCCATGGTGTTGCCTGGAGGTCAACCAACACAAAACCAGCGCACTAAACAAAAACAACCAAGGACCCTCACAGAGTCCACTTCACTTCCCTGCTACCTCCACTGGAGCAGGTGCTGGTATCCATGGCTGCAAGTCCTAAAGACGGGTCCCATCGCAGGACTCTGCAGACACTCCCCAGTACCAGCATAGAGCCTGGTAGCTCCACTGGGTGGCTAGTCCCAGAAGAGCAAAAACAATTACTATAGATCAGCTTTCAGGAAGCCCCATTTATAGGGGAAGGGGAAAGCATCATGTCATGGGAGCACCTCGGGGGACAAAAAATTCTGAACAGCAGCCCTTGAATCCCAGATCTTCCCTCTGACATAGTCTACCCAAATGAGAAGGAACCAGAAAAACAATTCTGGTAATATGACGAAACAAGGTTCTTTAACATCCCCCAAAAGATCATACCAGCTCAACAGCAATGGATCCAAACCAAGAAGAAATCTCTGAATTGCCAGAAAAAGAATTCAGAAGGTCAATTATTAAGCTAATCTAGGAGGCAGCAGGGAAAAGTGAAGTCTAATTTAAATAAATCAAAAACAGGGTACATGGTTCAGGATATGAAAGGAAAATTCTTCAGTGAAATAGATAACATACATAAAAGACAATCACAACTTCTGAAAATCAAGGACACACTTAGATAAATGCAAAATGTACTGGAAAGTTTCAGCAATAGAACAAGCAGAGGAAATAACTTTAGGCTGGTGCAGTGGCTCACACCTGTAATCCCAGCACTTTGGGAGGCTGAGACGGGCAGATCACCTGAGGTCAGGAGTTTGAGACCAGCCTGGCCAACATGGTGAAACCTCGTCTTTACTAAAAATACAAAAATTAGCTGGGTGTGGTGGCGCATGCCTGTAATCCCAGCTACTTGGGAGGCTGAGGCAGGAGAATCACTTAAACCCGGGAGGCGGGGGGTTGCAGTGAGCTGAGCCAAGATCATACCACTGCACTCCAGTCTGGCTGACAGAGCAAGACTCCATCTAAAAAAAAAAAAAAAAAGAAAGAAATACAGAACTTTAGAGCTGGAAGACAAGGCTTTTGAATTAACCCAATCTATCAAAGACAAAAAAGAATTTTAAAAAATGAAAAATGAACAAGGTCTCCGAGAAGTTTGGGACTATGTTAAACATCCAAACCTAAGAATAATTGGTTTTACTGAGAAATAAAATAAATGTAAAAGTTTGGAAAACATATTTGAAGGAATAATTAAGGAAACCTTCCCCAGCCTTGCTAGAGGTCTACACATCCAAATGCAAGAAGCTCACAGAACACCTGGGAAATTCATCACAAAAAGATCATAGCCTAGGCACATGGTCATCAGTTTATCTAAAGTCAAGACGAAGGAAAGAATCTTAAAAGCTGTGAGGCAAAAGCATCAGGTAACCTAAAAAGGAAAACCTATCAGATACAGCAGATTTCTCAGCAGAAACTCTAGAAGCTAGACGGGATTAGGGGTCTTACTTTTAGCCTCCTTAAAAAAACAATTATCAGCCAAGAAGTTTGTATCTGGAGAAAGTAAGCTTCATAAATGAAGGAAAGAGGAAGTATTTTCTAGACAAACAAATGCTGAAAGAATTCACCACTACCAAGCCAGCACTACAAGAACTGCTAAAAGGAGCTCTAAATCTTGAAACAAATCCTCAGAATACACCAAAATGGAATCTCCTTAAAGCATGAATCTCACAGGACCTGTATAACAATAACACAATGAAAAAACACAAGGTATTCAGGCTAGAAATAGCATGATGAATAGAGTAGTACCTGATATCTCAATACTAACATCGAATGTAAATGGCCTCAGTGCTCCATTTTGAAGATACAGAATGGCAGAATGGATAAGAATTCACCAACCAAATTTCTGCAGTCTTGAAGAGACCCACCTAACACTAAGGACACACATAAATTTAAGGTAAAGGGATGGAAAAAGATATTCCACGGAAATGGACACCAAAAGCAAGCAGGAGTAATTTTCTTTTTTTTTTTTTTTTTTTTGAGATGGTGTCCTGGGCAACTCTGCTCTGTTGCCCAGGCTGGAGTGCAGTGGCATGATCTCAGCTCACTGCAACCTCCATCTCCCAGGTTCAAGCAATTCTCCTGCCTCAGCCTCCTGAGTAGCTGGGACCACAGGTGCCCGCCACCATGCCTGACTAATTTTTGTATTTTTAGTAGAGATGGGGTTTCACCATGTTGGCCATGCTGATCTCCTACTCCTGACCTCAGGCGATCTGCCCCCCCTCGGCCTCCCAAAGTGTTGGATTACAGGTGTAAGCCACCGCACCCAGTCCCCATTTTCTAATTTAACTTTATTTACTCATTGGTCTGAGCCACTGGAGTGAATCCTAGTGGCATTAACTATGTGAAGGAAATAGTCTGAATGGCTAACTAGTTTATAGAGGTAGTAATTAAACAAACAACAAAAAAAAACTTTCCTTTTTTTTTTTTTTCTTTTAGAGATGGGGTCTCACTTTGTTGGCCAGGTTGGTCTTGAACTCCTAGCCTCAAGCAGTCCTCCAACCTTGGCCTCCCAAAGTGCTGGGATTACAGGCATGAGCCACCGTGCCCAGCCAACTTTCTTTTTTTAAACTAAAAATGTCTGGCAGGCCGTAACTCAGTTTTAGGAGGGCCCTCTCTGACATTCACGGTCTCTTTTTGCGGATTACCCATATTAGTGGAGGAGATTAAATATAAAGTCAAAAGTCTCGGTTAAAATCCCACATCAGACACTGATTATGAACCGTGCAAACTTGGAAAAATCATTTCGCCTCTGTGCATTGTGGTTTTGCCATCTGCAGAGCTGAATGTTAACTATTGCCCAAGAGACTAAGTAAAGTAGTATCTTTATAGGACTGAAATAAAATATAAATGAAACTTTGTAAATGTTAAATTATTGCACAAATCATATGGTCAGTGTCGATGTCCTAATTGTTCCTAACTCTTCATCACACTCTCCTACGTCTTCATTGTGGCTGCTATCCTGATATCCGCTCTGCAGAGGGAAGGTACAAGGCTTTCCCCACCTGCTCCTTCCACCTGGTTTAATTCTCCTCCAGCACAATGAACAAGCCTCACCTATTTGTGCCCCAGCTCCATCTTCTCTTGTGAGAGGGGCAAGGTAGTGTCTACGGTTGACACATGCGTCACTCCTGTGCTAAACCCCTTGATCTGCAGCATGAGGAAGAAGGAACTCAAGTATGCTCTTTTTAAAAAAGAAGAAATTGCAAGGTTCTTGCTGCTCAGAACATACTGACTCTTTCTGGATATTGTTGATCAAGAAGCTGTTTCTACCTGGAAAAGAAAATTGAATGAACCATACAGAATCATACAGAAGTTAAGGGAAAAAAGACATGTAAGTGTCAGGAATTGTTGTAAATTCTATTAACTCTCCTTTTGTTGCTGTGCATCCACTTTCTGGCTGTGAAGACACAATGTCTTTTTTCATCTCTAAAATCAGCCTGCTTGTGAGGCCTGTTGAAAGTACCATCAAGGCCGGGCGCTGTGGTTCACGCCTGTAATCCCAGCACTTTGGGAGGCAGAGGCGGGCGGATCACGAGGTCAGGAGATGGAGACCATCCTGGCTAACACAGTGAAACCCCGCCTCCACTAAAAATACAAAAAATTAGCCGGGCATGGTGGCGGGCGCCTGTAGTCCTAGCTACTCAGGAGGCTGAGGCAGGAGAATAGCTTGAACCTGGGAGGCGGAGCTTGCGGTGAGCTGAGATCGCTCCACTGCACTTCAGCCTGGGCGACAGAGCCAGACCCTGTCCAAAAAAAAAAAAAAAAAAAAAAAAAAAAGGAAAGTACCATCAAGTGAGACTGTGGACCTAATAGTCCTATGTAAATTGCTAAGTCTGATCTCAGGTGACTTGGGTCTTGATTCTGTTGCTTCCTACAAACAAAATCCATTTCTCTTTTTTTTCTGAAATGCATTTACATTATTTAGGTGACTATTAGCTGCTAGCTATGTGTCAAGTTCCAGTAGCCAATGAGATACTGCACCTCAAATGCTGCAGAAAAAGGAGCTACTGCAGAGTTTTAAATACCTCTTTCTAGAACAGAATAAATCAGCATTGCTTAAAATGCTGGCTTACTTTCAGGTGCCTACTTTCCTCAAATGACTGGTAAGAAAGAGTTCCATGGCTAAGAGGAAGAAAAGTGCATACTAACACTGTTTTCCTCTTGAAGACTCACATGCACTTCATCTGGGACGTCCTAGAATGAAACAATCTTTGTAGGGTTAAAGCTCCCTAAAACATTTGATCATGAGAACTCTTTCTTTAACCACCTATGAATTTAGCCCAATGAAGACAATCTTCTGGGAATACTTTCAGAGAAATGGTTATGTAAATAATCAACAGCAAAGACTTAAGGAAATGGTAATAGGTGGAATGGTCCTTTAGCTCTGAATGAAATAAGTCTACCGTAACAGAATCCAGGCTGTAGAAGTCAACTCATAAGCAAATTGTTTTTCGTTTGTTTGTTTGGTTGGTTTTTTGAGAGAGGATCTTTCTTGCCCTGTCACTCAGACTGGAGTGCAGTGGCGTAATCACAGCTCACTGCAGTCTTTAACTCCTGAGCTCAAGCGATCCTTCCATTTCAGCCCCCTGAGTAGCTGGAACTACAGGTGCGTGTCACCAGACTCGACTAATTTTTTTTTTTTTTTTTTTTTTTTTTTTGTAGCGATGGGGTCTCACTATGTGACCTAGGCTGGTCTCCTGGATGCAAGCAATCCTCTCATCTCTCCTCCCAAAGTGTTGGGCACCTGGCCCATGAGCAAACTGAAAATGCAAATTGTTAGACTCGTGTCCATCTTTGCATTACTGAACACAATTCCTTTAGATATATTTTAAGGTTTGATTGTTACCCAGGTAAGTTTGACCTAGAAACCAAAAAATTTCAAGAAAAAAAACAGTAAAAATCCAATGATTTAATAATTTTTTGAAGTGAAATTCACTCCTCACTCTTAGTTTTTAGCAGTGGCTCATACCTGTAATTTGAAGCAATCCAGGACTCAGAGGCAGGAAGATTGCTTGAGCCCAGGAGTTCAAGACCAGCCTGGGCAACATAGTGAGACCCCATCTCTAAAATAAGTAGATACATGGATAAATAAATAGAAATAAAAATAAATAAAAAGATCTTTGGGGGCATAGAACATTTACTGGAGTGTAAATACTCACTCTTCTTAGAGAGGGGAGATGTAGGTGTTTGCTGAGGCCTCATTTATCAATAGCAAGCTTGGCTGGGCCCCTATTCAAGCCATACAGACACAGCCCATACTTGCCAACTGTGTCCACTGGGGTTCGTGGTTGCATTTGGGAGACTCAGGTTGAAGTGATGGGGTCAGCTAGAGGCTCTCAGTAAATCAATGGGGAATGTGGGAGAAAATGATGCATTGATCATAGTAATAGCCTCATAGTCACCTGGGATCCCATCACTTTCTCTTCCAAACTCCCTGGAGTCTGATTCTAGAAGAAAAGGAAAGGTTTTGTATTTTTTTTTCAAGACTGCTTTGAAAAACTCCTGCCAAACTTCTTCCTCTCAATCTCTCTCTCTCTCTCTCTCTCACACTCTCTCACACACACACACACACACACACCCTTACCGGTGTAAGGACTTACAGGTCCTTCTCTTCAACAATGATTCCAGAGTTTTCAGAGCTATTGGTATTAGAAGTGAAAGTTTCAGGTTCTACATGAATAAGGATTTAAACATCTTTTGTATTTATTTAAAAGTGAGGGATAAAATATATATAAACAGTACAATACACAATGTTATGTAACAAAAAGTGAGTGAGTTGAATTTAAGAAAAATCTTAAGTTAATAATATCAATAACTGAGATAAAACATAAATCATGAAGGCTGTTCATGAATAATGCAAGTTTGGAAATTTTATTTATTTATTTACTTTTTAAGAGATAGGGTCTCACTCTGTCACCCATGCTGGAGTGCAGTGATGTCATCATAGCTCACTGCAGCATCAAACTCCTGGGCTCAGAGGATCCTCTTGTCTCAGTCTTCCATGTAGCTGGGACTACAGGTGTGCACCACCACATGGGGCTAATTTAAAAGATTTTTTTTTTTTGTAGAGATAAGGTCTTGCTATGTTGCCCAGGCTGGTCTCAAACTCCTGGGCTCAAGTGATCTTTCTGCCCCAGCCTCCGAGATTGCTGACATTGCATGTATGAGCCACCACCCCTGACCTATTTTGTACATTTTATACAATCTTGACCAGGTATCAATATCAGCAGTTTGCATAAAACACTTCAGTTATAGAAAGTATGTATGGTCTTGAACAACATTAGATGAATGAATGAAGGAATGTCCAATGATATAATGTTCTGCAATCAGTGAATGCTAAATGTGTGCTATATGGTTAGCACCACACGAGAAAATGCAATGCAATACCTAGTTGAATTAGTTACTCTCATTGAGGACCTATCCTGGTAGAGGTGGAGCAACAAGTCCCATAATATCACAGAGTGATAACTGCTGTAATTGGGGCAGGCACAAAGCCAGTGCAGAGCATGAGGCATGGAATAATTTTTCCTTCTTGGAGGAGGGTAGGGGAAAGCGTATGTATCAGAATTAAGCTTCATTTAACAGGAGACACTTGGCTGAAATTTAATGATTCTGAGATTTGTCTAGGTGCACAAAATTGGCCTCTGCTTTGATGAGCTAAAGCTGGCTATCTTGCCAAACTATCTTAAATGTGGAGAATAAAAACTTAAGCAATGATTAAAATATAGCTAGCTAAGTCTAGCCTGGGCACGGTGGCTCACGCCTTTAATCCCAGCACTTTGGGAGGCCGAGGTGGGTGGATCACCTGAGGTCAGGAGTTTGAGACCAGCCTGACCAATATGGTGAAACCCCATCTTTATTAAAAATACAAAAGTTAGCTGGGCGTGGTGGTGTGCACCTGTAGTCCCAGCTACTTGGGAGGCTGAGACAGGAGAATTGCTTGAACCCGGTAGGTGGAGGCTGCAGTGAGCTGAGATCGCACCACTGCACTCCAGCCTGGGCAACAGAGCAAGACTCTGTCTCAAATATGTATATATATCTAGTAGCAATTAAACCAGTTTAGACTATTTTGTCTTTAAACAATTCCTATTTGTGTTCAAACATTAACCCTACTGGGGATGGTCAAGTTGAAAGCTAAGTTATCCTCTTGGGGCTTTACTGAACCAAAGTAGGCAGGGAATTCTCCAGAAATGATATGAGAAGGAGACAGAACTGAGAGTGAACCTACAATGAAAGCCCCACCGCCTTCTCTTTTGAAGCAGCAACAGGAAAGGACTAACAGAATCTAAATGTGTGCTTCCCTTGGTGAAAGGTGGTTTATCCAAGATTCGACTCCACAGTTCCCAAGATAGTAAGAAGAGGATTCTACCTCGGGCTCTACTCAGCTCCAGGTAAGGATGTGATCATCAGCCTCTCTGGGCAGAAGACAAGGAAGGAAGGGTAAAGGGAAGATCAGGCTGATTGGGCTGCTATGTGGTCTAAACCCTGGGGAATGGACCAGTGAACCCTACGGACTTTGGGATTTCCTAACCCTGTGAGAGACTTCCTGGTGTGGAGTTACAAATGAATTGAAGCATTCACAGTAGCTTAACCTCCTGGAGCTAATGAAGTGGCATTATATGCCAATGATACTAACAACAAGTAAGTCTTCAAAACAGACATTATGAGTGACATCAATAAATGGTGAACTAGGGGGTCCCAGGCCTCACTCCCCCCACAGAAAGGTCAGCTAGCAATTATCCACAGACAAAAATGCTTTGGTAAAAACCCCAAAATATGGGACCCAGGTGGTCTAGCTGTGGAATTTCTCCCTACATCCCCTGTTTCCTATGAGGTGGGAAAAGGGAACCAGGGGGGCAACATTCAGCCTCCCTAGCACATCCTGAGACATTTCCCAGGAAGCTCACTTCATAGTATTAATGATTATTGCTAACATTTATGAAGAACTTACCGGGAGCCAGATACACTTATTCTCACAATAATTTTTTTGAGCTGTGTCCTATTTTGTATATTTATAGATAAAGAAGTTGCAGCAGAAAGCTTCAACAAGTTGTCCAAGGTCATACCCTTGGTCAATCAGATCAGGAATTAGAACCTAGACTAGAGGCTGTACTCTTGGCAACCAGGCAAGAGATCGAAGTAGAGGGCTTTGTGATCTGGGAATGGTATAGTGTGTTTCAAATTTCAGTGCTGACTCAAAGAGGTATTTGTGCACCAATGTTCGTTCCTAGCAGCCTTATTCAAAGTAGCCAAAAAGTGGAAATAGTTCAGTGTCCATGAGCAGAAGAATGGGTAAACAAAAGGTAGCATGTACATACAATGGAATATTATTCAGTCATTAAAATCATGCAGTGTTTTTTGTTTGTTTGTTTGTTTATTTGTTTGTTTGTTTTGTTTTTTTTAAAGGCAGGGTCTCACTTTGTCACCCAGGCTGGAGTGCAGTGGCTTGATCTCGGCTCACTGCAACTCCATCTGCTGGGTTCAAGCAATTCTCCTGCCTCAGCCTTCCCAGAAGCTGGGATTACAGGGGCTTACCACCACACCCGGCTAATTTTTGTATTTTTAGTAGAGATGGGGTTTCACCATGTTGACCAGGCTGGTCTTGGACTCCTGACCTCAGGTGATCCGCCTGCCTCTGCCTCCCAAAATGCTCGGATTACAGGCATGAGCTACCATGCCCAGCCTCCATGTACTTCTTCCTGGCAAACTTTGCAGCTCTGGAGATCTACTTTTTCACCATTGCCCCTTTGACTCTGGGCAATGTCCTGTCCATGGGGAGAAACCCCATTTCCCTGGCCGGCTGTGGAGCCCACATGTTCTTCTTCATCTTCCTGGGAAGTGCTGACTGCATCCTGCTGGCCGTCATGGCCTTTGACTGGTTTGTGGCTATCTGTCATCCTCTCCGTTACGGCCTCATCATGAGCTGGAGATTGTGTGTCCAGCTGGCCCTGGGGTCTCTGCTGCTGGGGTTCTTCTTAGCCATGCAGCTGACCATGCTTATCTTCCAACTCCCTTTATGCAGCAGCAAAGAAAAGTTCTACTGTGATGTCTTCCCTGTCGTGAGACTGGCCTGTGCAGACACCTGGGTCCATAAGCCACTCTGTGGTCAGCATGACCATTCTCACCATCCCCTTCCTGCTTATCACTCTCTGCTATGTCTTCATCATGGCTGCCATCCTGAAGATCCACTCTGCAGAGGGGAGGCACAAGGCCTTCTCCACCTTTCCTCCCGCCTGACTGTGGTTCTCCTCCAGGATGGATGTACAAGCCTCATCTTCTTGTGTCCCAGCTCTAGCTACTATCCTGAGAGGGGCCAGGTAGTATCTGTAGTTTACACCTTCATTACCCCTGTGCTTAACCCCTTGATCTACAGCATGAGGAACAGAGAACTTAAGGATGCTTTGAAGAGAGCAATGACGAGGGTCCTGCTGCTCTAAACACATTCCGCTCTTCAACACCGCTGGGCAGAGGCACATGGCATACTGCCAGAAAGATAAGGGACAACAGTTGATTGTGTTTTATACTGTTACTTCTTAGTTATATATATATACATATTTTTTTTGAGACGGAATCTCGTTCTGTCACCCAGGCTGGAGTGCAGTGGCCGGATCTCAGCTCACTGCAAGCTCCGCCTCCCAGGTTTACGCCATTCTCCTGCCTCAGCCTCGCTAGTAGCTGGGACTACAGGCGCCCGCCACCTTGCCCGGCTAGTTTTTTGTTTTTTGTTTTTTTTTGTATTTTCTTGGTAGAGACGGGGTTTCACCGTGTTCGCCAGGATGGTCTCGATCTCCTGACCTCGTGATCCACCCGTCTCGGCCTCCCAAAGTGCTGGGATTACAGGCTTGAGCCACGGCGCCCAGCCTCTTAGTTATATTTTTAAAAAATCATTTTCCATTTCCCAGCCTCAGGTTCTTCACCTCCAAAATAGAGATTAAAATAGCTGGGGGATCTAAATTCTGGGGTTACTTCTGAGGATAATTAGATATATATTCAGTGAAAATACTTTGTGACTGTTAAAGGGAGGTATGGGCGGGGCGCAGTGGCTCACGCCTGTAATCCCAGCACTTTAGGAGGCCGAGGTGAGTGGATCACCTGAGGTCAGGAGTTCAAAACCAGCCTGGCCAACCTGGTGAAACCCCATTTCTACTAAAAATACAAAAATTAGCCTGGCATGGTGGTGGGCGCCTGTAATCCCAGCTACTTGGGAGGATGAGGCAGGAGAATCACTTGAACCCAGGAGGCAGAGGTTGCAGTGAGCCAAGATTGCGCCACTGCACTCCAGCCTGGACAACAAGAGCGAGACTCCATCTAAAAAAAATAAATAAATAAAAAGGGAGATATGGTAGTAAATGTGGTTATTGCCATCTTCACCATCACATAAAATCTGCCCTACCTTGGATTTATCTCCAGATGTTGTTCTCAGGTTCTCAGCAGGTTCAAACAGTGCACATATGGGCAGAGGCTAAGCCAGGAATAGGATTCAAATGAAACTAAGACCACTGAGTTTGTGCTTTTTTTTTTTTTAATTAATAATCTTTCATCCTAATTTCTATTCCAGGGAAAGGTGATGGGGAAAATACTGGAGTTTTGGGATTTGGGTAGCGTCTCTTTTCTTTTTTTTTTTGAGGTAAGAGTCTTACTGTGTTGCCCAGGCTGGAGTGCAGTGGTGCAATCTTGGCTCACTGCAGCCTCCGTCCCCCAGGTTCAAGCATTCTCCCACCTCAGCCTCCCAAGTAGCTGGGACTACAGGTGCCACACCACCACACCTGGCTAATTTTTGTATTTTTAGTAGAGACGGGGTTTCACCATGTTGGCCAGGCTGATCTCGAACTCCTAACCTCAGTTGATCTGCCCACCTTGACCTCCCAAAGTGCTGGGATTACAGGTGTGAGCCACCGCACCCGACCTCTTTTCTTACCTTTATACCAGAGCGTACTGGTCTCCATATAAATCTCTGACTCTGTATCAGTCTGTCTCTGAAATGTTCTCCCCATGACTTTTTATTCCCCTCTCCTTTCTCCCTTCCTTTCTCCCCCTCCTCTTCCTCCTCCTCCCCACTTCTCCTCCTTCTCCTTCTCCTTCTCATTTCTCTTTCCTTCTCTTTGTCTCTCTTACACATATCTCATGTTCTCCTTTTCTGTCTATACCAGGCTAAGTATGCATAATATGTAAAAACTGCTTTATTGTTTGAGCCTCTTTGGGTATGAGATGGCGCGTGATGGTTCAAATCTGGATTAAAGTAGAGCAAAGCTAATTAAGTGAAGATAAACACTGACTGGATAGTGGGAGTGGAAAGGACTCATTACCATGACCGAGCAGTCTGAGAAGAATGATGGTCATTTTTTTGACTGTCAGTTGTCGCCAGCAAATGGTTATCAGTGTATCTGTGGCTTACCATGTTTTTTGTAGAGTTTGGGAAGCTCATTTATTCTTTTACCTATTGACTATTTGGTGATTTATTTATTCAAGAATACTCAAAAGACAGTAAACAACTCTTTTTTTTTTTTTTTTTTTTTTTTGAGATGGAGTCTCGCTCTGTCGCCTAGGCTGCAGTGCAGTGGCCGGATCTCAGCTCACTGCAAGCTTCGCCTCCCGGGTTTACGCCATTCTCTTGCCTCAGCCTCCCGTGTAGCTGGGACTACAGGCGCCTGCCACCTTGCCCGGCTAATTTTTTGTATTTTTAGTAGAGACGGGGTTTCACCGTGTTAGCCAGGATGGTCTCGATCTCCTGACCTCGTGATCTACCCATCTCGGCCTCCCAAAGTGCTGGGATTACAGGCTTGAGCCAGCGCACCCGGCTAGTAAACAACTCTTTATTAAACTCTACTATGTACTATGTTCCCATTTGTGATTGGATCAGGAAGCAGAAAAGTAAGAAGCAGCACCTGTCTTGAAGGAAGTTAAAGGTTTAGTAAGATTCAAGAACTCACACCACAGTCACACCAAGGTCCACGTGATATAAGACTATGAAATTTCAGAGAAAGGACAGTGAAGGGAATCAAGGCGAGTCTGATGGGGGAAGGTGGTATTTGAGCTGCACCCTGACAGGTTTCCAGCTCTTGAGCTGTGCAAAGAGGAGCAGGAAGGGCACTTCTGAAGGAGGAAACTGGAAGATGCAAGAACGGGAAATCGTCTCCCTTGGTCTCTGTTTCCTTATCTGGAAAAGTATGAAAAGGGTGCTATAAGTTTTGTTTTTCTGAAAGAGTATCACAAGCCCAAAAGACAAAAAACATAATCCATATTCTATAGAATTGGAATTTTGCCCTCTTTAACAGAAAAGAACCAGAAGAATCTTTTTTGATTTATTCATAGATATTTGCTACCCTTCCTATCTTCTATGGCAATATTCTACTGGGTCAGTATTATCTGTAGGACTCTAGCTCTCTGGATAACAGGGGTGTCCATGAAATAAACGCTATATGGCCAAATAAGTGTGATGAATACTGTGCTGATCAAAGTGAAGTTAGTATTTTACCATAGGTTTACTCAGAGCCTGTAAGATGCAAACGTGCAGTCATGATTCCCTAAGCTGAGGGATGTATTTTACCATGTTTTCCAAACTCTTTTTCCCTTGGAGGATGTCTTGAAATGGGTTGTGTTGTTGAACTTATGTTGATAAATGCTGCATTATGTTGGAGAATGCTGAACTTATGTTGGAAAATGCTGACTCTGAATACCAATGGTTATTATTGTATCTGTGAATGAAATATTCCAGGCATTTCTCAGTTCCCCATGCTCTCTGAGAAAGCAGTGCAGTTATAATTGGTTAGCAGACTTTTTAAAGTGATTGAATTAGGGAATTAACAATTCTCATATATATAACTCACTTATCTTCACAAACATCCATGAGATGGGTACTATTATTGTTATTATTTATTATTATTAGTTTTTTGAGACAGAGTATCGCTCTGTCACCCAGGCTATAGTGCAGTGGTGCAATCTTGGCTCACTGCAACCTCCTCTTCCCAGATTCAAGCAAATCTCATGCCTTGGCCGCCCCAGTAGCTGGGATTACAGGCATGAACCACCATGCTTGGCTAATTTTTGTATTTTTAGTAGAGACAGGGTTTCACATGTTGGACAGGCTGGTCTTGAGCTCCTGGCCTCAAGTGATCCACCTGCCTTGGCCTCCCAAAGTGCTGGGATTACAGGTGTGAGCCACCACGCCCGGCTGAGATGGGCATTATTATTATCTTTGCTTACGGATAAGGACATTGAGGCACACGGGCATTAAATCAATTGCCGAAGGTCACACAACCGTTAGTGATAGAACTGAGAATTGACCTGGGCAGTTTGGCTCCACAGCCTAGGCAGGCAACCACTGCCTTTTGCAGCGTGTCTATCAGCATGCTATGTGAACTTGGGGAAATCATCTTATTTCTCTGCACTTAATTTAATTTGTAATAACATGGGGATAGTAATATCTACCCTGACTCCCTCCCTGAGTGATCATGAGATATCAGAACAAAACAAAGTTATAAAAGTGCAGTAAAATTCAATATGGCTATTCAAACATTCAAATGAGGAAATACTCACATTAGATGGCTTATTTCTTTAATTACAGGAGTTTAAAGCCACAATTATCCAATTGCCCTTTACCTGTGCTTCATTATGAATACCCTGTTACTCTTTTTAAAGGAATACATATACTTTTAATTTTTTTTTTTTTTTTTTTTTGAGACAGGTCTCTCTCTGTCAGCCAGCCTGGAGTGCAGTGGCGTGATCATAGCTCACTGTCGCCTCGAAATTCTGGGCTCAAGCAATCCTGCACCTCAACCTGCGGAGTAGCTGGGGACTACATGTGTGCACCACTATACCTGGCTAATTATTTTATTTTATTTTTTATTTTTTATTTTTTTGAGACGGAGTCTTGCTCTGTCGCCAGGCTGGAATGTAGTGGCGCGATCTCACCTCATTGCAACCTTTGCCTCCTGGGTTCAAGCAATTCTCCTGCCTCAGCCTCCCAAGTAGCTGGGATTACAAGCACACACCACCACAAGCACACACCACCACACCCAGCTAATTTTTGTATTTTTAGTAGAGACAGGGTTTCACCATGTTGGCCAGGATGGTCTCGATCTCCTGACCTCATGATCCACCTGCCTCGGCCTCCCAAAGTGCTGGGATTACAGGCGTGAGCCGCCGTGCCCGGCCTACCTGGCTAATTAAAAAATTTTTCTTTTGTAGAGATGGGGGTCTCACTATTTTGACCAGGCTGGTCTTGACTCCTGGGCTCAAGTGATCCACCCTTCTTGGCCTCCCAAAGTGCAGATGTGAGCCACTGGAGCCAGCCAATTTTTGTTTGTTTGTTTGAGATAGAGTCTTGCCCTTTCACCCAGGCTGGAGTGAAGTGGTGCGATCTCTGCTCACTGCAGTCTCTGCTCCCCTACCCTGCACCAGATTGAAGCAATTCTCCTGCCTCAGCCTCCCGAGTAGCTGGAATTACAGGCACCCACCACCAGGCCTGGCTAATTTTTGTATTTTTAGTAGAGACTGGGTTTTGCCATGTTGGCCAGGCTGGTCTTGAACTCCTGACCTTGGGTGATCCACCCGCCTCGGCCTTCCAAAGTGCTAGGACTACAGGCGTGAGTCACTGCACTCGGCTCAATTTGTGTATGTTTTGTAGAAATGGGGTCTCACTATGTTACTCAAGCCAACAAAGAACTTTTAACACAGTTGAATCTGTGTAACTATGGAAGATGCCACCTTGGGAATGTCTGGAAAAACTAAAAAAGTTAAAATGGCAAAAACTCCAAAAATTATTGGGTGTCCTATGGCATACTAGGCCTCATCTAAAGCACCTTTCTGGATTACCTGATTTTTAAATGATTTGTGCCTTATAAAATCTTGCAGCAATTTTCCAATTTGGTAAGTTGCAGAAAATTCATAGGAATGCCGATGATGCTTGTCCATAGAGATGCAAATGCATTTTGCCTGGTAGAAGTGCAATTGCTCTCCCAGCACTCGGAGGGCAGTTCTGCATTATTTATTTATTTATTTTTATTAAAAAATTTTTTTCAAGACAGAATTTTGCTCTGTTGTCCAGGCTGGAGCGCAGTGGTGTGATCTCAGTTCACTGCAACCTTTGCTTCCCAGGTTCCAGAGATTCTTCTGTGTCAGCCTCCCGAGTAGCTGGGATTTATAGGCGCGAGCTATCACACCCGGCTAATTTTTTGTATTTTTAGTAGAGATGAGGTTTTGTGATGTTGGCCAGGCTGGTCTCGAACTCCTAACTTCAAGTGATCGGCCTGCCTCAGCCTCCCACAGTGCTGGGATTACAGGCGTGAGCCACCGCACCCGGCCAGTTGTGCATTTATTAACATGTTCGTTTCAGCATTCCTGATTGCCTATGTATGTGTGTACTGTTTGTGTTTTCCTCTGGACAGGGCTAGCCCTTTACTGGTCTCCTCCTTTAATTCATTGAAGTCTTTGATGTGTGTACATTTTGTATTTGTAGGGGAGTCATGATTTTACTCTTTTCAAAACAAGTATCCTGTAACAGGAAACCTCTGAGCAGAGGCTGACAGGCCACCCTTGATTCCTGCTGTAGAAAGAAAAATTTCTTACTCCAGACCCCAATGGTCCTTTTCAGATTCCTAACGTGAAGGGTTGTTCATATCTCAGCTTCTCTCAGAAGACTCTATTTTCCTGAAGCGCGGGGACCTACCTATCCCCACTAACAAAAATGTGTTAAGGGGCAGGGTACAGTGGCGCACGCCTGTAGTCCCAGCACTTCAAGAGGCCGAGGCGGGTAGATCGCTTGAGTACAGGAGTTCCAGACCAGCCTGGGCAACATGGCGAAACCCCATCTCTACAAAAAAAAAAACCACAAAAATTAGCCAGGTGTAGTGGCGCACGCCTGTAATCCCAGCTACTTGGGAGGCTGAGATGGGAGGATGGCTTGGGCCCAGGGGATCGAGACTGCGGAGAGCCGTGATCGCGCCACTGCACTCAACTTGGGCAACAGAACGAGACTCTGTCTAAAAAACAAACAACCCCCCCAAATTCCCCAAAAATGTGTTAGGGGAAGGAGGTGGGACAGTATTTCTGATCTACTCGCCTTTCCTAGTATGACCACCAGGGGGCGCGGAAGCCCTCCCGCTACTAAGGCGGGGCCACCCCGCCCTGCGAGCACAGCCGGCAGAAGGAAGTGTGCGGGACGCGAGAAAGGACTAGGGCCGAGACCCGCTGGGCCGGCTCAAAGCTCGACCTCTGCCATATGCACCGTATCTTTATGGGAGCCGATGAGGTCAGCAGGGAGCACGCATTCAGATGGCATAAGAGGGCAAAGTACTGCTAGAATTACAAAGATATTTACAGTCTTTTAACCTGAAAGCACAGAGCAGATCCTATTCTTCAGAATTAAATCTTGGGGTCTCCAGTCCCGTTTGTGGAGCTCCACTCTGATAAATGTATCATTTGTTCCCAAGAAGACAAATTGGGTAGGGAGAAGAGGGAGAGGCGGGGAGAAGACGAGATAAAGGGACGATCTGCTTTTCGGAAGCAGACGCCGCCTGGGAACTACCTGCATACCGCGCAGGCAGCGAGGAGGGGGAGCGCTCCAGTGCAAAGCTGTGTATTTTAAAGCCCCTCTCGCTCACAGGCTTCACAGCAAACTACGAAGTGGGTATCATCTCTGATTTACAGACATGGGAACGGGGTCCTCTTGAGAAACGATGCTTTCCCAAACGTATGCAAATTGTGAGTGCCAAGTGTCTTCACTGGCACTAACAACATCGAGCTGCTTACGTTTCTCGGAGCGGTCCCGATTTCCAACAAGCAAAAGATCCAAATTCTCGGACCACCCTGACCGTCCTGTATCTCCAGATCTCCAGGTCTTTCCTCTGGACACCTCCCCCATCCCCCCACTTTCAGTGCCAGCAGCCCTGAGGCTGCGCGGGATCCCGCTACTCGGAATGCCTTCCCCCTGGCAGGATATTTTTAGAACACTCGACTGCCACCCAATGTAGCCCACATCACATTGGCTTATTTGTTTTCGGGAGCTTGTCCCCGCCTAGCAACGAGTCGGCTAAGAACTGGATCCTAGCTAGGAGCCCGGCACAGCCAGCGAATGACCGCAGCCGGACAGTCGCTCTTGCTCTCCCTCCGCCCTGCGGCAGGATCCGCCGGTGCAGGGGCCTCTCCCCGGACTCCACGCGTGTCTGGAGGGCTCTCTGGTTAGGGAAGGGGTGTTTGCAGACACTCCGGGCGGCCGGGCGGTGGCGGGACACGGGCCCTTTAAGAAGGAGCGCTGGGCGCGGCCAGGTAGGGGCGGGTCCCGGGCGGATCAGCGCTGCGCCGGCGCGGGCCCGGGAGCCGGATTTGGAGCGCGCGGCGCCGGTGGGGGCGGAGGGGGCGGCGCGGCGGAGCCTCCCGTGGCCTCGGACGCTCCTCCTAGCTAGCGGCCACCGCCCGCCGCCGCCTGCGCCTCCAGCTCCTTCGCCCCGGCGGGCCCGGCCGCCGCTTCCGGCAGCTCACCTGGGACGCGCTCACCTGAGACGCGCTACCTGCCTCCGGGCGCCTGGGCTCCAGGATGAAGGACCGGCTGGAGCAGCTGAAGGCCGTGAGTTTCGCTGCAGGCTGGGGGCTGCCAGGAGGGGTGCTGCGTAGGAGAGGGGCTTCCCTTTGCTCCCCAAGTCGAGGCTGGAGGGGGCCAGAGCCCGAGGTTTGCCCTCCCCAATCCCCCACCGCTTCCAGCGCCGGTTCCTCACCCTCCCCTACCCTCCCCTGCGGGGTCATGTGCCGGGTGATTCATCGTTAGGCAATGATTTTCCTGAACGCCTCTAACCCTCCCACCCCGCAAGCTGGACAGTGTCTGTCCAGAGCTGGTTCCCGAAGAGGGTGCTTGGGGCCTGGCAGGGCTCACCATGAGGTCAGGGGTCCCATCATCACCTGCCCACTGCTGCCTGGCACTGTGCCCAGGACCAGCCTCCTCCCTTTCCTGTTTGCCTCCTGAGGGGCTCCAGGCCTGGCTGCCCCTTCCTCCAGAGAGCAGCTCAGAGCTCCCTGGTGACCTCTGGAGCTGTGAGCCGGTCACATGCTGGGATGCGTCAGCTGCTCTCCAACCGGTGGTCTGTAATTGTTATCCCCACATGTCGTTATTCCCCCTCCGCCGCCGCATCTTTTGGAACAGCTGTGGTTAGGTCCAAGGATCTGAAGATAGACTGCTTCCAGCCTTGGCTGTGCAAAAGCTGTAAAGCCTTAGGCTACTTACTCTAAGCCTCTGTTTCCTTGTCTGTCAAATGGGAGTGATCATACCCAAGGAATTTGTTGGGAGGATCTGATGATACAATGGAACTTGATACAGAGAAGGGTTAACGCATGGGTTTTTAAGCCAGATACTCATTGACTCATTCAGTACATAATTATTGAGTGTATTCTATGGGGGAGGTCCAGTGCTAAGCCTTGAAGATTCAGTGGCACAGGTTCTATCTTAATAGAATTAAAATCTCGCCCTTGATACTCAGGAGTTTATTTAGTCCATGTACTTTGGAGCGTGTTACAAGTATAGCAGCTTAGGCCGCAGTCTAGCCCCGCAGAATCAGAATCTAATTATTCATCCATTTCCCCAGGTGATTCACGGGCACATTACAGTTTGGGAAGCACTGGACTGGATTAGAACTGGGGTTGCCTCCTGGCCCCACTGCTTACTGGCAATCCCTTAAACTCCCAGCCTAAGTTTTGTCATTTGTAAAATGGGTAGTTGTGAGGTGGAAAAGCAGCAGAACATGCATAAGAACACTTTTATGGTGCATGGCACGGGGGACTTAATAAATGGTGAAATATGCTAATAACTGTGAGTGCTCTATGGAAAATGCAGATGTCAGGGACTGTTGGGATGATGTTACAAGAGTTTATCCTTTTCCACCCTTGCTTGGATGAGACCTTCATGTCTGTTTCACCTGTTCTGGGTAGCAGCGCTGCAGAGGAGGCAGGGAGCTGGGGAAGTGAGAGAAGCAAAGGGACAGTTGCCTATTGTGGGAGTGGCCTCCCTGCCTCAGTCTTGTGCTTAGTCATCTGAGCCTCACAGCGTCCAGGTTACGGATGGGGCAGAGTTTATTGCCCCTGTTTTATAGATGGGGAAACTGGTACTCACGGGGTAGGAGGGATGCCCCAGGACACAGAACCAGGCAGGGCACCACCAGGAGAGGAACCCAGGCTCCTGACACTCTCCACGGTGCTCCTTCCCTTGAAGCACGCTGGTTGGGGAGGCAGAAGGAAAAGAAGAGTACGATTTTGAAGATCTCTCTGTGTCGGCACATTCAGCAACCATAAAAAACTACAAAACTGAACAGCAGACTCTTCCATTTGTTAGGAAATCCATTTCCAGAGGATACTCCATGGTCCCTTTCAGTAGCTCATTGTCAACAATGAGCAAAGAGTCTTAACTGAGCTTTCAGTTCCAAGAATAAATTTAATTTGCCTGGGAACCCTGAGCAAGTCTCTTTGCCTCTCCTCGGTGCCTCATGGTTACCCTCTGTAAAATGGAATTAATGATAGGTTTCCTCCCCTTCCCTCTTGGGGATGTGGTGAAAGCGAGACTGGAGATGATGGTGTTATTATGGGAGGATTGTTCTGAAATCACAGGGTGGCTTCTGTAGCGTATTGGAGCAGATGCATGGCAGCGCGGGACAAAGGGACACAGGTGGCAGGTTCCAAGACTCTGATCACTGTCTTTCTTTGGGTCGCTTAACTTCTCTGCTTCTCAATTCCTCCTTCGTACAACGAGGAATTTAATTGATCTCAGAAGTCCCTTCTGGTGTTATTATAGCTTTTTCTGTGAAGACTGTTAAAGTTTATGTGGATTTTGATGTCAGTTCACCTTCTCTTATCCCCTTTCCCCAGCCAGACTCCCAGGGATCACCCTCACTGAAACAAGATATGCATCTTCTCCCTCTGATTTCCGTTATCAATTAGAAGCATTTGTCAACCTTCATGAAACAGATTGCACATTGAGCAGCCTATGCAATCTCTTTCTGTGGTGTTCTTTCTAAATCCTGAGGAGGGGAGGTGGTAACTGCCTCCCGGTAGCTGGAGGGCTTTCGTGCCCGAGATTGGCTTTGCTCTGGGTAGATACAAGGAGAACATATGGGGTTGATGGGTAGAAATGAGGAATCTGTAAGAAAGCATTTTTAGTAGACAGAGCTGCCCAAGGATGGAGTAGCTGGTGCACCTTCTAGCATGGGAAGGAGGCAAGAAGCTTGTTGGGAGGTTGAATGTTGTAGGAATTTGAGCATCTCTTGGAGGGGAGGTGAACTAGGAGATATAAGGCCTTCACCAACCTTAAGAATGTGTGGTTTTCTAAAATGCTTAATTGTCTGTGAGCCTGTCCTAAGGCTTTGAAATCTATAGGGACTGAGGCCTCAGAGTTGCCCCTGTAAAGTGGATCATCACCCTTTTCCCATAGGATCATTGTGAGGGTAAAATGAGGTAATCCACGACAATCACCCACCACTGTTATTGTGAGTTCTTCTGTCTTGGCCTGCTGGTAGCAGCGTCCACAGAGAAGGGCATCCCTTCCTGAGGCCATGGTCACAAGACCTGACTCACCTGGTCTCTTGCACTGCTCTTCCTGGCGGGCTCCCTCAACAGCCTGCTTCTTCAGTGACAGAGGACAGGCTTGCCAGGAATGTGCAGTGCCTCTACCTAGCCTATCCCAGGACGTGATTTTCTCTGACTTCTCAGCAGCTGAACTTTGAATCTGCTGAGTCCAGACAGTTCCTGCTCTAGTGATCTTTTGCATGGCCCTGTTTTCATTCAGTAAACATTTGCTGAGTACTGAGTACCTAGTGTGTGCCAGTCCTTGCACTAGATGCTGGAGTGTAGTGGTGATAAACACATGTTCCTGGCCCTGAGAAGGTTCGTGGTCAGGTAGGAAGAAGCAGAAGAAATAGACATGAGGATATCATCCTTGTGATAGAAGCAACTACGGGAAGACCCTGTTGGCCAGTCTTTGGAAGATGGGAGATGGGCATGAGGCTTTGGGTGGGTTCCCAAGACAAAGTAATGATTGAGTTCAGCTGCTTCTTCCAGCCCAATCTGACCTTTTCAGATATGTAAAGGTGGTTGGAGGTACGTGAGGTGCTTTACATACCAGATACGTAAAGGTACCTTGTATCTAATCCTCTCAAGCCTGCAAAGCGGAGTGGGTTTTTCTATTAGTCTCATTCTACAAGTGAGTAAATTGAGGCTTAACAAGAAAGGCAAGGATCTTCGATTGTCTTAATCACTCTCCCGTTGGTGTATAAACCATCAAGCACATAAAAAACTCAAGGGAGCATCGGCAGAGTCGCATGTGTATAGTACCTGCTGACCACCATGATCAGAGCTTTGTGACCTCTGTGTGCCTAGCATCCTGCTGGGCATCAGGTTTAGGCAGGATTGACAAAGTCCTAGTGTCAAAGGGTAAATGATCACATAGGGAAAACAAAGACATGTAGTACATGACAAGACGACCAATAGTAATCAAAGGGAGAGGATGGTAATGGAGAAGCCAGTAGTGTATGGAATAGAGGCTGAAGCCTTTGGGCCCCCTTAGAGACTGATCTATAGAGGACTAGAAATGATGTGGATGGAATGACCCTTCAAAGACCAGCACTAATAGGGACACAGTGATGAAATCAACCACCCGGGGCTCTAAAGGCCAGACTGACTTTTTACTCTCTCTGTGTCTTTCTGCTTCCTAAATGGCTGCTGTTGGCCTCCTTCCCCACTGGAAGCTCCGGGATCTTCGTGGAATCATAGTTCCTTAGGATAACGTTGTAACCCCATCAGAAGCATGGAGCTGTGCACTTCCCCTTTAAAGCTTAATTTGTTAATAAATATTTATTGAGCCACTTCTATGTGCCAGGTGCTTTGGATCATAACTGAACCTTAACATGCCAATCTGCACTTCACTGAGATTCTGTCCTTCTCTAGTCATAAAATTTCACACAAGTCAGGATTCCTGCCTCCCCTCTTCTCTGTACCTGGGAGGATTCATTCTCTGGAAGAGCTGTTTTTCTGTGAGCAGACGGGAAGCAGAGCTGAGAGTGATGGGGATTGAGTGGGGATTACAGCCCCATCAGCCAGAGGCCAGAAAATGCTTGGATGAGAGAAGGGGATTAATTTTATTTTTATTCCTGTGAGTGTGGGGGAAGTAGGGGGAATTGGCAGGAGCTAAGGGAGGGACACTTGTTCATGCTGTCCTCTCTCTCCTCCAAAGCTTCCTCCCTGCCTTTTGTCAAAATTTCTACCCATCTTCCAAAACTCATTCTTTATAGGTAGTCGTGTTCTCTAACTGCAACCTAGAATACTGTCCTCCATTCTTGCAGCTCTCATGGGGTACATGTTGCTTTGAAGTGGGTTGTGTTTTTTGTTTTGTTTTGTCTCTGTTTTTTTTGGTTACCATGGAGTGGGTTTGAAACCACTGTCCACTGCTTTTTATAAGTTGGACCCTTTATCTTCTAGGTTCTTTTGTCTTTAAGGTCAATGTTTCTGGTACTTCTTGTCACCCTATCAAGTACAATAACAATGATCATTTATTGAGCAGCTACTATTGGACAGACTTGCGCTACATACCTTACATACCTTGTCTCTAATTCTCTCAACCCTGCAAGGCAAAGTGGGTTTTTGTATTACTCTCATTTTACAAGCAAAGGAATTGGGATATTATTCTCACTTTACAAGTGAAGGAATTGAGGCTCAGGTTTGACTGAGATCCCCATTTGGGAAGTGGTGGGCTCAAGAGTTGAACATGTGTGTTTTGCTTCTTCATATCACCTTACACTGTATTTGATCGTCTCCCTAACTGCACTATATGCCCCTGATGCAACAGTAGTTCAGTTATAGTCCTCTGGAGCCCCAGTGCCTAGCACTCTGCATGGTAGGCATGTATTAAACATTTGTCTCTTATAATCAACAACGGCTTGACCCTTAAACATCCTTTACTCATTATTATGACTTATTTTTCTTGCTCCATTCCCTGTGGGCTGGTGAACCTTTACCTACCTGAAGTGGAACATTTACTGAGGGAACCCATATGTTTGCTAATGAAGCCAGACCTTACAGGTACCTCCCCAAGGATGGAGTTCCAAGGCTCGTAAAACACCTAGCCCAAGATGACATGGAAGGTTGCCCCTCATTTAGAAAGACAATGAAGGCAAAGATGTGGCTACCGTGCTGAAAACTTAGCTACACCATTTTTCTCCTGGCAAAATCCTACATATCTCCAAAGTCTCAGTTGCAGTGTCATCTAGCTTCCCAGGCTGACAGCACTGACCATGCCTTTCCTTGGACCCCACAAACTTTATTTTTGGTGGTATATACAAATAGCCACATGGTGTTGCAATTGCAGATACCATTGACTGTGTTAGTTCTTGTGCTCTGGGAGAGCAGAGATCACGTGTGTCTCATTCTCTCTTGTATCTTCCCAGCCCAAAGCCTGTAAAGCTGTAAACCAAACTGTCCCGCCGATGAATGGGGATATTCTGTAAATGTATTTGCCCGCAGATTCTGTAGTCCCTGAGGGGCCTTAACCTCCAGCCACCTTTATGTTAGGCCCCTCTGCAACTGCCCCCACCCCATCTCCTCTCTCAGGGCAGCCTGCTTTTTGGCATTGGACGATTTCCATGGCAACTTTCCCCAGTCTCCACCTGGAAACTGTGTGAAATTCAACCCCCACCTAAAGAGATTAGTGTAGCAAATACTGTCTGGGTGTGTTCAGCTGTCTATGGCATCAGGATTTTTTTTTTTTTAAATAAATGTTTAAATTTTAGCCTACTTTTAGATTTACAGAAAAGTTGCAAAGATAATACAAAGAGTTCCTGTCTAGTCCTCTCCTGGTTCCCTCACTTGGTCACATTTTATACTACAGTGTACACTTAGCAAAACTAAGAGACTTATATTGGTACGTTACTATTCACTGAACTCCAGACTTCATTTGGATTTCACTAGTTTTTCCACTAATGTCCTCTTTCTGTTCTAGGATGCGATCCAGGACACCATATTGCGTTTGGTTGTCACGTCTCCTTAGCTTCCTCTGGCCCATCTGACAATTGCTTAGTCTCTTCTTGTTTTTTTGTGACCTTGTCGGCAGGGCTCCAGCATCTGTTTTCTAATACTCTGGAAGCACATTTCCTGTGGCCGGTGCTACTTGCTACAGCTGGGGTGGTAGTGGAGCAGCCGTTAAGAGGCAACACTCCAGATGGCTGAGGACAAAGGCCCGGCAGCCAGCTGCCCAGGCACCCCTCCTAGCTCAGGTGCCCACTGTCCACAGGATCTTGGGCAGGTCACTTGGTGTCTTTACGCATTAGTTTTCTCAGCTGTAAGATGGGGAATATCCCCAGAAGACTGGCCTAGGGGTTAACTATCATGGGCAATAGAAAGCACACATCTTAGAAGGATCCTTACTCAGCACATGTTGAGTGTTCAATGAAGGTTATGCGTTGTCACTGTTATTTAAGTATTCTAGAACGACCATGAGGGGGAGGAAGCTTGTGGGACAGAGGCTGAAAGGAGGGGTTGGGGAGAAGGCTGAGGATGGAGTAAGACAGTATTAGTTCCTTTCTTCTTCCTGTGTCCTTGAGAACTGAATGCCGTGGTGGTGTCCAGAGGCCAGGACAGGAGACAGGGGAAGGGAGAGGAAGTCAGAGAGGGAAGAAGTGTGGGGTAGAGGAGGAAGGATCTAAAGGACACCTGAAATCTCCAGGAGGAAGAAGAAGTCTTTCTTTGAATCTCCTTGAATGGCTCCTGGGATGAGAGAGAAAGCAGGAAGGTCTGATCTTCTCACTCTGAGTGGCCTTCTTGTAGGTTTCCTTTGGGTAAATCTACTCATTCCTCAAAATTTATCCAAGGAGTCACTTCTGCCAACATTCTCAAATAAGCTTCCATCTTCCCCAGGCTCGACCTTGAATTCAGGCAAGGTTGGGCACTGCGTCTTCTCTTGGGTGTATAATTCCTTGGGCTAAGCACCGTCCTCACGTGTCATGTGGTATTGTATCTCATGGACTGTTGCTTGGCAGATGTTAGATGCGCAATAAATACTGCTGGCTGAGTGGATGAACAAATGAATCTGTTACTTTGCATGGAACATTGTGGCTGTGCTGATGGGTGATGAGACCCTGAGATGCCTCTCTGAGTTAATGAAGGAGTGAACATTGGATTAGACCACCCAGGTTTCTCATCTTGGCTGTGTTCCTTATTAACTATGTGATTCTGGATGAATTAACCTTCGTAGCCACAGATTCCTTGTTAGTATACATAACGTCTACCTAGAGGGCCTTTTCCCCCTCTTCTTACTTTCTTGGGACTTTTTATCCTTCTCTAGACTCACCTCAGGTCTGGAGAAGCAAAAGCAGGTAGGATGGCATGTGAGGATTGGACTTCAATGATTTTTGTATCCGACAAACAGAATGCAAGTTCTTTTGAAACACACATAGGAGATTAAGAAATACCATGTATTAAGACACAAAGAAAATGCCAAATGTCACAGACTGAAAGTCATATAGGCCATTTCCTAACAGTCATATAATTAGAAATTAATACAATAATTGTCCTCCCCAGGCGAATCCATTTTGGAAATGTAAGAATGCCTTACTAAGTTACTCTTGGGCTAAAGATAAATCAAAGTAGAAATGACAAACTATTTAGAAACAAATGATCACTAGTTGTTCTACTAGTGCGGTGGCTCGTGCCTGTAATCCCAGCAGTTTTGGGAGGCCGAGGCAGGTGCATCACCTGAGGTTGGGAGTTCGAGACCATCTTGGCCAACATGGCAGAAACTCCGTCTCTACTAAAAATACAAAATTAGCCAGGCATGGTGGTGCATGCCTGTAATCCCAGCTACTCAGGAGGCTGAGGCAGAAGAATCACTTGAACCCGGGAGGTAGAGGTTGCGGTGAGCCGAGATTGAGCCATTGCACTCCAGTCTGGGCAACAAGAGTGAAACTCCGTCTCAAAAAAAAAAAAAAGAGAAAAAGAATAAGAAATGAATGATCACAAGAGTGGTAAATATCAAAATTTGGGAGAAGTAGTGGAAGAAGAATTGAGAGGGAGCTCTGTTTCTTTAAAAGCATATAGTAGAAAAATGACAGATTTAAAGCACATGAGGTAAATGCCAATGAATACATGAAATTCTCTCCTCCTGAGACATCTAGTGTCACTGTCTAAGAATTGGCATTAGAACTGCATCTTTGACAGAAACTCTTAGCAAAAACAAGGCCCAATTTTCTGCTTTAGATGGCATGATCTAGGGCGTTTAATACGTGCCTAGCATTGCTCTAAACATGTCATGTGTAGTACTGATTTAATCCTTGCAACAATTCTATGAGCAGATTATTCTTGTCATGTCACAAATGAAGAAACTGAGGCACAGAGCGGTGAAGTAACCTGTTTAAGACCATATAGCTATTAAATGGTAGAGCCAGGTTTTCAGCTCCATATCTCTGTAGAGGTACAGAGATACATCTGACTGCCTGAGTTAGATTATATACACTGGTATCTTTTTCACTCATGCATATAGGTTAATCCACCTTAGTTTTATGGATGTTGTGGCATCCCCTGAAATGAGCGAGAGCGTGTTCTCTGAGCCTGAGTGGGGAGGGCGCCTTCAAGTGCGTGTTGTGGGGAACAGCAGGAGCCCTGGGCTCCCACAGACTTGCCTGTGAGTCCTAATAAGGTCATTTATTAGCTGAATCATTTTGGATGAATTGTTTAATTAAGCAGTTGTCTCATCTGGAAATGGGGAAAGTAATACTTGTCCCTCATAGGGTTAATGGGAGAATTAATATATTTGAAACCACAAAAGTGCCTGCAACAACACACGCACACGTTATCTATTATTATTATTATTATTGTTAGGGCACACTGAGTGGAGTGGGGTCCTCAGGGACCTTGACTCTTGTCCAGTCGTCCACTGGCTCACTAGCCTTGGGCTCACTGATAGGATTTATTCTGCAATGTCTTCATCTTTCAAATAGGGCTAATTCTTTCCTCCAGTTGTTCAGCTAGAGCTTTCTTCAAAGTAAAAGTGTGAGGCTCACTTAGGATATCATTATCTGTCGATTTCCTCTTTTCATCTGATGAGTGTGTTGGGGAAGATGGAATTAAGTGAAAAGGGGAAGTGTGCCCTCTGAGAGGGTTTCACTGGAAGAGAAAGCACAGCTTAGTGAGAGAACTGGGCACTGGAGAAGAGTCATTTGACTCTTTACATAGGAAACAGAGAGCATGGGGTGCCTGTTGAGAACCTACACTCAGAATTTCTGGCTCTTGAAAGAAGAGGGACTGGAAAACCAGATGTTGGGCAGTGTGTGCGTGTGTGTGTGTGTCTGTGTGTCTGTGTAACCTTTGTAAGTGGTGGTGTTTGTCTTTAGGAGTCCCCAGACCCTTATCTGGAAGGAGGCAGTTGGGAGAACTGGGTAGCAAGGACAAGAAAAACCAGGTGTCAGGCTGGGTGTGGTGGCTCATGCCTGTAATCCAAGCACTTTGGGAGACCGGGGCGGATGGATCACCTGAGGTCAGGAGTCCAAGACCAACCTGAGCAACATGGTGAAACCCCGTCTCTACTAAAAATAGAAAGATTAGCTGGGTGTGGTGGTATGCACCTGTAATCCCAGCTATTTGGGAGGCTGAGGCAGGAGAATCACTTGAACACAGGAGGCAGAGGCTGCAGTGAACCGAGATTGCACCACTGTACTCCACCCTGGGATATAGAACAAGGCTCTGTCTCAAGCAAACAAACAAACAAAAAAACATAACAACAAAAAATCCAGGTGTGTCATTGTCTCTTTGAGTTAAATTTATTGGGAGATAATCTGGATTTATAAAGAAGCATCTGTGTCTCCAGGGCAAATAATTGTTTAAATTTGGAGAAGAGAAGGTGCAAGAATTTGTACTCACTTGGTTGTGCCAGGAGGGGTGCTGCCCTACCGGCCCACAAACCTTTAATGCCCCACTGTGGGAAGTTAAGGACCATATATACGCTTTCCCCTCTGTTATTTCTTTGACCCAGAAACTTTCCTGGGGGCTCTTGGGCTTTCTGCCTTGTCCTGGGACCCTTTTGTCTCCCTGGGGTCTGGCACCTGTGGCAGGAAGAGAATCAGAGCTGGTGAACAGTGTGCTCTTCATCTGGGATGACTTCCTTTTTCTTTGTCTCATTCTGCCTTGCGACTCTGATTTGTAAAAATTCTCAAGGAGATACTGATGATTTAAACTGATGTTGCAGACGTGTTTTAACGTGGAAAGGAGGGACAGACTCTTTGTTTTTAGAAAGCACTTGTTCATCTATTTCTGTGATTTTTTCCAACTTTTTTCTTTCTTTGGTGACAGGAGGACTCTTTCTTAAAATGAAATCTTTATTCAATCCCAGTGTATAAAGCAGATAAAAGTAAAGCTCTGCAGATTGAAGAGGGGGTGAGGCTCAGGACGGCTATGTCCCCCCATTGGCTCCCCACTCCCTGAGTACCCTGAGTGGGGTTTCTGAGGCACATGTGAAGTATCCTGGATTTCCACAAATCTGCACTGGAAAGCCAGGCCCCTCGTTAATTGATGAGAAAGGCCTAATGGAAACAGTAGTTGTCCCCAGAGGGCCACAGCTCCTCTCTCTCAGCCCAGGATGCTTTCTGCAGGGTTGGGCTGCTTAGCTTCTGGGCCCCAGCTGCTCTCAGTGACAGGCTGCCCTGAGCAGCGTGCAGTGCGATAAGAAGGGCTTAGGACAGATGACTTAAGCTTGAGCCCTGTTTCGGCAAATCAGTAGCTGGGAGACCTTGAATAACTTATACCTTCTCTGACCTGCACGTTCTCAACTACATACTGCAGATGGGATTCATTGACATGGTGTACACAAAGCAGCTAGTGTCTTGTGGCCACCTAGCACCTACTAGGGGCTCTATGGGTTGCAGATATTTTTATAAATTATATGAGCTAACGAAGAGAGGAACCTGTGGTCAGATAGACTAACAATGATAGAGAAGGCAGTTGAGACAAAGACACAGCCCTGAGCGACAGGAATTGCAGTTCAGTTGCTTGAGGTTGCATTCTGGGCCCCTGAACTCTTTCTACTTTCTGTCCAGAGAGGAGGTCATAGCTCTGGCTGTCCTTTCTGGATTTGTGGGCACACTTGAGGGGTAGGGTCGGGGGAAATAGATCCCAGGTTGGAGTTGTGTTGCCTAAGTCATTGGTGATATCTCTCATCTCCTGGGGCGAGAGGCATCTGAAGGTTGGGGAGGGGAGGAAGTGGATGGCTGGGCTTGTGGTTTACTTGTATGTTTTTTATTGTGGCTGATATTGCAGCTCCTATAATGTTCCTATTACCACATACGTTGATTCTTTGATAAAGATGCTGAAGTTCTCTTCTTGGCTCAGTCATGTGGGCTGAAGATAAGAGCATTGTGTGCTTTCCTTGCCCTTGGATTCTGATGCCTCTAGATCTGCAAGACAGCGCATGTGTGTCAGAGGGGCAGGAGCCCTTGCCCTGGGATTGGTTGAGCTTGCTCTGTAGGGAAGTCTGCTGGTAGCTGCAGTTTCATGTGACTCCAGATAACATGCGACGATGGCCTCTTCCTTGAATTTTCTGATCTGGACCAAACTTTGTTGTTGTTATTTTGTATTTTTGGAAGTGGCATGCTACAGTGGGAAAAACTCTGCATGGGAAAATGGAAATCCAGAAACCTGGGTTCTATGCCTTTCTGTGTTAGTAACTCATTATTTCATCTTGGGCCTTGGTTTGCCCCTGGTTTCTGTCCAGACCTCCTCTCTGAACAGAAAGTAAAAAGAATTTAGGGGCCCAGAATGCAACCTCAACGTTTTCCCTTTTCTAAATGAGGGGATTTGATGGTAAAATCTTTAACATTGCATTCAGCTCTGAAAGTCCTGTATCTAAAGATACTCATATCCAGGTCAAAGCTATACAGAAGTTGACTTGGCTAGATCTTATATATGGTTGCTTTCTTGAGTTCTTACTGTGTTCTCTACATTCCATAGGGAACTTTAAAATATTATATTGAATTCTCACAGCATCCCTGGCAGGTAGCATATATTTTTTATAGAAGGAGGAGGCAGGGAAGGGAGGTGGATTTTGCAGGGATTCTCTCTGTTGCAGTAAAACCAAAGAGTACGTTTTGGCAGTGCTGGTAGGCATGCAGTCACATCGCATGTGACAGGCAGATTCAGGCAGTTGATACCAACTTCAGCTTTCTATGTGCCCCGCCCTGTGTCAGGTGTGCCGGAGCTACTAGTAGCACTTATGAGATAATATCCCTGACCTCAAGTTGGTTAAAATTGAGCTTGAAGTTGAGATGGCAACTCATAAAACTATTTGTTAAACATGAAGTGGGGCAAGTTTGGTGGGAGAAATGGAACCTGAGCTGGACCTTGAGAGTTGGATTTGGATAGCAGAGGAGTATATGAATATTGGTTGTGGTTGGGAATAAGGGGACACAGTGCTAATATGACTATTGGTGGTGGTTAAGAATGAGAGGGCATGGTATTAAGAAAGCCCAGGAGCAGGAAGCAATGGGATGTGTGCAGAAGACAGTGAGGAGATCAAATTGATGAACAGAAGGTGCCTGGGGGAGAAGAGTGGGAATATAGCTAAACGCATAAATACGGTCAGCTTCCAGAGGGTTGTGACAGACAGGCTGAGGACTTTTGCACAGTAATTAATAGGGAACCATCATGTATTGGGAAACAGGGATGAATGGGATTGGACCGGAGAGATAATGGAGGTGGGGATGGGCAGGAGGCTGTTGCAGTGGTATAGGGTCTGCTACTCAAGTAAGGTCTAAAAATACTCTATTATTCCTATTATATAGATGAGGAGATTGAGGCTCAGAGGTGTGTTACATGTGTGTAACTTTAAGGGGAGGTAGCAGTGTGGTTTTGTTACATGGCTATATTGCATAGTAGTGAGGTCTGGGCTTTTAGTGTATCCATCATCCAAATATTATACATTGTATCCATTAAGTAATTTCTTGTCATCTACTCCCCTGCCATATCTATCTGTCTGTCTGTCTACCTCTATCTATCTATCTATCTATCTATCTATCTATCTATCTATCTATCATATTTCTTTAGCCAATCATCCATTGACGGATACTTAGGTTGATTCCATATTTTTGAGGTTCAGAGGGGTTAAACCATCTGTTTAATGTTCAGTCAGTAGCATGCGATGGACTGTGGTATAGAGCCCTGGCCATTATGTTGCCATGGAGCCGATCTTACTGACTTAGCCTTTAGTTTGAGAACTTCCTGTGGAGGAGGAGAAGGAGGAGGATGAGGATGAGGATGGATGCAGACAGTGATGACTCACAGGGGATTCTGCTCATGTACACCCACATCTTTTCAGCGGGGCAGTGGGGTTAGGCGCTGATATATGCCTGGTATTGTGCTTTCCATGTGTGATCTCTTTCAGTCCTCATAAAGGTCATAAGGTCTGTGGGGGTATTACTACTTACAGGTTAGAAACTCCGAGAGGTTGGGGACTTGACTGAGGCATCCCAGCCAGTAATTGGTAACAGCAGGTTTTGGACCTAGGTTTCCCTTTGCCCGTTTCACAGATTCTCACTGAAGGCCACCAGGCTGCCTGGCTAGATCTGCTCAAAGCCAAGAAGTAGCCATTGTGGATGTGGGGAATCCCTGTACGGACACTAGGGGGTCTTGAGAACTTACGTCATGATGGAGTGATTGGTGTCTACCTCTCGTGCTCCAGGTCACAGTTGTTCCGAGCTTCTGGAAACTTCCTTTAATCCATCCCATGATGGTAGCCTCTTCCTATTTCCTTAACACATGTGTTTGAAGACTGAATTGATGTCTTGTAGGGTATACATGTGTATGTGTGGCTAATGTGTTTGCATTATTGTAGAGGGAGGTGTGGAGTGCTTGTATGTGTGTGGAGGGAATGTGTTGGAGTGTGGGTTGTAGGTGTGCAGGTGATTATGTCCTGTGGGGAGCTTGTAAGATGTGTGTGGGGAGGGGTTATAGGTGTGGCAGGTGTAGGTGGTGGAGTGCCATGTGTAGGTGTGTATGTAGGGTGTGTATGTGGAATGGGTGTGGGTGTCTGTGTGGAGTGTGTGTAGGGTGTGCTTGGGAGCCTGGGGTGTAGGTGCATGTGGGAGTATGTAAGGTGTATTTGTATGGAATGGAATTGTAGGTGTGTATGTGTAGAATTATGTGTAATGGCCAGGTAGCTAATAGTAAAGGGGTGGTGTGTGTGGCCCTGTGCCAGGAGGGTATACTAGAAAGGGGTATGGGTGTATGTGTGGGATATTGCGTGTATGAGGATTGTATGTAGCCGGTGTATGGGTGAGTATATGTGGAGTGTAATAGCAGGAGTATGTGTTCATGTGTAGGGTGTGTGTATGTGGAGTGTGAGTGGGCGGGTGTATGCATGGAGTGTGTGTATGTATAGGGTGCGTGTGTGTGTGGGGAGTGTGTGTATCGGTATACTTGAGGTCTGTCCCCTCAGTCATTCTCTAGATGATTCTGAAGAAAGGATACTCCCCAAAAAGCTTATTAACTCACTCTCCTAGAGGAAGACTAGGTTACATTGAACTTCATGGGAGCTGGAACTCTCTAGAGGTTGCTGAGGGGCCTGAGAGTTGGTGATACTTGATGAAGGGAACATTTTGTCTCAAACTTTAGAAACTGATGGTGAATCCTGGCTGCCAGTCTCTGTGGAAGCTAGTTATTTATTCAGCTAAAATTGGTTAAATTTCTATTATATGCCTGGTGCAGGGTGAGGACTCAGGAAATGTGGAATAAATGAATTAATGACAAGTACAGTGCTCAGTTTTAAGTGCAAGTGACAAAACCCAAGTCTGGCCAAATGAACTTAAAAAGACATGTTAGGAGGATACTGTTGAACTCATTGAAAGAAGACTAGGGAAGTTCTGTAGAACCTGCCCAAAGCCAAGGGATGTTGTAGGAAGCATGGGAACAAGGGCAGCTCTGGGAATTTCACTGACATCTCTGGGGGCGGCCATCGACTGACTCGGGCCCATTCACTTCAGACTCCTGTCACAATTCAGATTCCTCAGGGAGCTTGGGTCATGGTTGATCGCCTCCCCCAACTCATGTGGAGGGCATGAGGGGTTGCTCCACAGACGAAGGTGTTTCAAGCAGACACAGACACACATATAAGTATCCACTCTGGCTGGGTGCAGTGGCTCACAGCTATAATCCCAGCACTTTGGGAAGCTGAGGCGGGTGGATTACTTGAGACCAGGATTTTGAGACCAGCTTGGGGAACTTAGTGAGACCCCCGTCCCTACAAAAAAATAAAAAACTTTAGCCGGGCCTGGTGGTGCATGCCTGCAGTCCTAGCTATTTGGGAGGCTGAGGCAGGAGGATCACTTGGGCCCAGGAAGTTGAAGGTGGGGTGAGCTGTAATTGCGCCACTGCATTCCAGCCTGGGCAGCAGAGTGAGTCCTCCTCCATAAACTTGCCCCTCCCCCACCCACACGGAAAACCCCAAAGTATCTACTGTAACAGAATCTCCAGGAGTTTGTAGTTGGTGTGGAAAGACAGGTGAGTAAAGGGCTGTGATGGTTGGTGTCGAAAGTTTGTGCAAAGTGCCGTGGGAGCTTAGGGAGGTTTTAACTTTTGCATGCGGGAGCCATGCCCAGGTCAGGCATAGAGAGGTTGTCTGAGCTGAATTTTAAGGGCTAGGGAAATTTTGGTCAGTTGGACCAATGCCTTTCAGGAGGACACCTCGTGTGATAGAGTGATCTAAAAGAATGGTGTGTCCAGGAAATGGTGCGTCCGAGTGCTTGCTTTGTCTAGAGTGTGCATCATAGAAGGAGAAGTATGAGTGGAGCTGGATCTTAAAGGGCCCCATGTGCTCTGTTAGGCACTGGGACTTCAAATTCTAGGAGTTGAGCTGTCATTGGATGATGTTACGTAGCAGAGGCACATGGTCAGTTCTGAATTTCGGGAAGATAATCGGGGAGGTGGTAGCAGTGCCCTCAAATTCAACTCCCTTGAATGTGGCTATTAAGCTGGGAATGCTGATTGTTGCAGACCAGCCAGAGAATGAGATGCTGGGGGAGCCGATCAAGAGACTCTTCACATGGCTGGAGAATCCCAAATAACCATAGGATTTCCCTGTAACAACTTCTGCCGTGGATTCAGGGGGATGGTAGTGGGTGAAGGAGAGAGGCTCCAGGTAGCATTGATTGCCCATGGAGTTCTGAGCGCTTGAGAGTGATATATCTTGGACTTAGAGGGTCAGAGGCTGCTGAAAGTTGTGAAGAAGCAGGTATGGGGGATTCATCTCCTGCCTCACCTCCACCTTTCACAACAGTCAGTTCTCTGTGCTTAGAAATCAGAGATTAATGTGCTGTGCAGCAGCTGTCTGGGAAGAACACTGGAGAGGAATGTAGAAACAGCTCAGGCCCTTATGCTGGGTGGGAATGGAATCACTTCCTTTAGATTACCATTTTGTGAATTTTTACAAAGGAAGTTGAATGAGATTGAGAAAGCTTAGGTCCCCAGAGGTGGCTGGGGGCCGGGGGAGAGCTTCCTCTTTCTTATAAACAGGAGCTTCTGACAGGGAGTGACATAGCATTGTTTCCTTTGTGATAGGTGGTTTCTGAAAACAGGAAAATCTTTACTCCTAACGTGAAGATTGAAAGCTTATGCTTTGTAGGAATTGTGTCTGGAACCTGTTTGAACAGTGTGGAGAAGGGTTTAGCAACCCTGGGGTTCAGATCCAAAAGATGAGTTCGACTCTGTTGCCATGTTTTAGCTGTGTGGTTTTTGCCAAGTTACCTAACCTCCGTAAGTTTTAGGTTCCTCAACTGTAGTGAGTTACAGTAACTACCACCACCACCAACAGCAACAAGACCTAACATGTGTTGAACTTACAGTGTACCAGGCACCATGCAAAAGCGTCTTATATTCATTATCTGTTTTATTCCTTACACAATCCTATGAAGCAGGTAGTGGTGTTATCAGCATTTAACAGATAAGGAAACGTAGGCACAGCAAGATAGGTAACTTGCCAGTTCCTCCCTTTCTCCCCCTCACCCTCTGAAAAAACAAAAACAAAAACAAAACAGCAATTGGTAGAGGTAGGATTTAATTTCAGACGTTGAGACACCAGAGTTTGATACATCATAGAGCTGTTATGAGTTTCAAAGGAAATTATGTGTAAGATGGTTAATATAGCTCCTGGTACTTCATGAGCTTTCAGTAATGTTAGCCATTTATTGTGTTTTTTGTCTCACTCTGCTCTGTTTTGCCTTTTGCAGAAGCAGTTGACACAGGATGATGATACTGATGAGGTCGAGATTGCTATCGACAACACGGCTTTTATGGACGAGTTCTTTTCTGAGGTAGGTAATCTTCCTGTATTTTTTTCTAACATAAGGAAACACTACTTCCTTAGTAAGAATAAAAAACCTTAGATTTTTCAGGGTAGCAGAGGAAGGTCACAGTCTTTTGTTAGGGTGGGATGGCCAGACAAAGAAATTAAAATGGCATTCTTTTCAATATTTACTTGAATCTGGATTTTTAAAAATCTTGTTAAGAAAGTCAGCAAAGGGTCAATTATATGTAATTGAAGAGATACTTTTAAAGTCTTACTCCGTATGACAACATTTTAATGATATCCTTACTTGCTTTAAGTACATAACAATTACAGAATCAACCATAGGATCACAACCATGAGTATAAAACACTGCATCTTTAGGCTTGTGATTCAGATACATCAAATGTGTAGTTTTGAAAATTTTTGGGCCAGGCATGGTGACTCACGCCTACACCCAGCACTTTGGGAGGCCGAGGCAGGTGGATCACTTGAGGTCAGGAGTTTGGGACCAACCTGGCCAACATGGCGAAACCCTGCCTCTACTAAAAATACAAAAATTAGCCAGGTGCACCTGTAATCCCAGCTACTCGGGAGGCTGAGGCAAGAGAATCACTTGAACCCGGGAGGCAGAGTTTGCAGCGAGCCGAGATCGCATCAGTGCACTCCAGCCTGTGTGACAGAGTGAGACTCTGTCTAAAAAAAAAAAATTGTGGTCCCTCTGACTTAATTCTAGTGGTAACTGAGAAACCAAAACTACCAGTTTTGTAAAAGTTCAACAGGGGCAAAAATGGGTTCATGTCTACAGATCCACGTATTCTGATCTTAAAGGTCCTTGATGGGACGGTGCTATGATAGGTAGGTGGTGGAAGAGAGCTTGTAGAGGCAAGTGGATGAAAACATTGGCTTTGGAGCTGGGTAAACTTGGGCCCAGATCTCAGCCCTGCTTCTGAGAAGCTGTTGATTTCATGAACATTCCTTAACAATCTGTGTTTGGGCTTCCTTACCTGTAATTAGCATTAATAATGTAATTTCCTCTAGGTAGGATCACCTGAGCCCAGGAGTTCGAGGCTGCAGTGAGCTATGATCATGCCACTGCACTGTAGCCTGGGTGACAGAGTGAGACTTTGTCCCCTAAAAAAAAAAAAAAAAGGCCGGGCGCGGTGGCTCAAGCCTGTAATCCCTGCACTTTGGGAGGCCAAGACGGGTGGATCACGAGGTCAGGAGATCGAGACCATCCTGGCTAACACGGTGAAACCCCGTCTCTAATAAAAAATACAAAAAACTAGCCGGGCGAGGTGGCAGGCACCTGTAGTCCCAGCTACTCGGGAGGCTGAGACAGGAGAATGGCGTAAACCGGGGAGGCAGAGCTTGCAGTGAGCTGAGATCCGGCCACTGCCCTCCAGCCTGGGCGACGGAACGAGACTCTGTCTCAAAAAAAAAAAAAAAAAAAATTCGTGTTTAGGTAAGAAAAGAAAAAAACAATAAACAACAAAAATCTCCATAGAGTTTTATAAGGATTAAGAGGGAGACAGGCCAAGTGCGGTGGCTCACACTTGTAATCCCAGCACTTTGGGAGGCTGAGGTGGGCAGATCACGAGGTCAAGAGTTTGAGACTAGCCTGGCCAACACAGTGAAACCCCGTCTCTTCTAAAAATACAAATATTAGCTGGGTGTGGTGGCAGGCGCCTGTAATCCCAGCTACTCAGGAGGCTGAGTCAGGAGAATCGCTTGAACCTAGGAGGCGGAGGTTGTAGTGAGCCGAGATTGTGCCACTGCACTCCAGCCTGGGTGACAGAGCTAGACTGTCTCAAAAGCAAACAAACAACAACAACAAAAAAACCAAGAGGAATAATGCTTGTAACACAGCATAGCATCTGGCATATATGTGCTTAATGAATGATACTTCAAAAAACAAAAACAAAAAGCTCACTATTGTTGAAGTTTCTGCCACCATACTATGGTTTCTTAGGTGTTTAATTTCCCTGGAAAGAAAACAAGAGGTGTCGTGCTCTTTTTGCAGAGAGAATGTGATGCGTCCCATCCTCTAGACTGTGGATGTGGAAAAGTAGCCCTCCAGTTTTTTTCTGAAAGGAATGGAGTGGGGCTTGACGGTTCGTGCCCATTTATGTGTTAGAGTAATAAACAGGAATTAAGAACAAACTTGAGTGTGTGCTGGCCTGATTGGGAAGTTGGCTGTAAACTCTCCACAGATCCCCACCCTCCTCACAGGCGGGTCCACCAGAGTCATAGTGAGATCAAACAACACTTAGGCTTTGTGTTGTTTCAATGTGTTTCCATGTGTTCCAGTTGTGGATTGTGGAAGGACAATATCCTTTCACTCTGTGGTTGGGGTGGACTTAAGGAGATGTTTGAAGTCTTTCTAGCTTGTCTCAGTCTACCTTGGAGAACCAGATACATTAAAAAACTTCTTCCCTAAGATGCGGAATCTTTTCCAATAACTGGGTTCTCCTTTTTCTTCAGAGCCAGAGGGTCCCCGAGAGGACCTTCTTTGTTAGGTTGGAAAATGGTGGGCTTTGGCCTCTAAAACATGCTTTGAGTCCACTTTTCAAGCATTTCATAGCAGTGTAACCTTGGTCAGGTTGCTTAACCTCTCTGAGCTTTAATGTCCTGCTCTGGAAATTGGGAGTGTTGGTACTTACCTTTCCAGGATGCCATGAGGATCATATGAGAGCGCACGTCTGGGAAGGATTGTCAGACAGAAAAGCACTGGATGGGTGATAGCTACTTCTGAAGAGGCCTTTGAAGATTTAACAAGACCTTCAGGACTGCTTCATTGCTTATTCCTTTCTCTTTGTTATATGTGTGTCTGTCATTTAGGGGAAAACCCCATGAAACTTATTTAGGGTGGAGGAGAGGGACAGCGTGGGGAGGTGGAAAGAACGTGATCTTTGAATTAAATTCTGTATCTGCCGCTAACTGTGTGATCTTGGTCACATTCCTTAACTGTTCCAAGTATCAGTGGGTTTATCTGTAAAATGGGGAGAAAAGTATTCATGTCATAGATTTGGTGGAGATTAAAGGAGCTAATGCTCACAAAGTACTTAGCATGGGGTTCGGCAGCGTTACTTTCCTCTTTTCTTGGATCTGATAGAGCACAGAGAGGATAAGCCCCTGGGGGAGAAGTAAGAGGGAGTGGATTAAGTAGGCTCTGGCCCCACCTATCGTGGTCTGCATCTCAGCTCTGCCCATTACCAGTGGTATAATTTTGGAAAAGTTAATTACTCTAAAGCCCAGTTTTCTCTAAAAAGAGAATATTACCTGTTGGTTTTTATGGATATAAAATGAGAAAGGGTATGGGTGTACCTAGCACAGTGCCTGACATCTAGTAGATATGTTCAGCAAATTTTAGTTCTCATCATCCTTCTGTCCCCCAATGTACTTGTGAATAAGCAGACCACAAAGTTTATTTTATAGAATGTGGTATAGACATACTCTTGACATTGGGATAAATTATGTTTCAGAGAATAGAAGTTTGGGGAAATGAGAGATTGTCCGCCTCTATGTGACTGGTGAGCGTGCCCACTACACCCTGCAGGTTATATAGTTAAGTCGCTTTCTTGGGAGAGCACTCTTGATAAAACTTACTTTTTGGCCTGGTTCCAGCAGGTCATCCTTGGTTATTTGCTGAGAGCATGAATCACAGCTTGGTCATAGAGTCATTTGCAAGGTGCACATGAAGTCACAGGACCAGGGTTTTCAGAATGTGGTTTTCTCTGTCAGATTCCATTGTATCTTCTCTAGCTTCTTGATCGTTGGAGAAAAAGATTGGCCCTTGGGTTTTCAGGCCACTTTGACTGATCAAGCCAGAGCCTGGTAAATGATAAACCCCACATTTTTGTCTAATTTGCAGTTGTCTATATTTTTCTTGGTCTGTTTGCTCAGTTGGCAGAGAGTCATGTTCAGAGGAAACAGACCTGCCTTTGGAGACAGAAACATTAGGGGTTTATTGTTGTATATTCGTTTTTGAGCGCTTACTGTCATCAAGACGGCGTGTTAGGTGCTGGGGATCCAATGTTCTGTGTGACAGGATTCTCGCCCTCTGGTGTTTCCTTATCTGGTAAGAGTGATAGAAATTTTTAAAACATTGTTATGTGGTAAGAAAAGTGTCAGGAAGTTACCATGGGAGCACAGAAGAGGAAGCATTAATTTCTGCCTGGAGAGAGGAAGGTGAGGGGAGATTTCCCTGGTTCTTAACTAGACGTGTCATCAGAATCACCTGGGGAGTTTTTTTGACATACACATACCTGATTCTTAGGGACTGGAATGGCTCAGACTTTCAGATTTTTAGGAAGTTCTTCCAGATAATTCTGTCGCCTACTGCAGCTATGCACCACTGCAAAGTGATGGGGAACCTCTGAGGATTTAAACAAGGAAGTGATGGGCTCAGAGTGTGTTTTAGAAAATTCACTCTGATGGCAGTTTGTGGAGGGTGAGAAAGACCTGAAGTGGAAAGACAGGCAAGTCGGCTGGTGGAGCCTAGGGGGAAAAAGGATGAGAGCTTTGACCTGAATCTGTGATCCTGAGCAGCAGTGTAGCCTATCATTTGGGATGCTTTTGACTAACGGTGGCTTAAGCAATAAAGATACATAATTATTTTGCACATGAAGAAGTTCGGAGTTAGGGTTGGTGCCGTTTAGAGGTCGGCTTGGGGTTCTAGGTCAGCATCGCTATGATCCTCTTGGCTTTTCTCTAAGGATTGTGAGAGAGAGAGAATCTGTTCTGATTATCTATTGTTATATCACAACATAGCCCCAAGATTTAGTGGTATAAAACAACTGTTTTGTTTTGCTGACAGATTCTGTGGATTAGGAATTCAAACAGGGCAAAGTGGGTGTGGATAATCTCTGCTCTACAATTTCTGGGGCCTTTATTGGGAAGACTTGAACAACTGCAGGCTAGAATGTTGTAGAGGCTTTTAAAATTTTACTGTCTGGTGCCTTTACTGGGGTGGCTCAAGGGAAAAGCTCAGCAGAGACTGTCAATCAGAGCACCTACACTTGCCTTCTCTCTGTGGCTTGGGCTTCTCATAGCTGGCCCACTTAGGGCTTATTGAACTTGTTAAATAGAAGCTCAGGGATGCAAGGCAAGTGTTCCAGCTACAGAAGTTACACAGCTCCTCACTTCTGCCTGGCTCTATTATTAAAGCAGTCACAAGCCTGCCAGATTAAGAGAGCAGTACATAGGTCCCACCTGCCTGTGTTTTGAAACCACCAGAGTCACAACTCTATTTGGCATCACCCTGTGACAGCATTGCAAGCATTAAGAAAGGGTGCAGCTAGAAAAGTCCAAAGATCCTTTCATCGGGGGGAAAACTGCCCAGATCCTCCAATCTGACTTCCCTTGTGGCCTCCTGGATAGCACTGGCTCACATGGTGTGGGCCTCCTTAGCTGGAAGGGACACCAGGAAAGTGAGTACTCAGCAAAGGGACAGGATTGCCAGGATCGCCATCAAACACATCATGATATATCCTCTGGGGCTGGCAATGCCACTACCGAAACAAAGTCCGACTTCTGTTAAAAAGAAAAGAAACGGAAGGGGTTAGGGAATGGCTGTTTGTTGGGTCAGTCAAAATGTGTTGTCATGGATAGCAATGTCAGATGCAAAAAGCCTTCTGTGATCAAATATAAACACGTTTGAGAAATGCTTCCTACTCCTTTCTTCTCTTGGAAACTTAAAATGCACATTAACTTATTGAAAGCTCTAAGAAGTCCTGTAATAAACCAGCTTAATTTGGCTATCCTAGCATTTAATTTTTCACAGCAACACTTTCTAACATGGAACTTCTATTAATAAGGATGAAAGTTTTCTTTCTTTTCTTTCCTTTTTTCTTTTGAGATGGAGTTTAGCTCTTGCCACCCAGGCTGGAATGCAATGGTGCAATCTCGGCTCACTGCACCCTCCGCTTCCTGGGTTCAAATGATTCTCCTGCCTCAGCCTCTCAAGTAGCTGGGATTACAGGCACCCACCACAATGCCCAGCTAATTTTTGTATTTTTAGTAGAGACAGGGTTTCACCACGTTGGTCAGGCTGGTCTTGAACTCCTGATCTTAGGTGATCCACCCGCCTTGGCCCCGCAAAGTGCTGGGATTATAGGCGTGAGCCACCATGCCCGGCCGAGAGTTTACTTTTTTGAATGCTGTCTTAGTTTGGGCTGCTGTGAGAAAGTACCATAGACTGAATGGCTTATAAAAAATAAGAATGTATTTCTTACAATTCTGGAGGCTGAAAGTCTGAGACTGGGGTTCCAGCATGATTGGATTCTGGTGAGGACCCTCTTCTGTGTTGTGTACTGCCATCTTGCTGTATCTGTATCCTCACATGGCGGAAAGAGCAAGCTAGCTCTTTGGCCTCTGCTTGTAAGTGCACCAAACACAGTCATGGGGGCTCCACCCTCACGACCTAAATGTCTTCCAAAGGTCCCACCTCCAAGTACCATCACACTGGGGATTAGGTGTCAACATATTAATTTTGGGAGAGCACAAACATTCAGTCCATAACAAGTAGGCTTAAAAAACACAGACCATTTGTAGTGATAGAAGAAGCATGCTTGTCTCCTGCAGTTACTTACGTTCATTTATTTATTCAACAAATGTCTACTGAGTGACCCCACACACTTAACAGTGATGAATATCAAGTAGTCTAAGTTGAGCAACACGTGGCCCTAGTGCTGGAGGGGTTCTGAATCAGTTCTGGGAGAAGTAAGGGTGGATAAACTGTGGGCATAGTGCAGCAGAGCCAGGCAGGGTGAGGGGTGGGTGGAACAGTACCTGGCTAGAGGAGGCGTGAGGTGACCAGTCTTGAAGTATAAGGATTTGCTAGGTAGGCTTGATTTTTGTTAGAACTAAGAACCACAAAGTGAATACAACTTGGAAATCCACACATTAAATCTAGCAGGTTGAACACTTTTTAATTCTTTAAGTAGCATATTGGATGACAGTGACCTACCAAGCAAACTGGTAGATTCTGCATTTCTGGGCTCTTCCAGTGGGGCAGGCAGGAAGCCCTTGCCAGTCATTTGCCTATTTGCATTCAGGCCCATTCCCTACTGTCCTTCCTCTGCTCTTCTCTGTATTGCAGGGAACTACATTTCCCGGGTTCTCCTACCAATTGCTTTTGGTATATTTGACTAAGGAGAGTGTTATGGACTGAATGTTTATGTCCCCTCAAAATTCATATGCTGAAGTCCAATGTGATGGTATTTGGAGGTAGGGCTTTGGGGAGGTAATTAGGTAATGAGGGCAAATAGTACCCTTATCGAAAGAGATATGAGAAAGATGATCTGTCTCTCAGCCATGTGAAGATACAGGAAGAAGGCAGCTGTCTACAAGCCAGGAAGAGGGTCCTTCTCAGACATCAGATCTGCCAGTGGACTTCCTAGCCTCCTATATCCTGTGTTTAAGCCACCTAGGCTATGTTATTTTTCTTACAGGAACCTGAACAGATTAAGACAGTGAGGTGCTAGCAGAAGACTTCAGGAGGGAAGAGACCATGATTTTCCTCCTTTCTCTCTCCACCTCAGACATGCCTTCTTCATGGTCTCAGCTCTTTCTCAATAGACCCTGCCTCCGTAGTCCCAGTTCTGCTGGTCAACTCCACCATGGTCTGGCCCCCATCAGACAGCTCTGGCTTCAGGCTCTGGTGACCCTACCTTCCTTCTCTTTCCCTCTGACCTGCTGTTGCTAATTTTCAGAGTGCCCCAGCAGACTTCTCTTTGGCTTCTTGACCCTTCCATCCCTGCATAAACAATCGCCTTATTATAGTACTTTGATTAAAATAACTAGATAGGTTTTCACTTTCCGGACTAAATTTTGAGTGATGCAAAGCCCCAACACGCTTAATTTACTTGAGATTATTGTCTCAGAATACTTGTTTTCATTGGTCAGTATAACTCTGAGATCATACTTTTCTTTTCATTCATAAAAGGAGAATTGAAACACTAGTCCTGGTCTTGATAAAATGCCTTTGGGACTCAACTTCCATTGCTTGGTTGACCGAGGTGGCCTTTTCCCTCCCTTTTCATCAACATATGTTTTCTAAAGCAAAGAAGCAAACAAATTAAAGAGGACTTGACTGAGCAGCTCCACTATGAAGACTGTTTGGGATTCTGTCATTTTGAAGGGAAAGTAAAGGTGTATAAATTGTGAAAAGGAGGGATCATTTGACAGTTACAATCACATTACTCTTGTCACCTCGGAATAAGTTTTCAATATGTAAATATGCAGCAATTAATGCTCAACTAGAGGTACAAGGTACCTGGGAGTTTAGGAGAGGCCGAGACTTAATTCTTAGGGAGAATAAACAAAGCTTGTTTGCTTAGCCTTCCATCTTACCCCATGTAAGCTGCCAGTTCCACAAAGTAGTACTTTCTCTGCTTTTCCTTGTTTAATTAGATTCCATGAGCTAATTAGGTCCAGAGGGAAGAGGCCATCCATATCTCGAAAATAACCCCTTCCTTTTAGTTAGATTATGGTTGTTAGTATAATATGGTAATTATATTTGGCCACGCCCAGCATGAAGAGTGGTTGACTTGGGTGTTGACCTTAGATTTCCTTGGGTGGCTACTGATGAGGTCAGACTGTTTTGTTAAGACTTTTTTACAGGATTGCTATAAGGATTAAATGAGACATGCCTGTAAAGGCACGGCATAGTACCTGGCATATGATAAATGTGCAGTAATTGCTGGCATTTTTGTGTTTATCATTGTCATCACCTAACATTTACTGAGTATGTACTTTATGTTAACATTTGGCATGTGTTGTCTAATTTAATCTTCACAGAAACTCTAAAGTGGGAATTGTGATAATTCTCATTTCACAGACGAGAGAACTGGTGCTTAGGGATGCTTATGGTGTGTGTTCAAGGTCATACAACTGCTAAGAGAGATGGAGCAGAAACTTGAACCCATGATCTGTTGGATCTTAATTCCTTAAATCCTATATTATCTGGATTCCCATATTACTAACAAAGCATTGAAAAGTACATTTTAGGCTGGGTATGGTGGCTCATACCTGTAATCCTAGCACTTTGGGAGGCCGAGGTGGGTGGATCATTTGAGATCGGCAGTTTGAGAATAGCCTGGCCAACATGGTGAAACCTTGTCTCTTCTAAAAATACAAAGAAAAAAAAGAAAAAGAAAAGACAGAAAAAAGCTTGGCGTGGTGGCGGGCGCCTGTAATCCCAGCTATTTGGGAGGCTGAGGCAGGAGAATCGCTTGAACTCAGGAGGTGGAGGTTGCAGTGAACCAAGATCATGCCACTGCACTCCAGCCTGGGCAACAGAGCAAGGCTTTGTCTCAAAAAAACAAAACAAAACAAAACAACAACAACAACAACAAAAAGCCATTTTAATAAACAATGTACAATGAGAAGGCACTGGGAATGTATTAGCTGTAAATTTTATATGGTGATTTAGAAAAAACACTTTTAGATTGGTTTCATTGGTCAACAATACTTCTTGAGGGCTCATTATGTAAAAAGCTTTCTATAGGGAGCTGTGGTGAGAAGACAGAGAAATAAGGAACATGATCTCTGTGAAAGGCAACTGATCCATTTTCCCAAAACAGTGGATTAAACATGCACATTAACCTGATGTGGGCTGAATATGCATGAACTTGGGAGAGAAGATATAGGAGCCTTCCTTAGGCGTTTACCTGGTTCAGGAGATAGAATTTAGTATTCCTGAGTTCAAACCTCGGTTTTGCCTCCTTCTGCAGTATAACCTGGAGTAATTTCTCTACTTCTTTGAGAGTTGGTGTTCTCATATGTATAAAAAGGAGATAATGATGATAGCCTCATAGAAGTATTGTGAAGGACGTAGCATCATTTCTGATTCAAGAATATATTTAGGCAATTTTAGTTTTTAAATATATGAATATGCAGAGTAATTTTAGATGTCAGTATACTTAACCCCAGACAAGCACATGCAATAGCTCTTTAACTTTTAGATTGGGCACTTGTCAGTTTCTTATACCCTTTCCCTGCAATTGCCTCATGATTTTTTGATTATCTGGCAAATGCACAAAAGGAAACCACATGTAGCTGCCATTTCACACCATTAAATACTCAGAAAGTCACCTTTGAGGAAAACCAATACTTCTAAGAAAAAGCAAAGCCACAAAGTTCAAAAAAAGAAAGCTCTATGGTTGGCCAGTTGCCCATCCTGAAGTCCCAAAAAGGTCCTGTGATCATTTGGTGAACTGACTATATTTCTGTGAAATCAGATTCCTTGAAATGCCTCCAAATAGAGAGGTTGATGCGGTCAGAGGAAAGAGACCAGCTACAGTGGGTGGAGAATGGGCAGGGTGGAATGGAGTGCCCCCTGGGCCTGGGAAGTCTCATAGGCAGGTTGCAGATAGAGCCCCCAAGACCAGTTCTTCTGTGCATAGGGCAGGGTGAGCATCAGCCATCCAGTCTCCAAATACCTGTAGTGACACTGAGCCTGAGGCCTGCAAGTCTCATCCTAGAAACTTCCTATCTCTTCCTGTGTTTCTACCATTGACTAAACTTTGGGTCAGGATACTCTTCAGTTTATAAAATAATTTTCCAGATGAGAAAATTTCTATGACAACCAATCTGTTGAACATGCAAAATCCAAGTCCTTCATGGCTTGTTAAAATTTGATCAACTCATTTAAAAATGTTTAGTGTGTTTTCTTCTAGAAAGCCTTTTCCCCCCCTTAATCCTGTAAAACAGTGTAATCGCTTTGGCAAGGCAGTCATGTGGTGGAACTGGAAACATGGTGTGATGCAATGACATGAGTTCTAAGAGGGGCCAGTAGATTCTGAGGTGGTCACACCCCTAGAGTCTGTGAGTGTATTAGTCCGTTTGCACGCTGCTGATAAACACATACCTGAGACTGGGCAATTTACAAAAGAAAGAGGTTTAATGGACTTTGAGTTCCACGTGGCTGGGAAAGCCTCACAGTCATGGCGTAGGTCAAGGAGGAGCAAGTCACATCTTACATGGATGGCAGCAGGCAAAAAGAGAGCTTGTGCAAGGGAACTCCTGTTTTTAAAACCATCAGATCTTCTGAGACTTACTCACTATCACGAGAACAGCACGGGGAAGACCCACTCCCATGATTCAGTTGTCTCCCAGTGGGTCCCTCCCATAACACATGGGAATTATGGGAGCTACAAGATGAAATTTGGGTCGGGACACAGAGCCAAACCGTATCAGTGAGTATTCAGAGGTTGTAACAGTGGCCCTTTTTATAGCTGGGTAGTGCTAGAATGCTTCTAAACAGTACAGATAGTTTAAAAAAAATTAACTCTTTGATCTAATGGAAAAAAGCATCCCAGTTGGAGTGTGGCGGGCACTATTTGCATGCTGTCCCTACCACAAGCTATGTGACCTATGATTTCTTTAAACTTGTTTCCTCATTTGAATAATGGTACCGATCCAGTCTTATAGGTTGTTTTGCAAACTGTTAAAATGCTTCACAAATATTTGGGTAGTTACCTGTATGTATATTTACACTCCCATGATATTATTACATTGTAATTTTATTCTACATCTTTCAGCAAGCAACTCTACTCTCAAACTGTGGCACATCTAAGCCAATATATTTATAGAGGGGAAAAGCCTGTACTCCAGTGGCAAAAGTACTGATTTGAGGGCTGGAGAGCTCAAGTGTTTTTTTTCCTATTTTCTTTCTCTCTTTTTTCTTTTCTCTCCTTTTTTTTTTTTTATTTTTTATTTTTTATTCTTTTGAGACAGAGTCTCACTCTGTTGCTCAGGCGGGAAATGCAGTGGCATGATCATGGCTCACTGTGGCCTCAACCTCCCAGGCTCAAGGGATCATCCATTTTAGCCCCCTGAGTAGCTGGGACTACAGGGGCGTGCCACAATGTGTGGCTGAGTTTTGTGTTTTTTGTAGCGACGGGGTTTTGCCATGTTACCCAGTCTGATCTTGAACTCCTGGGTTCAAGTAATCTGCCTGCCTTGGCCTCTCAAAGTGCTGGGATTACAGGTGTGAGCCGTTGTGCCTGTCCTCTCCTATTTTCTTTTCTTTTTTTTTTTTTGAGACAGAGTCTCGCTTGGTCGCCCAGGCTTGAGTGCAGTGGCCGGATCTCAGCTCACTGCAAGCTCCGCCTCCAGGGTTTACGCCATTCTCCTGCCTCAGCCTCCCGAGTAGCTGGGACGACAGGCGCCCGCCACCTCGCCCGGCTAGTTTTTTGTATTTTTTAGTGGAGACGGGGTTTCACCGTGTTAGCCAGGATGGTCTTGATCTCCTGACCTCGTGATCCTTCCGTCTCGGCCTCCCAAAGTGCTGGGACTACAGGCTTGAGCCACTGCGCCCGGCCTCCTATTTTCTATTGAATATGAAGAGCTATAATCAAGTTTTGAAAAAGATGAAGTATCCACGGGAAAAGAGGGATGCTGGAAGCTGCATATGCATTGAATTTTATTTTTGTTGCATCTCAGATGTTAGGATCCTACTGTATGACATTTTACAAGATTTCTGTTTGTTAATTGTTGCAATGTTGATGTGCCCTTCACTTTGAGAGTGAAGCGGATAGACCCTGCAGGTGTTGAGGTTTCTCCTTCCTGTCCTGCTCCCTGTATATAGGCTTCCACTGCAGCAGGGCTATGGTAACAGCGGCATGGGGAGCTATGAAGGGGGATCTGAGACTGCAGTCAAAGCTCATGTAGGAATGTCTGGCAGTGGCGTTCTACCTGGGAATGAAGTGCTGCTGGAAATATTTTATGATACCCACAGCCTTGTACAATCAGGAACCTTAGAAATATGCAGAAATGGGCTGTGGCTTGAGCTACTGGGTCCTGATTGTCTGAGGAAATCAGTTAGTACAAGAACATATGTCCTAGAGAAGCTCAGGCTGTCTCATGAGACCTTCATTGCCTATTATCTCTCTCTTTTTTTCTCTCCTTGTCTTCTTTGTCTGTTTCTGTCTTTTTTCTTTAATTTTTGTTTTTTTTTTTTGAGACGGAGTCTTGCTCTGTCGCCCAGGCTGGAGTGCAGTGGCGCCAACTTGGCTCACTGCAAGCTCCACCTCCTGAGTTCACGCCATTCTCCTGCCTCAGCCTCCTGAGTAGCTGGGACTACAGGCGCCCGCCACCACGCCCGGCTAATTTTTTGTATTTTTAGTAGAGATGGGGTTTCATCGTGTGAGCCGGGATGGTCTCGATCTCCTGACCTCGTGATCCGCCGCCTCGGCCTCCCAAAGTGCTGGGATTACAGGCTTGAGCCACCGCGCCCGGCCTGTTTCTGTCTTTCTCTTCCTCTCATTCTGTGTTTTTCACTGTCTAGGTTTGTTGTTTTCGTTTCACTTTTTTCCTTCCTTCCTTCCTTTTCCCCCTCTCCTTCATCCTCACTCTTTTCTGTTCTCACTTTTCGGGCTTTAAGGCTCTGCCTGCTAAGGTCTGCTGATTCTCCCCCTCTGATCATTCCTCATGGTTTTTCCCAGCTCTTCTTGACTTTGGCCTGAATCCTTCCATCCAAAGTGGGTAAATGTATTACTCTCAGGGAGCAACAAGTATGGATTTTTAACAACTGTTCTGTTGAGATGACTTTAACCATGGAAAGGGTACTCACTGGGCAGCTGAAGACTTTAAGTCATTATCTTCTTCCACGAACCCAGAAGATGGGCAGCTTTCACCAGCAGCTCTGCCAAGCGTTTATCTCAGCCATGGACCTGTACTTCCTCTTTGATGATGGAAGTTATTGTCTTTCTGATTATAGATTGAGGAAACTCGGCTTAACATTGACAAGATCTCAGAACATGTGGAGGAGGCTAAGAAACTCTACAGTATCATTCTCTCTGCACCGATTCCAGAGCCAAGTGAGTGTTTACTTAGAACTGAGTCACCCAACAATCAGCCTTTCCTCGGGGCTGAGCCAGCCTTGTTTTCTTGCCCTTCGTGAGCAGCAGGGAAGTGTACAAGTTACAGGGCACTAGTGTACATATTATCTCATTTCCCTCTCCTTTACCTTACCTGTGCTCCTACTGCCTGGCCACAGTCAAGGTTTTCTCTTCATGGTCCCACTCCAACCATTTAGCCAGACTTTCCTGTTTCCCAGCTAGTCCCTCTTCCTGACTAGCGACGATTCCCACTGCTGCTTACATACCCTGGGCCTGGTCCCTCCTCTGAGCCTCTGCTTGTACTGTTTCCCCAGCCTGAAATGCTTTTCCTAGGCCTCTTTCCGAATCCTACCAGATCAAGTCCATTTTTTTTTCCATGAGGTGTTCCAAAATGGTTCAAGTTCACAGAAATTTGTTCTATCCCTAAACTCCTGTTTGTTACCACCACCTAGGCAAACTTTATTTCTCCCCTAATTGTTTGCACGGGTGTCCAACCTTTTTTCTTCCCTGGGCCACATTGGAAGAAGAATTGTCTTGGGGCCATACATAAAATACACTAACACTAATGATAGCTGATGAGCTAAAAGAAAGGTTTGCACATAATTTTCCTGATATCTGCCACCACAGAGAAGCAAAAAAATCCGTGCGTTCCACGGTTTGGACACGGGTGGTTTAGGGCTCTATTTTCGGTTCCTTAAGAACAGGGAGCAAGCCTGACACTGTCATTCCACTCTTTCATTTTTCCCATGGGCCCTATTACCTAAAGACTGAAGTGGGAACACTTTAGCAGAGCGTATGGACATTGTCTTGATCACATTCCTGCCTTCCCAGCCAGCCTGCCTCCTGCCATCCTCCTCCTGCTCCCTACGCTTCAGCCAGACCAATTCTGGTGGTTCCCCAGATATTTCCTGTTCACTCATACCCTTTACTTACTGTTTCTTCTCGTGGGATTCCTGCTCTTAGTCTCTTTCTCTACCTGGCCAATTCACAGTCCTTGAGACTCATTCCTGCTCATCTCCGTCTTTAGAAGCTTTTCCAGATCCCTCCAGGCTGTGCACACCTTGACCAGAACTCATACCTTACTCCATGCTGCATATTACAGCTGCTGATTTATTTCTCTCTTGTCTCCCACTAAACTTTAAACACCTTGCAGGAAAAACCTAGATCTTCTTTCTGATTCTGTAGTTTCTAGCTCTGTTCCAAAGTTGTAGTAGGGGGCTGAAGGATGGCTTTTGAATGAATGGTTATAGCTAATACTTAGTTTGCTCCATACAACCTAGGATGTGTGTAATAGGTATGTCATAAATATTTGCCTCATTTTAAGTTGATTAGCCTTGGTTGAAATCTCTTTTCCCCATAAGCTCCCTAGAACCTTCTCAACCGAAGCCCCCATGGTAGGCTCTTTCCTCTAAAAATTCTCATTATTTATGTGCTGCAGGATTACTTGGGAGGGTTGAAAGGGCTGATTTTGCGGTTCCAACCCTGGGTGTTTTTATTCTGTAGACTGGGATGGGGTGCCTGGAAAATGCCTTTAAAAAAATAAGCACTCTGTGATTCTAATGATAGATTCTGGGGAGTGCGCTGGGATAAATACCATTCTGGGCAGTGGATGCCTGAGAAAGCCACCCTGCTCTGATGATGATTGCTGTAGCTCACAAAGGAATCAGTCCTCTCCTTTCTAACGGATTCTGCCTGCCTTTGTTTACCCAGAAACCAAGGATGACCTAGAGCAGCTCACGACTGAGATTAAGAAAAGAGCCAACAACGTCCGGAACAAACTGAAGAGTAAGAAGGGAACGAAGGAAACAAGCCAGTCCCCACCACCATCTATCTCAGCTCCCCTAGGGTCCAGCTTTCCGAACTGAAACTCTTCTCGGTGGAACTGACACCACTTGGTCCATCTTTGTTTGTGGTTCAGGCTCTGTCCCTGCAATGATCCATTGTAGCCCCAGAAATTTACCTTTTCTTAAATCCTGACAATACTGGAAAGAGTCCAGAATGCAAGCTAGGAGATGAGAATTAAAATGTGCTTTCAGCTGCTGAGTAGTTGTGTGACTTGGTCCTTTAACTTAGTCTTTCAACTTTTCTCTTTTTTTTTTTTTTGATGGAGTCTCACTCTGTTGCCCAGGCTGGAGTGCAGTGGCACTATCTTGGCTCATTGCAACCTCCACCTCCTGGGTTCAAGTGATTCTCCTGCCTCAGCCTCCTGAGTAACTGGGGCGCACCTGGCCCATCAACTTTTCTCTTATTAGTCTTATTTCCCTGGCAACTACATACTTTTTTTTTTTTTTTTTTTTTTTTTAAGACAGAGTCTTCCTCTGTTGCCCAGGCCAGAAGGCAGTGGCTCAGTTTCGGCTCACTGCAATCTCTGCCTATTGGGTTCAAGTGATTCTCATCCCTCAGCCTCCCAAGTGGCTGGGATTACAGGCATGCACCACCTCACCCGGCTAATTTTTATAGTTTTAGTAGAGACAGCATTTCACCATGTTGCCCAGGTTGGTCTCAGACTTCTGGCCTCAAGTGATCCACCTGCCTCGGCCTCCCAAATTGCTGGGATTCCAAGTGTGGGCCACAATGCCCAGCCACCTACATACATTTGAATAGTCGTTTTAGAGACATATAGATGCAAGAGATACCGTTCTGTCTACAGATATTTCTTGGTGGGCTAGGCATACCACCTTCCTATACCCTCACTCACCCCATTTGGGAGAGTATAATTCATTGAAGCTACTGTCATAGATTCAATTCTTCCAGAGTCTAGAAGGTTTACTTAGTTCTGTTGCTAGAGCCTGCATTCTTGCCCAGTGTATTTGGTGCATGCATGCTATTGATCAGAAGAGAAAGCATTATTGCTCAGCCCAATTTGCCATTTCTTCCCCCCAAGTATATTGCAATAACTATGTTAACTGGAGGGGTCATTAGTAGCAGATTCCAGTAATAACAGTGATAGCGCACCTGCCATTGTGCTAGGCACTTTATGTGTCTTCTCATTTAATTTTCATATTAGTATTGTGAGGGAGGGACTGTTATTGTTATTCTGTTTTACAGATGAGAGAACAGGTACATTTAAGAGAGGTTAAGTGGCTTTTTCAAAGTCACACCCAGTAAGTGCCAGGGCAAGGATTCAAGCCTAAGTCTCATGGTGACCAAAACCCATGCTGTTAACTGTTATGCCAAAACCTGGTCATTGTAAAGGCTGTGGAATGCATGTCCTGTGGCTCACCTGGGAGCTGACCTTTTGAGGTGCCACCTACCTGTTGTTACATCTCCATGGGCTGGGTGTGTGGGAATGAGTGAGGAAGTTTCACTGAACAGCCTGTTTCTTGGAGGAGGAGATAGGTTGCAAGTATAACCTTCCTCTTCTCTTTAGGCATGGAGAAGCATATTGAAGAAGATGAGGTCAGGTCATCGGCAGACCTTCGGATTCGGAAATCCCAGGTAAGACTTTTCCTGGTCTCACGATTATCTAGTCCAATTTCTTATTAGTTTTCCTTAACTGTGGAGGGATTTTTTTTTTTTTAAATACAATCCTTATCTGAAACTCAATTTGAAGAGCTGATAAAGAACTCTCCAGGTAGAAATAGGGGTCAGGGCCAGAGTCCAGCCCTTTTGGCCCCTCTCTTGTACTCTCCTTCTCTAAGGAGGCCCCTGAAGAGCTTCAGGCTTCCCAGAGCACAGCTTAGGATTTAGTGCGCCTCTTTCTTTTGCAGGAGAGGAAATTAATGTCTTCTAAACAATTGTTAGTCATTGGTTGTCCAGTTTGGAGCCAGGCACTTTAGGGGTCATCAAAGATATGATCCTTGTCCTTAAAGAACTGGCATGCCATTGAAGTGGCATGGAAAGCTATTACCTAAGACCCAGCAGGAGGACGGGATAAGAAGACACATGCATGGTGCTGTCAGCATCAAAAGATCTCAGGAAGAATTGAGGGTAGCCAGAGGAGGCTGGGCCGGAGTGCCAATGTGAACAGGCTCAGGAAGCAGTTTCCCCTCTCTGAGAGGCACAGGGGCAGGAGTGGGGCGTATACGTGTATGTGCGTTGGCAGCAGTGGTTGGTAGCAGTGAGGGATAGACGTAAGGGGCAGACGTGAAGACAGTAGGCTTTCTGGAGAAAAAAGTTTGCTGTGGGATAGCGGACACATAATAACGTAGTGTCACATTCTAGAGGTCTTTGAGGACCATGCTAGGGAATTTGGATCTGATGTTATAACTTACAGGCATTTGCTTCAGGCAGCAGTGTATTAGGAGGATTATTATGGTAGCCATTTGAAAGCTGTTTACAAGTGGGAAAGAAGCTGGAGACTGGAAGGTCCCTAGTTAGGTTTTTGCAAGGGTTTTGGTCTAAATTTGCATGGTGGTAGCGGGTTTGGAAAAAGTATACATATTGGCGATTTTCCAAAGGAGAAACCAGTAAGTAGGGCTTGATGCTGAGAGGTGAGCAAGGAATAAAAATTATTAGGAAGATTTTAGTTTAGGCATCCAGGACTGTTGAGATAATACATCTACTTATAAGCAAGAAAAGTTGGGGAGATGAGTTTAGGGTAAGAACTCAAGGATCTTTGGTAAGTATGACATGTGGGAAGGGAATCTGACAGTTTTAGAATGCAGGCCAGGTGTTGTGCCAGAAAAATGCTACTAGTCCATGTGGATGTAGGGCTCAGAGATTTAGACATGACCTCTGGCCTCACAGTTACCACGTGAGGTCAGCAGTAAACCAGTTTCAGTAAACTTCCAAGTCCAGTGCTACTGTAGATGGCTATGTGGGGGTGGGGAGGGGTTCTATAACAGTTACAGAACCACTGGGGGCTGACTGCATTTTACATCGTCCCACAGCACTCTGTCCTTTCCCGGAAGTTTGTGGAGGTGATGACCAAATACAATGAAGCTCAGGTGGACTTTCGAGAACGAAGCAAAGGGCGAATCCAGCGGCAGCTCGAAATTAGTATGTACTTGAGGTTTGACGTGTGCCTTCCGCCTTTCCTGCCACCTGGTTGTCCATCCCAAGTTTCGAGGTCCTGGTAGAGCAAGCAGCAAGCACATTTTGTGCCTGAGTCTAGGGCAGCTCCTACAGCACTGGCACATCCTGAATGCCGTGCTGGAGGCTGAAAGGTGACACTGTTTATCAGGCCCAAGTAATTTTATTGTATGCGGTCCAGCATTGTCTCCTATATAGAGGGGAAATGCTTGCCAAACAGTTGCTCTCCTGTGGACTCATTGTATCACTTTGCTGTCTGTTTGATAGCAAAGCACATTTATGCAATAAAAAGTCTGGTGTAAGTTGCTGGGAGGATTAGATAAATAAATAAAACCATACCTTTTAGGAATTTAGTAATGTGGAAGGCAGGGCCCTGTGGAGTGAAAGGTGCTTTGGGTGAGAGGAATGGTATGAACGTAATCAAGACAGAGCAAGTGTGTTTAGCAGTGGCAGGTTGTCCAGGGTCTGGAAAAAGGGTGTGTCTGGAGTAGCGTAAGGTTAGGATGGATTGAGGGAGGGCTTGCCCATGAACTAGCATGTTATGAGGGTCTTGGACGCCATAGTGTAGTGAATGGTGCAAGGAAATGTTCTGAGCTGGGAAGCACTGTAATGAGATATGTACTTTAGGAAGGTAACTGCTGATAATGTTAAGGATGGCTTGGGTTAGGGGAGAAATAAGATGAGTCAGAAGGCAATTGGGGGAGTGTTGTAAAGGCCATGGTCTTTATAGGGAAGTCACATTCCTGATTTTCAGGGACCTTATCAAATGGTGTTTCACTATGATCTTATATTTGACGCTCTAATTCTTTTGTTACAAAGCTGGCAAAAAGACAACAGATGAGGAGCTGGAGGAGATGTTGGAGAGCGGCAACCCGGCCATCTTCACTTCTGGGGTGAGTGCCCTGTGTGCTTGGATAGCACGTCCCTCTCGTGAGCAGGGAGGCCACTGTGGAGCTCATGCAGTCCAGCAGGTGGACGGGGAGCCACAGGTGCAGGGAGTTCAGGGAGGCAAGGAGCTCCCCAGGAGTGTGCGTGAGGGCTGTGGCAGGCTTTCTCGCAGGGGTAGCTGACAGTCTGTCTGTGTGTGGCCTGTTATAGATCATTGACTCACAGATTTCCAAGCAAGCCCTCAGTGAGATTGAGGGACGGCACAAGGACATTGTGAGGCTGGAGAGCAGCATCAAGGAGCTTCATGACATGTTTATGGACATTGCTATGCTGGTGGAGAATCAGGTAAGTGGTACTGAGTCCCAGCGTGGGGAGCGGGGAGAGGAAAACTCAGGCTTTTCCCTTTTGCCTGAGAACAGGGAGGAAGGGAATACTGGAAGCCAGTGAGGTAGGGTGGGAGAACCATTGGGAATTTGCATAAAGGAGAAACAGAATCCCATGGGAAAGTGTGCATTCAAATTGAATGTTGACACTTTGGGTGATCTTAGCCTTGTCGTTCTTGCCCATCCCCTTGGCCTTGCAGTCGTTGCTAGTTGATACAGGGTTTTGTGTTCTGTCACTTAACCTAGTTCCCCCAGAGTTTTGATTTTTTTTTTTTTAAGATGGGGTATTAGGCCGGGCGCGGTGGCTCAAGCCTGTAATCCCAGCACTTTGGGAGGCCGAGACGGGTGGATCACGAGGTCAGGAGATCGAGACCATCCTGGCTAACACAGTGAAACCCCGTCTCTACTAAAAATACAAAAAATTAGCCGGGTGTGGTGGCGGCGCCTGTAGTCCCAGCTACTCGGGAGGCTGAGGCAGGAGAATGGCGGGAACCCGGGAGGCGGAGCTTGCAGTGACCCGAGATCGGGCCACTGCGCTCCAGCCTGGGCGACAGAGCGAGACTCCGCCTCAAAAAAAAAAAAAAAAAAAAAAAAGATGGGGTATTGCTCTGTTGCACAAGCTGGAGTGCAGTGGCGTGATCACAGCTCACTGCAGCCTGACCTTCCAGGATTTGTCTTTTTTTCTTTCTCTTCTTTTTTAAAAATCAGAAATGGGGGCTCCTAATGGTGATGTTTTAAAACAGCCTCCTGATATGGACTAGTTCACTGGTGACATTGAAAATGTGATCTTTTCTCTAGTTCACAGGGAAAACTTAGGTTTCACAGAAATTTTTATTTTTTTTTCCTTTTTTTTTTTCCTGTTTTTATTTTTTGGCACCTTTTGCTAAGGCACAAAGCAGACAACAACATGAATGAAGGAGTAGTAAAATAGCATTGACAGGAAGACTCGAAACACTTTTGGTGCTTAGTTTGACAGCTCACTTTGTCCCAGGCACGCTTGCTCGGGATAGAATTCTGGATTGACTGCATAGGGTTCGAGTTTCACATAGTCAGATGGTTCCTAGTTCTTATGGGACAGTTAAGTGTGCCAGAGGGTCATGGTGCTGTGCTGCTCTGACACCTGGATGGGAGAGAAAATTGCTTCCGTAGTAGGCAGACTGCAAAACCTAGTTGAAGCCCGAGCACCCTTGACTAGTTTTTGACATTGGTTTCCTGCTGAGGGCCTGGGTGCTTTCCCCCTATTCCCGGCTGGCCTCTGAGACCATTTCTCAAGTCCCTCCATTCCACCTCTTCTTTTCCCCCATACTGCCTTGCCGAGGAACTGGCTTGAGATTCAAATGGTGGTAAGTGCCTTGTTCTGTTTACAGACTGCCATAAAGTGATAGAGTTGGGTTGGGTAGTTGAGAATTCCTAAGATGACTAAGATTAATTGGAATGATCAAACTTCGCTATCAGGAAGTGATTGCTAGGAAATGGTTGGGAAGCTTATCAAGAGACCACTGTCTGGAAGGGAAGATATAACCAAACAGCTTGGGTAAACCTAATGTCTGTCAGTTAAAGGGCCTGGAAATAACTTAGAGAAAGCAAATGTTCCCCACCCCAGATAGTTATTGAGCACCTACTGTGTGCCAGGCACTCTTCCGCAGTTAGTGAATGTACTCAATTCAGGCTGAATGATGTTGATTCAGGTCTGAATGACCAGGAAGAGGCCAGCATCCTAGTGATGTCCTAAGAACAATGAGTTATCCTTATTTCGGTTCCTCTCCATGTGCTTAAGTGTAAAAAAAAAAAACAAAGGTTGTCTGGGAATACCTCAGAGTATATTTATAGGTAGTTACCAGGCATCTAGACAGTATGTTCTAGATGCCCGGTGGAGTGCTGGTCACAGAGAAGTAGTAAAATTCAGTGAATGCTTCTTGAACAAGTGACCGCCACCCCACCACCAAGGACTGTGAATGGGTGTCCTGTGGAAGGCCATGCATCAAGGTTTCTGGATGCTCCTCTTGCCACCGAAGATTATAAGAAAGAGAATCCCTTCCCCACATTGGCTAGGACTGATCTGAGACGTTTGCTGGGTGTGACCAGAGTCTGTTCTTTGCAGGGTGAGATGTTAGATAACATAGAGTTGAATGTCATGCACACAGTGGACCACGTGGAGAAGGCACGAGATGAAACGAAAAAAGCTGTGAAATACCAGAGTCAGGCCCGGAAGGTGAGACTCTCCTGTGGCCTTCAGAGAAGAGAGTCCATTTTGTTTGCTGTGTCTCGCTCTTTCTCTTCCCTCTCCCTGTCTCTGTTTCTGCTGCCACCACCTCTTGCATCTGGGGAAAGGGATCCATGATTGACCGTATCGAGAACAACATGGACCAGTCAGTGGGCTTCGTGGAGCGGGCCGTGGCAGATACCAAAAAGGCTGTCAAGTATCAGAGTGAAGCCCGGAGGGTGAGCACCTTCGTCTCAGCTGTCCTTAGTCTCAGCTGTCTTACTAGCATCTCCTCTCCCTGGCCACGGCCACCTGTGTCCTTGAGCCCACACCTCCCTCCCTGTCGTGGCCTCATCAACCCCTCCCTCAGCTTTTCCTAGAGACCGGCTGCTTGCCCTTCCTTCCCAGGTGTGCCTTGCATGGATCTGGCTCACAAGCTATCTCCCCAAGAACCCACACTTGAAAGGCAGTTCTGTAGGATGGATGCACGGCCCAGGTGCTGCTGCTAATCTTCTCCTGGACTTAGCTCATGAGCCTTTCAGATGTTACACTTGACTCCTCTGTTCAGAAACCTTCTCTTCATTGTCTTCCACTCCAGGCGCCCAAGCTCCACCTCCCTTCTCTTTTTCTCTACCTTGTACCTAGCACATGCTAACTGCTATGTATATATTATCTCATATCTGATGGAGCACCTGTTATTTCTACTTTATAAATGAGACAGTTGAGGGTCAGCGACTCAGTAACTGGCTTCAGGCCACCTAGTAAGTAGAGGCACTGGGATTCAAGTTCAGATCCCAATCATTCTCTTTCTTCCACCCCACAGTATTTGCCCACCCTCTGGTGCCCCTGCTGCTTAAGGACTTCTAGGCTTCTGTGCTCACGACTGTGGATATTCGGCTCTGGTGGCTTCTGCTTTTTAGACTTTTCTCCTTTGATGGGTTCTCTTGGGCTCTTATACTGTTGTTCTTTAGTTCTTTGTTTTTCTTCCAACTTTACCTATTGCTTATGCAGGGATTTAGGGGACTGGATAGTTATTTTACATGGTGAATCTAGGCTAGGTGGTATTTTCTGATATCCAGGCAGTGTACTGGGCCTGACAGGTAGGAGTGTACTTTAGGGGACAAATGGACAAAAGTAGGAGATTAGAACTCTATCAAAAATGCCTTTACATTCCCTCTTAAAACGAAAAAAATCTGTCAGTCACTTTTTATCTTGGCCAACTGCTCCTTAGAGACCCCATGATAGTGGCTCTGATTCTATCTCTCCACATACACAGAACTGCAGTGTGAGCTGAGAGCTGAGAGAGGCCCCATATTTCCCTCTGCTGGCATTCCTAGCCTAGAGGTAATTTAAGAAATTTACAGTGTCCTAGGCTGGGTGTGGCAATTCATGCCTATAATTCCAGAACTTTGGGAGGCCGAGGTGAGAGGATTGCTTGAGCCCAGGAATTTGAGACCAGACTGGGGAACATGAGAAGACCCTGTCTCTACAAAAATAAAAAAAATGAGCTGAACATGGTGGTGCATGCCTATAGTCCTAGGTACTCAGGAGGCTGAGGCAGGAGGATCACTTGAGCCCAGGAGGTCGAGGCTATGGTGAGCCATGATCATGCCCCTGCACTCTAGCCTGAGTGATAGAGAAAAACTCTGTCTTAAAAATAAATAAAGTATCCTAGAAGGATGTCTGTATGTAGAGACATAGGCCTCTTATTCAGATTGGTAAGATATTTTCTATATAGAGGTGACAGGGGTTGGGTTTTGGATGAGTAGTTATTTTTTTGGTTGTTTGTAGTAATGATTTGTTTTTGTCTTATTCCTCTCTCCAGAAATTGATAATTATCATTGTGCTAGTAGTTGTGTTGCTGGGCATTTTAGCATTGATTATTGGACTTTCCGTTGGGATGAGCTAAGAGTGGCCTAAGAGGCTGCTGCACTGAAATGTAAGTAAACAAATGGTTCTTGGGGACTCTGGATTTGGCTGCTCAAGAGGAAATTAGCTTGGAATTTCAAATTCCTCTTCTTTCCCCCTGATTGTCCTTGGACACTGAGCTTTCTACAACTTTCAGTAGCCTGTGGATTCTTTATCTCCTTACAGTTCTGTTGGTTTCTGGCTGCAGTACATGGGTGAGGTCTCTGTTCTTATCCTGTAGATTCTGTCCCCAATCTCTGTCTTGTCATATTTCTCACCACTTCTCCTAGCATACCTGAGCACCCCATGTGACTCCCCTTACTCAGGAAGCATGCTTCTAAGTTGGGTACATCTCTGTCTTGGATCTGGAGTCTTGTCTTCTGAATTCTTACTGATTTTCATGGTTGTTGGGCTTTACTTTCTGTATCCTTTTCAATGTAAAGGAAGCTCTGAATTGGGATTTGGATCTGCAGAGTTTTCTCTGTTGCTGACTGGGTCTTAAATGATGACAGTTAACACACTTTTGAGTGTTGCATTGTCCCAGACAATGTACTAAACACCTTATACATGTATCATTGAATCCTTACAACGTCTTTGGAGACAGATACAGTATTATGCACATTTTACAGACAAAGAAACTCAGTCAAAGAGAATGTTGAATAATAGGGCCAAGTTCACACAGCTAATAGTGGACCTAGCTTCTCTTTGTAAAAGAAGGTAGCCACTTATCTGTAAAGCCTAGAGAACCTTAGAGGATAGTGATGTTAAAATTTAGACTGTTAATTTTCTTGAAAATTTGTTAAAAATGATAGACTTTTCACTGAATCACTGTTTTTTTGAGACAGAGTCTCCTTCTGTCTCAGGCTGGAGTGCAGTGGCATGATCTTGGCTCACTGCAGCCTCCGCCTCCTGGATTCAAGCGATTCTTCTGCCTCAGCCTCCTGAGTAGCTGGGACTACAGGCACATGCCACTGTGCCCGGCTAATTTTTGTATTATTAGTAGAGGTGGGGTTTTGCCATGTTGGCCAGAATGGCCTCGAACTCCTGACCTCAGGTGATTCGCCCGCCTCAGCCTTGGGAAGTGCTGGGACTACAGGCGTGAGCCACTGCGTCCAGCCTGAATCACCTTTTTTTGGTTGTTGTTGTTTTTTGTTTGTTTGTTTTTTGAGACGAAGTCTCGTTCTTATGCCCCAGGCTGGAGTGCAATGGCGTGATCTCAGCTCTGCAAACTCTGCCTCCTGGGTTCAAGCAATTCTCCTGCCTCAGCCTCCCAAGTAGCTGGGATTACAGGCGCCTGCCACCATGCCTGGCTAATTTTTGTAGTTTTAGTAGAGACGAGGTTTCACCATGTTGGCCATGCTGGTCTCAAACCCCTGACCCCAGGTGATTCACCTGCCTCAGCCTCCCAAAGTGCTGGGATTATAGGCGTGAGCCACCCCGCCTGGCCTGAATCACGTTTAATAGTAGTGAGCATATCAATCTGGTTATTGGGACTGTTAAGACTTTAGTGACTTTAAAACAAAAAATTTTTTTTTTTTTTTGAGATGGTGTCTTGCTCTGTTGCCCAGGCTGGAGCACAGTGGTGTGATCTCAGCTCACCGCATCCTCTGCCTCCCAGGCTCAAGTGTCCTTCCGCCTCAGCCTTCTGTGTAGCTGGGACTATAGGTGTACACCAACACGCCAGGATAACTTTTATATTTTTTGTGGAGACGGGGTTTTGTCATGTCACCCAGGCTGGTCTTGAACTCCTGGACTCAAGTGATCCACCTGCCTTGGCCTCCCAAAGTGCTGGGATTACAGGCATAAGCCACTGCGCCCAGCCAGTGACTTTTAAAATATTTTTCTGAATAAAATATAGCATATATTGTAAAAAAAAAAAAATCTATACAATACAGAAAATTAAAACTAATGAACTTTTAATATTATTGCTGATAACCTTGTGGCATGTTCACACACTCAGACATAGTTTTACATAGTTCAGACTATATTATCCATAGTTTTTTACCCAGTTACAAAATTATAAGCATCACTCCACAGCATTAAAATCTCTTTGTAAATCTAATTTCCAATATGAGATTGTGGTCATCCTCTCAAATATTTAACATTTTCACAATGTTGGAGGTTTATGTTATTTTGCTATAGCTAACAGTGTGACCTTATTTAATATTTTTCTCATTTAAATTTTGTCTTTATTATCAACTCATATAAGTTGGATTACTGAGATAAGAGGTATAAACATTTTTAAGACTTGGCACATAATACCCTGCCAATACCCAGAGCTGTGCCTTTCTTTTATATTTGTTTCAGTGTGTCTCTTCTTATTCCTCCTTCCTTCCATGTGACCAGAGGATCTAAAAGTCAGCTTATTATAGCATTGAGCATTCAACTTCATCTTGAAAGATAAGCAACAGTGAGATGAGCAACCTCTCATAGACAGGTGGTTTGTTGATTTCCCCCCCTCCATTTTTTCTGGCACTTGGAGTCTAGCCCTTGACTTTTTTGCAGGTGAAGTTTAAATTTTGTTTTGACTCTGAACAATCTGATTGAAATAGATGTTGAAATTTTAAAAAGATAGAATAGTTGTTATTTTTCCATATCCTTGGATGAAAGGTGATATGCAAATTCGTGGTGCCCCTTTCTATTCCTAATTCCAGGACTTCAGAAGGTGTATGAATCATTTTTCAGGACGTAACTCCTCAAAGAGGAGCAGACTAGTTAATACGTTGTTTTTGGTTGACTAACGTATCTTTAACCTGCTAAATTGCTGAGCAGTTGTTAAGCTGCTTTTTTTTTGTAGTTTATTCCATGTTCCCTAATAAAAGTCAAAACTGATGTGTTGCCTAGGTCTGGACTCCCCTTTTCCTCCATGTCACCCACGGGGGAGAGGTCTCTGAACAGGAGGGCAGACGGTGTGTTTATATTTCCTAGTAATGCGCCAGCTGCTTGCTCTAAGTTCATAGTATCCTCATTTTACAGACGGGGAAAGAGCAATGAAGTTAAGGAACTTGCCCAGGGCTACATAGCTCATAAGGTGGAGCCACCATAATACGACTCCTGAACTTTTTCCATGTGCTTTTCATTGTGCCCTTCTGCTTTCTAAAAGAAAGGCAGCAGGGAGTTCATGAAGATCGAGAACCCGAAAGCAGCTCCTGCAGCCTGTCTTTGTGGTAGTGCTGCTGTGGGACCTGCAGAGCAGGTGTTTTCACTAGGGATTGTCCCTTCCCACCACGTCTTCATGGGTGTGGACAGCCTGTGAGAAGGCTTATAAAAGGCCTAGAGGCTTTTCTATTTTTTTTCCCTCTCATAGTAGGGCCTTTTGTCCTTTATACAGTAGGATATTTAACTCCAGGTTCTGTCCTGGGTTTGTGTATTTCATAGTGATTGCTGGTCTTTCCTCCCCACCTTCTAGGTTTGTGGCTGACTCCTTCTGTTGCCCTTTGCCGCCTTCGTGTGTATTGATCAGCTCCTCCTTTCCCTGCCTCCTAGAAACTGATTTCACTCCAGCCTGGTGTGGCCACCCTTGTCTTCAGATGAGAATGGAGTCTGAATGGCCTTCCTGAGAGCGAGTGCAACCCGTTCCTTTGTTTCCTTGCGACCACCCTTGGACCTGACTCAGCTAACAATCTAGCCCTGGGGGAATGTGATCTACCTGATGCGACCCTGAGTTCTCCTCAGAGCCTCCTCGTGCCCCACCAGCTCTCAAGTACCTTTTCTCCTGGACTGTGTGAACTACCCAGCTTCCTTCCTCCCTGTGGTGTGTCAGATTATGCCTTGCACCTGGGAAAGCTCTTGTGAGACCCTCCCAAGGTGCTGTATTTTTCTACCTCATGGAGTATTCTCCCAGAAACTGCAATGTTTTTTTTGTAGGGGAGTATCTTTAACAAAGCAGAAGGATTCTTCTAAGTTTGGCAACAATAAGGCTTGGATCTGCGTCTTCTACCTGGCAGGATGCCAATCCTGTTTGTTGTCCCTATGTCCTGAAAACATGAGGGACTGGCAGATGTCATTTTAGTCTGAAGAGCTGACTTGTTTGAAATTCAGCCTTAAATTAAGCTCTTAGTTGTTCAGCTTGGGGGGCAACTTGGATTTTTCTCTGTGTTGTAGTCTCTCGTATTTACTCAAGGAGGGACCAGGGTGATACAGTCAGCTGAAGTTACGCTTTGCAAAAGGCTGAGGATATGGAATATGTTTCCATGTCTGAGTCTTAGAAACTGGCTGTTCATTGTTAGAAAGCGATGCTTTGTGAAACTATTGCCTTGGGGCCACAAATAATCAGGGATTTTAAATTGGGCAAGGGACAAGGTGCTAGAATCCTAAGCTGGAAATATTTCATGACACTGGTGTATTCACTCATGTGTTCCAGATGTATTCTAATTGTGTATGAGATGTATGTACACATACGTGTGTGTCTCTCAGGAAGTAGGAAATAAAAATGGAAGCTATTATGACCTCAAAAAAAAAAGAAAGCCAACTTTGAGCCAGGATAAAAATTGGGTAAAGGATATTTACTTACCTGCAAATGAATCCTTGTGGAAATGTGATCTTCCCATATCATCAAGAAACTTGTTTTCTGGATGAATACTGGGAGAATAAAATGAGAACTCTGGAGTGAGCTAAATTGATCCCAATTAAGTTCTTCTGCTTAGCAGACAGTAAGTATAATTTTTTGACACCCTTCCCCGCCTGCTGCCTATGCTAGGCTTGTCCTGAGAGCATCCCTCAGTAATTTGATATTCATGTGGCCTACAGGATGTCTCATCTGGAGGGCTGAGTCAGTTGGGGGACAGCACAGGCTACACAGTAGCTCTTCCTGCTACTGGGTTAATGAGTTTGGCAGGTTCTTTGTCTCACTCAATTCTTATCATGGAAGCAGCAGCAGCCGCCGCCGCCAGGAAATCTTCAAGTGTAGTGTCTGTGCTAACCCAATGGTAAATCCCTTAGATCCCCTCCTGTTCTCTGGCAGTCTCCTTGATTTTGGGTACCATGTATATTTTCAGCTTTGACTTTAATGCTTTCTAGGATAGGGTGAGCACCCTTAATCCAGGCACTGTCCGTTACGTTAGCTTCCTTTGCAAAGGCTACTTACTGCCGGTCACAATCCAGCACTCAGACAGAGCCAAGGGGAGGTCCTCTTGCCCATGGCTATGATGTCAGACAGTGGATGGGCTCTAGCCACAAGAGACAAAATCACTAAAGGCCTTTGCTCTCCTCTTACATTGAGGCCTGGGGCTTACAGTTTGGAATACGACATGTGAAGGTTTTTGTTGTTATTTGTATTTTTTAAATGTAAACTTGATTATTTTATTGCTAATTTAAAAATAAAAATGACTTTGTATTGATTGTGAAACGGTTCTGGCTCTGTCTCCATGCAGAAACACTGATCTGGTGCCACCGTGTGGTGATTTTTATTCAGGTTTTAGAATGCAGTTCACATCTTTTTAAGCCACGTGCTGGATCAGATTCAAAAGCGCAATTTTTGAATAAGGTTTAACTCTCACAGAATGCAGTGTACCTATGTGTTTCAGATTTGAGGTGTTCCCCCCAAAAGAATTTGGTTCAGTCCTTGGGAGTGTCTGGCTGCAGGAGAAAATGGGGGAGATCTGTCATGATGTTATCTAGAAGGCGGAATGACCACACCAAACATCCTCTGGGATCCTTTTGATCTAACTTTTGAATGTCTCACCAAAAATAACATTTCTGTTGGCATTCTGGGTCCTAGAAGCCAGATCCATCTCCTTTTTCCTTCTGTTGCTCTCTTCCTTCATACCCTCTTCCATGTCCACGTGCACTTGTCTCCCTGCAGAATACTTTTTGCAGTGATGTTTCTCATGTGTTCTTTCTTTCCTTGTCTGGATGAGCAGAAGAAGATCATGATCATGATCTGCTGTATTATCCTTGCGATCATCTTAGCTTCCACCATTGGGAGCATATTTGCCTGAAAAAGGTGAGCCATCTGTGGGGACGGTCAGGCCGCCTTTCACTTACTTGAAACCTTTGCGTCTTGGGGGCACTCTAGGTGCCTTAATCTGGGTGGGATTCAGTGCTAATAAAGGGTAGAGAAAACTAAGGAAAGGGATGTTTCAGAGACAGAAAAGTGAGTGAAGAATGAGCTGTTAGCAGGTAGTCTGTGGGAGGAGATGGGGGGACAGAAGGTGGCAATCTGTCCTATAACCTGGTGTGGCAGAATGCTTTGTACAGGTCAAGGATGTTGATTCCTGCTAAACAGTTTGAGCCTTGGTATCTGGAAGTGACAAAAGGAACAAGAATTCTTTCTTAATAAGGTGCATCTTCAACTTTTTGGAAGAGGGCCAGCCACACAGTAAATTCAAATTAAATTTCTTCCCTTTCAAGGTTAATGAAAGTTAACACAGCCTTGTGTATATAGTCCCTTACCCCGGGTAAGAGGGATTTGGTGATCCCAGCCACGAACACCACGCTATATAATCTATGATTTTTTTTTTCCTCCATTTTTCTGTTATCTCCCACAGCCCTCACAGATTGATCGACTGGCGTTTCTAATCCTCCTTCCACTTCTGTGGTACCATCACTTCTCCACGCAGACTCCTCATCAGCTTCTCCTCTTTCCATTATGAAACTTCTTATGAAACAGGGCACCAATCAACTACTAAGAATTATGCAAAGAAGAACAAACTTATACAGAATTGGGTGGAGGACAGGGACAGGGAGTACAGATACATAGCTGAATAGGCAGATGGCTTAAAGGAGGACTGCAGGGTAGAGAAGAAAGTGGAGTGGGTGCCTCTTTAGGAAGTGAAACTTACAGCCTGCACGTGCAGTATGGCTGTGAAGGGGCAGCTATCGTAGCACACCTGACTCAACAGGATCTTACTTGAACTGCTGTGAATTGGTCAAGTCTGGGCACTTCTGTTCTTCAAGCTCCTCTAGGTCTCACCTTTGACCCCTCTACATCTGTTTCCTCTTTCAGGCTCCAGTAGTAGTCTTAAAAGTGAAGTTTAAGGATAAGCACATGCCTATCTTGCTCACTGCTGTGTTCCCACTGTTTAGCACAGTGCCTGCTGCTTATAGGTACTCAAATATCTGCTGACTTAATTACTTATAATTAAGCTCTTATTTCAGTCGGGAACAAATCTTTGGGTTTGACTCCTAAACTCTTTAAGGTACCAATGAGAACACAGTTTGTTACTATCAGAGGCTGTGCAAAGCCGCTTGGGAATAGGCTGATCGACTTATGCAAAAATGCTACCAACCTTTCTCCCCATTACCACAACATAAAGTGCTTTTTCTGTGGGTGGTCGTGGTGGGGTTCTAGCAACAGCCTCTTAATCTGTGGAGAAGATGGCTGGCCCCAGGACTGTGGTTCAGTAACGAAATACAGGCCCACAAAATAAAAGAAACAGGTTTATAGTATGACTGAACTCACACATCAGTAGAACACTTTGTGAACCATAACAAAGAACAGATAAAGGTGTCAGGTGAGAAAGGTGAAATGAGGTTATCACTCACTTCACCTCTCACCTGATTTGTGTTGCTAGCTGAAACTGCTGGCCAGTAATTTATGTGTAAGAAACTGTTATAGGCCGGGCATGGTGGCTCATGCCTGTAATCCCAGCACTTTGGGAGGCCGAGGCAGGTGGATCACCTGAGGTCAGGAGTTTGAGACCAGCCTTACCAACATACCTACTAAAAATACAAAATTAGCCAGGTATGGTGGCTTGCACCTGTAATCCCAGCTACCTGGGAGGCTGAGGCATGAGAACTGCATGAATGCAGGAGGCGGAGGTTGTGCTGAGCTGAGCGCCACTGCACTCCAGCCTGGGCAACAAGAGCAAAATTCTGTCTCAAAAAAAAAAATAAAGAAAAACTGTTCTAAATACTGTCCCCAATTCCATTCAAGGTTCAGTTGTGTTCACCTTTAAAACCAGCTATGTGAATATGAGTTCTAGTGCAGATAACTTATTTAGTGATTATGTAACAAAAATCCATTTAAAAAATCACAGTATACGATGGTGAACAGCACACAACTGCTAAGTTTGTACTTTTGAAAGTAAATTATTTGTTTGATACCTTATTTTTTAAGAAAGTGGGATTAAAACATATTTTGGTCAGTGCTATTTTCTACCCACCTTCAAAAGCCAATGGTTTAATATTTCTATTAATTTGTGCTTCCTTTAATTTGAATAGGGGATAGAACACTGCAGCTGGTTACGTCTGGAAAACGTTAATCTGGGCAAACAGGGAGCTGGAGCTGTGAGGATCTGAGTCCCAGGGGGCCCTCATTCACTAGCTGTAAGAATTTACGTGTTTCATGGCACATAGCACTGTACTAGATTCTGCAGGAGCACAAACATAGAGCCAAACGCCCTCCCTCTTTGGAGAATTTCAGACCTAGAAAAGGCCACACAGTTCTAACTTTTGTTATTGGTTCCTTTTGCTAAAAGGCAAAGGGTATGTTCCTTGCATATTGTCCAACATCCCCCTTCCAAGATTGTGAGAAGCTGGGTAACTGGGCATCAATAAATGTTGAATCAATTGATCTACGTAGTGTTGTTTTTTTTCTTACTCTAAAAATATGTTTTAAACCTAGTAAAATATCACAGAAACTGGCTCCTGAAGTGTGTACATATAAAAGGCAGTATAAACATTTAAGTGAGACTTGCATCATAGATAGGGGAATACAAACATTTATTTCAGCCTTCATGTTCATCTTACACCCCAGGAGAACCAAGAACTCTTCACAGTCATTCAGGCCTATTTCTTAATCTTTTAAGGGATTAAGAATGACCAATGAGAATTTATATCCTGAAGTGATGTTCAAATTTTATTTAATAAAAATATAATACAGTTTTCTTTTTAAATCAACAAATAACATTGTTTTTCAGAAATCATCTCATATGCTGCTCCTTAGTTATGGCTTAAGAGCTACCCAAAGACATTAGTGGGTAGGCTGAGGGGAATATAAATGCAGAATCCTTCTTTCAATAGCCTATATACAGTTATCTCCTACAGTCACTACACACGTTTGGGCATGTAGAACTTGCCCCAGTATTTCCCCTTGTGGGTCAAGTCATATGGGCTCAGTACTTTCCGTATGCCCAGCATGTTGGCAGTGGCTATTCGCTCAAACGTCCAGGGGTTTTGGTTGTTACGTTCTCTTTCCTCTTGATCTTTTCGCATCTTCTCTAGAGTCTTGCGGCTCACAGCCTTTGCTGCGAAGGGCAACTTGTGGGCAACCTGGTCAAGGAAACCTTGCACTTCTTTGAATTCACAACGCCCACCCATCTCTACTACAAGGCGGCCAGCCTTCACAGGTGTCACGTAGTGGTCAATGGAACCTTTGCCTCCCCCCATGCGGTGCCCAACACCTTTGCGAGTGATGGGCTTGAAAGGGGCTGGTACTCGCCATATGGCAAACATGTTCTTGGGGTCCATAGAGCGGTTGATTGTCAGGCGCATCATTTCAAAGTGGCCCCAATGCAGGTAGCCACCACCCAATGCCTAAAAGTGAATGGGAGAATTAGAAACACTTGCGGACTTTGATATCTTCCATGGGCTCTATTATTTTGTCTCTTCTAGTAACTGTGGCTTCAATGATACAATTGAAAATAAAACTTTAGTTTTAGTAAGTCCCACGAAGGAAAAGCCTAGGGTACATAGTAATAAAGACAGCGAAGGGGGACCCATTTCAGTGGAGAGCCAGGGAAGGCTTCTTTGAAGATGTGACATCTAAAGCTAAGGCCAGAATAAAAAGAACAACTAGCCAAGGGAAAAGAGGAGTATGCCAGGCATAAGAAAGGCTTATGTGAAGGCCCTGGCACAGCAGAGGGCTTGGCAAGTTGAACAGAAGCCAATGTGGATGGAGTAGGGTGAGGAATGGGGAGAGTGGGCAGGAGGTTCTGAGAGGTCAGTGGGGGTGATTAGGCTGCAGGAAGGGGACTTTAGAATATCACTCTGGCTGCCTGGTGGAAAATAAATCCTAGTGCACACCCATCTGTGTAGCTGCTGACATCAAGTCTTCATGGAAGCTACTCAACAAGTAAGGAAACAGCTGTTTTCCACATCTTAAATTGTGGGTGGTTTTATTTTACCAGGGCTTGAAAAGATCTCATGATCTGATTATGGGGCAAATTAGCCTCTTCCTTCCGCTTTTACATTATTTTCATTCTCCATTAAAAAAAAAATGTATAACCCAAATGTTTACTGGGTACTCAGTAGCCTCTGTACGTATCAGTTTAAAGAGCTACTGGTGGCAGTTCTAATACAAACTGTAAAGGAAGAGACTAAATTATCCCAAGGATTATGAGATTTTGTTATTCCCTGGCTTCCATCCCATTGCTGCTTGATGCTGAATTCACTCACCAAGATTGCAAAATTGCCTTCTGTGAACTCTGTAGCTTCAGTGGAAGGTCCCCGTATGTCACTCAAATTTTTAGGCTCTCTTCTTACTTTTGGCACAAGTGGTGCCCTTTCAATAAATCTCAGCTTGGGTTTTTCAGGAATGGAAACATCTAAAAGGAGCAGAGACAACCAGGATAAAGTAAAACTACACATCTCAAAAGATCTGTTTTCTTCCTAGAAAGATTTGTAACAGGAGAAAGTCTTAATTTCTTTCTTCTTCGTTTTTTGGTAGAGACAGGGTCTCACTATGTTGCCTAGGTTGGTTTCAAACTCCTGGCCTCAAGTGATTTTCCTGCCTTTACCTCCCAAAGTGTTGGGATTACAAGTGTGAGCCACCGTATCCAGCCTGCAAGTCTTAAAAGTTACCACTGAATAGTAATTCTAAAGGTATATTGCATTTTTGCAGATGCTTTTAGTGACAATGGAATCTTCTGGCTATGACAGTGGCTAATGCAAATGTTTCTAAAACTTTAAACATAGCAAAGTTTTGTCCTCTGAGTCCAAATGCATTTATTAATCACCAACTCTGTGCTTAACACTGTAACAGGGATTTTTTGGAAATCATTAGTTCACTTAATCTTTAAGACAACTGGATAGCCTTGATATTCTTTTAGGGCTCCCTTTTAAAAAAGTTTTAACTTGTCAAAGTTTAACACAGATATATCAAAGGGCCAAACTGAAAATATACAGCTCAGTGAATTACCAGAAAGTGAACACATGAACACACATCACTATTACCCAGATCAAAAAATGGGACGTTAGGCAGGTAGTATTTTTAATCTCCATTTTATAGAAGAGGAACCCAAAGGCTAGAAACATCTTATAATTTGGTCTATGCCATCCAGTTCAACAGCAAAGCTACACAGCATGTCACAAAAATGTATACACATATTTCTCTGCCTCTCTGGATGTTAATGGGGTAGTGGAAGAATATTGTACATAAAAATATCTAAGTTCTCTAGCTCTGCCACATTCTTGTTGAGAAACTTACAACCTAGGAATCCTTTGATTAATGCTCTTTCTCTCATATATGCAGGGACTTTTCATGCTGAGACCTGCACAGGTCAGTGTGCCAGGTTTGGGTGGGCGGACAAAACTTCAGGCCAGACATGTGACATCTTTATCATCCTTGACAATTTGGGGAAAAAAATTAACATATAAATTATTTTTAAAAATTTATAAAGTGAACCAAGTATGGCTTTATAATGGAGACAAATACAAAACAGAAGAGTTTGAGGAAATATCAAATTATTACTATCAGAGTTTCAGAAGCTGCCCCTCAGCTTCTATATGCAGCTACAGAGAAACTTAGTAATGCTTTCCTTCACCTACAAGTCAAATGTACTTTCCAAACATATAGTGGTTTAACAGTTCTGTACAGAAGACCGTCAGATGTACAGACCCTATTCATTGTTTTGAGGGTTCCAGTATATTTCTTTTTTAAAAAGTAAACTAGTTTTACAATATTGTGGCTTATCTTAACAGAGCTGTTTCACACATCGTTAGATGACTGCATATATGGAACCTTATTTGGAGAGAACATCAAAAGTCCAGTTTTTTTTTTCTTTTGAGACAAAGCCTCACTCTGTTGCCCAGACTGGAGTGCACTGGCCTCCTGAGAAGCTGGGATTACAGGTGTGCACTACCCCCTAATTTTTGGTATTTTTAGTAGAGACAGGGTTTCGCCAGGTTGGCAGGCTGGTCTCCAACTCCTGGCCTGGAGTGATCCACCCGCCTCTGCCTCCTAAAGTGCTGGGATTACAGGCGTGAACCACCGTGTCTGGCCAAAAATCCAGATTTCAGGCCAACTGATTACTGGCTGAGTGGACCATGGCCCACACACCAGTGGCAGGCGTTAGGGGAGCTATCTCATTAGACGCTGCTCCCTAAGAGGAGGGAACTTTTTTGGTTTCCTTTGTTCTTTATTTCTAGTGCTCAGAATATTGGTTGGCAAGACAGTACACTCTAAAAACATTTATTGAAAGAGTGAACGGGGACGGGAAACACAAGAACACTCCTATGTCATCTCCCACCCTCTCCTGGTTTCCATCAGAGGAAAGATTTACAAACAGCAGAAAGGCAAGCTCTCACCTTCAAAACCTGGTACTGGGAGCAGTGTCTTTAGGCCAGCACTGGCGGGAAGGGGTGCCCAAGAATCTACAAAGACAAACCAAGTTAAACGACGAAGGTAACAAGGCCAGGACCCCGATACAACCTGGGCCAAAGATACTACTTCTTATTCTTATTTATTTTATTTTTTTGAGACGGAGTCTTACTCTGTCGCCCAGGCCCCAGTGCAGTGGCGCGATCTCGGCTTACTGCAACCTCCGCCTCCCGGGTTCAAGAGATTCTCCTGCCTCAGACCCGGAGTAGCTGGGATTACAGGCGCCCGCCACCACGCCCAGCTAATTTTTTTTGTATTTTTAGTAGAGACAGGGTTTCACCATGTTGGCCTGGCTGGTTTCAAACTCCTGACCGCAAGTGATCCGCCCACCTCAGCCTCCCAAAGTGCTGGGATTAAAGGCGTGAGCCACCAAGCCGGCCCAAAAGTACTTCCGCCGGAAGAGTCTTGAGGTTGGGATGTGAGTTCCACTAAATGTGCTCAGAGGCTCAGGCTCCGCAGAAGGCCAGCCGGGGTCTCTGGGCGCCGACTCCCAGACGCAGTTGTGACCCTCTTGCACAAACCCCTACGGTGGAGGTTAGCGGTGGGATAGCGTAGTCCCTAATCAGTGCTTCACCGAGCATATGCAGAGCCGCCTTTTGGGTTAGGGAGGAAAAGCACTAGAGGGTGGGGGAGGAAGAGGGGTAAAGTCTTTAGGAACCAAAAGGGATTTCTGACCTGACAAGCGCACCCGCAGGAGCGGCGCACCAGCGCGAGCCAGTAGCCTCCACATGGTCACGGACGTCTGGCGGCGCGGAGGTCCCCACAGCGACTACAGCGCTCCCCTCTACCCTGGTAGGCAGCGGCGCTCTAGTAGCTAGCTGGAATCAGCTCAGGATACCGCTCAGTGTGGCCGGAAGTTATGTTTACTCCGGTCCACTTCGCGGAGTCCCGACGGAAGCGGAAGAAACTCGAGCGACTGAGGTTGAGTTCCGTCGGAGGTTGAGTTCCGCCGGTCAAAGGCGCTGTCCGCCCAGCCACGCCCAGGGGCCTTGTTGGCCCTCTAGGGTTCTCCTTCCAGTCCCCAGTTTTTCCCCAGAAGAGGGCGGCGGAGCGGGGAGTTTTTTGTTTTATTTATTTATTTTTTCTGCGGAGTACAACTGTCAATGCCTGCCGGTTCCTTAGCAAGGTAGTCCCTTATGATTCACAGTCTTTGAGACCTTTTTCTAGGGGACCCCTCGAAGACATTAGGAGAATACCAGATTTGGCAATGGTTTAACATTTATAGGGCAATTGCAGTGTGTCATTGAGTACCTCATTCGTTAGTCGTGCCAACGAATCTATGAGATAAGTCATTATACTTATTTTGCAGATTCCATCCTGAAGGTGAAATAATTTAACTTGTTCTGGGTCATACAACAGGAAAACAGTACCATCAGAATTTGAGCACAGTCTGATTTCCAGAGATCTCAGTGAATGAACAATATTGTCGATGAAAAGAGTGAAACACTGTAAGATATTGGAAGAGATTTATTCTGAGCCATATATGAGCAACCATGACCTGAGAACATGTGCCCAAGGTGGTGGAGGTGTAGCTTGGCTTTATACATTTTAGAGGGGCATGAGGCATCAATCAAATGCATTTAAGAAATACATTGGTTTGGATCAGAAAGGCGGGACAAGTCAAGGTGGGCTTCTAGGCTTCTAGGTGACCATTCAACAAACATCTCTTGAGCATCTACCATAGTGCCATGAGCAAAATTAATGTGTCTACACTTATTCCAGAGGTTTCAAGGTAAAATAAATTCAGTCTCAACTGGAAGAGTTACTGAAGTTTTACAAGAAAGCTATTTCAGCTGTTCTCATCTATTAAATCAACAGGTGCAAAGAATGCATCAACTCCTTAATTGTTTGACCAAGAAGAAAGAACAATGCCATTAGTCTTGTTTTCTGTCTCAGTATTCACTGGTTATATTAAAGTATTTCTATGAATGTGTTCATCATAGTGAATAATTATTGTTGCTCAGTTAAATTATTTACAAATCTGTTGTTATAGGCCATGCTGCAGTAAACATCCTTGTACATTTTTGTTATTTTGTATTTCTTTTGGGCACTTTCAAAAGGAGAAATTTATGGATCAAAGGGAATGTTCATTTTAAATCTTTTGACTTTATATAGTTGTGCAAAATTGGCCTCCATGAACAGCTTATCAGAGTGCTTTCTTGATCAACATCCTTGCTAAAGAAGGATATTATAATTTTTCTAGAGCTTTGTCAATATGAAAGGTGAAAAACACCACTCAATGTTACATTTATAACAGGACGTTAAAATGCGATTGTTTCTGCCTCAGTTTTGCTTGGGACCACAAGGTAATCTCCACATTTCAAAGTGAGGTACTGGGCCTCTTAGGCAGAGTTTATGCAGCAGGTGGTAGGAACTGGCTTTGCTATTTTTAGCTGCCCATTCTCTGCCGGCCTGTAAAAAACACTAGAAAAGCCAAGACAGGAAGTGGAGACTGGAGATTATAATAAAGATTTCGTTAATAGAGTTGTTGGTGTACTGTGACTTTCATGCCTTCCTCTATTCAATGGCAAGGGTTGAGGGGTGCTCTGTCAAGCCCAGTGAAAGACATTTCTAGATCATTCAGAGAGTTTAATATAATTCTTCTGCAGTTTGAGGGACACTGGGCATTGGGGTTTGACACCGGCTTGAGAAAATGGTATGTTTGGAGGCTAGTAGAAGCTGCCTGTGGCATCAAAAGTAGAGAGTTGCAGTTGGGAAGTAGCCACATTTCCATTGATGGTGGGGCAAAGGTGTGCATGTCCTGTTGACTAGGTGTGGACTGCATGACTAGGTGTGGACTCCAGTGTAGAGTGCCAAGGTAGGGTTTCTTACATCCTGTCCAACAGAACTGCATCAAAGACAGGGAGAAAGAAGGTGGAGTAGGTGTGAGGATGGATGTCCTGGGCCTGAGGGAAGAATCATGTGCAACCAGCCAACAACTCAGCAGAGATGAATTTGCCTGCATCAAGGGAACGGCAGATGAGAGATCCTCAGCAGGGGTGTGTGTGTGTGTGTATGTGTGTGCATGTGCGTGTGTGTGTGTTTGTGCATGTGAAACATTTGATATCTTGAAGTCCTGACTTCTAGCACTTCAAAATGTCAAAGAGAGGTCCTGGAAAAGATCCTTCCTCACAGCCCTTAGAAGCAACAAGCAATCCTGCAGACACCTTGATTTCAGACTTCCAGCCTCCAGAACAGTGAGGCGATAAGCTTCTGTTGTTTAAGCCACCCAGTGTGTGGCACTTTGTTTAGAGACTGGATATCACTATTAAAGCACCCTCTTTCTCTCATGAGTGCTTTATGAATTCTTCTTTAAGAAGGAAAGTACTGTTGAGTGCTGTACCAGTTTCCTAGATCTGCCATGACAAAGTATCACAGGCTGGACATAGTGGCTCACACCTGTAAGCCAGCACTTTGGGAGGCTGAGGTGGGAGAATTGCTTGAGCCTGAGACTTTAAGAACAGCCTGGGCAACATAGTGAGATCCTGTCTCTAACAAACAAACACACAAACACGAAACAAAGTACCACACACTGGGTGGCTTAAACAACAGAAGCTTATTGCCTCACTGTTCTGGAGGCTGGAAGTCCGAAATCAAGATGTCTGCAGTGTTGCTTGTTGCTTCTAAGGGCTGTGAGGAAGGATCTTTTCCAGGCCTCTCTTTAGCGCGGAGATGACCGTCTCCTTTCTACATCTCCTCACATCATCTTTCTTCTGTATATGTCTGTGTGAATGCAAATTTCAGCAAATTGGATTAGAGTCCATCCTAATGACCTCATGTTAACTTGATTACCTCTGTAAAGATACTGTCTCTAAATAAGGTTACATTCTGAAATGCTCGGGGTTAGGTCTTCAAGATGATATACTTTTTGAGGGATCCTATTCAGCTCACACCAGGTGCCACCATCTCAGAGGCATCATAAATAGTGACAGACTGGGGATAGGAAAGATCTTATTGATTAGTAAAAGTGCAAGATGAGGAAACAGGTTCACCCCATGCTCCCCATTTTGTTTTTACTATTATCTCTCTATCTGAAGCAGGGCCGAGCTGGGGGAGCAGAGTCATTTTTCTTTTAAATGGAATTCAGAGTTGTGACTGTTACACAGTATTAGACATTTTAGGTACTGAAGTGAGAATGTTTTCTGTGATTAGAAGTGACAACACAACTTTTTAATTTTTATGTTTTAAATAAGAGAGTAATGAGAAAATACAAAAACCAAACAAACAAAAAACACACACACAAAATCAAACCCAACCCAGCCTCACAGAGTTGATTTGGATAACCAGTCGTAACTAAAGTTGATTTCTGATGGCGTTCTCCGAATTTTACTTAATATAACCTACATACTGGTTATAGGTTAGTTTGCATTTCCTTAATGATAAGTGATGTCACACCTTTTCTCATGTCCTTGATTTCACATATTTTTGTCTATTTGTTTTCTGTGTGTGTGATTTGCTTGTATAGTTTGTCTATTTTTAAAATTATTTTGCTTTTTTTCTTATCAATTCAAAATTGCTTATGTATTAAGTATAGCACCTCCTATTAGGTTGTATATGTTTTATTTTTATTTATTTATTTTTTGAGACAGAGTTTCACTCTTGTCATCCAGGCTGGAGTGCAGTGGGGTGATCTCAGCTCACTGGGAACTCTGTCTCCCAGGTTCAAGAGATTCTTCTGCCTTAGCCTCCTGAGTAGCTGGGATTACAGGTGCCCACCACCATGCCCGGCCAATTTTTGTGTTTTTAGTAGAGATGGGTCTTCACCATGTAGACCATGCTGATCTTGAACCCCTGACCTCAAGTGATCCGCCGGCCTCGGCCTCCCAAAGTGTTGGGATTACAGGTGTGAGCCACCGTGCCCGGCTGGTTGTATGTTTTAATTGTTTTCAGTTTTCAATATATCTTGATTGTTTTTGAAGTAGGACTATTTATAACTTTTATGCAGTAAAAACCTGTCAGTAATTGTCTTAAGAATTTTGACTTTCAGCCAGGTGCAGTGGCTCACGCTGTAATCCCAACACTTTGGGAGGCTGAGATGAGAGTATTGCCTAGCACAGGAGTCCAAGACTAGCTTGGGCAAAACAGCAAGAACCCATCTCTACACAAATAAAATATTGGCCAGACGTGGTGGCTCACGCCTGTCCTCCTGTTACTTGAGAGGCTGAGGTAAGAGGATTGCTTGAGCCCAGGAGGCTGAGACTTTGATAAGTCAAAATATATTAATACTGCTTATAAAGGCCAGAGATAGGGATATAACATAATTCTTTCTCAAAGTTGAAAATTCTCATTTAATATGTGACTTTATTTATTTATTTATTTATTGAGGTGGAGTCTCGCTCTGTCACCCACACTGGAGTGCAGTGGAGCGATCTCAGCTCACTGCAAGCTCTGCCTTCCAGGTTCACGCCATTCTCCTGCCTCAGCCTCCCGAGTAACTGAGACTACAGGTGCCCACCACCATGCCCAGTAATTTTTTGTGTTTTTAGTGGAGACGGGGTTTCACTGTGTTAGCCAGGATGGTCTCGATCTCCTGACCTCGTGATCCGCCCGTCTCGGCCTCTCAAAGTCCTGGGATTACAGTGGCTCCACTGCTCTCGGCCTATTTTATTTTTATTTTTTATTTTTTTGAGACAGAATCTTGCTCTTTTCCCTAGACTGGAGTGCAGTAATCTCTGCTCACTGCAGCCTCTGCCTCCCGGGTTCAAGTGATTCTCCTGCCTCAGCCTACCAAGTGGCTGGTATTATAGGCACGTGCCACCACGCCTGGCTAATTTTTGTAGTTTTAGTAGAGACGGGGTTTCACCACGTTGGCCAGGCTGGTCTTGAACTTCTGACTTCAAATAGTTCACCTGCTTCATCCTCCCAAAGTGCTAGGATTACAGGCATGAGCCACCGGACCCGGCCTTAATATGTGACTTTATAATGTACTAAATTCTCACAGCTTTTGGGAGTTCCTTTTGACATTTTCTTCCATTCCCATGTTCTGAGACTGGTCCTACATTGTTTTAGTCATTGTCACTTTATTACACATTTTTATATCTGTTCCATCAAGTTGTTTTTGCAATCTATAAAAAACATACTGGCTATGTTTAACATGTTTGTTCTTCGAGAGAAAATTTAGAACTATTTTGTTAAGTTCTACACTCTCTATTTTTATTTTCTTGGCTAGAATTCTCATTCCTCTCTTTTCTTTTTTTCATTTTAATCTCAGAACCGTTTGCACTTCTGACCAAGTTGAGGCTTTTGCTATTTCAAAGAGTTGTAGGATCTCAGTTTGAAGGGACTGGTGGTGTCAGATATTTAGCTCCAGTTCCTCAACAGTGTACTTCAACCACATGCTTGTTATAGGTTATTCACACATCTAATTAAAGGCAAGTGCAATTGTATACAAACCCTAAATGGAGGGAACGTATTTGCTAGCAATCTTCCCTTCTTTCTTTTCTGCATCTTCACAAAATAGTCATGCTTAGTCGACCCTTCCCCACTTTACCCTCCCAAGTAGCTGTCATTATAGACCTGTGCTACTAGGCTGGGCTAATATTTACATTTTTCATAGAGATAGTGTTTCATTATATTGCCCCAGCTGGTCTACGAACTCCTGGACTCATACAAGACTTTACCCTGTGTGTCCAGTAGAGGTCACAAAGTGCTTATTATAGCCACTGAAACCCCAACCAAATGCGTGCTTTGGCAATCGCATTATGCAACAATGAACACACATAAATGATTATAATTAGAGGGAATTGTTACACTTTAATTCATTCTTCTCTAGTACACTCAATACATTAGGATAGAGAGCTTGTTACATATCTCAGAGAATACAATTCTTAAGACTTTTCCAAAAATTAAGAGAATTTTAGAGATCATTCTATACCAAATCTCTGATTGTATAGATAAAGAAACTGATCTTTGAGTTCATTAGAGACTTGTCCGGGTCACTCAGCTTGTTTATGAGCGAATACAGGAGTGATAACTCAAAATCTTTTGATTCTAAGATCAGATTTCTTCTCACACTGTATCTGTAGACTATGTTTTCCAATGGTAACTTATCTTTTCTGAACTAAAATAATTAATTAATTCAATATAAATTTTTATGCCAGGTGCTGTGCTAGGTGGTGAAGATACATTGTTAAGCAAAAATGATCCTGGCTTGTGAGACTGTGAGAAAAATGTGAGTAGAAGCACTAAAATAATGGTCAGAAGAAACTCAGAGGTAATGTTAGGTTTCTTCCTGACAGGTACTTTCTATGCGTATTCAGTACTGATTTTGCTTGGTATCTTCAGAAATTTTGTGTCATTCTATTTTTAAAATTTAATTTACTTTTTGAAGTTAGAATTTGCATTCTAACTTCAAAATATATATTGTATTCTCTGAGATATGCATACTGCTTATAATAAGCTCTCTATCTTAATGTATTGAGTGTAATAGAGAAGAATGAATTAAAGTGTAACAATTCCCTCTAATGATAATCATATGAAATAATATGAAGAAAAACAGTTATCATATTACAAATTTCTTCTTATTAATTCCTGTGAGAGTTTACTACTACCCAACATAAAACAGAGTGCATAATAAACACAAATGCATCTTTCCATAAAGCTCCCCTCATAAAAATTGAAGTAAACATTACATTTCCAAGTGAAATGAAACACTACAGTGTTTAATAAATGTATTTGCTTCGTCTTCCAAATCTATGTGCATCCATTCTTTTTTTTTTTTTTTTTGAGACGGAGTCTCGCTCTGTCGCCCAGGCTGGAGTGCAGCGGCGCAACCTCTGCTCAACGCAAGCTCCGCCTCCCGGGTTCACGCCGTTCTCCTGCCTCAGCCTCCCGAGTAGCTGGGACCACAGGCGCCTGTCCCCGCGCCCGGCTAATTCTTTTGTATTTTTAGTAGAGACGGGGTTTCACTGTGTTAGCCAGGATGGTCTCGATCTCCTGACCTCGTGATCCGCCCGCCTCGGCCTCCCAAAGTCCTGGGATTACAGGCGTGAGCCACCGCGCCCGGCCGCGTCCATCATTTTTAAAATTTTTTTTTATTTTTATTTTTTATTTTAGATTCAGGGGTTACACGTCCAGGTTTGTTACATAGGTATATTGCGTGATGCTGTGGTTTGGGCTTCTAATGATCCTGTCACTCAAGTAGTGAACATAGTACCTGATAGGTAGTTTTTCAACGCTTGCCCCACTGCTTCCCGTCTCGTCTCCAGTGTTTATTGTTTCCACCTCTGTGTCCATGTGTACTCAACGTTTAGCTTCCACTTATTTTATTTTTTATGTTTTTTTGAGATGGGGTCTTGCTCTGTCACCCAGACTGGAGTTCAGTGGTGTGATCATTGCTCACTGCAGCTTCACCCTCTCTGGCCCAAGTGATCCTCCCACCTTACCCTCCCAAGTAGCTGTCATTATACACATGTGCTACTGTGCCCGGCTAATGTTTAAATTCTTCATAGAGACAGTATTTCGTTATGTTACCCCAGCTGGTCTACGAACTCCTGGGCTCAAGCAATCTTCCCAACTTGGCCTCCCAACATGCGGGGATTACAGGTGTGAGCCACTCCCCTCAGCCTTAGCTCCCACTTACAAGTGAGAACATTCAGTATTTGGTTTTCTGTTTCTGCATTAATTCATTTAGGATTGCAGCCTCCAGCTGCATCCATGCTGCTACAAAGAACGTGATATCATTTTTTTTATGGCTATGTAGTATTCCATGATCTATATGTAACATATTTTCTTTATCCAATCCACCGTCATGGGCACCTGGGTTGATTCCATGTCTTTGCTATTGTGAATAGTGTTGTGATCAACATATGAGTGCAGGTGTCTTTTTGGCAGAGAATTTGTTTTCCTTTGAGTATATATGCAGTAATGAGATTTCTGGGTTGAATGGTAATTCTATTTTTAGTTCTTTGAGAAATCTCCAAACCGCTTTTCATAGGAGCTGAACTAATTTGCATTTCCACCAACAGTGTATTAGCATTTCCTTTTCTCCTCAACCTTGCCAACATCTGTTATTTATTGATCATTTAATAATATCCATTCTGACTTGCGTGATATGGCCTCTCATTGTGATTTTGATGTGCATCTCTTTGATGATTAACGATGTACAACATTTTTTCATATGTTCGTTGGCTGCTTATATGTTTTCTTTTGAGAAGTCTCTGTTCATGTACTTTGCCTACTTTTTAATGGTATTGTTTGTCTTTTTTTTATTTGTTTAAATTCCTTATAGATTCTGGATGTTAGTTCTTTGCTGGATTCAGTTTGCAAATATTTTCTCCCATTCTGCAGGTTGTCTGTTTACTCTGTTGGTAACTTCTTTTTTTTTTTCTTGGTTGTTTTTATTTTTATTTTTATTTATTTATTTTTTTTGAGACAGAGTCTCCTTTTGTTGCGCAGGCTGGAGTGCAGTGGCGCAATCTCAGCTCACGCAACCTCTGCCTCCCAGGTTCAAGCAATTCTCCTGCCTCAGCCTCCCAAGTAACTGGGATTATAGGTGCCCACCACCATGCCTGGCTAATATTTGTATTTTTAGTAGATACGGCATTTCACCGTGTTGCCCAGGCTGGTTTCAAACTCCTGACCTCAAGTGATCTGCCCACCTCACCCTCCCAAAGTGCTGGGATTACTGGCATGAGCCACGATGCCCAGACGGTAATTTGTTTTGCTGAACAGAAGAGTTTTAGTCTAATTAGGTCTCAATTGTCAGTTTTTGTTTTTGTTGCATTTGCTTTTGAGGGCTTAGTCATAAATTCTTTGCCTAGGCCAATGTCTAGAAGGGTATTTCCTCGAGTTTCTTCTAGGATTCTTGTAGTTTGAAGTCTTACATTTAAGTCTTTAATCCATTTTGAGTTAATTTTTGTATATGGTGAGAGGTAGGGATTCCGTTTTATTCTTCTGCATATGGCAGTAATATTTATTGAGTAGGATATCCTTCCCCATTGTTTATTCTGTTGACTTTGTCAAAGGTCAGTTGGTTGTAGGCTGTGGCTTTGTTTCAGGGGTATTCTGTTTCATCGTTACCATCTTTTTAAAAGAAATCAGGTACTGTATATTAATAAGTCACCCAATTGACTGTGTCTTCTTAGATAATTTACTGGTGCTAAATGACTATAACATGGGAATTATGGGCAAGAGAAACAAGAGAAACAATGCTTGGAAAAAAATCCTTAAACCGTGTTTATGAATTGGGAATGAACAAGGAAAGAGTAGAAATCCTTAATCTGTGAGATAATGACAAATGGAAACAAGCTGGAAAATGTATTGGAAACATATTAAGAAATGGAAATAAGTCTTGGAAAATGGGTATTTTTATATATATGCATTCATATATATGATATATAAGCTTATATATGATACATATATGATATACAAGCATATATAATATATGATATATAAATACATAATATATATTTATATGTCACATGTATGATATATTTATATATCATATATCATCACATAAATATTATATTAGTATATAATATATCATACATAACTATAATATTGTGTATTATATAGATATTATGTATTTATATAGATTTATACATAATAGGTGTATTTATTATACATAAACCTATATATAATACCTATCATATATTTTAAAATAATAGGTATATATACCTATTATATGTTATATATAAATATATATTATAGGTGTATATAATGGTATATTTTATACATATACGTTTACACTATATATTTAAAAAGATACATACTTTTAGACAGGAGCTGGCTCTGCAGCCCAGGCTGAAGTGCAGCGGTGTGATCATGGCTCACTGCAGCCTTGACCTCCTGGGCTCAAGTATCAAGCAATTCTCTCACCTCAGCCTCTCAAGTAGCTGGCATGTGCCATGGGCATGTTCCACCATGACCAGCTAATTTATTTTTATTTTTTGTAGAGATAGGGTTTCCCTATGTTGCCCAGGTTGGAGGTGTATTTTATAAATAGAAGTTATGTGACTTCCTGCCCCAAGGTACTTAACTTCCTGCCCCAAAGTACTTAAGATGATATTCTTTTGCTGTATATTCTCACTTTAAGAAAATTACTTATGACAACTACCTTCATTTTTATAGTGTATGCCAATATAAGTACATTTTAAAGCATTTCCTTGGCTGGGTGTGGTGGCTTATGCTTGTAATCCCAGCACTTTGGGAGGCCGAGGTAGGTGGATCACCTGAGGTCAGGAGTTCAAGACCAGCCTGGCTGACACGGTGAAACCCCGTCTCTACTAAAAATACAAAAATCAGCCTGGCGTGGTGGTGGGCGCCTGTAAGCCCAGCTACTTGAGAGGCTGAGGCAGAATTGCTTGAACCCGGAAGACAGAGGTTGCAGTGAACCAAGATCGCATCATTGTACTCCAGCTTGGGCGATGAAACAAGACTCTATCTCAAAAACAAACAAACAAACAAACAAACAAACAAATAAATAAATAAAGCACTTGTTCAAAACAGAATTACAACTTTCGAACCCATTTCCCTCTCTCGAGCTCTGCCAATATAGATGAACACACACACAATTAAGTCCTAGATAGGTAGCTAAAACAAGGTTTTCATTATATGAAACAAATCTGTGATTTCTCTCTGTTTCCTCCCTAGCCTTGTTTCTTCAATTTCTATTATTACAGCAAACTCTACACACACACACACACACACACACACACACACACACACACACACAGAAATCTCTTTGGTTGCCCAATTTATTGTTAAACAAGCAAAAATAATCTTTGTATAAAATAATGTTTTTTTTTCCATTTTCCAGTTGCTCAATTATTATGTGTTGAATGGCTAAAACTTAGAAAACAGAGAGGCAAACAAAAAAACCCAATCACCAATAATTCTGCCACACAGAGATCGCCACTGAAACACTCCAGCATGGATAATATTATAATGTGGTCGTGTACTTGCCTTCATTCACTTGGAGTTGCTTTCATTCACTTCATTCACTCACTTCATTCATGTTCATCATGAACGTCTTTTCACGTCGGCAAGAATTTATCTTCAACATGAATTTTAGTAACTTTTAAGTATCCTATCATATGGATGCACCAGAGGTTGTCTATTGTCCTATTGTTGGACATCTAGATTGTTCTATTTTTTTCCATATTATAAACATTATGTTATGTTATGAGAGAGCACTTTACTCACCACCCCTGAGATTTCCTTCTATTACAGTGACAGTCTTGGCCTTTTTCTGGGATAGAGAGATTTACCTAATAGATAAGTTTGAAATTAGGACCTGGGCCTGTGTGGCCCACACCTTCTTCTCCTAGCAACCAGACTGTTACCAGAGAGCAGGTACTTGCTCTGAGATGCCCAGATGGGAGGCTTGTGCCTGGGCAGTTCAGTCTATCTGATTCTGGGATTCAGTTTTAGGAAGTGTATTGTGGCTGTACACCTAAGCTCTGGTCTATAATAGTTACAGCTGACCTTTTGATTCTTGTATATTTATGTGTCCTTATATATATATATATGTGTATATGTATAAATTTAAGAATTGGGATTTTTTTTGGCTGAAGGTGAGTATATTTTAGGCCTGTTTTTGTTTTTTTTTTTTTTTTGGAGATGGAGTTTTGTTCTTGTTCCCCAGGCTGGAGTGCAATGGTGTGATCTTGGTTCATTTAACCTCTGCCTCCTGGGTTCAAGTGGTTCTCCTCCCTCAGCCTCCCAAGTAAGTGGAATTACAGGCACGTGCCACCACACTGAGCTAATTTTTGTATTTTTAGTAGAGACAGGTTTCGCCATGGCCAGGCTGGTCTCGAACTCCTTACCTCAGGTGATCCACCTTCCTTGGCCTCCCAAAATGCTGGGATTACAGACAGGAGCCACTATGCCCGGTCATTTTAGATCTTTTGATACAAATTTTTATATTATTCTCTAGAAAGTTTGTACCAGTGTTGACTCCTACCGGCAGAGATTGGAGTTATGTTTATCTTTGAAAGCTTAAATTTTTTCAAAGATCTATATCTATTTATCATATAAAATATATAATATGATAAATTATATATAATCATAAAATATATTCAGTTATAGATAATCATATAAAATATATAATATATTAAATTATGTATAATATATTGAATATAAGTTAATTTGCACATTACATATGTAAATGATCTAAGTATATATTTTAAATATGAATTTAACCAAAAAAATTGGAAACGGAAGGAAAGAGTTAAGACATAAAATCATTTACCAAGTTTTTGAGCCATCTGGGAGTTTTATATGTTGATGGAGTTTTATATGTTGATGGAGTTTTATATGTTGAAATGTTTGGCCGTTTCATGTACACATGTATGTACATACGTGGGCATGTTTATGTTAGGCAATTTGAAAAGGAGTACTTGGTATAATATGAAAATACGACATTAAGAAATATACCATTTGTAGGAATAGGGAGTGTGCTATTAAATTAATCAAGAAATCAGAATGATATCCAAAAATATCAGCTACTCTCCCTTTTCCCCCCACCTTAGGTTTAAACGATGATTGGCAGGCATTGTGTTGAGAAGCTGAAAATTTTATTTTCATGAGTCATAGATGTTGAGACTCCAATGAACTTTGCATTTTTATTCTACATAGTGGTTTTCCATGTTTTTACCAGGAATATGGTAGCATCACAGGCATTCACTTTTTTGCATAGATTTAAAATGAACTGGAAAAAATTTCACCCATCCTTTGAAGATGTTTGATAGAAGCTGAACCCACCTCTTCCTTAGTACTGTGTGAAATTGGCTGTGATGTGCTCGTGGTTGAAGGGTATGTAGTCAGCAACCCCTGGAAATAAGCATAGAATAATATGAGGTGACTGTGGTGCATGTAACCATCTCCATCCCCTAAGGGATGCAGTGAGCTAGATGCAGTGAACTCACTAAATATTTTAAAGGAGTAAAATCATCCTAGAGAGAAATAGGCAGTTTGATTATGGAGAGAACATGAAATTGAGATTTAGGGTGTTCTTGTTTCCAGTCTCTGGTACCATTTAATGGAGTAAGTCTTTGGGTATATCTTTTAAGATGCACGAGCCTCTTTTTCCTCACATACAAGATTTTGTTAATAATATTTACTCTGAAGAGTTATTTTCAGAATTAGAAATAATGACTGCTGGGTGCCTGAGACAGTACCTGACACAGAATAATTGTGCAATAAATGGTGGTTATTGCTAAAATGGCTTATTTAGGCCAAAATTAGGGCATTCAAGGGAGAACCTCAGGTTCATTTTTGAAGTTTTTGTAAGACGTAAGAAAGAGCAGTGGGTTGAGAATTTTTGTCTTTCAGGACAGGAAAGATAGATGATGGCAATATCTGTTACCTTTCAGGTAGCCGGGCAACAGAAAGAATGACAGTTTCAGGCCTGCATCTTTTTGTTTCTCAGAGGACTTTACCATTCTTTCTCCAAGGGAAGAAAAGTAATTGGTAGACATGAGAATATGCCTGATTTAAGTTCCTGGGGCAATTACTTTCTTTTTTTAAAAAAATTTTGAGCATTTAAAAATTTTTAAATTTTTGTGGGTACATAATAGGTGTGTACATTTATGGGGTATGTGGGATATTTTGATCCAGACATTTCTTGAGATGAAGGTGATGGGAAAACTAATAATAATGATGATTAATATTTTTGAATACATGCCATGCAAAACACTGTACTTAATCATTCTAAGTATATTATTTCCAATCCTCACAATAACCCAAGAAATGATTAGTGCAATTTCCATTTTAAAGCTGTGCAAACTGGCTCACAGATTTACTACTAATGTACTGCAGCTATTAAATAAGCTATTAAATGCAGCTATTAAATAGAAGGAGCTTCTAACCAAGTCCTCTGTGACTCCAAGATCTTTATTATGTGCTTTGCTGCAATTCCACAAATTCTGACTGGCAAGATTTGTTAAATACATGATAGACTCTAAGAAGAACACCTCCCCCACTGTAATATTGGATAATGAAGCATCTTTACCAACCTATGACCTTGGCTCTACTGTGACTTTGTTTGGCTTTATCTGTCTCTGCATAGTGACAGTTAACATCAGGTTAACTAGGTAACATCATGCTTAGACAAAAACCATACACCAGTGCTCTTTAAATTGGAGAATATTTCAATATGTGTGCAAAAGCTTTAACCAATGTTAAGGTTTGGCTGAAGTCTGAGTTTTATTCTTCCCACTTTCTCCTAATTTTTTCAGGGGAAACATGCACCAACATCCACATACAGGCATTCCTCTCTTTGGAGATTTTTGTAAAAAAGAAGGTGAAGCGTGAATTTTGAGTGAAACTATTGTGCAAAGCACATTTGTACAATAGAGTTACAGAGACTTTGGAAACCTGGGTTTGATTATCCACTTTTACGTTCTAGATGCATGCCTTGTACAAGACCCTTTAATGTCTCTTAAGACTTACTTTCCTTCTCTGTAAAAGGTATTACCACTGCCTACAGAATTAATCTCTTTCTCTAATGATTATATATATAAAATAGATATTTGTATACATATAAGCAATCACTGTCTATAGGATTATTGTATATACACATATGATCTCATAATTATCAATTGATTAAATGAATGAATAAATAAATTAAATGAAAAATAATTAAGGAATGTAGCCTTCAAACTACGGAAGATAACACCTATGCCTTTTCTTCCCTCACCTTCATTCAAAGGTGTTATGCCACTAAGGAACTGCCAGTACGTCTTGTGATTAACATTTTCAGCGATATTGTTGATAGAAGAGACGACAAGGCCCCAAGATGTCATAGTGGTTTCAAATCTTAAAAAAAAAGTTGTCTATGATTAACATCTCACTTTAGGTCAGGGAATAAGGGGTAAGATGAAGGGATGGAGACATTCAATTAATTAATTAGTTAATTAAGTTTTTAGAGACAAGGCGTCACTTTGTTACCCAGGCTAGTGGTGAGATCCTAGCTCATGGCAGCCTCGAAATCCTGGGCTCAAGCAATCCTCCCGCCAGGATAGAGACACTTTAAATGCTTCAGATAAATGCTTCAGACAAATGCTTCAGACATTTTAAATGATATTCTCTTTTGAGCACGATTTTATCTGATAAAGTGATCAGATTATATCAAATGAGAAAATGCTTTAACCAGTTTACTATTGATGGGCATTTAGGTTGATTCCATTTCTTTGCTATTGTGAATCGTGCTGCAATGAACATGGATGGAGGCCATTTATCCTTAGCAAACTAACACAGGAACAGAAAACCAAATACTGCATGTTCTTACTTATAAGTGGGAGCAAAATGATGAGAACACATGAATACACAGAGGTGAACAACACATACTGGGGCCTATCAGAGGGTACGGGTTGGGAGGAGGGAGGGGATCAGGAAAATAACTAATGGGTAGTAGAATTAATACCCGGGTGGTAAAATAATCTGTACAACAAACCCCCATGACACAGTTTACCTATGTAGCAAACCTGCAAATGTACCCAAAACTTAAAATAAAAATTAAGTAAAAACAAAAGAAAATGGGCCAGGTACGGTGGCTCATGCCTGTAATCCCAGCACTTTGAGAGACTGAGGAGGGCAGATTGCTTGAGCCCAGAAGTTCGAGATCAGCCTTGGCAATATGGTGAAACCCCATCTCTAACAAAAATACAAAAATTAGCCAGTGTCATAACCTGATCTCAAAATAAATAAATAAATAAATTTTAAAAAAGCAAACATGCAAATGACTAATGAATGTGAAAGTACTTCACTTAGAATAAAATGAAATGAAAATGAATGGATTTTGAAAACACCTATTAATAATCAAATTTTAAAAATGTAAATTCCCCCAAATGAGTAAATAATTATATGAGTCATGGAATGAATATCCAAGATTAAATATTTGGAAGCCATGAAAATAATTGTCAATAATTTTCAGTAACACAGGAAACTACTTATGCAATAATGTTAAGTGAAAATATGAGATACAAATTTTACGTGAAATATCTCTCTGTCCCATGTATATGATGGATCACATCTATTTGTAATATGCATGGAAAAAAACACCTACAAAAGTTATAAAAAATATTAACAGCTGCGATATTGTGTGTGGACTGTAGATGATTTTTCTTTTTTATGCTTTTTCCCTCAAAATTTCTGCTATATGTATTTATTACATTTATAATCAGAAAAAGAAAAATTAGGCAAAATTAAAGCTAAGCTCAGAGAAGTAAAGTACAGTATATTCAGAGGGTTTTAAAATTAAATATTTTTGGGCCAAACACAGTGGCTTATGCCAATAATTCTAGCACTTTGGGAGGCTGAGGTGGGTGGATCACCTGAGGTCAGGAGTTCAAGACCAGCATGGCCAACATGCTGAAACCCCATCTCTACTAAAAATACAAAAATTAGCAGAGTGTGGTGGCGGGTGCCTATAATCCCAGCTACTCAGGAGGCTGAGGCAGGGGAGAATCACTTGAACCCAGGAGGCGAAGTTTGCAGTGAGCCGAGATTGCGCCATTACACTCCAGCCTGGGTGACAAGAGCAAAACTCCGTCTCAAAAAAAAAAAAAAAAAAAAAAAATTAAATGGTTTTGTAGTGCAATTTTTATCCTGACCTGTCTATGGAAGTTAGGGAAGTTATGGAGTCGTGCAGTAAGCAGCAGACACAATGTGCTCAACAGAACCAGGTGGAATAGACCGTCACGTGGTATCACTCAGTTGTCAATTCCTTAGCCTTTGTCAGTGTTCCTTCTTGATATCTTCCTGAAGAATTTGGATCATCTTTTCTTTGAAAATATCTGCTTTTTTCCTTTCCATGACTTGGCATTTTCCTCCTCTCCTCCTATAGCTTAGACTTCTCCATGTTTATTTATTGCTTCCTCTTTTTGCAAACTATAAATATTCCCTAAAAGTTAATTTTCTTATTATTAAGAAAATTAATTTAAAAATTAATTAATTTTTAATTAATTTTGTGATTGGTTTCTGTGATTTATTTCTGTATTTTCCCCTACCCTGACAGGGGCATGGAAAGAACATGAGCATCAGATTCAGTCCAAACTGGGTTCCACTCTCAACTCTTATTAGTTACGTGTTATGTGATCTTAGGAATATTGCTAACTTCTTTGGGCCTAAGGGTTCTATCTGTAAAATGAGAATAACTAAATATGTCTTATGGTTTTGCTGGGTGCATGTATCTGCTACCTACTACATGGATTCTTGACTTTGGTCATCACCTCTAAGAGATGACTGTCCAATTTTTTTCCCTGTCCTGACCTTTTTTCCTAGTACTTCCTCTATACCTCCAAAGCCTTTCTTTCTCCTTCCTTCCTTCTTTCCTTCCTTCCTTTCTTCTTTCCTTCCTTTCTTTTTTTGCTTTTTTTTTTTTTTTTAGACAGAATCTCACTCTCTCTCCCAGGCTGGAGTGCAGTGGCACGATCTCGGCTCACTGCAACCTCCACCTACCAGTCTCAAGCAGTTTTCCCGTCTCAGCCTCCTGGGTAGCTGGGACCACAGGCACACACCACCATGCCTGGCTAATTTTTGTATTTTTAGTAGAGACAGGGTTTCGCCATGTTGGCCAGGCTGGTCTCGAACTCCTAACCTCAAGTGATCCACCTGCCTCAGCCTCTTAAAGTGCTGTAATTATAGGCGTGAGCCACTGTGCCTGGACTATACCTCCAAAAGCCTTCTAATGTTCCTATTTCAAATGCCCACCATTAAACATATCTAAGGAATTTAATCCCTTTCTTTGAAAGTTGTTCTTTCTTCTTGACCCTTTAATCAATAGTTTTGAAGCTTCTTTCTCTTGACCTCTATGTCCCATCACTCACAGAGCCTTGGTGTGGATCTATGTATCCTAGAGGAAGTCATCGTCACTTCACAGCTCCATTATTGGAGTCATGTCCTATGTTTTAGCCTTGTCTCCTATTCTCACAACCTAAGCAACATTTTACAAAGTGGATTTTCTTACTCAAAAACTTGCTAAACAAAGTCCAATCTCCTGAACCTGGTATTTCAAGACTTTTACACTGTCACTCAACCTGGTGTGTCCACCTGGCCTATTCATTGGCCCCAAATTCCTTGCTCAGTCTTATTGCAAATGCTTTGTTTGGCCTCCCCTCCCCTCCCCTCCCCTCCCCTCCCTTTCTCTTCCTTTCCTTTCCTTTCCTTTTTTGTTTTCAGACAGAGTTTTGCTCTTGTTGTCCAGGCTGGAGTGCAGTGGCGTGATCTTGGCTCACCGCAACCTCCACCTCCCGGGTTCAAGCTATTCTCTTGCCTCAGCCTCCCGAGTAGCTGGGATTACAGGCATGTGCCACTGAGCCCAGCCTGTTCTGGCCATTTCTTTTCCTGGACTTACCTCTTCCCATATCTTCCTAAATAGTACCTATTCTTTGTGGTTCAAAGCTACAAAGTCTCTTTCGCCTGTTCTACTCTGCAACGGACTTTTGAATCTCCTCTGAATTTTTGTTTTTAAAACTTCATCATACATTGACTTGTGTGATTTAAGTTTTCATGAGAGCCTTATCTATTTATTAGATTGTAAGCTGCTCAAGGGGTTATTAAATAAAAATCTGTTATCAAAAGGAAAAAAAATTAAGAAAACAGAGGATGGAGAAAAAATGGGAATTCAGATCAGGCCTGAAGAGAATGATGAATGACACTTGTAACACTCACTTGAACATAGGATTTTTGCGCTGTGCTTCTTCTAGGACAACAAGTAACACTGACCCACTTTTCACACTCACATTGATGGTCTCGTTGAAGAGCAGCTCAACCCCCCTCAGCTGGTTATTTATGGTGTATATGACAGTGATGTTAGATGCGGAGGTGGGGTCAGGGCCAGGTTGACTGGGTAGAGTTGGTTGTACCTCATGATCTGTGAAGGGCAAAGAGGCCACATTTGTGAAAAGTTATGGGGTTTGTGTTATAGGTTTAAAATCTCTGTTATTGGCAACTCGTCCCAGAAGACGTTTCAAGAAAGTAGTGAGTTTCATACCATTTAACAAAGTAGTTGGACCACTAGCATGGAGTTCAGGCAAAAACTCCATGGCCACCTTGCTAAGGTTGGGACATCACTGGGAAGCAGCCTAAGGGGTTGAGTGAGTGTGGTAGTGTTTGGTAGGATTGGGATCAGTTTGCTTGATTTTGTCTCCACGTTCTGCATTGAGATAGACAAGAAACTTATTAATGTCTTCTTGTCTTAGGAAGTTCATGCAATGCAAGAGGAATGATGCTTTATGTTGGCATTTTATTAAAAAAAAAGAGTTCGAGGAATCCATATCAAACACTAGTAATCTCTGGAGTGGTAAGGTTTTTATGCAAGACCTCCACTTTCTAAATGCATATTTCTGTAATGTTTGAATTTTAAGTGTCTTTCAATTGTATGCATAATTGGATAAAATAAAGATGTTTTTAATTAAAAGGGGCATGCTAGGTTTCCACTCCATCTCATTGGTGTGTGGCATGCACCGAGCTTTCATAGTTAGATCTTTAAGGCTCGACTTAAACATGAATTCTGTTCTTCTCCGAAGCCGCCCAAACAAAATCAATAACTGGTCACGATTTTTCTTGTTTGCATTTGCACTGCATGGGGCTTTAACCTCTATTTCATACTTACTTGGTTGTTCCAAATATTGTAGTTTTTGTTTACACATGCCTTCTGACTTTGCGAAAGGCAGATATGATAAGATATGCATAGTGTTTGATGGTACATGTGTCAAAGGAATAAATGAAGCTATATGTTATTTGATATTTGGGACCCTGGAGCTTCCCCTGCCTCTAGTATCCCACAAAATGCTTTGCACATAGTAGGAGCTGCATAAATATATGCCGAATGAAGTAGATATGGGGCAGAGTTCTGAGTGCAAGAAGGTATGTCTGTGTGCTAGCACACACTCTTAAGGACTGGGAGTCAGATGAGGTCTGTCCACATGGAAATAATGGACATTACAAGCCTATATGCCACTTAACATTGATCCGCATGTCATTTCCGGCATACGCTGCTGCTTTATGACATAAGAAGAGGTGGATGTCTTACCAGGGCTACAAGTGACCTGGGGCACATCTAGGTATGTCTTTCCTTTCAGGGAAGGGAGGATTTGAGCAATGGACATGGGGTTGTGGAATTTCCCCTGCTTAATCTCATCGAGTATCATATCCATAGTCTTCTTGCAGTTCCATTCCTTTTTAGGTGGCTGAGGTGTTACAGAGAGAGCCTGGGAAGGAAGAGAGAAAGAGAGAGAGAAAGAAAGGGGAATTAGGCATAGCTGAGAGTTGGCTCTTACATGTCTTAATAGATAAACTTGATCACTAATCATTGTGATCACGTAGTCACCCAGAATGCAAAGGCAGTGCTATGTAAGGTTTGGAACACATTTGTCTTCAATGCTATGTCCCCACCACTTAGCACAGTGTCTGTCAGACAGCAGACACAGAACTGTTCAATGATCAGATCCAGGGAACACTATTAGACAGTCATATTTACGAACGATTCTTGAATGTAGAGTGAGGGTGAGAGCTGGGCTCCAGAGGGAGCTTTAGTCTAGGACAAGCTGGGTTCCAGAGGGAGCTTTAGTCTAGGACAATCTAGCCACATAAATGGAGTAGACCCCTTGTTTTATGTTGTCATGTGCCCTCTTTGGTGGACTTTCCCCTCACTTTGTGCTTGTGTCAGGACTGTCAGAGGCTCCACAACCCTGGCCCAGGACGGACTCATGACCGGGGCTGGGCTGATGGTGGTGCACCATCCCCTTGATGACAGTGATTGGTGGACACATGTACTAATCAGAGTCATTCCCTGACATACAGACGTTGGGAGACCGAATGATTTTTTTTTTTTTCCCTCTGCTAAGATTATTCAACTGGAACCACGCAAGTAAACAGTAAGCTGCTGGTGACCATCTTTCTCAGTCACTTTAAAGAAGCCCTGAAGCAGGAAAGAATGAGGAAAATCAGGGCTGGATGATGAAAAAAGAGTGGCCCCTAATATCATGATTTGAGCCCTTTATTCTGGTTATTCCTGAAACCACCTAATTCAGCCCTAGACTTCCCAGTGTATGTGAATAGTAAATCCTCATTTTTTTTTTTTTCTTGAGCTAAAAGGATTTGGGTTTCTGCTACTTGCAAAATGAGTCTTGAGTAATACACCAAGCCATTCAGCCATTTGCCTGTTTTGCTGCATTATCTATCGCATGAATAAAATAGAAATAATAATTTATGTCTATTGTTGGGGGAGTCCTTTGAGGTTCCAAGGGGCTAATATATAAAAGCATTTCGTGATGTGTGATGTGGAAGCTGTCATTCCCACCTCCCTTCCTTTACGGTGCTGATTATGGCCACCAGAGCATGTGAATAGGCTGAGATTGTTGATGACAGAATATTTTAGATTAGGAAAATGTTATATATTAGACACCTATTGATTTCAGATTTCTGGATGCCTAAGTAAACTCCAGATAGAGGCAGTAAAAAGCGTAGGGGAAGATTATATATTCTTTTTTTTTTTTTTTTTTTTTTGAGATGGAGTCTCGCTCTGTCACCCAGGCTGGAGTGCAGTGGCTGGATCTCAGCTCACTGCAAGCTCCGCCTCCCGGGTTCACGCCATTCTCCTGCCTCAGCCTCCCGAGTAGCTGGGACTACAGGCGCCCGCCGCCACGCCCGGCTAAGTTTTTGTATTTTTAGTAGAGACGGGGTTTCACCGTGTTAGCCAGGATGGTCTCGATCTCCTGACCTCATGATCCGCCCGTCTCAGCCTCCCAAAGTGCTGGGATTACAGGCTTGAGCCACCGCGCCCGGCCAAGATTATATATTCTGATAAGAAATCCACATGGCTTGTGGTATTTGGATATATACACGGTCCTGCCTTTTGATAGGAAAAGCTTTAATTCCCAGGTCCAGCTTATCAGAGTGTACTTAGCAAGTGATAAAATCCAAACAGAATTCACAAACCAAGTTAGCAAAAGTAAACACTTCCCCGTCTGGTGCTAAATTGAAGCAAGGTTATTTTTAGTGAGTCACACACATACACACACAAATCCCCAAACCATCTTTTATATCTCTTCCAGACTGCCTTTTCCTTTCCAAAAAGCTTCTAGACCAGAGCACTGGAAATGCTCTTGTAAAATTTAGCCATGGAAAAAACAGGGTTTTGTTCTATGACAAAGTCTCCTTGACCGTGACATATAAGTGAGCTTTATTTTAATTAGTCACTTCTATACGTGGTCCTTTGAAGTGCAAATTTTGTTTTTGCTCTTAGGTTTAACATGAACCAATTCTTAGGTTGCTTATATCCTTTTCTAATTTTTAATGTATGAAATCTCAATACTAGTCTCTGTTGTTTTCCCCAGGAGACAATTTCTTTCTAATAGTCCACAACTATGTTAGGTTTAGGGCTGGCATCATCATGCCATGATTCTCCCTTTCCTGGGCTTTCTGAGTTGAAGAGTCCCTAGTCCTATTAATCCCCATAGGACATTTTGAGACATTGGAGCTCAGAGTTCTTGGTTGGGATTAGAGGATTCAGCCACAGATGGCTGCTAGTTTTTGATTCTAGTTGGTTACTTCTGCCCACTATCGTTGGTGCATCTGTCTTCTGTAGAGGCTGCTGCCCTAATCAACTAGGGTAGGGTGGGTTGTTGGATTTGGAACTATTAACACTAAGAACATCTTACAGAATCCAAGCCTGGGAATGTATATGCTATTAAAGCATAGAATTGAGTATGGACTTGGCTGCCAGATAGATCTGCTTTACCATTTACTATGGGTTTTTGTGAGGCTGGGTCAATGTTAGGTTATTTTCCTTAATCACTTTGAGTATAAACTTGCTATTTTTAGATCAAGGTAAAACACTGGGCCGGGCGCGGTGGCTCACGCCTGTAATCCCAGCACTTTGGGAGGCTGAGGTGAGCAGATCACGAGGTCAGGAGATCGAGACCATCCTGGTTAACACGGTGAAACCCTGTCTCTACTAAAAATACAAAAAATTAGCCAGGCGTGGTGGCGGGCGCCTGTAGTCCCAGCTACTCAGGAGGCTGAGGCAGGAGAATGGCGTGAACCCGGGAGGTGGAGCTTGCAGTGAGCCGAGATCACGCCACTGTACTCCAGCCTGGGTGACAGTGCGAGACTCCTTCTCAAAAAAATAAAATAAAATAAAATAAAAAATAAAAATGAAAATAAAAATAAAAAAATAAAAAAAATAAAAAAACACTTAAAAAGAACACTTGGCTGGTAAGACTGCATCAGAAAATTCTATATTTTTAGAGTGCATGCTTTAATATTCTTATTATTTATACATCAAAATTGCATTTTACCGGTAGAGAAACTGAGGCCCAGGTACCACAGAGAATATCTCTCAGGTCATACTAGCTGGATTTTCACAGAGATGTTAGTAGAAGCCTGGCTTCTTGATTCTGCAATCCAGGCTTATTGGCAGGAACCCAACCAAGAACATCCAGCACGTGTTTACCTGTATGGCGAGGCCAGTACTGTAGATGTCTCCAATGATACCATTATCTTTGATCTTCGTGCTGATATTCTCCACAATAGCCTTTAGTACCTGACCAAACAGGGCTCTGTAACCTTCCTCTGAACCTACAGGGATCTTGTTGTACATGCAGGTCAGAGCCAACGTTGCCATTGCTCCTGTGTCTGTGAATCACAGAGGGGATAAGATCACCATAGTCACCATCACAGCAATATGAACAGCTAGCATTTATTGTGTGCTTATTGTATTCTGGCTCCATGATTTCATTTGCTCCTCAGAACAACCTGTGAAATAGTACCTGTAATCATCTCCCTTTAAGAGACAAAAAATAGAGGCTCAGAAAAATTAATTGCCCAAGGCCACACAGTCAGTAAGTACAAGGCCAAGATCTTAACCCAGATCCATACAACTCAACAGCTCATGCTTATAATTAATATAGACAGGCAGTACGTTCAATCATACAGCTCTTGTGCCAGAAAAGACAGATGCAGTCTCTGTTTTAAACTCCTTTAGCATTTGTTGTTTATATATCTCTTTTACAATCTTGATGCTCTCTTTTATTTCTATATTTTGTTACTGTGCTCTGTGAACTCTTAGATGGTGGGAATTTTGCATCCACCAAAGCACCCCACAAAGGGACTTTTTCTTGTTTGCATGCAATAAACACGTGGAACAAATGAGCAAGTTCTGGGATGGCAAGACTAGAAGAAATAAAAGACTTGCCAGATATCATCTTTTATTTCATTGATCTTCCCCTCCTCACCTTAATCTCCATTTGGAAGTTGCATAACTTCATTAAGGGTGATAGTGTTATTGACAACCAGAAGGAAATAAGTCCATACTTTTGGAGGCAGAGATGCCCCAGAAATGTGTGAGGTCCTGGATGTGAAAGGGAGACCAGTCTGTTCTTGACCCCCAGGGAGGATCCTAGAGCAATTGTTCACCTGTTTGTCTGACAGGAACTGAAACAAGAGAGGCTGCTGATGGGGTGCGTGTAAGGGAGTGAAAACCTGAGACAATACTATTGCTTAGAGAGTTGGCAGAGGAGAAGAGGTGACCATGAATGCGGGCTATGACAGTGGCCCCCACAGAGAAGGATCATTATCCATAGAAGGAGACAGAAGGAGGACATGATGTCGTAGAGGGAAAAGTGTCTACTCACAAGCAGCCATATGCTTGCAGAAGAAAGACGCAAGGTGGTCCCCGAGTTTCCATGAAGGGAAACATCGTGAGTTAGGGTTCCGAGAGTAGCTGTTTAATGGAGAGAGGATATTTGGATGTACTGAGGAGAAGCATCGAAAAGAATGGAGTGTGAGAGCATCAGTAGTGATTAAAGAGGAGATGCAGAGGAGAAGTGAAGCAAGACATTAGTATTTAATTTGGGAAGAATTTCTGACTTGAATGACATGACTATTGTTCCCAGCGGAGATTCTGTAGCTGCCAGACATATCAAGTATTATCTAGTGTCCTTGTTTCTACATAATGCTCCCTTGCCTTCCTTCATGTACTCCTCAATTCACCTGCCCAACAAACTTCTGGTAAGTATCTCCCATCCACAGGCACATTCACGTCCTTAGCTCCTCCTCCATGGAATGCTCTCCTTTTCCACTTCCCTGTGCCAGCTCCACCATTCAGTGCACAATGCCTCTAATGTTCCCAGCTCAGGGTACTGGTGACCTACTCACCTACATTGAAGGGAGAGGAGTTGGCCAGCAGGGTCTTGGCAAAGCGGACGGCTATCGGCAAGGTTGCCTCAGAGTTCTTCTGGCACAGTGCCAAGATCGCTAGACTGGGCCCATAGAAGGCTGATGCTTCAGCATTGGGGCCTCGAAAAGGGACAGAGAACCTTCATCAGACTCACACTCAACACAATGAGGACATTTGCAAACAAGGAAAAGCCAAGCCTTCGAAGAGGAAATTGCTAGAAAACCTGCCCCCAAAGAGAGATACAGCATAGGCAAAGAGCAACTACAGTGTTTATCAAAAGAATGTCATCAGGCATCTGCAAAGAATAAAAGGGATGACTCTGTCTTCAGACAGGTGATGACTCGACAAGCTTGTGTCCTTGGGATCATGACCTTTTCTAGTTCATTTTGGATTGGAAATGAATCTTTCCATTGTGTGATTATCAGAAGGACCAGAGTGAAGGATACATTGTGTCTCTTCCCTAACTTTCCTTTCTCTTCACCCCCACCCTTTTCCTGTCTGGGTTTAAAGTTCTTGGGAAAAACCATGTGCCTGACTTTCTTCTCCCTTCCAGTGAGGTCTTACTGGAAGGTGCCCAATTCTCCATTTGTCTTTGTAGAATGGATACTTTATCCCCAGGGTCTCGGCAGGAGGAGGTGAGGGCCATGATGGTGAGGCCAAGCTGCCCAATGGTTAGATCTGCAGAGAAGAGAACACAACAGTTAGACCGAGGCATCCTCAGGGGACAGCTCTCCAGGAGCCAGTGATGAGGTCTCTGCTTTTTATCCAGAGCATTTTGACTTTTTAATAATACGAGCAGTTTTTTGATGTGTCTTTCCAAAGAAAAAAATATGGAAGAATACATAAGGGAATATTTAATATAGTGGCCTCTGTGTAACTTGATGACTCTAGTATTTGCTATTTGAGAATCCCTGGTGTTTGATTAGAAAAGCAGCAAAATACTCATCTAGATTTATATACAGAAATTTGCAGTTACAAAATAATTTAAAATTTATCTACCTTGAGCCTCCACACAACTCCTGGGAGATAGGCAGAACAGAGATTTTATCATTATTATCATTGCTATTAGCAGTAGTAGGGTTACTGCTATTAGAATCATCTGGAAGGTGAGGCTGAGCAATATCCAGTGACTTGTCTCAGATCCCAGAGTTATGAAGTGGCAGAGCTGGAACTGGAAGGCTGCTCTTTCAACATCTAGTCCAGAGCTCTCTCAGCTTTACTGACCTCCTCCATGAATGCTCTGACTTCACATGTGTTTCTTTCCAGGTACCTTCCAGGTATGTAGGGAAAGGTGTTTGGGTGGTTTATGTACAATCAGAGGCCGCAGTGGGGTGGGAAGGACACTGAGTTGGGATCTGGAGGTGGTGTGTGATGTGTGAGATTCAGGGAGAGTGCAAGCGGCTCAGATGTCTCACCGCTGGTGTCGCTGGACATGAGCTGGTAAGTCAGGAGTTTCTGGGCCTTCAAATTGTAGGCTCCAGCCAGATTCATGGCAATCAGGATGCTGGGGTTTGGGTAGGCTGATGAAGTCACCGAGTTCTCCATGAGTACTTGTATGCCATTGACCAAGGGCTCCTGGGCTGAGGGAACCGCTGAGAAGAGGAAAGCCATTTACTCACCTTCTAACCCTCATTCCTTCTCAAAAACATTATTCCTGTGTCTTTGATGCTTTTTTTTTTTTTTTTTTTAGACACTTTCTCTCTTGTTGCCCAGGCTAGAGTGCAGTGGTGTGATCTCGGCTCACTGCAACCTCCACCTCCCAGATTCAAGTGTTTCTCCTGCCTCAGCTTCCCGAGTAGCTGGGATTACAGGTGCGCACCATCATGCCTGGCTAATTTTTGTATTTTTAGTAGAGACAGGGTTTCACCACGTTGACCAGGGTGGTCTCAAACTTCTGACCTCAGGTAATCCACCCTTCTTGGCCTCCCAAAGTGCTGGGATTACAGGCGTGAACCACCTCGCCTGGCCGACTTTGGTGCCTTTTAAGCGAATACTTGGTTAGTACTGGTATCCTAAGTGACTAAAGAGAAATGGAGAAAATTGTGAGATTTTACTTTTGAGGACAATTAGTTTCTCCATCTTCTCAAATAATCCATATCCTTAAGAAAGTGATTTTTAAATTTAGTAACTTCAAGCAATATGGCTCATGACATTTCTCATAGTTTCTATCACTTTCCTGGAAATCACTGATTTCCTTGCATTCGTTTTTTTCCTCACTCTTTCATGAAGAATATTAAATATTTGGAATATAATTTATCCTTACTGAGTACCAAAATCTCTTACTAGTATGTAGTGGTGTCTGGTCACAATAGTCACTGAATGTCTGTCTTTGTACCATCAACCATTATTCCTGCAGTAGTACTTTCATCTCTATTATTTTTATTTATTTATTTTTTGAGACAGGGTGTTGCTGTGTCATCTAGGCTGGAGTGCAGTGGTGTGATCATAGCTCACTGTAGCCTCAACCTCCTTGGCTTAAGCAATTCTCCTACCTCAGCTTTCTGAGTAGTTGGGACCACAGGTGCATGCTACTATGCCCAGCTAATTTTTTTTTAAGATTTTTTTTTTTTTTTTTTTTTTGGTAGAGATTGAGTCTCACCATGTTGCCCAGGCTTGTCTTGAACTCTTGGGCTCAAGCAATCCTCCTGCCTCAGTCTCCCAAAGTACTGGGATTACAGGTGTGAGCCACTGTACCTGGCCCCATCTCTCTTAATCAAAAACGTATAGACTTGCCTCTCAAAGAACTTATGCTATTAAGTCAGGAAAGATGAACAGCACACAATCACACTTGGACTTACCCATTTTGGAATTCCTATAGTGATTGCTATTTTCAACCACTTTCTCCTCAGCAGAGCTCAGTGTCAGAGGTCACAGCCCCTCCCCAAGGCAACTGCTTCCCTGACCTCCTTGGAAAAACATCATACTCACAGCATGAACTCCGGGACTGGGTACTAGTCCCAGCTGTAGCCCAGAGAAGGCTCAGGAGGTAGAGGGCAAACCAGGCCATCTCACTCTCCTGTCCACGTCTGTCATCCACAGGTACTGCGATTTGCGAGTGGAATATTTCTTTACCTTCTCTTATATGTGCTTCCCTTTGTTAAATAATCTGCTCCCCAACCCAGCCTCTCCTAACTGCCCCTGTGCTGACCTCTCCTTTCCTGATACAAGTAAGTAAATTTTCATCAGCTTATCTAAGTTTACCGACTATAGACCCTCCAAGGTGTCTGAAGGTGACTTCTAGGTTACACAGTCATATGAGAAACCTGGGGCTGGGTATGCAGTGAAGGCAGTGTTGAGAAAATGTCCTTTACCAAAGTCCTGGGTCAGACATCAGGAAGTTTGGATAATGTGCTAGTATCAACAAGACTTCTTCTAGCCCTTATTGTATCCAATCAGTCATCAGGCTGCTTTTTAGTAACTACTTTACTGGGATTTAGGTCATTTATAGACATCAGCTCATTTTATGATCCTGGGCACCTGCTTTACAACACGCCCTTTTAGGCTCTCAGGCAGGCATCTGCCAGGTGACATCTGGCTTTATGAAATTAATGATGTCTACCTGGACCTGGATTCTAGCCTAGACTCTTTGAAGTTGTTTGACTTTAGGGAAGAAATGGACCTCGGTTTCCCAGAAATGGTTTTGTTTGAGTTCTCTTTCCTTATCTGGAGATAAGAGCCGTCTCAAACACCCAAAGCTTTCAGATACTGTCTTTTAAAGTAAGTAATTAGAAAATGTGAGATCCATTAAGTATACATATTTCAGATGTGTAGCTATATTATAATGCAAATTATACTTCTTTATAAGAGGGAACTGAAAATAATATCTTGAAATTATAAAGAAAGGAGCCTTTTTTTTTTTTTCCCCCTGGATGTAAAGTAGCTCATTTTAAGGGGGAAATTCTGCAGTGGCGCCCATCTTAGCATAAAAGTCAAAGCCCTTGTCATGACCTACAAGGCGGTAGAAGATCTGGCTTCTGGTTTCCTTTCTGACCTCAGCTCCAGGCGTTTTCTCCTTTGCTCACACTGCTCCCATCACACAGAACTTCTTGTGTCCCTTGAACACATCAGCTACCTTTGCACGTGGCGTCCCCTCAGCCCAGGACCCCTCTTCTTTTAAATAGCCTCGTGGTGGCTTCCTTACATCCTTCATGTCTCTGCTCAGAGCTAAGCTTTTAGAGAGGCCTTCTCAGGACATCCTACATAAGATCCTGCATCCTCCCCTCCACTGACACCCATCATGCCCCTCGCCTGCTGTAACTCATCGCCCGCTGTCGCACTATGTGTGTGGTTGTTTATCGTTTGTTTATCTCCCTACTAGAATGTCTGCTCCACGAGGGAGGGGCTTTGTCTCTGGCTCACTGCTCTGTCCTTAGCCCTTACAACACAAACTAGCTCACAGCAGAAACAAAATAGTTTTTGAATGAGTGAATTAATGAGCAAATGTAAGACGTGGGTAATAAAGCAGTTTTATTCCCCCTTGGGAAACATGGTGAGTTTTGTGAGATGAGGTACGTATTGGGGTATGCTGGACAACTTCTAACATGTCCCCTGTTTTCACCTCCTGGTATTCATGCTTTGTGTAGTCCTCTTCCCTAGAGTGTGGGCTGGCCTGGGGCCACATTCTATTATAATGAATATAATGCGGCAAAGGTGATGGGATGTGTTTGTGAACGACCGATTTCCCTCTTGCTTGCCTTCTCTCTCTGGCCCTTCCTGTTCTCATGAAGGCAGCTGCCAAGTGTGAGCTGCCTTATGGAGAAGCCCACGTATGGCCCCTGAAAGCAGCCTCCCGCCGATGTCCAGGGAGGAAAGAATCCTTCCCCAGTGAGCTTTGCGATGAAGGCAGCCCCAGCTGACATCTTTTTATTTTTATTTTTTTTACAATTGACATAATTGCTTTATTCAGTCCTTTTTGTTATTAATCTCCAGCTGACATCTTGATTGCAGCCCTGGGAGAGACCCTCCTAAGCCAGAGGACCCAGGTAAACCCTCCCTGGATTCTTGACCCACGGAAACTGTGGGATAATAAAGTTGTCTTAGGCCCCTAAGTTTTAGAGTAACTTGTTATGTAGCAATATATATCCAATACATGGTATATGGTGGAAGACAAGGCTGGAAAGACAGTTTGCATCTACTTGGTGGAGAGCCTTGCATGCTGTGTAAAGGAGTAGGAGGCAGAATAATGCCACTGCCCGGACACCACCAAATGCCCATGCCCTAATCCCTGGAACCTGTGAACATGTTACGTGGGTTATATGGCCAGGAAGAATTAAAGATGCACATGGAATTAAGGTGGCTAATGAGCTGACTTTAAGAGAGGAAGATTAGCTTGGATCATCTGGTTGGGCCCAGTGTCATCACAGAGGTCCTTGTTAGTGGCAGAGGAGGGCAAGAGCATTAGAGTCAGAAAAGCAAATGTGATGTTGGAGGCAGAAGTCAGAATGATGCAATTGCTGGCTGTGAAGGTGGACAGGGGCCATGAGCCATGCAACATGGGCAGCCTCCAGAAGCTGGAAAAGGCAAGGAAACGGATTCTTCTTTACAAGCTCTGTTACTAGAGCAGCCCTAAGGAAATAGCTGGGAAGGCTCCTTATTGTCTTAAACAGTTGTTTCCCCTTAGCCTTTTTATCTATAGGGGCCACTGCTTAAAGAGTTCCAGATCGCCCAGGATGCTGCAGGAGCTCCATGATCCCTTGCCAAATACCAGTGGAAGATAAGACCTGCACAAGACTGGTGCAAACCAGGACCAGTAACCCCTAGTTACTTTTAGATCATTAACATATCATTATAATACTAGATTCTTATCCCTTAAAAGAGAATTGCTGCCATTTTGTGTACACGGGAGGTTATGAAGAAGTATGCCTGGGGACTGCGCCTGTGTGTTTGGAACTCCACCCTCGGCCTGCTTACATACCTCCCTGCCCCGTGTCTAACTCTTGAAAATTCCCCTGCTTCCCATTGCTTAAGGAGAAGGTGCCTTTAGAGCGAGAGCTCCCCTTCTCCATTCCCTGACTGGTGAATACAACCTGATTGCGTTTGTCCAATTGCATGTTCCTTCTTTGTGACCCGAAGTAGGGAAAGAACTTGCTTTACTGGTGCCACCTCTAGGAGCACAGCTCTTTCCATACCTTGATTTTAGCCCGGTGAGACTCTGGCCTCCAGAACTGTGAGATGATACATTTGTCTTAAGTAACAAAATTTGTGGTAATCTGTTGCAGCAACAATAAGAATCTAATGCAGGATTATGAGTCCAGTATAGTGCTGACTTTGGGTTCCAGAGCCTGCTCCTGATCCTCCTGAGATGATCCACACACCCTTGGCCTGCCAGCCCTTTAACCACTCACTTCCTTGTATTATAAATTACCATTTACAACCAGGGCTGCTGCAAGACTGATCATGACACAATTGTTGCAGTTAGTAATGATTCCCAGAACAGGAACCACACCGGCCATACATTTCTTAACAGGGACATTTTGACAGTCCTTGGTTAACTATTGACTGGGATTTCACTTATTTCCTTGTTTCTCCTGTGCCTAATATTTTGGTATCAAAGCACCTAGACTCTCCTTGGACATGAGTAAGGTTTATATGTGGTGATTATTCTTTGCTGTGGCAGCAAAAGGAAGTTTCTCTCTTCAGACTCAGTTCAGGTTTTGTAATACTCTCAAGCTGTAGGAGCTTCTTGTAAGGCAAATGTGGCCAGTTAGATTTCTTACTTTTATTTTTATTTTTTTCTGAGATGGAGTCTGGCTCTGTTGCCCAGGCTGGGGTACAATGGTGTGATCTCAGCTCACTGCAACCTCCGCCTCCCGGGTTCAAGTGATTCTCCTGCCTCAGCCTCCTGAATAGCTGGGATTACAATTGCCTGCCACCATGGCCGGCTAATTTTTGTATTTTTAGTAGAGACGGGGTTTCACCATATTAGCCAGGCTGGTCTCAAACTCTTAACCTCAGGTGATCGGCTCACCTTGGCCTCCCAAAGTGCTGGGATTACAGGCATGAGCCACCGTGCCTGTCCTCAGAACTAGGTTTCACGGGCCAATGTTAGTGGAAACCTAAGGGAGTGTTATTTCATGTCTGCTTCTGAGATTAAAGGCATTTATATCAGACAGCAATATTACTACATTATACTTTAAGACCTCTGGCTGAGAGAAACTCAGCAGTCTCTGTTAGAAATAAAGGCTAGTTGTGCTATTTATGGACAGTAATACCAATTCTGACATTTTGCATGTTTCTTACCTTAAACCAGTATCCTTCAATTTCACATAGCTTGTATAGGCTACAAACAGATCTGACCACTAACAGCACCAGGGATCCTGGAAGGGTAACATGCCTCCCAGCTTCTCTAACTTAGCTTTATTATTATTATTATTATTATTATTATTATTATTATGTTTTTAATTTTTGTGGGTACACGGTAAGTGTATATATTTTCCAACTTAGCTTTAAAGATAAGACACAGACCCAAGGAATAGAATCCATTTCTGTTCATTCATGAGGGTCATGTATTACACCTAGGTAATGAAGACCAGGGCAGAGTTGAACCTGAGCACTGAGTATCAATAGCAGAAAGCAGTTTGTTGGAAGAGGGTTCAATCTGACTGTGAAGCAGTGTCAGTGATGGAGGAGAGGAAGCTAGGATAATCATGAAGAAACACAGGAGTAATAAGGAAGACATTGTTAAAGTAATTCAACTGGCCGGGTGCGGTGGCTCACGCCTGTAATCCCAGCACTTTGGGAGGCCAAGGCGGGTGGATCACCTGAGGTTAAGAGTTCGAGACCAGCCTGGCCAACATGGAGAAACCTGTCTCTTCTAAAAATACAAAATTAGCTGGGCATGGTGGTGCATGTAATCCCAGCTACTCAGGAGGCTGAGGCAGGAGAATCACTTGAACCCGGGAGGTGGAGGTTGTGGTGAGCCGAGACCACACGATTGCACTCCAGCCTGGGCAACGAGAGCGAAACCCCATCTCAAAAAAAAAAAAAAAAAAAAGTAATAATTCAACTAATTCTACCTGAAGGCATTTTTCTTTTAAAAAGTACTTTATTTTAAACTTTTACTTTAAGTTCAGGTATACATGTTCAGGTTTGTTATATAGATAAGCCCATGACATGGCGGTTTGTTTTACAGATTATTTCATCACCCAGGCATTAAGCCTAGTACCCATTAGTTATTTTTCCTGATCCTCTCACTCTCCCCACCCTCCACCCTCTCATAGACCCCAGTGTGTGTTGTTCCCCTCCATGTATCCATGTGTTCTCATCATTTATTTCCCACTTATAAGAGAGAATATGCAGTATTTGATTTTCTATTCCTGTGTTAGTTTGCTAAGGATAATGTCCTCTGGCTCCATCCATGTTCCTGCAAAGGATATGATCTCATTTTTTATGACTGCATAGTATTCCATAGTGTATATGTACTGTATTTTCTTTAAAAGTCAATCATCGATGGACATTTAGGTTGATTCCATATTTTTGCTATTGTGAATAGTGCTGCAATGCACACACACACGGTTTATATTAGATTTAGATGTAGAATGATTTCTATTCCTTTGGGTATATACCCAGTAATGAGATTGCTGGGTTGAATGGTAGTTCTGTTTTTAGCTCTTTGAGCAATCTCCACACTGCTTTCCCCAGTGGTTGAACTAATTTACACTCCTACCAACAGCGTATGTGTTTCTTTTTCTCCGTAACCTCACCAGCATTTTCTGACTTTTTTTCTTCTAATTTCTTTTTTTTAAAATTTTTAAAAATTTTTATTTTTTATTATACTTTAAGTTCTAGGGTACATGTGCACAACGTACAGATTTGTTACATATGTATACATGAGCCATGTTGGTGTGCTGCACCCATTAACTCGTCATTTACATTAGGTATGTCTCCTAATGCTATCCCTCCCCCCTCCCCCCTCCCCCCTCCTCACAATAGGACCCGGTGTGTGATGCTCCCCTTCCTGTGTCCAAGTGTTCTCATTGTTCAATTCCCACCTATGAGTGAGAACATGTGGTATTTGGTTTTCTGTTCTTGCGATAGTTTGCTGAGAATGATGGTTTCCAGCTGCATCCATGTCCCTACAAAGGACACAAACTCATCCTTTTTTATGGCTGCATAGTATTCTATGGTGTATATGTGCCACGTTTTCTTAATCCAGTCTGCATTTTCTGACTTTTTAATAGTAACCATTGTGACTGGTGTGTCATGGTGTCTCATTGTGGTTTTTATTTGCAGGAAATTACTTTAAATGGGTTACTTTACACTTTACATAAAGTACCTTTTGCCCTTTGGTATCGGAAATGTCCTTCTGGTTTCTGACTGTACTGCATGTAGCCCCAGTACTCAGTATAAGTACAAGCTCGTGCTGCCTTGATATGATTCAGCTTTTTTCCTTTAAGATGTGACTTCTTAGCATGACAAAAATTGATTAGAAAAATAAAAAAAGGAAAAAAGTGAATTCTGTGGAAATGAACATTGGAAGTGACTTTTTTGCATGTGTATTTGATGATATGAATATTGGGGTGATTTTATGGGGAAATAAAGGGAAAACAAACGTAAAAGAAGAACAAGTGGGATCCAAGGGAGACAGCTGGAGGCAGGGGATGAGACTGTTTCTCAAACTACGAGCCGACCTTTTACGTATATGCCTCACTTTTCCCCCTTTCCTCTGAGCAACATGGTTTTTCTACCCACTGCCTGTATGAAGTCAGTGTGACCAATGGGTTCTTCTCTTGCATCTGGGCCTCAAAGAGCTCAGTCTCTCACAGACTTTATGCTTGATCTCATTGGTTGTGCTGCAACATTAGACCTAGAACCTTATTCCCATTTTACCCAGTTGCCCAATGCCACTTAGATAGTTAGTAGGAGAACCTTGAGTAGAACCCCACTTATTAGACATGTGGTCTCATTTCTTTTCACTTCAGTTCTTCTTTAGGTGGACTTTCCTCTAACAAATTTTAAAATCCTTTCAGAATGAACTAATTAGAACATGCTCTTTTTGTATGGTTGTTAATTTTTAACAATTTTTATTGAATGTGTAGAGAGAGAAGGGGAGGTTAACTCTCCTATTCGTACTGGGATAAATGAATAAGGCGTAAGGACAATCGGCATGGAACTCCACTGCAAATAGATTTTATGCAGCTGAAGAAAGTTTGGGCTTATTAGTATTTGCTCCAACGAACCTCCAAGTTTTCTCCATCATGGACAACGTAACTACCAACTCCTGAAAAGGAAGAAGGCCGAGAACTGGGTCAAATGATTCGACCACTACATCACCAAATAATGGATGTCATCTCTACTAAGCCCTTGGCCCAATCCCCACAAAGGCTCACACCCCTCTCCATTTGGGCATTTTGTTTGTTTGTTTGTTTTTGAGACGGAGTCTCGCTCTGTCGCCCAGGCTGGAGTGCAGTGGCCGGATCTCAACTCACTGCAAGCTCCGCCTCCCGGGTTTACGCCATTCTCCTGCCTCAGCCTCCCGAGTAGCTGGGACTACAGGCGCCCGTCACCACGCCCGGCTAGCTTTTTGTATTTTTAGTAGAGACGGGGTTTCACCGTGTTAGCCAGGATGGTCTCAATCTCCTGACCTCGTGATCCGCCCGTCTCGGCCTCCCAAAGTGCTGGGATTACAGGCTTGAGCCACCGCGCCCGGCCTCATTTGGGCATTTTTAGCATGGGTCTTTTTGGCGTGTCTCTTCCTTACCTTGGCTCAGTGGTATGCCTCCACTCAGAAGTTCCCAGTAGGTTCTGTCATTATTACTGGCCCATAGGCCCTGAACAGAGGTGATGTAGGGCCCCCATGACCTCTCCTCCATTGTGAAACTGTGGGTGACATCCAATAGGTTACTGGAACTTAGAATTGTCAAAGGAAACCCACAATAGGCATTTCTCAAACTTTAATGTACTTGAGAATCACTTGATGACATTATAAAAAATGCAGATTTCCTGGCCCTATCCATAGATACTTTTATTTTTAGATATGAGCTGGGGGTCAGGAATCTGCAGGCTTTATAAACACTCCAGCTGATTCTAATGCAGACACTCCATGCTAAATGAGAGAAATGATGCTCTTGGTTTCTGCTCCCCCCAACCTGCCATGGTAGATACTTTTCAGATAACAGCTTCAACCTTCCACCCCAAGATAGTAACTGCTGAAGATACTGATTCAGTAGAAGAACATGTTATTCTCATGTGCTAGAGGCACCATAAGTTAGTGGGTTTTCCCTTACAAAAGAGGAACAGGAAAGGATAATTTGATATTTCGTATTGTGTTTATTAAAAAGTGACATGGTCAATATCTGTTTTATATTCCGTAGTCATTTTTCTACCTCCTTTAAAGCCCACGAGGGTAGCCTTTATAAGATATATTATATTATTATTCTGATTTTGTTTATAGCATCCTATGCAATGTTGTTAAATATGATAAATAACTGTCAATTAGAGTTAAGGAGCCAAATAAATCATACTTTTCAGAGGCAAAGCCATTACTTGACCTCCTTGACCAGTAACTTTAGTTTAGGGATCTATGAATTTTCTGAAAGCGAGGGCAGGGGGAAGCTTCAGGGCATCTGTGAAACCCCCAGTTTAAATGCTAAATTTGGCAGTGGCTCATGCCTGTAACCCCAGCACTTTGGGAGGCTGAGGTGGGTAGATCTCTTGAGCCCAGGAATTCAACACCAGCCTGGGCAACATAGTAAAATGCCATCTGTAAAATAAATAAGTAAACAAATGCCAATTTTTGTGTGTATGTTCATTTTTTTCTGGGATGAACATTCATTACTTTCACCTGATTTTCAAAGGGGTCAGTGATTCAAAAAGGGTAAGAACCACGGTTCTAGATCTCAGATGTTTGACTTTAGAAGTTGCATTTACTGAAAGAATTTTATTGAAATAAGAGAGAGCTGTGAGATTCATTAATCTATTAAGTAAACATTAATTTACTACCTATTATGTGAAAGAAGATGAAGTATCTCACCTCCTATTTTAAAATCCTGCTGTGGGATGCAGATGGACAGCAAAGCTACTGACCCAGAAACATCTTAAATATACTTTGCATTTAGGTGCAAATGTATTCTTACTGCATCTTTAGAAATGACAGCAAACACCTTAACCTTAGGTTAGGTACAGACCTACCCAAATATAGTATCATTCATTTTCTGAGCTTTCTCCATCACATCGAGGAAGACAGAACCATTTGGCACAGTGACATTGGCGGAATATGTTTCATTGATTCTCACAGAGTAATTGACAGAGATAGATGATTGTGAGCCAGGAGTGGTCACAGTTACAGGCTCATGAGTGGAGTTGCTGAAGTTACCTGGCAGAGACAGAAAAGCCCAGAGCAATATTCGGAAAACTAAAAATGATATTAGAGTTTGCAGACCTCCTCAACCCCTATCCAAGGACTCCTTGCCTTTATGCAGACATGGATTTACTATAAGGAGCAATTATCATCAGTCAAGGGGCAAATTTCTCGTATAACTAAAGCAGAAACTAAGACCAAAACTCACCAGCTTGTGAATGTTGGCACTTGGCTCAACTCCCAGCTGTTTAAGCAATTCAGTTGCTCTAACTTCTATTTCTCACAGAGGAACCTGATGTTTTTCTTTTTTTGCCTCGGTACAGCATACAATCATGCTTGTCTTTTCTCCTTTTTATTGCTTAACATTTATTGAAAACACATGAAGTGCCAGGCACTGCACTAATCATTTTATATGAATTGTCTCATTCAATCTTTACAAAAACCTATGTTAGATACTGTCCTAGTTTCCAACTTTTACATTAGAAAACTGAAGCTTAGAGCTTAAACATTTTGTCCAAGTTTCCTAAACCTGTAAGTGGCTGAACCAGGAACAGAGAGAGATGTAAGGAAATGTCTCCTTTCTTTCTACCTGGTTGCAAAGTCATTTGTTTGAATAAGTAACGTATGCTATAATTTTCGAATACGGGCATATCCCTTCCACACAGATGTCTCATTTCCCTGAGGCATCACTCACTGTGCAAAGTCAGAGCACGGTGCCAATCCTCTGTACTTTATTTAGGATGAGAATGGTGCTTAGATCCTTCTATATCCAACAGTCAGAAAATATGCCTTTGAAGATAGACATTATTGAATCAGGTCTGCCTTGTTATGTTTGAACTAAGAAGGACATCTAGCACTCAGTTAAGAACAAATCCTCAGGTGGCTGTAATCCCTGATAACATGATGAAAACTGAATTGTCTCTGGCAACTGTTTCGTTTTGGAGGTTTATCTGGTCGCTTTTGGTTTCAAAGGACACCTGAATCTCACATGCTTTGGGTGCTATGGTGAAAAGCAGAACAGTCTGCTCTTTAATGCTTTTACCTGCAGCAGAGACGCAAGAAGAGTCTTTGTTAACATCCAAGAAGGTCTTTCCCATCAGGGCAGGTAAGACCTGGGCTGCAGCAGTTGGAGTACTGAATGCTCCTTGAGAAATTTCTGTGAGCACTGTATTCAGAGTTTGTTGGCAATTCCAGTCATTTTCATGATAATAGTCTGATGATACAAAGAGGGCCTAATGAGGCAGGGGGGCGGAGGGGGGACGAGAGATAAAGAGAGACAGAGAATATGAGACACTTTAAGTAAGGGGAAGCCTCTATATAACTAATTCAGTATTAATTGAACATTGACTACCTAGGAAGCACCTCAGATAACTCGGATATCTTTCTTGTTATCCAGAAGCTTACAAACCTGTTTGGGCAGGGAGGTTGGAACTGCTTAATAACCCAAGCTATAATAGTTCCAATGAAAGCAGACTTTGCCACATTCATTTCTATATCCCAATGCTGGGAAATACCTGTCACATAGGAGACACTCAATAAATATTAACAAACTATTGTAAAAGGAGATGCCAGAGGAATGCCCTAAGGGATGCCTCTAGTGGGATGCGTCTTTCTAAAGAGGAGAGGAGCTCACAAACATTTAATGAAGCTAAAAAAAAGCTTCCTGGAGAAGGTGGTATTTGAGTTAGGCCTTGGAGAGTAGGATAGAAGTTTGGCTTCTGAGATGAGGTGAGGAGCTCTGCACTCAAACATGAACAAAGGTGTTAGGTAGGAATGGCCAGGACATGACCTGGCAGTGATGAGAGTATCTGCATATTAGCAAAGTTCCTCAGGAGATTCCTCCTGGTTTAGGAGAACTGGTGTATGGGGAACATTGGAGGCAACTGTGGAAGAACAGGCTGGAGAAGCAAGTTGGGCTAGACTAGTAGACGCTTGAATTTTATGGTGAGATGTCTGACCTCATTTGATTGACAACAATGAGGAGGTGTCTGACATTATTTGATTGACAATGGGGAGTCTAATAGTTCATTAAACAGAAACTCTCCTGGCAGCAGAATGTAGGATCGATTGAAGGGGCAGAATTGTGAGGTAGTAAAAGTTAGGAGGACATTGGGGTGAGCAAGACAGGAATTAAAGTGGGTCGGACTTGAACATGCTGCTCTGTAGTTTCCCAGGGATGGACTGTTCCTGTTTTCATCTTTTCTTGGAGGTTCTTAAGCTCACCAAGCGGTCCACAAGAATTTGTGGGATATTAAGAAAAAAGAAAAACCGGTCATAGCACATTTCCTCTTAAGACACATCAATAAATGTTATTAACGTACATAACAACAAATTAAATGTTATTAATATTTAAAAATACCCAGCAATATCTTGTAGGCAAGTAGCTCTTGATCCTACTGTGAATTTGTATCACCTGTAGGGCTTTTAAACCAGAACAAGGCGCAGGCTCCACCTCTAAATTTCTGTGTCAGTAACTGTGTCTGGTGTGGGCCTGGGTATTAGTGTTGCCTAAGAGCTCCTTCAGGTGATTCGAATGTGCAGCCAAAATGGGAAAGCAGTTTATATTCAGTTCAAACTTAGCAAGGCAATCAACAACTTAAATAGTAACAACAACACAGATAACCTTATGATTGGACCCGTGCTTACGCTTCCAGCCTCCTGTTATGCTTCTCACGGACTCTGCGCCGGTCATGCTGAACACTTTGACCTTAAAATGCCTAATATTCTTTTGTGCTTTTGGGTCTTTCTCCTCACTGTCTTTGTCTCTCCCTTGAAAGTCCTCTAGCCCAGAGTCAGCCTGGAAAATATCTATTCATACTGATGATGCAGTAAAGTGTTTTTTTTTTTTTTTCTGTAAACCTTCCTTGGTCACTTCTTATATCTTCCCCTTAGAGTTTGTAGATCAATGGCTCAATGAATGCAGGAATAAAGGCTCAGATCTCAAGGAGCGTATGCATGACAGTGTAGGTGCTGAGTGTGAGTTTTGAGAACAATGGCCCGGGTCCCATCCCAATCTGTACCACTCTCTGGTTTTGTGAGATTAGGTAGTTTACTGACACAGTTACTGTGACTCATGCTCCTAGTTTAGGAAATGGAGGTAATGAAGTAATTCCCTCTTATCAGCGGGGTTACTTTCCAAGACCTACAGTGGATTCCTGAAACCATGGATAGCACTGAGCCTTAAATATACTACGTTTTTTTCTTATACATCCACACTTATAATAAATTTCAATTTATAAATTAGGCACAGTAAGAGATTTACAACAATAATCAAATAGAACAATTATGATAATATACTACAGCACCATTGCTGTAGTATATTAGTAAGTACATAAGGGTTACTTGAACACACGCACTTCATTGTTGGGACAGTTGACTGATAACCAGCTACTAAGTGATTAACGTGCATAGACAAAGGGATAAGTCACTTCCTGGGTGGAACAGAGCGGGAAGGTGCAAGATTTTATCACACTACTCAGAATTATGCACCATTTAAAACTTGTGCATTGTTTATTCCTGAAATTTTCCATTTAATATTTTCAGGCCTCGGTTGACCTTGGGTAACTGAAGCTGTGGAAAGTGAAATTGTGGGTAAGGGGGGACTACTGTGTGTGTGAAAGTGTACAACCATGTGTGATGGAACAACAAAGTAGACTGTAGTAGATTCTAGAGTTTCTTAGAGAAATTGTAGTTAGGAAAAGCTTCCTGGAAGCATTGGTTATGGGGAAGGAAAGCTGAAGATGAGAAGAGTACGTCAGGCAGGGGAAGGGAATCATATGAGCAAAATCAAAGTTAGTATAGGAACCGCGGAATAGATAGGAAGGTCTTAGGAGGCCAATAAGAAAGGAAAAATATACTGGCCAGGTGCGGTGGCTCACACTTGTAATCCCAGCACTTTGGGAGGCCAAGACGGGTGGATCACCTGAGGTCAGGAGTTTGAGACCAGCTCGGCCAGCATGATGAAACCCTGTCTCTACTAAAAATAGAAAAAAATTAGCTGGGTGTAGTGGAGGGTGCCTGTAATCCCAGCTACTCAGGAGGCTGAGACAGGAGAATCGCTTGAATTTGGGAGGCAGAGGTTGCAGTGAGCCGAGATTGCACCATTGCACTCCAGCTTGGGCAACAAAGGCAAAACTCCATCTCAAAAAAATAAAAAATAATAAAAAAGATACTGCTTTCTTCCAGAGAAGACTCCCTTCTCTGCCTCCTGTTTCACCCTCTGACTTACCTGCATGGCTTCTCCTGTGCTAAATGTGTTTCCAATTAGACCATTTTCTTTTTTCTCAGACAGAATCTTCTCTACCAGTGACTTTATATAAATACTGATGTTCTTTAAATTGCTTTCATCTGTTTTGACCTGCCCGTTTATTAGACTCCTCTTCACACAGGTCAGAGCCAGGACAGCCATTGCACCAGTATCTGTCAGGAAACAAAACATTGTCGATAGGGGACCAGCCATCTCAGTTTGTCGTTTGTCCTGGACTAAGAGGTTTCCTGGGATGTGAGAGTTTCAGTGCTGAAAGAAAAACAGATCTAGAAAAACTGGTGTGGTTGGTCATGCTAATTGGTGAAGAAAGATTTCAAGATGCGGCAATCATCTCTCCAGCACTAACCAGTCAAATATTTAAAGGTTTCTTCCCAATGTTCACTTGCCATTTACTCCATAGTTCATGCCTCATACTGTAGTGCGATGGGCCTCCCACCAGGTTACTTAAGGGAGATGCACCTCACTAGTGGCCACGATGGCCAGTTTATTTTTCCCGGTGATAATGTACTCTGCCACCTTTAGCTCATATACTAGCATTGTATATTTTGGTACTTATGACACTGTGTCCTGTGTTGTTCAGCTATTTCTGGTGTAATTCATCATTTGACTTAAAGCCAAGCTCCTGGAGGATTAGAGAACAGTGTCTTGTGTGTGTGTATGTGTGTGTGTGTGTGTGTGTGTGTGTCTGCCATCATATGTAAAGTAGTACTTGACATAGGGTCAATGCTCAGCTGAACACATTTAAAAAGAAAATTCAAGATGCATACTGAAAGAGAAACAGGGAAGGGCCCAGAAAAGATATGTCTGCTGCCTGAACTTTGAAGTCCAGGCCGTGGAGCCCAACTGAGGAACAGGCATGTCTAAGAATCCAAACATCCTAGAAAGTATCTAAGAACTTGCCAAGGAAAAGAGACCCATCACACACACATAGCAGGTAAACAGCCAGGAAATTAGCTTAAAAACAGTTTAGGGATGGGATGTAGCACAGATCTCTAAAGCTCTCTTGCTGCTGTCTAGAGTGTTTTTTTTTTTTTTTTTTTTGGGGGGGATAGAGTCTCGTTTTTGCCGCCTAGGCTGGAGTGCGGTGGTCCGATCTCACTGTAAACTCTGCCTCCTGGGCTCAAGTGATTCTCCTGCCTCAGCCTCCTGAGTAGCTGGGATTACAGGAGTGAGCCACCACACTCAGCTAATTTTGTATTTTTAGTAGAGACGGTGTTTCGCCATGTTGGTGAGGCTGGTCTTGAACTCCTGACCTCAGATGATCTGCCCGCCTCGGCCTCCCAAAGTGCTGGGATAAAAGGCATGAGCCACCATGCCCTGCCTTTTTTTTTTTTAAATACACATTTTTCTCATTACACATACCTTGGTCATAAAACACCTATGGATTTGTAGGTGCATACACATGGACAGTATTTCACTTTTATATCTTGGTTGCTCCCATCTTTTCTATCTTTCTCTAATCTTTTAGCCATGCTGGCTGAGGGATTGAGAAAACCTAGGACAATGCATCAAATAAACTACATCTTTGTAAGCCTCTCAAGGGTTTCATTAGACTGATTAGAAAATAGTACTTAACAGAGTTGTTGCCCAGCAAACCTCTTTACAAAAGAGGATGAGGCCAGAGATTGGAAAAAGGAAAGATAAGGACTCGTTTTCTGGCTTGATACTTGGTCTCTCCTGTGTTCTTTAGCATGGGACCTTTCCTCTCTCATGGGAAAAGAAGTCTGAGAAATCTCACATTCTCCTTACTATCCAGAAATCCTAAAATGGTGATTTGCTTTGAACTTAAATTTGAACTTTGAATTTGGAGAAAGAACTTGTGTATCTGGATCCATAGAGGCTAAGCACCTATACTAACTGTCTAAAGACTTCTTTTTGGATGTTAAGGCTGACACAGTGGGAAATTTCTGGTTCATTTCCCAAGGTGAATATATAACCTATTGATTATAATATTGGACTTTGTCACTGGAGAGGTAGTATTGTTCAAGACTATCGAGGTATCCAAATTGTCCCAATAAACTAGAGAAAGAGACGGTGTTAAGTTAAACGAATTCCATTGCATTTCCCTTTTCTAAAACTTACCCTTTCTAAAATATTTCTTGTGAATATACTCATGCTTTATCCTCATTTTCCAGATGGAAAAATTAAGATCAAGAGTTAACATTCGTTGTTTATATAACTCAAAGAAGAGCTGGAGCAGGAACCGGGTATTTCTAGTATACCACACATCTAGAAAGAGGCTTAAATGCCATCCATCATCCATTCTTCTCAAAAAGAAAATTCCCTTTTGAGAGGACTGGAGCAAAGAGGGTAGAAAATAAAATTCAAGTACTTACTGGTAGAAGAACTCAAAGGGCAAGACCTACTGGTGACCATGTCCTCTGTACCAAGGGAATTGGGCTTAGTAAACTCACCTACTGAGAACTGGCTACCAAAATAATAGTTTTTATTTTCAGGAGTGAAGTAGTTGACAACTTTGGTGGTTGAGTAGGTCCCATTGAACAGACACAAGGCCAAAACGTCCAGGCTGAGCTGGTAGTAGTTAGTCAGGGGATTGCCATTGTGTGCTTCTAGAAAAGAGAAGAAATACCTCCCTTAATCATGGAAGTGGTAATGGAGTATGCATTTTCCATCTATTCCTACTTACTCTATTTCAATTTCTTTACATTTAAGGAAAGGTGGGTAATAGAAGTGGGAGGTCACCCATAGAATTAGAAAACCTGAGAAATGTAAAGGCTTTTAAGGGCCACTAAATGCCACTCAATTTCTTTCATTTTATTACTGAGGGGACATAGCCTTAAAGAGATTAAGATGCAATCTAGATATTCAGGTGGTTACAGAGCTAGGGCCAGAATACAGGTTTTCTACCTCCAAGCCTCTTGCGTTTTCCATAGTAAGGTGTTGAAACTGTAAGTAGAAACCTAGGTTGGAGGCCATCTCAAAGGAAGATGGACTTAATGAAAACTAGAATAAATGTTGGGTAGGAATTGAAATAAAACAGTGCACCTCACTAGTGGCCACCATGAGCGGTTGATTTTTCCCAGTAATAATGTACTCTGGCCGCCTTTAGCTCATACAGTAGCATTGTGTATTTTGGTACTTATGACACTTTGTCCTGTGTTGTTCAGTTATTTCTGGTGTATTTCATCATTTGACTTAAAGCCAAGCTCCTGGAAGATTAGCGAATGGTGTCGTGTGTGTGTGTGTGTGTGTGTGTGTGTGTGTGTCTGCCATCATATGTAAAGTAGTACTTGACATAGGGTCAATGCTCAGCTGAACATATTTAAAAAGAAAATTCAAGATGCATACTGAAAGGGAAAAAGGGAAGTGCCCTGCAAAGACATCGTGAGATGAACAGGATGAAGAGGAGAAGGAAAGAGTGGAGGTAAACTTCCTATAGTTCTGAATCAGCAGAGGAGAAGACAATGTTGTCTAGGGTCTCTAAATATTTGATTCTTACCCATATTTTCAATTTCTGCTTGGAATTTATTTTCTAGCTTGTCAATCAGGTGGTAATCATATATTAAGTTTTCGTCAGGGTTATGACATGCTCCCAAAGCCAGTATAATCAAGGCAAGCTCTCCTGAGCTTACCTGTGACACTGAAAAGAAAAGTATTCAAGCTTAACAAGGTACATGCTTGTGATTTTTTGGGCCTCCTGATTTCCTTGAGACTTATATTTCCTATCACTTCTTTCTTCTGTTGCGCTCTATACAGTCTTGTGTCACTTAATGATAGGGATAAATTCTGAGAAACTGGTTGTTAAGTGATTTTATTACTGTGCAAACATCATAGAGTATACTTACACAAACCTCGATGGTATAGTTGACTACACACCTAGGCTATAGGGTACAGCTTGTTGCTTTCAGGCTAAAAGCCAGTACAGCATGTTACTGTCCTGAATACTATAGGCAACTGTAGCCCAATAGTATTTGTGTATCTAAACATATCTGAGCACAGAAAAGGTACAATAAAAATAGAGTATTAAAATCTTGTGGGACCACCGTCATATATGTTCACCATTATGTGATACATTCCTGTACGAATATTTGATTCCTCTCTTCTTTATCCTCAAAGCAGAGCCTTTTAGAGCAGTATTATATAAATGCAAACTAAATCTTGGTCTTTTCCATAAAATCACAGAATTGTTTTGGAATTATGCAATCCTTATGAAAGTGAAAAAAGAGGAAACATAGATAAACAACAAGATCTTGGGTTTTTTTTTTTTTCTTTCTCTTTGTGGTACCAGCTTGCTAGGATAGTAATACTTGACTTTTTATGTTCTGTCTTATAGCGTATCAAAACTCTCAGGCTTCTCATAATTCTTATAATAATATTATGAGGTAGGTAAGAGTGGCTTCATTTCCCCTTATACTAATTGGAAAACTGAGGCTCAGTATTAACATGACGGGTTCAAGCCCAACCCACACCTAGTCCAAATCTGGATTGTTCCATGGTCGCCTCTCCATCACCAGCTTTCTTAGTTATGATCTGTATTCTCATGTGGTTGTGAACTAAGCTAACTTATATAACAGCATTAATGGATAAGAATCCATAGCTTTTGTTTGTGGCTTCTTGAAGAAAAATGATTTTTAAGACCAAAAGAAGCAAGACCTAGCTCTAGGGTGAGTGGCGTGGGATTGTATTTTGGGCATGTTTCTGTTACCTCAAGTTTGGTACCATTAGAATGGATATAGCAGGGATATTTCAGATGCATAATTTTTAGGATTAGTAGCAGATAATCTTTAAATAGGTAAAGTTTTTCTAAATCTTCCAGAGAATACAGCAACTTACGTCTCCTTTTCATAGTGTATTCGATTTGTTGGATTAGCTTTTGCTTCAGGTTTTGGTTCTGTATTCCAACAAGTTGGAGGGACAACAGGACATTGGCAGAGAAGCTGGTTCCCCTGGTATACTCTGACTGGTTCATTGTATTCAACAAAGGTTTTAGGCGGATGTAGTTTTCTTCACTTACCTCTGTGGCAGAGAAGGAAGGAAATAAGAAACACACACTCAGAATATAGTAAGACTTGGAGCAGGGGTTATATAAAAATATTTAGTAACAGGTATGGCACAGACCTAGACCAATCCAGTGGCTGCTGACTGTGTTGGTGGAATAATACAAAGGTGGGTCTTGAACCTACCCCCATGCCAGACATTACTCCTTTAACAACCAGCATGAAAATGTTTTCATATTTTAACAACTGGTGCAGAGTTATCATTGTGTACTCGCAGACTCCTGCCTGGGAAATTTAGCATCATTCCCTAATTTTGTATATGAAACTTAGAGAGAGTCTCCTTAAAGAAACTTCCATAACTGGAGGCTGAGCTGAAACTAGATTACGTGTCTTCTGACTCCCAGTAAGCAGGACTTTCTACTTCCTGGATTCAGTTCTTTCCTTCTCCATCTTCTAAATCAATTGGGTTAATGCTGAGAAAATGCAGGTAAAAATTCTATGTTATACTGATGATTGACCCCAAAACTTTATTGTCTGATTGCCCAGCTGGCTGGGCATCGAGGTCATTATTCAACATTATACAGGTTGTGAAAAACTCTCCAGTTTTAGCCTACAACATGCCCCAATTCCAGAGATGGAGGGAAGCCACATTATACTGTGGAAGTAGGAGAATCCAGAGCTCCCAAGGAAATAGAAGAGAATAAAAAGAGTTACTATTTAAAACACAGGACACTTTCTCAATATATTTTTCCATAATCTTGAGGAGTAGCCCCAAATCCTACACACCTCCGGATTACCTAATAGATTAGTGGGAGAGTGAAAAGAACGTGAGCTTTAGATTCAGATTTTGGCCACATTCTGTGCTCCTTAACTTATGACTGTGGATAATAAGTTATGGAACTCGTGTTACCCTTAGTTTTCTCATTTAAACATTGTGGCTATTAACACTTACCTTATAGATATTGGACAAGAAACCACCAAATAAACTGTAAAATGCTGCACATACTATTTTTTCCAGCGTAACTGGAGTTTTTATCACTATACTTGAGAATCAAGGAAATGTAATTTCCCTTGCCCAGTTTTCTTTGCTTTAAAAGAAAGAGTCAAGAAGATCTGAATAGAGTGATTGTAGAAAGGCCATGGTTTGTTGCAGACGCAATGGAACAATTGTGAGTCAATTCTCTGAGATTTTGTGGAAGCATCCAGCTCAGCAGATTTTTTGGCCCTGAAACAGACTTTTCAGTTCCTGGTCAACAACTCAAATCAGCTTCCTTGACTCTCAAAGATCAATTTAATTATTATTATTATTTAAAATGAATAGAAAGCCAAAACCTACATAGCCATCCCCTATTCTTAGGATCCAACAAGGGAAATGTCAGGTCAAGAAGAAAAATTAAAGTCAGAAGAGTCTATGCTTTAGCCTGTATGTATACAAACTTGTCTTCTGTGGTATTTTCTTACTGGTTAGAGAGCACAGATAGTACTACCTAGTCATCTTTGGACTGGTTTGAAGCTTAATTTCAGAGTAAAGTCTCAGAAAAGAGAAGTCATGCACCTGAGAACTGCACCAGACTTCAGGAGATAATTTGCTTCAAGCGTCTCCCCTCATTATCCTTTTTTTATGAATGAAGCTAAAGAAATTCAGAAACGTTGGGTCATTCAATGACTAAGGGATCAAACTGAGCTTGAATTTAGTTTTCCTTTCTCTTACTTTAATGTTCTTTTACAGAACCACACAATCTCTGGGGCTAACACCCATGCAAGAGATGATGGAACTTTATCCCATGTGTCCTCGGAAAGAGTTGAAGGGAGGTGGACATGCAACTTGGAACATCTAAATTAACTCATGACAAGATAGCAGTCATCACTATTTGAAAGAGATTTTTTTTTTTTTTTTTTTTTTTTCTGTGTAGTTACAAGGGGGCTAACCCAAAAATCTTGTGTCAAATTTCAGGAAAAAAAAATCGCATATCAAAACCAAAAGATAACTTTCCATGATCTAGAAAAGTTTCTGGGAGCATAAATTTTTTGTCATTGGAAATTCACATGAATAGAGAGTTGGTTGGTAGTGATGCTGTGCTAGAGAGGATCTGAGCATAGAAAGAGCAGTTAGGCAAATGAACACACAATCTATAATTCCTCTTACAACAAAATGCATTGTGAGACTTTCCTCACCATCTCCTGCCACCCTTTTCATCATTCATGGAGTCCAACCACATATGAAACTGGAATGGGATCTTTTCTCAGGTAACTCTACATAGAGTCTCTTGTCAAGAGTATTCAGTAGACTATCACTCCGGAGTAATTTTAGCTCAAAGTGTACTCACCACAGATCTCACATAGTTGACTTGGAATAAGAGAAAACAATAAGAGCCCCACTAGGGGCAGCTGGTGTGACTGTCTCATCTCTCCAACAATGTACCAGAATGTTGAGGAATTGACTGGCTATTTATTAAGTGATGGGCAGAAGGTAATGAGAGCTCCTCCTTCAGGTTGCCTCAGCCTCTTTTCACTCAAGCAAATATTGAGCAATGTCAGGAGGTGTGGTCAAGTGTATTTGTCCATGTGATGTAATAAATAAGGAAGAAGACTTGAAGGATGTGGTTAGGGAGAATGAGGAAATAACTTTCTTTTGTTTCCTGTCCTAAACCTTCGGGGTTCACATCTATTATTTGCCTTCCGCCCAATGAACATATATTAGGTGAATGACTGTTTCCTGTAATGTTTCCTTTTTTTTTTTTTCCATTTCACTTTATGTTTTATGTTTCCTGATAAAGTAGATTTTATCATGCAAACACATACAACATATAAAAATGGAAGTAAAAGAAGACATCTAAATGGGAAGCAGGCATATGAAAAGGTGCTTGAAAAGGTGCTTAACATCACTGGTCATCAGAGAAATGGAAATCAAAGCTACAATGAGATATTCTCTCATCTCAGTTAAAAATGGCTTTATTCAAAAGACAGGCAATAACAAATGCTGACAAGGATGTAGAGAAAAGCAAAGCCTTGTACACTGTTGGTGGGAATGTAAATTAGTACAATCACTATGGAGAACAGTTTGGAGATTCCTCAGAAAACTAAACATAGCTACCATATGATCCAGCAATCCCACTGCTGGCTATATACCCAAAAGAAACAAGACCAGTATATTGAAGAGATATCTGCGCTCCCATGTTTGTTGCGGCACTGTTCACAATAACTAAGATTTGGAAGCAACCTAAGTGTTCATCAACAGATGAATGAATACAGAAAATGTCCTACATATACACAGTGGAGTAATATTCAGCCATATAAAAGAATGAGATCCTGTCAGTTGTGACAAAATGGATGGAACTGGAGATCATTATGTTAAGTGAAATAAGCCAGGCACAGAAAGACAAAGATTGCATATTCTTACTTATTTGTGTGATCTAAAAATCAAAACAATTGAACTCATAGAGATAGAGAATAAAAAGATGGTTACGGGGGGCTCGGAAGGGTAGTGGTGGGAAGGAGGTGGGGAGGGTTAATGGGTACAACATATTAGAAAGAATGAATGAGCTCTACTATTGGTAGCATAACAGGGTGACTATAGTCAATAACAATTTAATTGTACATTTTAAATAACTGATAGTATAATTGGATTGTTTGTAACATAAAGGATAAATGCTTGAGAGGATGGATACCCCCTTTTCTATGATGTGATTATTATGCATTGCATGCCTGTATCAAAACATTTCATGTGCCCCATAAATGTATACACTTACTCTGTACCCACAAAAATTGAAATAAAAAAACGGGAGTAAAAGTTGTAAGTCTGAAACTGAAGCAGGCAGTATTGGAGAACCCAGCACATGAGGCGATCTTTGGCATAGTGGTTTCCAAACTATGATTTTTCTCCTAAGATAGATTCCCTGCGAGTTTCCTAACCAAGGAAGAAAACCAGAGAGCTATACATCAAATGTGAATTTCTGCCCTGCCGGGACAGTTGCTACATGTGAGAAGTGTTGCCTGTCACAGTTCTGAGAACTATTAGAGAATACTGTCAGCCTAGCTAAGGACGTCATGACTTAATGAGCCACTATTTGCATTGTACCTCTGTGATGGTTAATTTTCTGTGTCAATTTGACTGGCACCTGAGTGCCCAGATTAAACACTATTTCTGGATGTATCTGTGAGGGTGTTTCCACATGGGATTAGCATTTTAATTGGTGGACTCAGGAAAGTAGAAATGCTGTCTCCAATGTAGGTGGGCATCAATCCATCTATTGAGATCCTGAATAGAAAAAAATGGTGAAGGAAGGCGGAATTCACCCCTTTTTTGCTTCCTGCCAACCTGTTTGAGCTAGGATATCTTATCTTCCCCAACCCTCAAACTGAGATTTACACCATTGGCTCCCCTGCTTCTTGGGCCTTCAGTTTGGCCTGAATCACCGCACTGACTTTTCTGGATCTCTAGCATGCAGACAGTAGATTGTGGGGCTTCTTAGCCTACATAACTGCATGAATCAACTCCTTGTAATAAATCTCTTTCTCTCTCTCTTATATTTATATAATACATACGTGGAAACCACCATTCTACTCTCTGTTACCATGTATTTGATATTTGATGTTTTCAGAATCTACATATAAATGAGACCATAGTATTTGTCTGTGACTTATTTCATTTAGTATGATATTCTTCAGGTTCATCCATGCTGTCTCAAATGGCACTATTTCCTTCTTTTTTTATGGCTGAATACTATTCCATTATAGAAATATAAATATATATATGTACGCACACACATACATATATAAATCACAATTTTTATCCCTTCATCCATCAACAGATACGTTGTTTCTATGTCTTTGCTATTGTGAATAATGCTACAATAAACATGGGAGTACAGATTATATATACATGTATATATTTTAAAAAATTTATTTTTATTTTTATTTTTGAGATGGAGTTTCTCTCTTGTTGCCCAGGCTGGAGTGCAATGGCATAATCTCGGCTCACTGGAAACTCTACCTCCTGGGTCCAAGTGATTCTCCTGCCTCAGCCTCCCGAGTAGCTGGGATTACAGGTGTCAGCTACCACACCTGGCTAATTTTTCTATTTTTTTTTTTTAGTAGAGACAGGGTTTCACCATGTTGGTCAGGCTGGTCTCAAATTCCTGACCTCAGGTCATCCACCCGCCTCGGCCTCTCAAAGCCCTGGGATTACAGGCGTGAGCCACCACACCCAGCTGGGAGTACATATATTTCTTTGAAACACTGCTTTTGTTTCCTTTGGATACGTACCCAGAAGTAAGATTGTTGGATCATATTGCAGTTCTATTTATAATTTTTTGAGGAACCACCACACTGTCTTCCATAATGGTTGTGCAAATTTATATTCTGCAAACACAAAGGATTCTCTTTTCTCTACATCCTTGCCAATACTTTGTTATCTTTTGTCTTTTTCATAATAGTCACCCTAGCAGGTATAAGGTGATATCATATGATGATTCTGATTTGAATTTCTCTGATGATTAGTGATATTGTGCATGTTTTCACATGCCTGTTTGCCATTTTTATGTCTTCTTTGGAAAATGTTGTGGTCCTTAGCCTATTTTAAAATCAGGTTATTTGTTTTGTTTTTGTTTTCATTTTGCTATTGAATTGCATGTTTCTTACATATTTTGGATATTAATCTATTACCAGATACAGGTTCACAAATATTTTCTCAAATATTCCACAGCAACTTGGATGGAGTTGGAGGCAATTATTCTAAGTAACACAGAAGTGGAAAACCAAAAACCATATTTTCTCACTTATTATTAACATTGTTTTGTTCCTTTTAATGGCTCAGTAGTAGAATTCTTCTATGCCCAATTTGTTGAGAGTTTTTTTTTTTTTTTAATCACGAAAGGATGCTAAAGTTTTTCGATTGCTTTTTTTTTGCATCTATTTCTTTTAATGTGCTGTTGAATTTGGTTTGCTTGTATTTTGTTGAGGATTTTTGCATCTATGTTTATTATGGATATTGACCTGTGATTTTTTGTTTTTTGATGGTGTCCTTATCTGGCTTTGATATTAGGGTAAGACTCATCTTGTAAAATAAGTTTGGAAATACTCTTTCTACAATTTTTTGGGAACAGTTTGCGAGGAATGGCCATTAATCCTTTAGATATTTGGTAGAATTCACCAGTGAAGTATATGGTCCTAGGCTTTTCTTTGTAGGGAGGTTTTTGATTGCTGATTCAGTCCCCTTATTTATATTTTTTGTCTTCTCAGATTTTCTATTTCTTCGTGATTCAGTGTTGGTACATTGTGTGTGGCTAGGAATTTATGCATTTCTTCTAGGTTATCCAATTTGCTGGCATATAATTGTTTGTAGTAGTCTCTTATAATTCTTTGTATTTCTGTGATAGCAGTTGTAATGTCTTCACTTCTTTCATTTATAATTTTACTTATTTGAGTTTTCTCTCTTTTTTTCTTGGTTAGTCTAGCTAAAGGTTTGTTGATTTTTTTTTTATCTTTTCCAAAACCCAACTCTTAGTTTTGTTGATCTTTTCCATTGTTTTTCTATTCTCTATTTTACTTGTTTCTGCTCTGATCTTTGTTGTTTCCTTCTTTCTGGTAACTTTGGGTTTAGATTATTATTTTTCTAGTTCCTTAATATTTAAACTTAGTTTGTTCATTTGAAATCTTTACTTTTTCTTAATGTAGATATTTATAACTATGAATTTTCCTCTCAGTACTGCTTTTGCTGCATCCTATATGTTTTCAGATACTGAGTTTACCTTTTCATTTGTCTCAAGATACTTTTTTGCTTCCTCATTAATTTCCTCTTTGGCTCATTGATTGTTCAGGAGTATATTATTTAATTTCCATGTATTTGTAAATTTTCCAATTTTTCTCACATTATTGATTTCCAGTTTCATACCATTGGGGTCAGAAAAGATACTTGATATAATTTCAACATTCTTAAATTTGTTAACACTTATTTTATGACTTAATGTGATCTATCCTGGAGAATGTTTTATATGTGCTTGAGAAGAATGTGTACTTCCCTGCTGTTGGATGGAATGTTCTGTATATGTCTATTAGGTCTCTTTGGTCTAAGTATTGTTCAAATATGGTAGCTCCTTATTGATTTTCTGTCTCGATTATCTATCCATTGTTGAGTGTGGGATATTAAAGTCACCGACTGTTACTGTTTTGCTGTTTATTTTTCACATTAGTTCTGTTAATATTTGCTTTATGCACCCAATGTTGGGGACATAAATATTGAAATAATTTTTATATCTTTTTGATGAATTGGCTCCTTTATCATTATATAATGATTTTCTTTGTCTTTTGTAACAATTTTTAGAAATGTCTCTTTTGTTTGATATAAGTGTAGCCACCCTTGCTCTCCTTTGGTTACCATTTGCATGGAATATCTTTTCTCATTCATTCATTTTTAGTCTTTGTGTGTCCTTATAGCTACTATGCTACTATGAGTCTTTTGCAGGTAGAATCTTGTTTTTTGTTTGTTTGTTTGTTTGCTTGTTTTTGAGACCGAGTCTTGCTTTGTGGCCCAGGCTGGAGTGCAATGGTGTGATCTTGGCTCAGTGCAGCTTCTGCCTCCTGGGTTCTTCTGCCTCAGCCTCTGGAATAGCTGGGACTACAGGTGAGCACCACCATGCCTGGCTAATTTTTATATTTTTAATAGAGATGGGGTTTCACCCTGTTGTCCAGGCTGATCTCAGACTCCTGACCTCAAGTGATCTGGTCGCCTCAGCCTCCCAAAGTGTAGGGATTACAAGCGTGAGGCACCATGCCTGGCCAAGAATCTTGTCTTTTATTCATGCAGCCACTCTGTCTTTTGATTGGAGAATTTAATCCATTTAAGTTTCAAGTAATTTTGATAAGTAAGGACTTACCATTGCCATTTTGTTAATTGTTTTCTGACTGTTTGATAGTTCTTTTTTTTCCTTTTTTCTTCTATTGCTTTCTTTGTGATTTGATGACTTTGTAGTTGTATGCTTCAATTCCTTTCTCTTCATGTTTTGTGTCTCTATTACAGATTTTTCTAAAACTGGTTTTTAACAAGTCACTTCTACTTTGCTGCTTCCAACAGTGATTCTAAATTCTCATTTTACTTGAACTGATAGTTGACTACTCTCTTTTTCTGACTTCATTTGGCTGGAACACCATCCTTTTTTGGAGTTTTTCTACCTTTTTGACTCTTCCTTTTTTGTCTTTTCTTGCTACTTTCTCCTAATATATTTGACTTCCAAATGTTGCAATCTCTTAAGGTTCAGTTTCTAAAACTCTTCATTCTCCTATGTTGATCTCATTTAAATTCCAAGGCTTGAAATGACATTCATGTGCTAACGTTTCTAAAATTTATATCTTTATATAGAACATCTTTCTAAATTTAGATTTAAATTAAGGCCTGGTCATGTGACTGTCTTGGGTCAAGAGGTAGTTAACAAATATGAAATAGGTGGAAATTTAAAAATTCCTTCTGCATTGGGTTTTGTGTTTTGAATTCTGTGACCCACAATGTGTATAAACCTGAGCTCATGTTCTAGTTGTTATAGCTGTGACCTTCTAGAAAGGTCATATAGAGGAGAACTGAAACATGCTGGCTGTAGGCTACCAACTGCCTGACATTGAATGAAGTGCCTTTAGCTTTAGTTGAGCTACCAGATGACTAAAGTCATGTGAATAACACTGGCCAAGACCAGTAGAAGTGCCTAGCTAAATTTAGCCTAAGTTTCTACACATAGATTTGTGAGAAAATGATTGTTTTAAGCCACTAAGTCTTGGGGTAGTTATGTGGCAGTAGAAAAATAACACACTATACTAAGAATTTTTTCCAGTTATATAGTTCAAGCAGTATTTTAATCAGCTGACCATCTATTTCGTTCCCAGTTACCTCATGTTTTGTTAGATGATATCATAAATCACTGTGGATCAAAACACTTCTATTGTCACTCTGATTCTGTAGCCAGCTATGGTAATTTCTACAACTTGTCTTTGATGATTAGGTGCTGCCATCTAATTTTGGCTCATCTGGAATCGCATTATAGTGACTGAGATAATTTCAATGGCTAAATCTTTCACTGTCAATCCTAACAAATTCCCTTTACTAATTCATATGTTAATGTCTAGTTAAGGTAGTATTCTCTGGGCCTTTCCAGGAAAGAAAGAGGCCAGGTGAGTTGGAACAGATTTTGTACTTGTCTCCTTGGGGCATAATGGGATCCAATCCTAATGATGGTTCTAGAAGCAACTTAATATTGTACATAGTAAATCTCCTAAATTCTTATCTCTCTTAGCTTTTGGCCACAAATTTCTGGCATCTCACTGAACTGAAGTATATAGTTTAATGGTTTTTAGTGTATTCACAAATATGTGCAAACTATCACCCCATAATCAATGATAAAGCATTTTCATCACCTCAAAAGAAACCTCACACCCATCAGCAGTGACTAACCAGTCCTCCTAGTCTTAGGAAACCACTTATCTACTTTCTGTCTCTATACTTTGCCTTTTCTGGACATTCATATAAATGGAATCATACAATATATAACTTTTATAACTAGTTTTTCATTCAGCATAATGTTTTCAAGTTTCACTTATGTTGTAGCATGTATCAGAACTTCATTTTTTTTTTTTTTGAGACGGAGTTTCACTCTTGTTGCCTAGGCTTGAGTACAATGGCGAGACCTTGGCTTACTGCGACCTCGACCTCCCGGGTTCAAGTGATTCTCCTGCCTCAGCCTTCTGAGTAGCTGGGATCATAGGTGTCCGCCACCACATCTGGCTAATTTTGTATTTTTAGTAGAGACGGGGTTTCGCCATGTTTGCCAGGCTGGTCTTGAACTCCTGACCTCCTGCATTTCGAATAAAACTCCAGACTTGAAATGTGATCTCTAAGAACCAGTACTTTCTGGCCGTTTGTTAGCCACTCTCTTGACACTCTGTACTTTTGTTTGTGGCACTTATGAGAATAGCAATTAATTTTTGCAGAATTATTTCTTAACTGTGTATATTTAATGTTTGTCTCCCTGCCTGACTGTGAATTCATCAAAGGCGGGATACGTCTTTCTCGTTCACTATTGTGTCCTCCACTGTACCATGCTAAATGCCTATGATGTAAGAGGTTATCAAATGTTTGCTGAAAGGAACCTCAGATCCCTAAGCCAAATGATAAATTAATAACACATATCAGTATATAATCTCATTGGATAAATATTAGAAGTTTTTACAGGAGCAAACTAGAAAAAAAGTAAATGATAGAGAGGCCTTCCATGGAAATCAAGAGTGCCGTGGGGATGTAAACATCTGGGGTTGAAGTCAAAGTGGCCCAAGCATTAAGTATGTTGTTGACATTTACCCGGAATTCCTTTATCTCATCAAACAGATCCACTTTGAAATAATCAACACCTTTTGTTTCACCTCTCTCCATGCTAAGTAAGAGTTATTCTGATTATTTGCTTGACTTACTGAGGGTGAACTTTGACCAGTGACCTAAGCACAAGGATGTTTAGTAAAACTCAGCTCCTTTCAGGCTTTTTGGCAAAGCAAGACAAGGCCCTAAGAGAGTTCCCAAGGAAATCAGTAGATCTCTCCCAAGATAAGTTATTAGGGTGGCGCAAAACTAATCAAGATTTTTGCCATTAAAAGTAACTGCAAATTAAAAGTAATGGCAAAAACCGAGATTACTTTTGCACCACCCTAATACTTTGCGTGGAGGACAAATGGCCCCAAGTCTGCTCCCACCTCACATGCATGGGGACTGGAGCAAGGGTACAAGTGGAGGCACATACATGTATATTTATGTAAAAGCTTTAAATGAAGAAACTGTTAAACAAGATACATTATGTCTCCTATTTTGACAAACTGACTTTCATAATGAGATAGAAAGATAGACTTTAATCTAGAATTCTCAGAGTATAGAATCTCTAGAATTTCACACTGGAACACTGCAATGTGGTGAGAGCCACCATCTATCTCCACTCTACTACCCTCCCCTGCCTATGGCCCATGGTTAAATCCTTCCTCTTTCTAACTCCACTCTGACCTGCATTGTAGGGGGCCTCAAGTGCACATGTGTGGACACTCCAGGCGTTGTGTCCAAGCTCCGTCCATATTTCCAGCAGACAACTGCCCCTTGGCTACCATTAGGCCCAGGGCTATATACACCTGAGAGAACTGACTTAGGGAAGGGGCTCAAGCAGTCCTCGGATATAAGTTCAAGGCCATTTGGGCAGGAAATTATGAAGGCTTGGGATTTGGATGGCATGTTCCTTTGTCTCAACACATTTCTTGTGCCCAGAGAAGAACATGATGGAGCAGTTCAGAGCGATACACTCTAAAGCATGGGTACTTGAGCAGAGGCTCTTCCTTCCCAGATCTGAGGGTGATTCAAAGTGGTGTGGGAGCAAACTGATTTTTTCCATGTCTTTTTTTTCTGTTATAATATGTGGGTGTGTAGAAGAAGCTAAATTGGGAGGGAGATGTGAAATGTTTCTTTGGGTGAAGGAATTTTTGTTTTATTTTATTTTTTATATCTGTTATGGGAAGGCTGTGTGTAGACTACTGATTCTGGAACTTGGCCCAATGTCATGCTAGTTGGACTGGTCTCTGTTTTCTTTTTGGTCATCCCAGATTCTCAAAAGATAATGACTAGCAGCACAGATAACATACTCGTTTTGCAAAGTTTATATTATAGATGTTGGGAGTGTCAAGAGACTATATGATGAGAAATAGGATTTGGATTCATTGTTTTATTCCTTATTGTTCCATCAAAGAGGTCATTTAATGGGTAGCCCCAGGTACATCTGATTTATTATTTAAAATTATGATGTTACATTTCAGGTCAAAGGATGCTGAGAATTTATAATGTTGGTGTTTTCAAAAAAACCCCAATAGGATCTAACATAAAACAGATATAAATAAAATGAAAATAACTGAAGGAGAATTAGAGGTCTGCCTCCCTCCCTCCCTCATCAGCAGCCCTGAGGATTTCTGCTCAGAGTTTCTGAAAGTGTCAGCCTCTAGGAGTTACCTGGGGAAACTGTTAAAAATGCAGATTCCTAGGTCTTGCCCCACTGAGTTGGACTTGAGAATTTGCATGTTTGACAAGACGCTACAGTGACTCATATGCATTCTTACATTTCCAGCTACAACAGATCTCAATGGACTAGACTGGGGTTAGGACATACATATTTTTATTTTTATTTTTATTTTTTAATTTTTATTATTATTTATTTATTTATTTATTTTTATTATTTTTTGATTATACTTTAAGTTCTAGGGTACATGTGCATAACGTGCAGGTTTGTTACATATGTATAGTTGTGCCATGTTGGTGTGCTGCACCCATCAACTCATCAGCACCCATCAACTCGTCATTTACATCAGGTATAACTCCCAATGCAATCCCTCCCCCCTCCCCCGTCCCCATGATAGGCCCCGGTGTGTGATGTCCCCCTTCCCGAGTCCAGGTGATCTCATTGTTCAATTCCCACCTATGAGTGAGAACATGCGGTGTTTGGTTTTTCTGTTCTTGCGATAGTTTGCTGAGAATGATGGTTTCCAGCTGCATCCATGTCCCTACAAAGGACACAAACTCATCCTTTTTTATGGCTGCATAGTATTCCATGGTGTATATGTGCCACATTTTCTTAATCCAGTCTGTCACTGATGGACACTTGGGTTGATTGATACACATATTTTTAAATAGTGTTCCAGATGATTTTGAAAGTTAATCTAAAATTTGGAAGCCATTGAAATAAATACTCTCTAAAGTGACCATGCCTGAGGCACGATCTCAGAGTGTGATCCTGGGGTCAGCAGCTTCAGCAGCACCTGGAAACTTTCAGAATTGTAAATTCTTGGCCCTCCGATTCCCAGCCGTGAATAACAGTCTCCAGAACACAGTTCAGCTATTGGTGGATTAACAAGTGCTGCAGGTGTTTTTGATGCTGCTAAAGTTTGAAAATCATTTCCCAACAATTCAATAAACATGCATTGACACTCTGTGAACATTCTGTTCTAGGAACATTGAGGGCCTGAAGAAGTCACAGTTCTCAAAGATTTGTCAATGGTACTTTGTTTGCAGCCTGATTTTGGTTCTGGAGTGATCAAGAGAATGTCAAGTTTCAACAGGGAGAAAAAATTCTATCTGTGAATATAAAAGTAGCGGTTTTTATAAAGAGTTTTAATTTTGTTCTTTATACTTTCTGTATTTTCCAAACATTAAACAATTGAAATTGGCAAAAACAGTATGTTCCTGGAAAATATGAGCCATTGGCAAAAAGTGATTTGTAAATGTCGTCAGCTGGGTGTGGTAGTGGGTATAAAAGTATCCAAAGCAGGGCAGCTGCTTCCAATTTCCTGAATTTTTCGGGGGTCATTAGTTGGCAGCTGATGTCATGAAGGATTTTGTGGGGTTACAATCATCTTTCCTTTTGTGCGTGATTTTGACTCTTTCTGAGCAAAAGTCAGGTACGAGTGACCCTTCTATTTTGTTTGAAGGCATAGTTTCTTAGCGGTTGTGGGCCTTTTACTGTTTGCTGTTTTGAGTAGAACTGACTTTCCAGTGTAGTTTTCTGACTTCTGTAGTGGTATTGCTTTCTCTTGTTTGCTCTCTACCACCCCGCAAAGCAAGTGATTTATCTGGTTTATCCTAATGCTTAGGAAAGAGCTAGTTTTATTCTTCCTCTGGATTTAGGTGTTTTCTGTTGTGATTTCTCACCCTATTCACCCTACCTGTGGAAAAATATTTCTCTGTTTAAGGTTTCAACTTGCTCTACCACCTCCCACCCTGATCTCCCACTCATAATCCTGCCACCTGCCTCCTGTCCTGCCCTGTTGCCTCCTAAATGGTCATGAGTTAGTGATCATAAATCAGGTTGTGAAAATAAAGTTCTTCATTCTTTCTTCTTTCACTTCTTATTCTCCCTAAGTCATAAAGTTGTTACCATTAATATTAATCGTTTTGTTTACATTCCACTTACTTTTTCCATATTTTACAGTAATCTTTTCTCATCTAAACTATATATTTTTATTTAAAAAGTTAATGGATAGAAATACTACGTATAAAATACATGTAATTTTGTTATTTCTAGTTTTTTCTTCATGAAAATACAGTGATGAATTGCTTTATCTATGGGACATGTTTTTGTCTAAAAACGTTTTTTGGATATGCTTCCGGTAGTAGAATTAATGGACACAAAATGAAGAAATGCTGTTGTAGCACCACAGCTGTGAATGTTTTGAGTTGACAGACTCACCACACAAGGTTTTAATCTGAGACTATCTTCCTTGTACATCACAGAAGGATACAGGGTGGAGACATAGCAGGTGCAGATCTTCATCTTATTGGCAGGTCTAACAAATGCCCCAGGGTACAGTTTCCCTTGTCTCTTCACCCACGTGGGTCGTAGATGTCTGCCAGGGATGAGAGTCAGAGGCCATAGAAGCTGCAGCTTCAGTGCCCTATTAGTCATTTACACCGGCCTAATTATGTAAACTCAAGGCTAGCACACCAGCTTGAGGCTCCCCCAATCCAGAGTAAACCCCACACAGCAAAAGAAGCAGAGACAGCATCCCATATTTAGCTTAATGTTGAACCTTTTTTTTTTTTTTGAGACGGAGTCTCGCTCTGTTGCTCAGGCTGGAGCCCAGTGGCGCGATCTCGGCTCACGGCAAGCTCCGCCTCCCGGTTCACGCCATTCTCCTGCCTCAGCCTCCCGAGTAGCTGGGACTACAGGTGCCCGCCACCACTCCCGGTTAACTTTTTTGTATTTTTAGTAGAGATGGGGTTTCACTGTGTTAGCCAGGATGGTCTCGATCTCTGACCTCGTGATCCACCCATCTCGGTCCCCCAAAGTGCTGGGATTACAGGCGTGAGCCACCGCGCCCAGCCAATGTTGAACTTTTAAGGAAACAGTACTGGAAGGGGAGGAGACAGGTTGTCTCCAGATAAGCTTGAATGGGACTGATCCTTCATTTACAATTTTACCATTTCATCTGAGTGATCATACTGTATCTCTCAAGGCTGTTTTACAGCGGTATCTTTTTTTTTTTTTTTTTTAATATGCTATGTTCAAACTTTCTCTGGGTGTCCTTTAGCATAAAATTGCTATCTAAATCTTTTTAATATTTTTTTTCAACAGTGTCAGTAGGATGTACTTCCTCTATGTTCTGGGTTGTGGCTGAACCAACTTTACTTGGTCAGGATCATATTTTGCATTCTGATGAAGCATCTCTAGGAACTGGCTGTCCTGTAACCAATGTAACTGCGAAGGGATATGAGTTTAATTACCCTGCCACTGAGTGTGGGATTCAGAAAGAGGTAAGAGCTGCAAGCGTTTCAAATAATAAACTAACCCCTAGGTTGTACCCTGCAGTAGCACTGTGTGTACTGTCAGTGTGAGATTTTTATTTATTTATTTATTTATTTATTTATTTATTTATTTATTTATTTTTGAGACGGAGTCTCGCTCTGTCGCCCAGGCTGGAGTGCAGTGGCCGGATCTCAGCTCACTGCAAGCTCCGCCTCCCGGGTTTACGCCATTCTCCTGCCTCAGCCTCCCGAGTAGCTGGGACTATAGGCGCCCGCCACCTCGCCTGGCTAGTTTTTTGTATTTTTTAGTAGAGACGGGGTTTCACTGTGTTAGCCAGGATGGTCTCGATTTCCTGACCTCGTGATTCGCCTGTCTCGGGCTCCCAAAGTGCTAGGATTACAGGCTTGAGCCACCGCGCCCGGCCAGATGTTTTCTTAATATACTATGGCCCGATGACTTTTGGGGAAATCCCTGAAACTTTGCTATATCTTCAGGATCAACGGATGAATGCTGTTAACGTTTTAGTAGTTTATGAATGACAACTTTTAGAAGAGCCAGGATTCTCAGTTTATGCTTGTAAGAGATTGTCTTGGGGATTTTATTTAGCTTATCAGAGCTAACGTTTTCTGTTTAGAATACATTTTCCTGTGGTAGGACTTTTTGTTGTTGTTTGTTTGAACTAACACCCCTAAATGGAAGTGTGTTAATCCTTAAAAAAAAAAAAAAAAAAAAGACAAGTAGAAGGCAGAGAGGTAGCAGTGGTAGTAAATCTACTACTGCGAAAGTAGAAGGAACAAAAATGAATTGAGACAAAATGAGACTTACTGGTTTATGTTTAAATGTAATCTGATGTGCAAATTGTGTCTTCTTTAAAACTTTCAGCTCATCATCTTTGGATACCACTTCAAGCTCTATCCATAACAATCTTACAGAATTCCAAAATGACCCTCCCTCTACCAATTCTCATTCTCCCTGGAACTTAACCAACCCTAGCTTATTTGGATTGACTCGGATTCCATATTTTCAAGACTCCTCAGTGAGGATCCGTAGAAAAGACAAAACATGGCAGTGTCCACATAGAAATGATCGTATTGACATAAGGAAGAAAAAGCTCGAATCTCTACTAAGGAGGGTATTTGTTGTTTAAATAGTGTCTATGTGATGGGTCTCACATTACATTTCAATCATGTTTAGAAAAAATGCTACTTCCATGTGTCTACATATATCCTGGTCTTGTCAATAAGTCTCCCTTTACCCTAGTTATGACAAATAGACAAAAATCTCTAGTATAGTTTAAACATAATCTGAGTCAATAAACTGTTCCCTTTAAGTAGTGCTCAGACACTTGAATAAAAATTTTCAAGTCTTTCAACCCTTCCCTCTAATCCCTGGCACATAGTAGGTCTTCCATGTTCACCGGTCAATGTATTAGTCAATGTGTTTTCTGTGCCAAGTTTATCAAGCGGTTACACTGGAAACTTTTCATTAACTACCTTTCTTTTTTCTCTGTAGGTAGAGGCATCTCATCCGTCACTCCTACTTAATATGTCTCATCCATTAGTCCATAAGAGTGCAAATGTAGCTATATTCTAGGTTCTTCCATGGCAATCCTGATAACTCTGTTGCTACAGCTTACTTAAAATTTAATTTTTGAACCACTCACTACAGATTTATCCATTTTTGGTGCCACTTCCTGAGAGGACATTGGGTTGAGATAGTGCCCAGTGCTTCATATATTTTTAAAAAGTGTTCCTTTTAAACACAGGCCATGCTGCCCTTGCATAGTCTCTTATAATATGATGTCTAAGTATAATTTTTATGTGGAGTTGATCTTACAAATAAAATATGCTGTGCCTTTGCTTCTTGATGACCGGGTTATAATCTCAAAACAACCGAGGCTGGGATGTAGGCATGGAAGGGTCTCTGTCCTCCACCTGCTGTTAGTGTACAAGTCATGTTTTAAATACAGTAGACTGAGAATAATCCTACATAGTTGTTTAATTCCTTTAAGAAAGATTTAGTATCCATGACAGAAATGAACACCGTTGGATCAACCAGGAAATAAGAGTATAAAGTTTGACCTCCTATAGGCCCATGGCTTTGGGAAACAGTGATAGCAGAATATTTCTGTATCTTTCTTCAAGATCAATAGGGTGAGATTAGTTTTTATTCTTGGCACTCTAGGAACTAAACCTTTAGTGATCCCTTAGGACCATCCTTCTTTATTTCAATGACCACTCTCCAGTTAGTAATAACATCATTCTGAAACACGCTCATGAGGATCTTCTTGAGATATTTCTAACAAAACCTTGAGGGCTCAAGTCCTGCCTGTGTGATCCTATTCATATTGGGAAACCTTAGTCAATAGGGTTTATTGACTAGATATTTGTTATTTGAAAATAACTGGGTGAAGATAGACGTCTTTTAATCTCCATCAGTGTTTCCTGCTGGCAGAACCTAAATGGGAGGCTGGAAAATCTAATTTTTGAACTCTTGGCTCCAACACTGTAGGGCAGAGAAAGGCACAGATGGTAGTGAGACAATAGGCAACCAACACACATAGACCTGCTGCACCAACACAGCTACTGCTTTCTGTTTTAGTAAGGGGACCAGCAAGGATTTGTGTGTTAATTAGGACTAAAGTTGGTTACAGTTCATAGAAACTGTTCAGTGTTTTCATAGAAAACATTACTTGACATTTTCATCATCCTTTAAATATAAACAGTATATTCATACCCCTCCTGTCCTTCTCCTTCAAAAAACTCCAGCAATTTAAGAATGAAAACTAGCTGGAAAACTCAGAAAATGGTGGTACGAGTGGGTAGTTTCCATTTCAGCAATGAAGACATGCAAGAATGTTTGTCTTAATCAGGACCAAGAGTGGATAGAGTTTGCGTATTTAGTCTCTTTCATATATAGCATTCATTTGGAAGGAACTTATTACTTTCATTCATAAAATATTTCTTGTTTTTCCATTGTCCCTTAAGCCAAAAGCCCACCAAGTCCAGAATGGGAGCCAGGGGTGGTAAAGGCAGACAGAGAGTGAGAACCGTAATCAGTGTCCCAAAGCTGTGATGCTTCATTCTTTTTTTTTTTTTTTTTTTTAATACTTTAAGTTCCAGGGTACATGTGCACAACGTGCAGGTTTGTTACATATGTATACTTGTGCCATGTTGGTGTGCTGCATCCATCAACTCGTCAGCACCCATCAACTCATCATTTACATCAGGTATAACTCCCAATGCCATCCCTCCCCCCTCCCTCCTTCCCCTCCCTCCTCCCCCTCCCCATAATAGGCCCTGGTGTGTGACTTGAAAGGAGGATTGCTGGGCGTGATGGCTCACACTTGTAATCCCAGCACCTTGGGAGGCCAAGGCGGGAGGATCACCTGAGGTCGGGAGTTAGAGACCAGCCTGACTAACGTGGAGAAACCCGGTCTCTACTGAACATACAGAATTAGCCGGGCGAGGTGGCTCATGCCTGTAATCTCAGCTACTTGGAAAGCTGAGGCAGGAGAATCGCTTGAACCCGGGAGGTGGAGGTTGTGGTGAGCCAAGATCGCGTCATTGCACTCCAGCCTGGGCAACAAGAGGGAAACTCCGTCTAAAAAAAACAAAAAGATTTAAAGCTCTAAAGAGAGAGGCTAAGCGGGGCGCGCGGCGCGCCAGTGGCCACTACTCTGCGGGCCGGCGGTGGCGGCGCCGGCAGTGCGGAACGCTGGCGCGTAGGCCAAGGCTTCCTATGCGAGCACTGAGCGCTGAACCCGCTGTGCTCGCTGTGGCTCCCGCCGGCTGCCCCTTCCTGCTGACCCTTCTGCTCCAGCTCCTGTCTCCCGGCCTGCTCCTGGGCTGCACGCTCTTCCAGGACCTGATCCGCTTTGGGAAATCCAAGTGTTGGGGGGCCGCGACGCCCCACCGCTTGCCGCGCCTTTGATGTTCCCAAGAGATATTTTTTTCCCACTTCTCCCACTTCTGTATCATCTCAGTGCTGTGGAATGGCGTCCTGCTTTGGTGCCTTACTCCGTCTCTGTTCCTGGGAGCATCTTTTCCAAGCTGGCTTTATGGTTTGCTCGGGATTCTCGGGGCAGCACAGTTCGGGCGAGGGAAGCTGGCGCTGTCTGCATTCTTAGTGCTGGTATTTTCTGGCTTATTGGGTGAGGTGTTAAGTTTATTCATTTTATGCAGATGTCCTATTACAGTCAGCCAAGCACTAACGCTTTGCATTTATATGTACTGTGCTATGGGGGAAAGAACCTTATGATTAGATAAGACACATATCAAATGCATAGTCAGTCATCCCCATCCTTGGAGTTGTAATCCAAAACTGTTAAACTAAAAATCTTTTTAGTATATCTTTAAATACATGCATGTCAAGAACATTCAAAAGTTCTTACAACAATTCTGATAGGACATTTTCTCTCCCATCAATTAACACCAGTTAATTAAGATTAATCTGTGGCCCAGTCTATTTAAATAAATGCCATATTTATTTTACTTGTTTAGAATTTGCCATTCTCAGAAACAAAACTCTTTGTACATTGGAAATGAAAAGCATATTGCAGTTTGGTGTTAATTTCCATGTGAATGTCACGTATAATTTTAAATAAATTATTTGGGGAAAAACGTATTTTATTTTTAGCATGCAATTTTATGCCCAGGTTAGACTAGGGATTTGGCTGATGTTCTGGAATCTCATTGTACTGTTAAGTAATGAGCATCTGCCATGACGCACCCTGTCAGGGGTTGTGAGAAAACTGCAGTGTTCAGTTTCCCACCCATTTCCTTTTCCTGCTTTCTCTCTCTCACTCATCCCTGCTTCTTACTTTCCCTTTTCCTTCTTTGCCCAAACATTACATTTCCAGGCAAAGATAAAAGAGGAAATAGTGATGTCCTGAAGCGGATTCAGAACGAAGTAGCATGGCCTTTGGTGAAAGCTTCACCTACGGGAAATAATTGAGAATCGTGCTGTGCTTGCAATGTCAGAATCAGTACTGTTTTTTTGTGTGTGTTGGTGAAAATATTCCATATGCCAAAAGGGAGAGCGTCAGGGAGTTGGCAAATTCTTCACAAGGATCCAGAAATAGTTTAGAGTGGGAGAGTCATGATTTTCCCGTTGGCTTAGTTGAATAGCCGTAACCTTTCATTTTCTACTACCGCTAAGTTAGGGGGAATGACATTGAACTACCTCATTAGCAGCCTTGCCTGGATTAACTACTGAGTGTAAAAGTTTGCTGAAAATAGCCTTTGTTTTTGTTGAAGCTCATCCTACACACTAACATTTGCTTATGGTAAGCATGGATTATTTCGTCTCTGCCAAGCTGTGTTCTGTATTAGATTTTTACTGCATTGTGTGGTTACTGCTAAGAATTCCTACAAAAATGCCTTTGCAGATATTTTTGTATGTAGTTTAAAAGATATTTGGTTTAAGGAGCCTGCAACATTTGCATAAAGTGCCTGAAAACCCAAGAACCACTGATAAGTGAGATCCCTCAAAATGAGCTGATATATTACAGAGGACCTTGAAACAGAAAAAAGTAAATTATATAAAAAAAGTTCTAAAGAGAGAAAAAAAGCACTTCCATTGATCCTCCACCCCCCTGGATTGGTCCCATCCATGGGAAGTTATCTATATCTTACACATTTATGTACATATCTTCCATTTTTGAAAGATAGGGTTATAAAAGAATAAAAATTTCAGAAATAAATAGTGTCTAGATAGATAACATAAAAAGAAGAAAAATGATGAAAACTGAGGTAGTTTGGAAAGCCTAAACCATTTTTTTGAGGGTACAGTCCATATTTAGCCAAAGCACAAATGTACATCTTCTAATTTTCAAAAGAATGCAGAAGTTTGGTATAAAATTTCCTGCTTTTTAATGTTGGTTATTAAAACATTTAAAAAGCAATAGTAATAGGAAAGAGTCATCAATATTTGATCTTTGATAATAAAATAAATGAAGCAAAATGACTGTCATATGGTAGCTGCTCAATACATGTTACTTCTCTTTTGCACACTAGTTCCAAAATACTTGCTGACTGCAGGACAGCTGTTTTGGTTGCTAAGCCCTGAACTTCCCCTCACACTCAGGCAGACTCTGGGAGTATTAGCTTTATTGTCTGCCTTGAAGTTTCTGTTTCTCTAAGGAGCTTTGTGAGTCTATGATGGTCCTTCAAAGTACATGTAACACAAAACATTATATTCTTTGCCAACCATTCATGTTGTATCTTACTACTTGTTAACCCTTTACTCATTGTGTGTTTGTGTCTTCACATGGCTGTTTTCCTTCTTCTTATAAGGGCATCAGTTACATTGGATTAAAGTCCCACCCTACTCCTGCATGACCTCATCTTAACTAACCACATAGGCAATGGCCCTATTTCCAAACAAGGTCATATTCTAAAGTACTAGGGGTTAGGTCTTCAATATATCTTTTTGGGAGACCCAATTCAGTCTATCACACCAAGTTAGATTGTGGCATCCTCTGCGGAAGACCCCTCATTGTATCTATCCGGCTCACAGTAAAAGTCATACAGTCTTTATTATGGCCCTTAAGGCCCTAGCACTCTGTCTCGTCTCCCAGGGAAGAGGGCTAGAAAATGCCAGCCCTTATCTACCTTGCTGCTCCATCCTCCTAATTCAGCTTTAGCTACCTGATGTTCTTGCCATTCATTGAATGCATGCTCCTGCCTTAGGACCTTTACATCTGATGTTCCTTCTGCCTGGAATTCTCCTTGGCCTCTGTATTAGTCTGTTTTCATGTTGCTGATAAATACATACCTGAGACTGGGCAATTTACAAAAGAAAGAGGTTTAATAGAATGACAGTTCCACGTGTGTGGGGAGGCCTCACAATCATGGCAGAATGTGAAAGGCACGTCTCACATGGCAGCAGACAAGAGAGTTTGTGTGGGAAACTGCTGTTTCTAAAACCATCAGCTCTCATGAGCCTTATTTACTATAATGAGAACAGCATGGGAAAGACCCTCCCCCATGATTCACTTACCTCCCACCAGGTTCCTCCCATGACACTTGGGAATTGTGGGAGTTACAATTCAAGACAAGATTTGGGTGGGGACACAGCCAAACCATATCATTCCATCCCTGGGCCCTCCCAAATCTCATGTCCTCACATTTCAAAACCAATCATGCCTTCCCTACAGTCCCCCAAAGTCAGTATTAACTCAAAAGTCCACAGTCCAAAGTCTCATTTGAGACAAGGCAAACCCCTTCTGCCTTATAAGCCTGTAAAATCTAAAGCAAGTTAGTTACTTCCTACATACAATGGGGGTACAGGCATTGGGTAAATACAGCCATTCCAAATGGGAGAAATTGGCCAAAACAAAGGAGCTATAGGCCCCATGCAAGTCCAGAATCCAGCAGGGCAGTCACATCTTAAAGCTCCAAAATGATCTCCTTTGACTTTATGTCTCACATCCAGGTCACACTGATGCAAGAGGTGGGCTCCCACAGTGCTGGGCAACTCTGCCTCTGTGGCTTTGCAGGGTACAGCCTCCCTCCTGGCTGCTTTCATGGGCTGGCGTTGAGTGTCTGTGGCTTTTCCAGGTACACAGTGCGAGCTGTTGGTGGATCCACCATTCTGGGATCTGGAGGACTGTGGCCCTCTTCTCACAGCTCCACTAGGTGGTGCCCCAGTAGGGACTCTGTGTGGGGGCTCTGACCCCACATTTTCCTTCTGCACTGCCGTAGCAGAGGTTCTCTGTGAAGGCCCTGCCCCTGCAGCAAACTTCTGCCTGGTAACTAGGTGTTTCCTAGTTACCATCTTCTGAAATCTAGGTGGAAGTTTCCAAATCCCAATTCTTGACTTCTGTGCACTCACTGGCTCAACACCACAAGGAAGCTGCCAAGGCTTGGGGCTTGCATCCTCTGAAGCCATTGCGCAGACTCTGCATTCAGCCATGGCTGGAGTGGCTGGGATGCAGGGCACCAAGTCCCTACATTGCACACAGCGCAGGGACCTGGGGCCCGCAGCCTACAAAACCACTTTTCCCTCCTAGGCCACAGGGCCTGTGATGAGAGGGGCTGCTGTGAAGACCTCTGATGTGCCCTGGAGACATTTTCCCCATTGTCTTGGGGATTAATGTTTGGCTTCTCATTAATTATGCATATTTCTGCAGCCAGCTTGAATTTCTCCTCAGAAAATGGGATTTTCTTTTCTATCACATTGTAACGCTGCAAATTTTCCAAACTTTTATGCTGTGCTTCCGTTATAAAACTGAATGCTTTTAACAGTATGCAAGTCATCTCTTGAATGCTTTGCTGCTTAGAAATTTCTTCTGCCAGATACCCTAAATTATCTCTTTCAAGTTCAAAGTTCCACAAATCTCTAGGGCAGGGGCAAAATGCTACCAGTCTCTTTGCTAAAATGTTAAGACTCACCTTTGCTCCAGTTCTCAACAAGTTCCTCATCTCCATCTGAGATCACCTCAGATCGCCTGGAATTCCTTGTCCATATCATTATCAGTATTTTGGTCAAAGCCATTCAGCAAGTCTCTAGGGGGTTCCAAACGTTCCCACATTTTCCTGTCTTCTTCTAAGCCCTCCAAATTGTTCCAACCTCTGACTGTTGCCCAGTTCCAAAGTTGCTTCCACATTTTCAGGTATCTTTTCAGCAGTGCCCCACTCTACTGGTACCAGTTTACTGTTTAGTCCATTTTCATGCTGCTGATAAAGACATACCCCAAGACTGGGTAATGTACAAAAGAAAGGGGTTTAGTAGACTTACAGTTTTACATGGCTGGGGAGGCCTCACAATCTTTGTGGAAGGTGAAAGGCAGGTCCCTCACATGGTGGCAGGTAAGAGAAGAGAGCTTGTGCAGGGAAACTCCCATTTTTAAAACCATCAAATCTCGTGAGACTTATTCACTATCATGAGAACAGCACAGGAAAGACCTGCCCCCATGATTCACTTACCTCTCACCAGGTTCCTCCCACAACATGTGGGAATTGTGGGAATTACAGTTCAAGATGAGATCTGGGTTGGGGACACAACCAAACCCTTTTCCTCTATGATCAGTTCCCTTGACAACTAAAGAACTCTGCTTAAATGAGGCCTTCCCTTACTCAAAAAATTACTTAAAATCCTATCCTCTGTACTACATTAAACTTTTACTTGCCTTATTCTTTCATAGTATTTATCACCATCTAATGTGATATGTAATTTGCTTATTTTTTATTGTGTGCATCCTTTCATTATAATGTCATCTACATGAGATTTCCAGTGCATAGAACAGAACTGGCACATGATATATTTCATTTATTCTAACATGGACAGTTTTTTACACAGCAAAAAAAATCAGAATTCTAGAAAGTTTGTAATCAGCTATATATAATGATTGGTCAGTGGACAGGAATGCTGTAGCTGTCATCATTTGCACATGGAGAACTTGGTCTGAAACTTTCTGTTGGCACCTCTTGGTAAGGTCAGAGAGTGCTGGCATGAAAATTTGAGAAACAAGAACCACCAGTTGGCATACAACCTGGAGATAAGAATGAAGCATTCTTTTAAGACATATTGCATCACCAATGGTGGTGATGGCTCAAAGAGAGATATGTTTGTGGGGAAACAGGAACATTGATGACTGTGATCCAAGAAGTGATTTAGAAGAGTGAGACTCACTGTAAAAAGATTTTAGGATGACTTTAACCAATAAATTTTGTTTATACTTGCTTTTGCATGCAGCACAAGAGTGATATGATTAAAAATGTCCATAAGAGCTCTTTCAATTTTTATAAAATGATTCGAAGACTAAGTAGTAAAGTGTGCCTGATTCATTGGTAGCTTCTTTAAAGATACAAAGTTCCCTTAATCTTTGTATGAAAAATAGTGGTATAGTTAAACCTTAGAGTCAATGAAAAATGGGAGGAGATGCTCAAATATTTGTTAGGTGAGTGAATACAAATTCACCCCAGACTTTTTTTTTTTTTTTCTCCCTCCAAAGGGCCCTGTGGCTTCCTTCTTCTAAACCCATTAAACAGTGCCATCTGCAGGGAAGGCAGCTCATGACATCCTGTTTGGATAGATGTGCAGAAGGTAGAGCTCTTTTTTTTTTTTTTTTTTTGGATACAGGGTCTTGTTCTGTCACCCAGGCTGGAGTACAGAAGCCTGATTTCAGCTCACTGCAACCTCCGTCTCCCAGGTTCAAGCGATTCTCCTGCCTCAGCCTCCCAAGTAGCTGGGATAGGCATACACCACCATGCCTGGCTACTTTTTGTATTTTTAGTAGAGACGGGGTTTCATCATGTTGGTCAGGCTGGTCTTGAACTCCTGACCTCGTGATCCATCCGCCTTGGCCTCCCAGAGTGCTGGGATTACAGGTGTGAGCCACCATGCCTGGCTGGTAGAGCTCTTTATACAATACCACTACCCACTTTATCCTTTGAAACTTATAGAGGCCCATTTTTTAGAAGATATGAACTCAAAAAGCCAGAAATGACACTCAAGCTTTGAATTCTTTCTGTTCTAATATAGCTTCATGTTTAAACACTAGAAGAAGAATAATAAGTAAAAAAATTGGCAATGGCACCATCCAACTCTCTGTGAGTATCTCCTAAAACTAGCAAGTTTATTTTGACCCATCCATGAGTCAGATCTAAGATGAGCAGTTATTATTTTTTAGACAAGACTGAGTTGGCACATCAGATAGATAAAGGAAAGAGAAAGAAAGAGTTAAAATGTTTGTTCAGCCTCTATTTTTCTGGCTAACAGCCACTAGGAAAAGCTGGATCGAGAAAGACCTACATTAACTTTCTTGTGTTCTAGTAACGAAACTTTTAGGCAAAGCCTAAGACTGTCCTGTTTAAACCAACTATTTCTATCTAGTAAGAAATTATAATGATGTGGTATGATGGCAAAGCTATTTTTGAGGCCTGGACTCTCCACTAACCACAGCACTTTAGCAGAGAACAAGGTCTCTGCCATCATCCATTATCCTAAGTTAGCATGTGGGTGTTGGAGATGGGGGATGGCATGACAGCTCCATATGAGTACTAGGGATTAATAAATGGAAAAGGCTGCTGCTGCTAAATCCCTATAATTATGTTTTGGTCTCTGGGTCAGTTCCAGCTCACTAGCATCTCAACTAGCCTAAAACCCATATAACACTTATTTGTAATTTTAATTTTTGGTTCTGTATTAATGGCATTTTTTATGCCCCCAGTCATAATGGAACTAGGGTGAATTTGGGCATCAAATCAGAAGTGCTGATTTTGCTACTGATAGAATCTCAGGCCTATGTGCTGGCTGAATGCTCGAAGGAGGGACCTTACCAGAAACTCACTCCCTTTCACTTGGAATTCTGTCTGCCTCCCACTGTTCATGGTGCCTGGGCTTGGCCTGACTTTGCTCCCAGATTGGAACAGGTGCCAACAGCAGGGAGAAGCCAGACAGCAGGGGCCGGCATTTCCAAGCCTGCGAGAGCAGAGTCGGGGGCCTTCCCAGGCCCCCAAGAGTGCAGGGATGCCTGAGTCTGCAGCCATAGTTTGGGCAGTTGCAGCCCCACCCAGGAGGGCAGGGCTCCTGCCTGCTGTGTAGCATGAAGCCCCGGTGGCGCCTCCTTGCTGCAGCCAGGATGATAGCAGGCGAACTGGAGTGGCTGCCACCATCAATTGTACCACGATAGAGTCAAAGAATGGATATGGCAAAATTTCCCAGACAGTCTATTAAGAGAGTTACTTAATGACTTATTTGGACAATTTAAAATGTTATTTAAAATGTAAATAAAAAGGATGCCGTTGTAGAAAGGAAAGGGCGATGCCTATGAATAATTAGAATAAAACTATATTTTAAGCATGCTGCTTCAGCTATAACCCTATACTATGTTATCTTTTGTCATTTCAGAAATAGTTAAAAAGCATCAGATAAGTAGATCTGAAAATGTCCTTGATTTTAGAAAATGACTTAAAAGTTATATCAGGTGAAGCAAATCCAGTACCTAAGTTTTAAGTATATTTCAGTCAGAAGTTGGGGGCAGGGGAAGTACTATTGAAGACAGGTGGCTTTAAGAAAATTCATGAAATAATATAAAATGCAAACAAGACAAAAATGTTAAATATAAAAAATTAAAGTCTCATCTAATACATTCCTTGGTGATAGCCATTGTGATTAATTTTTCTAAAGTTTTTCATAGCATATGTATACATTATATAAAATTAATATAAAATTTATAAATAAGTTATATAAACTAATATATATTAATTATATTCTATCTTGTATGTTAAAATTTAATATATTAATGTTATATAACATTTACATTTACATTTACATTAATTATTAAACATTAACATTTAATAATTAATATAATTATATTATATAATAAATTGTATATTATATATAATATATATAAAATTAACACCATAGCTCTTGCTAAGGAATGTGTATACATACTATAGAAAACTTTGTATAAATCTGTGTATGTGTACTGTATATATACGTATACTGTAGGTATGTGTGATAGGCATATATGTTATATATATACTGTAGGTATATAGATTTACTTTGTTATTTTAATTGCTGACTATCAGTGCATTGTATTGATATACCACAATTGATTTAACTCATATCAGATGATGGATTGTTGACTTGATTCCACTTTGCTAATATTGCAAAGAGTACAGTAATTGATATCTTTTAAGATAAACTGTTGCAATCTCATATCAGTATTTCTATGGGACAAAATTATATATTAGGAATTGTGACAAAGAATAAACATATTAAAACAGTATTTATTGCTAAATTGTCCCTAGAAATATATCAGTTTACTTCATCATAGGAAGTAAATGATATTATTTCTTTTCTAAGAAAACCGTCATGACTGAATGTTAACAAATCTCTTAAACATTTTTCCTCAGAAGGGTGGAAAGATTCCTATTTATTTAAATTTGATTTTTTTTTGTCTTTTGTTTTTGCTCAGCTAGTTTTTTTTTGTAGCACAGATCCTTTTCATAAAGGCAGACCCATCCCTGGGTTGTTTTTTCTTCATGGGTTTGATTTACGGGTCATTGAAAATGGTCTTATCTACTTAATTTGTTAAAGTAGTCATTGGTTGGTTTTTAGGTAGTTTTTGTTACATTAAAAATCATTTAGAGGTAATTGTAAATTCATACACAGTTGTAAGGAACAACACAAAGAGATTCTATGTACTTTTCACCCAATTTTCCCCAATGGTAACATCTTGCAAAACTAAAACACATTATCCCAACCGAGATATTGTCATTGATATAGTCAAGACACAGAACATTTTCATCAGCACAATGATCCATAATAATGATCTTTTAAGAGCTACATCTACTTCCCTCCGGTCCCCATCCCCTTTTAAACCCTGGTAACCACTAATTTACTCTCTGTTTCCACCTTTTCATTTCAAGGGTGTTATATAAATGGAATAGTATAGCATATTACCTTTTGGGATTGGCTCTTTTTACTCAGCATAACTCCGTGGAGATTCATTCAGAATGTTCCAATGAAGCAATAATTTGCTCTTTTTCTTGCTAAATAGTATCCCATGGTATAGATTACTATAGTTCGTTTAGACATTCATTCAAGAAAAAAAGGGTATCTAAATTGTTTCCAGTATTTTGCGACTATGAATACAACTGCTAGGAACATTGGTGTACAGGTTTTTGTGTGAAAATAAATTTTCATTTATTTGAGACATGCCCCTGACATATCATTTGCTTAATAGATATCTATTGAATAATTGAATTAATAAATTAGTGAGAAGAGAATAGAAAACAAAGTGTACCGCATGTGGTTATTTTCACTCATTTAGTTAAATACCTGTTTGTGAGAATTTACTGTTCCATTAAAGAGGTCGTTAATAGGTCACATTTGTCTATAAAAACACGAATCTTATCACCACAGTTTGTATTCTCTGTGCTGAAGATCCCAGAGGCACTGCAGTGAACGCACAGTGGTACCAGGGGATATTTTAAAAATTTCAGGGAAACAGTGAGTGATACTTGACAACTGTCAGACATGATGCAAATTACCAGCTCAAGGTAGTCCACAGTCCCAACCTTTGGTGGCACTACATTATTTTCTATTAGTCCACAACTTTGTGCAGCTTGGGATTTAGTGGTTGCTGTGATGAAATGCCAGGGCAGTCACCGTGGGAAAATCCATGTGGAACAAGAAATGAAGATGGTGATGACCAATCTGATTTCAAGAGCTGAGACGCTGTGCAGTGTCAAACTGTCATATACATATTATTAGTAATTGTGGTTATTTAAATAATAAAATAAAAATATATTCTTCCAATGTATATGTTTCAGTGTTTTCAAATGGCTAAGTTGTCAGTACAAAAATACTTAAGTGATTTTGATGTAACAATAAATGAAGCTGTTATGTATTTCTTTTGATGAAAGGATGCCATAAAAAACAAACAAACAAAAAACAAAAGTTACTCTATCATTAAGAGAACTATGTGAATGTTTGGGACCCTCTGCTATAACTAGTCACATATCCTTAAAATTTTCCAAGAGTAATAATTCTTTTGTAAAAAAAAAAAAAATTTGGCAAAATAGAAGTGTAATTCTCTAAACCCAAGGCAAGAAAAGAGAATGCAGATGCATAAAGGAGTATTACTCAGGATCTTCAGCCTCTGAAAGGGAAGGCTTGTTGAGCCCTGGTCCAGAGATTTATTGAGAGTGAGACTGAAGTATCCTGTTTCCCTTAGTCAGGGAGACACTTCTGTAGGCCAGACCACTGGACACCTTAGCTAGTGAGAGGATTCTTTCTTATTTTTTTCTGTCTGAATACAAGTGTTAAGGGGTACATAGCTGCCATATTTTAGTGTCGTTAGCCATTTAGTGAATTTGAATCAGTTAGGTGTCTGGGGATCCCACTGGATAGAGACAAACAAATGACACAGTTAATAGTGAATTACCAGCCCTGTACTGGTCATACTCCAGTCGAAGTAAAATGCTCAATGTGTATTTAGCCTGCTTGTATTCATTATTATATTAAATAGGTATAAGCGAGTCTGTTGTAATTATGACTCGAATTCCAGAAGCAATAAGTAAAATGTGACGAAATAGAATCTGAAGCAAAAATTAAACAAACTTTGATGGCAAAAATACCACAAACAAAATAAAAAGACAAATGACTGCCTAGGAGGAAAATATTTGCATCTTATATCACAGATAAAAGGATAATCTCCTTAATATATAAAAAGCTCTAAAACATAAAAAAGAAAAAACTAGGCAATGGAAAAGCTATATAAACGTTCTTAAGATTATAACATTTTTAACTTCATTTATTCTTGTCAAAAAGGTTTTAGTCTAATTATAAGGAAATAATCAGATTCTGAATGAGTGTCTTTACTCAAGATAACTAGCCAAGGCTCTTCTAAAAAGACATTTCCATACAAAACAAAAGTCATGAGGTACAACTCAAGAAGATGAAAAATAGCTCAATAAAAATAAAATGTTTGAATAGATACTTCCTTAAAAGGATGTACACATGGTAGGCCAGGCACGGTGGCTCATGTGTGTAATCTCAGCACTTTGGGAAGCCTAGGCAGGTGGATCACCTGAGGTCAGGAGTTTGAGATTAGCCTGGCCAACATGGTAAAACCCTGTTTCTACTAAAAATACAAAAATTAGCTGGGTGTGGTGGCGGGCACCTGTAATCCCAGCTTCTTGGGAGGCTGAGGCAGGAGAATCACTTTAATCTAGGAGGCAGAGGTTGCAGTTAGCTGAGATGACACCACTACACTTCAGCCTGGGCAACAGAGGGAGACTCTGTCTCAAAAAAAAAAAAAAAAAAAAAAAAAAAAAAGGATATACACATAGCAAAGAATCATATGAAGAGTTGTACAATAGCACTAATTAGGAAAATCTAAACCACAAACGGAGACCACTACACACCTCCTAGAATGGCAAAACTTAAAATGGCCCACAACACCAAGTGCTGGTAATGATAACAAGCAACTGGAAATTGCCATGTTTCTGGTAAGATTCCAAAATGACGCAGTCACTTTAGAAAACAGATTAGCAACCACTAAAATTAAGTATATACAACCCAGCAATTCCACTCCTGAATATTTACCTAAGAGAAATAAAAACATATGTCTATACAAGGATCTACATATACACAAATGTTTATAGCAGCCTTATTCATAAGAGCCAAAAAATGGAAACAGTTTAAATGACTATAAACTTATAAGAGATTAAACAACTTGTGGTATAGCCACAAAATGAAATACTCTATGATAATGAAGAACAACCTATAGTTACCCCTAACAACTTGAATGAATCTCAAAAGCATTATGAAACCAAAGGAAGTCAGATACAAAGTCTACACATTATATGATCTAACTTCAATGACATTTTGAAAAAGATAAAATTATAGACACAGAAAACATGCACTTACTTGGGGCTGGGGATTAGAGAACAGGTGACTACAAAGAGGCAGGTGGGTACATTTTGGGGTGAAGGAAATGTTCTATATCTTGATTATTGCAGTGGTTACGTGACTGTACACATTTTTCAAGATTCATGGAACTGTGTACTTAAAGAGAGTGAATTTTATTCTTTGTAAATGATGCCTCACTTTAAAAAAAAGTAAAAAGAATAAAAACGTACATTGGAAAAAGAAGTTGAGGGTTAGACTTTAGTATGTTGTTGAAAATTGAAGTGATATAATAACTGAAAACAATGCATGAATATTTATTGTAGTCAGAATAAAACAAATAGCAGTGAATAGCTATAAAAAGACTGGTGGGGGAGGAAATGGGGAGAAGTAGGTCAAAGGCTACAAACTTGCCATTACGTAAGATGAGTAAGTCTAGAGGTCCAAAGTATAGAGTGAGGAGTATAATTAATAATACTGTATATGTACTAAAAATTTTCTAAGAGGTAAGATTCTAGGTGCCCTCCTGACAGACGAGGTAACTATGGAAGGTGATGGTTATGTCAATTTGCTTGTAGTAATCATTTTGCTATGTATATTTATATCAAAAAATCAGGTTATATACCTTAAATAGATACAACAAAAAGAAGACATATTGAGAACAATGGAAACCTTCAATTCAGTTTTTATATTAGATAATCACCACCCCCCAATAAATCTGGAGGTTTCTAGCATTTCAACATTGGAAAAGAGGGGTAGGTCCTATAATGACTTTCGGCTATTTCCTGTGCTACCTCTTGTTTAACCATTTTGCTCCAAAAATTGGTATTTTTTCACTAAAATATATATCATTAATGTATTTAGTGTTTGTAAGTATTTAAAGTGTAGTTTAAAACGTTAAAAAAAGTTTATTTTAAAAAGAAGACTTTTTTTTAGGACATGGAAGCAATCATAGATTTATTATAAAACAAATAAAAAAAGATGCAAGCCTGAAGATAGAGGCTTGTCAGGTTCACAACTACACCAAATGTCATGTTGAGGTCTGAAGGCAGTGGGTGAATGAGCAGAACACTCAGGGGGCCCGTAGGCAGGTGAAAGATGATTTTATTTGACAGCAGCTCTCATCAAGAGCTTTTGCACACTGTCTGCCCCGTCTCGGCTGCTTAGTCCAGAGCCTTCCACACAAAGGTGAGCGACTGGCTTTCCCTTGCCTTCAGGGTCAGAGGTTTCTCTCTCTCTCTCTGGGCATAAGCAAGCTGAGCTATGTCCTGGCTTCCCTCTGTCCAGATGGACAGCTTTGGTTCTCTCTTTCTCTGGGTGCCAGCGCAAGCAAATGTACAGTGTTAGCAGGGCAATTATACCTTTTACAGACAATAGCGGCTTAGAGCCAAGGGGTGGTCTTCCCATGTTATGGCTACATGTCTGTGATAACAAGTGGAGTTACACGCCTGTGCCCTAAACTCGCTGAATCACGAAGGATGTTAATATCCTACCTTGGCCTATCCTTGACCAAAGCACAGTCATGTTCCTTACAAGGCTCATGGGTAGAAATAAAAAGGATAATAGAACTGTAAGCAACCACCTCTTCAATGCTTCCATCCTCACCTTGAAAGTATTGCTCTTCCAGTGATTTAACCAGGTAATTTTAAGATTTAAACCGCCTATTCTTTACTAGTTTATTGACAATTTGATAACAATAGTAGTTTTGCAGATTGTCAGATGTAGGAGGCTAAGACTGGGTGGCTGAAAGTCGGAGACTGCCTTGTGCATCCTTAGGTACCTGTGGACAACGTTTTGACATTCATTTGGACTGAACCTTAGCACTGTCCACCTAGATAGCAATATATCTGAAATGATGTTTTAATGTACTTTTTATCTCAATACACATCAAATTTAAAAAGCATAATTATTAAAATTAAAATATATTTGTATCTTTAACACAAGTGAAATGCAAACATTTCAAAAACTTTTTAGGCCAGGTGCAGTGGTTCACACGAGTAATCCCAGCACTTTGGGAGGCCGAGGTGGATGGATTACTTGATGTCAGGAGTTCGAGACCAGCCTGGCCAGCTTGGCGAAACCGCATCTCTACTAAAAATACAAAAATTAGCTCAGCATAGTGGCAGGCGCCTGTAATCCTAGCTACTTGGGAGTCTAAGCAGGAGAATCATTTGAACCCAGGAGGCAGAGGGTGCGGAGAGCTGAGATCGTGCCATTGCATTCTAGCCTGGGTGACAAGAGCTAAACTCCGTTTCAAAAAAAAACAAAGACAAAAACAAAATAAAAACAACAAACTTTTAAAAAGAACAAATGATAACTAATTAATTCTATTTTTTTCTTCTTTCTCCTGCCATCTTTTATTGGGCACCCGTTTTGTGAAACTTAGGACACATAAAAATATAGCGGAATGGTCCCAACCTTTGAAGAGCCCATCATTTAATGGTATTTTAGAACTTTTAGAACAGACTAAATTTAATGATAAAATTCACATAATATCAAGGATAGTTAAATGCATTTATATAGTCTTTTCTATTTGTTTTTGGTAACCTTCTACTTTCCATGTTCTATTAATGTAGGACACAGTTGCCAAACTCTAATAACTGGTTATTAGTGAAAAAAATCAGAATATATTTGAACCAAACATTCACTTAGGCTTGTTTTGGTAATGAGATTTTGAATTTGTCATTTTTAAGTTGGCATCTTCTGTTTTGAAGAAAGGAATCTAAGTGTGAGTAACTATTTACAGGCATTGCTACTCACAACGTAGTTTTCAGAGCAACATCCCTGCAATCTTAAAATGCGGAATCTTAGCCTTCACCCCAGACATTCCGAATTAGAATCTGCATTGTAAAGGGAGCCTCAGGTGATGTGTGTGCTCCTTAATGTTTGAGAAGCAAGCATTGCTGCTAATGGGCATCAACACAGCATGCACTCTGAAGGCAAAACCCTGTAGACCAGGGATTCTTAAAGTGTGGTCCCTGGGTGGTCAGTATGAGCATGGCCTGGGAACTTGTGAGAAACATCAATTCTCAGGTCCCAGCCCAGTCTCAGTGAATCAGAAAACTAAGTGACACTCAGCTGTGCTTCAATAAGCTCTCCCGGTGCTTCTGATATCTATTAAGTTTGAGTGCCACTGTTTAGAGATTGGTTGGTGAGAACAGGTGACAGTAGATGAAATCTTTCAATTCCCATGTTCTCAGGGCTTTGCCTTTTGAGATACACAGAACAATTAAATTATACAGTTATTTCTTTAGTGTTCAGATGTGGAGACAGATGTTATAGGATGATAGGAAGTTTTAATAAAGTAAACCTTAGTGCATAAAAATCACTATATCTGATGCTTTGGACTCTAAAGCAAGTGAAGACTTCTATTATACTCGGCACATTTTGCTTTCTTTTTACTCTTGTTTTTTGACATTTGAGTAAAAACTAACATCTTAGAAAATGAAACAAAATTATATTTATGGCACATGTGTGCTATTCAAAGTTGTAGTTAATTACCCACACCTGTGTGTGGCTTCAGGCATTTTGGCATATAAAGCTATCTAATTCTCCCCAACTTCTGTTTCCTGAGTGAGATTTGGTTTTCAATCTGGGCAAATGAAGACCATGCTGGGGTTAAGAGGGCTCTTTTTTCTCCATTCCTTGATATGGACCTGTGCTGAAGACTGGTCAGGTATAACTTATGACTTGGGGAATAGAAGTTTCTTAAAGAGGGCTGGAAGACGTGGCTTTGGATTCTTTACAGTTTTGGTCTGGTTGAATCTTAATAATAGCCAAGGACACATGGAGGGGTGGTGCATCTTTTAGAGGTGGAATCTTGAGATACCGTGTTTTTCTCTTGCATACCAGCACTGAGACTAGGGAATGTGCCCTAGCCTGAGACCGTCTTTCTCCAACTCCCCGTTCCTTTTGATCTTATTCTCACCATATCAATTCTTGGGGCTCAAATACTTGAAGTGGGTTTAATATGAAGAGTGTCAAGTGGCCTGGAAAGCAGAGGAGTGGGTAGTGGTAGGAACTCAGGACTCTGTGGTGTGTCACATACACGAAGAAAGCCTTATAACGTCTTAGCCTTTCTTTACCTTATCCTTCATAGATCCTTTTCATTTCAGAGGGAGCAGTCAGTGCCTCCTAAGTGAGGTGAGCAGTGGTCCAGGTTTTTCCAGTACTTTTCCTGCGTCAGCCCTAAAAAGCTCCTGTCCGGAGCAAACCAGAATGATTGGTAGCCCTGAGTATAAACTCAGGCTGTCAGTTTCTCTCTTTCTCTTTCTCTTTTTCTGCTTCTCTTTCTCTTTTCCTTTCTTTCTCTCTTCTCTTTTTCTTTCTTCTTTTTCTTCTCTCTTGTTCCCTCCTCCCTCCCTCTTTCTTTTCCCTGCCTCCCTCTCTCTTTCTTTTCCCTCCCTCCCTCTTTCCTCTCCTTCCCTCCCTCCCTCCCTTCCTTTCATCATTTTTTTCTTTCTTTTTGAGACGAGAGTCTCGCTGTCACCCAGGCTGGAGTGCAGTGGTACAATCTGGGCTCACTATAGCCTCCACCTCCCAGGTTCATGCAATTCTTGTGCCTCAGCCCCCCGAGTAGCTGGGATTACAGAGGTGCACCATCACATCTGGCTAATTTTTGTATTTTTAGTGGAGATGGGGTTTCACCATATTGGCCAGGCTGGTCTCAAACTCCTGGCCTCAAGTGATCTGCCCACCTCGGCCTCCCAAAGTGCTGGTATAACAGGCATGAGTCACCATGCTGAATGCTTTTTCTTTTCCTTCTCTCTTTCTCTCCCTTTCTTTCTTTCTCTCTCTCTTTTCTTTCTTTCTTTCTTTCTTTCTTTCTTTCTTTCTCTCTCTCTCTCTTTTCTTTCTTTCTTTCTCTTTTTCTTTCTTTCTTTCCTTGTTTCCTTCTTTCTTTCTCTCTCTCTTTCTCTTCCTCTTCCTGTTCCCTTCTTCTTCCTCTTCCTTTCCTCTTTCTCTTCTTTCTCTTGTCTTTCTCTTTTTTCTTCTTTCCCCTTCTCTTTCTCATCTTTCTCGTTCTTTTCTTTTCCCCTTTCTCTTCTTTCTATCTCTTTCTCTTTCTTTTGTTTTATTTATTTCTTTGTCACCCAGGCTGGAGTGCAGTGGTGCCATCATAGCTCACTGCAGCTGTGAACTGCTAATTTAAAAAAATTTTTTTATAGAGACTTGCTATGTTGCCCAGGCTAGTCTCCAACTCTTGGCTTCAAGGAATCCTCCCACCTTGGCTTCCCAAAGCTTTAGCATTACAGGCGTGAGCCACTGCTTCCTGCCTGGGCTGTCAATTTCTAAGGTTAAGATTTCAGAATTGCAATGAAAGGTTGTATGTATTTGTCAAGTTACCTGTTCAACAAGACAACTTAGACCTGACATGGGTTCATGTTAGAATCTTAGTGTATTCATTATGCTTTCTTTAATTAGAAACTATTTAAAATGGATAACTAAGTTTTAAAAAGCAGGTAACTGTAAGGAATCATATCAATATCCACTGATCCGGTCTTCAGCTTTATTAAATCCATAATTTGCTACATTTGCTTAAATTTTATTTTCTAATAGAAGTAAAAGTTGAAGTAGAGTTGAAGTCCCTGTGGTCATTCGTGATTCTATTCTCTTCCCTCTTTGCCCATATGTGAGTTTGGTAATTATTCATTTTCCTGTGTGTTTTACAATTTTACATCAAATTTGTGGATCCTTAAATATGTTTTGCAGGCATTTATCTTCTATTTCTATTTAATTCTACAGCTTTTTTGTTATCCATCACTTGGAGATTTACATTTGTAGCTCTGGTTTATTTTAATTACTATTTAGCATTCCATTGAATGCAATGCATTGAATAAATACACTGCAAATTGTTTCTGTTCTCATGTTGATAGAATTTTTCCAGCTTTGGGCTGTTACAAATATTGTTTGTATTTGAGTGTTTTATGTGTGTGTGTGTACATATCTAGGAATGGAACTGTGAGGCCACAGGTGCAGATCTGAAAAGTAACTCTCTTGCTCAGTCGTTCTCTAATTCGAATTGGTGCTCTCAGATATCTTACTTTTGCCAATCTGGATATGAATAACTGGGGCTTTTACATTTAAGGGAAGTCTTATTTTTAGGTAATTGTAGATTCACATACAGTGTAAGAAGTAATACAGAGATGAAGTATACCATTTATTCAGCTTCACCCAATGGTAACATCTTGCAGAAATATAATACAGTATTACATTGGGATATTAATATTGATGCAGCCAAAGGACAGAACGTCTCTGTTGTAATCAGGATGCCACTTTTAGAGCCACTTCTACTTTCCCCCTGAACCACTCATGCCAAACCTTCTGTCTCCCCATTCCTTAATTTTTGTCAAGCACAGATCTGTTCTCCATTTCTACAATTTTGTCACTTCAAGGGTGTTATATAAATGGGCTCAGAGTTTGCAACCTTTTGGAATTGACTTTTTTTTTCACTCAGCATAATTCCTTGAAGATTCATCGATGTTGTGTGTATCAATGCTTGATTTTTTTTGTTTCTGAGTGGAATTCTATGGCATGATTATACCATGGTTTGTTTAACTATTCACCCACCAAAAGACATCTGGGCTGCCTTCAGTTTTTGATTATTACAAATAAAGCTATTGTTAACATTTATGTACTTTTTTTTTTTTTTGGAGACAGAGTCTAGCTTTGTCACCTAGGCTGGAGTGCAATGGTGCAATCTTGGCTCACTGCAACCTCCACCTCACAGGTTCATGTCATTCTCCTGCCTCAGCCTCCTGAGTAGCTGGGATTACAGGTGCATGCCACCATGCCTAGCTAAATTTTGTATTTTTAGTAGAGACAGGGTTTCATCATGTTGGTCAGGCTGGTCTTGAACTCCTGACCTCGTGATCCACCTGCCTCGCCCTCCCAAAGTGCTGGGATTACAGGAGTGAGCCACCTTGCCTGGCCCATTTATGTATATTTTATGTGAACATACATTTGTATTTCCCTGGGATAAATGCCCAAGAGTTTAATTGTTGAGTCATATGATTGTTGTATGTTTAGTTTTTGAAGAAATTGACAAACTGTTTTCCAGTGTGGTTGATGCATTTCACATTGTCCCAGCAATGTATGAGTGACCCAGTTTCTCGGTGTCCTCACCAGCATTTGGTGTCTTCACTATTATTCATTTTAGCCATTGTGATAGGTGTGTAGTGATATTGTGATTTGAATTTGGATTTCCATAATGGCTGATGATATTAAACATCTTTTCATACAGTTATTTGCAATGTGTATAGCCCCTTCTGTGAAAGGATTGCAGATTTATATAGCTTCGGTTTCTCTGCTGAGTTTTCAGTATCTCCTGAGAACTCAGGCTCCTTCTAGTATCTTAAGAGCAACAGACAAAATTTTCCTTTAGTGAAGTCTAGAAGAATAGCCAAACTTACTCTTAAAAAACAAAAACAAAAACTCATGCCTACCCAGTCTCATAAATTCTAGTTTGTTCTAATTCTCTTCCCCTGGGACCTAATTCAAGTAGCAGATTATATCTGAAAATTATTTCCATTTCCAGATTAAAAAAACTTGATGTCCAGATATTTCAAGATAGAAGGGAAAGGATAGCACTGTTTTCACTCAATTTCTATAAAAGCCTGGTTGCTACCTTGAGTTTTCTGGACAAGTCTTTATATATCATGAAACTGTAGGTATAAAAACGGAAACTTGCTTGCTTCTGTAGAAATGAAAGGGCTTGCTTCAAAGAGCTTCAGTTGAACAAGGGAGACAGAAAATGCTCTACACTTAGTATAAACATTATAATATAGATATAGTCTTGTGATTCTAGTTCTACAATAAGTGACTTTGGAGGGTTAGATGAAATCTTATTTTGTATTGATTTTTCCCCTATATATAGATTCACTAAAGAATGTATCTGAAGGATGAGTATATGTGTAGATATTTTTAGGGGATGAAGTAATAATACAAAGACCATGTTTTGCAAATTTGTTCACCTCTTAAGATATTTTGTTTTAGTAAGGGATGATCTCTTCATTTGTATTAACAGGGTATGCTAAATTTTTTTGAGCTGATCTATCTAATTGCATGCTAACAGAAAGTTTCTCTTTTGTGCTTTTCAGCTATTCAAGTACACTGCACCCAGTTTTGGTTCTTTGCCAGGATTAAACCCACGATATTTTACAATTTGCATGTGAACCCCGATGAAGTGTTTCTAGGAGATGGCTGTCCTGTAACCTATGTTTTGCCAAATGTCTACTATGAGTTTTTCTACCATCCTCATGACTGCGGTATTGTAACTCAAGTAAGAGAAATGGCTATCAAAACCCAAGTGTCTTATGGTTCCTTCAATATACAAACCAGAAGTCATTAAGTGTCTATTTGTAATACGGCTAGACTCTTTAATGATCACATTTAGGACAGAAGCAGTTAAGAAAGGAGATGCTAAATGCTTTTTTCTTGTTGGGTGGTAATTGCAAACACTAATTATTCATTTCGTGATGGAGCAGGCTGGAGAGTTGAATGTTTTGAAGGAGGAAAGTATTTTCCATGCATCACAAGGTTTTTCAACAGTTTGTCTAACTAATTATTTGTTATAATTCATGAAGTTTGGTCAATTGCAAACAGAAGGTGGGAGTAACACTAATCAAGCATCAGAAGCGTTTTCAAAGTAAATATTCAGTAATCTCCTAGCCCTAGCCCGTACTCACCAGATATTTTGGGTATACTGTCACTATGCATATCACTGATAAAAGTATAACTGGAATTTTGACTTGATTTAAAAAGCGTTTAAAGTTAGTAAAATCTTGCTATGATATTCCTTATTTTTTTCATTATCCCAAATAAAATGCTAAGAGAAGTAATAGAACTTGATCAGGTTTAGATAAATGCCACAGATTGGGTAACACAGAAAGCAAAAGCAAAATCTGAGGTAGAGTTGAGTGTGTGGAATATTTATTAAGAAGTGCTTTTGGGAGAAAGAAGATTGGGCAAAGGGCAAAGCTGAGCTGTGATGCAGCCTCAAAGACAGCTTTGGCTGACCCTACACAGGGCTTCACATTCCTGCTGGGTAGGTGATCAGAAGTGGGCCACCCTGGGAGAGGGGTGTGGCTAGGGGTAAGACAGCTCTCAGCAGCTACACAGTTCCTGGAGGGGGTGAGAGCTGACGGCTGAAGGCTATCTGGCAACAGCATTCCCAACAGCTGGGTCAACAAGCTCTTAGGGGATCTGGGAAGCACATTACAGGTCTAATACACCACAGCATGTATTAGGGGGGCACTATCAACCTTGATATAAACTGGGGGGAGCAGGGAATATTCAAATGTTAATAATCTGGGTGGTGGTAGTTTTTATCTATGCTTATATTTTCAAATTATCCAAAGAGAGCAGGATATATCTGAGATAGGAACATTTAAAATTATGTAATGGATATGGGTATCTCTGAATCATCGTATCCTCCTATGCTGTCAAAGACTGGGCCTTATATTGAGAACCATATGCTAAATGTCCTTAGAAAAATATTTTACTATTAATTGTCTTAACTCCATTCCACCCCACCCCCCTGAAAACAGCTATTCTTCCTGTTAGGTATTTACTATATGCTGATAATTTAATCACTATTATTCTTTACCACCATAATTATTGCTTTTTTATAGAAATAAGAAAACAGACTTAATTGTTTAAACACGGTTTTCAAGGATTCATGACGAATAGAGGCAGCTCCAAGATTCCAAATGTGATTCATATGATCTCAAAACCCATGCTCTCTTTGAATAAGCAATGTATCACTACAATTGTGTGTCTCAAAAAGAGGTGTCAATTGCTTTCTTGAATGTGAATCACAAAACTCCTTTCTCTTTTAAATAACAAGTATTGCTTGCCTTTTATGTACAAGCACTGTGCCAGATTTTAACCCATCTGTCAGTTTGGAAAATGGTCCTGTTTCCTGTGAACAGATGCTGTTTATAGTTAAGTGAGAGTGTGACCATTTTTAGAAAGCTTGATGTATCTATAAATTCCTATTTAAATGCCTGTAAGTTTCCTGAGATACTTGAGACAAATATGGGTTTAAAACCTCTCTTTGTCTTGTAGCCTCTCAGGGGAGTTCTTCTGCTTAAAACAAAAATTAAGTATATCTCAAGAGACTCTGCTGTCCGAGCTGAAATGCCTCTGTCGTGTGTTGTCCGCAAGTGAGTACGGAGTACCAGACCCCTGTCCTAGCCCCGGCGTCATTAGCTGTCCAGATAAAAATTCCAAACCTGAAAGATTAAATGGTACAACCAGCGAGGGGAGTGGAGGAGACACCAAAGTCTAATGGGAACACAAATCTCTTGATTCTTGGTGTCTTAGTCCTCTGTTGCTTTGCTATAAAGAAATGCCAGAGACTGGGTAATTTATAAGAAAAGAAGTTTAATTGGCTCATTGTTCTTCAGGCTGTACAGGAAGCATGACTGGGGAGGCCTCAGTTTTTACTCATGGCATAAGGCAACAGAAAGCAAAGCTAGAGTGGGCATACTCACAGGGCTGGAGCAGGTGGAAGTGGTCGGGGGAGGTGCTACACACTTAAAAAACCACATCTCCCGAGAACTCTATCGTGAGACCAGCACCAAAGGGATAGTGCTAAACTAGGGGTCCCTAACCCCTGAGCCATGGAGATGTAGTGGTCCCTGGCCTGTTAGGAACCTGGCCGCACAGAAGGAGTGAGCGGCAAGCCAGCATTACCACCTGAGCTGTACTTCCTGTCAGATTAGCGGTGGCATTGGATTCTCATAGGAGCACGAACCCTATTGTAAACTGCGCATGCGAGGGATCTAGGTTGCGCACTCCTTGTGAAAATCTAATGCCTGGTGATCTGAGGTGGAACAGTTGCATCCCCAAATCATCATCCCCTATCCGTGGAAAAATTGTCTTCCGCAAAATTGGCCCGGTTGCCAAAACGTTTGGGGACTGCTGTGCTAAACCGTTCATGAAGGGTCCACCCCCATGACCCCATCACCTTCCACCAGGTTCCACCTCCAATATTGGGGATTACAATGAACATGAGATTTGAGTGGGGATGCAGATTCCAAACCATATCATTTGGCCCTGTATTCTTCAAAAATTGTCACAACTGTCCCCTAGAACATAGGAATACTGGGAATATTATTGAAAAATGAAATGATGACTTATTTTTTGATATAAGCATCAGGTCACTGAAAACCTGATAGGTTTTCGTCAACCAATATTTACACTTGAGCCCATCTGCAAGTTTCCTGAAGGCAATAAGAGAAAGTATAATAAAATCTAAAAGATACTGAACTCATCAGGGTATCAAGATCAGCACGTACTATGCAGGGCTGACAGTGTTGGGAGAGAGACATCTTAAAACAGGATTTGTGGGTTAAGATTGGGTCTTTTTTTTTTATTGACATCTTGAGAAAGTCTAAATGCTTATTTCATATTATATGCCTGTATCAAAATATCTCATGTACCATATATATATATATCTACTATGTACCCACAAAAACTGAGAATTAAAAAAAATTTAGAACATTAACAACCAATTTGATTAGGTCTTAGCACAAGTGTGATATATTTGGCAGGACTTTGGGCAATGTTTCAATGAGGTTTTTCTGGTTAAAATCCTGAACTGAATTTTTTTTTTTCCCTGAGTAGTTACAGAAAAGTCACATTACACAGAACTCTTCCCACAGATAATTATAGTAGCAGGTAACATTTATTAATTGCTTACCTTATGCCTGCACTGTGCTTGTAGGAATGTATTTGTTCTTCCTGCTGACTCAATGAGGTAGATACTATTCTTTTATTTTTTTATTTTTAAGTGGTTGAGGCTCCTTATTTTGCTCAGGCTGATCTTGAGCTTCTGGGTCCAAGGAAGTCACCCTCCTCAGCCTCCCATGTAGCTGGGACTATGGGTACCCAGCTGTGGTGGTAGATACTATCATGCCAAATTCAGGGTGAGAAAATTGAAACACAGAAAAATTAGGTTACTTGGTCGACATCATTTGCTGGTAGATGGTGGAATCAAGAAGTGAACTCAGAAGGTCTGTTTTTTAAGTCTTTGCTTCTTAGCACCACAAATACTGCCTGTGATGTTCTGGGGTGGGGTGTGTTGGTGGGTGGTGGCGGGAAGCAGAAATCAATATATCTACCAATAATAGTCATTTGGCCCCAAGTTCAGCCTTGTAAATGCTAGGATCTGAGTAGATCTTAACCACTATGATATTTTTCTATTTTCTCTTATTTTAGTCAGCATCCTCTTTTAAATGTAGTTGAAACGAGAGATGGGGAAACTGGCAATGTTGATGAATGGGAGATAGAGGTGAAGATACAGATTGCGAGTGAAGACACAGCAGTAACTTCTGCAACACAATCTTGGTAAGAACCCTCAAAACTGGCATCTTATGATTTTTGTCCAGGTGTGTCGTAGATAGCAGTCAATACAATTGTCAAGAAAATGGCTCACATTTGTCTTAAGGTGCATTGTGCCTAAAATGTTTCTGGTTTAAGAATGCAAGTTCATGCTTTTCTATGTTTGTTGAAGATTTTATTGATCATGGTGGTCTTGATAACCTGTTACTAACTGGGAACCCCATATAACTAAGAGCTATCCATTTTGGGTAGTATGTGAAATACTATAATTAACTAAAAAGAAAAAAGCTATCAATTTCAATATCAATAAAGTTCTGAATTGTAATAAATGAGTATTAACACTGAGCCTACAAAGTGGCTTAGATATGTTGATGATCCCTGGGAAAGTGAACTCAGAAGTGTCATAAGTCTGTGTTGCAACTCTTTCCAGAAGGTACCAAACGACTGTAAGGTAGTACAGTTTTTCATTCTTGAGCCCCATATGAAGGCATATTATGAAAAATCCACACATATTAATATATGGCTATTAATAAAAGGATGGAGTTGTGTTTAATAGAGAGTAAACAGGATACCTAGAACATTTGGGATGTACTTCATAGCTTAGAGGACAAAAGTATCCTTATTCACTTATTATGTTTTTTTTTTTTTGGCGGAGTCTCGCTCTGTCGCCCAGGCTGGAGTGCAGTGGCGTTATCTCGGCTCACTGCAAGCTCCGCCTCCTGGGTTCACTCCATTCTCCTGTCTCAGCCTCCCGAGTAGCTGGGACTACAGGTGCCCGCCACGACGCCTGGCTAATGTTTTGTATTTTTTTTTAGTAGAGACGGGGTTTCACCGTGTTAGCCAGGATGGTCTCGATCTCCTGACCTCGTGATCCGCCCGCCTTGGCCTCCCAAAGTGCTGGGATTACAGGCGTAAGCCACCGCGCCCGGCCCTCCTTATTCACTTATACATACATTGCACTTGAATCATTAAACACTTAAGGATTACAGTCTCAAGGATAGAACATAAACTTTCTTTCTTCTCCTTCCTTACCTTCTACTTACACCTTCTCCTTCACTCCCATACATATACATTGCTTTACTTATGAATAATAGGCTCTTAGAAGTAGCAAAGTAATGTTTACATTGGGACATATATTTTATTGTCTTTCTTCCATTTCAGTAAGAATCTGACTGCTACACTCCCTTGTTCATCAAATGAGTACCTTTATTGCAAGAGAAGAAACTGTGCTGTCCACTTTGATACTGAAAGGCAATTTGGAATCTCTGCCATGATTGCTTAGGACTGAGGATTTAATGTGCTATTTTGTGAAAATCTGAGAAGCAGGAAGGGGATTTAATGATCTCAACCGTTATCCATCTGAAAAACCTAACTTGTGATTTTAAATAAAATGCAGGCTGCCTTCCACTATTCCCCTTTTAAAATAGGAACTGCCACTGCTTTTAACTTTATGAAGTTTTATTTATGAATAAAGTTTGTACTAGGTATTGCAAGACTGACTTTTATGTAATTTTAAGCTTCAATGCTCATTAGAAATAGGTTTTTAAGGGTACAGTTACTAACTCTTCTCAGTTGCTGATTCATGCCCTTAGCTAAGGCTTAGTTGTGGTTGGTCCTGGTAACAGGGCCTAATCATTCATTTATTCCACAAAGAATCCCTCATGGAGTTCACATTTTAGTAGGAGGAGGCAGAGTATACAAAAAAACATACTCTATAGTATTTTAAGAAAGAGTAAATGCACCTTAGGGCACAGAGGCAGAGAAAGAAGATAGGGAATTCTTGGGTGAGGGTTGTGGTCCTTAATACGGCATCAGGGAAGGCATCCCTCGAAGGTGATCATTGAGGAAAGAACTGGAGGAAGTGAGGGAATGAGCCTGGCAGATCCTGGAGGGAAGGCTGTTCAAGACTATGGAAACAGTTGATGTGAAGTCACTGAGTGTTTGCAGAACAAGGCCAGCATGATTGGAGAGGTAAAGTCATACAGATGAGGTCTTAAAACAACAACCGAAACACCTAGAACAATGCGTGGAGTACCTCATTTAATTTCTCAAAGTTGATTGACACACTTGGCTTTTGTTTGAAATAAAATGGGAACCCCCTGGAAAGCTCCAAGTGGAGGAGTGATGTGATCTGACTTGGAGTTTTATTATCAGAATCACCCTGGCTGCTGGATGGAAAACAGACACCAAGAAGAAGCAGGGACTGAAGTAGGGAGAGGGATTAGGTAGTGATGACTACAAGGTCAGTGGTCCTCAGCCAGGGCCAATTTTACCCTCCGGGGGATGTATCTGGAAGGAACTTTGTTCGTTACAGTGATGGTGTCAGTGTGTTACTGGCATCTGTATAGACCCAGGGATGCTGCTGAACATCCACAGTGCCTAAGACAGCCACTGATGACAAAGAGTTATCCGGGCCCAGAGTCAATAGTACTGAGGATGAGAACCCTGGTTTAGATGTAGCATGGATTTCATAGGAAGAGGTCGGGTAAATTGATCTAAGGATTTGCAGACAGCTAGATATGAAGTATGTTAGAGGAATCTGGAGAGTTTAGGATTTATGAGCTACTATAAAGTTGGAGATGCTACTATCTTGGATAAAAATGTGGAAGATGTTGGTTTGGAAACCTTATTTTGAAAATGTCATGTTTAAGATGCTGCTTAGATCTCCAAGAGGAGAGAGCAAGTGAGTAGTTGAATATACAGGTCTGGAGTTCAGAGGGAGAAGGTCCAGACTGGATGTAGAACATTAGGATTCATCAGCACATACTAATACTTAAAGCCGGTAAGATTGATGAGTTCAAAGCAAAGAAGTGAGGAAAATGAAGATAATCAGTCCAAGGTTTAGGTCTTGGGATATCCAATGTTAAGAGGTTGCTGAGAGAAGGCAGAACCTTTGAATGAGCCAAGGAGAAGGTCAATTGGAAGTAAAACCAGGGCAGAGTGGGGTCCAGGGAGCCATGCAGGCGGAGCTGTCAACTGTATTATCTGTTGCTGAAAAGTTAAGTGGGATGAGAATTAAGGGTTCTTAATTCTTAAGCTACCATCTAACACTAGTCAGAATGGCTACTATTAAAGAGTCAAAACATAACAAATGCTGGTGAGGCTGTAGAGAGAAAAGAATGCTTGAACACTGTGGGAGTGTAAATTAGTTCAGCCATTGTGGAAGATGGTGTGGAGATTCCTCAAAGACCTAAAGACAGTGATACCATTTGATCCAGCAATCCCATTACTAGGTATATACCCAAAGGAATATAAATGATTCTGTTATAAAGACATGCATGTATATGTTCATTGCAGCACTATTCACAATAGCAAAGACATGGATTCAGCCTAAATGTCCATCAGTGATAGATTGGATAAAGAAAATGTGGTACACATACACCATGAAATACCATGCAGTCATAAAAAAGAACAAGATCATGTCCTTTGCACGGACATGGATGGAGCTGGAGGCCATTATCCTCAGCAAACTAATGCAGAAACAAAAACCAAATACCACATGTTCTCACTTATAAGTGGGAGCTAAATGATGAAAACACCTGAACATGTATAGGGAAATGACACACACTGGGGCCTTTTGGAGGGTGGAGGGTGGGAAGAGGAAGAGGGTCAGGAAAAATAACCAATGGGTACTAGGCTTAATGCTTGGGTGATGAAATAATCAGAACAACAAACCTCTATGACACAAGTTTACCTATGTAACAAACCTGCACTTGTACCCCTGAACTTAAAAGTTAAAAATACACAAAAGGCCTGGTGCAGTGGCTCACACCTGTAATCCCAGCACTTTGGGAGGTTGAGGTGGGCGGATCACCTGAGATCAGAAGTTCGAGACCAGCCTGGCCAACATGGTGAAACCGCATCTCTACAAAAAATACAAAAATTAGCCAGGCGTGGTGGCCCTTGCCTGTAGTGCCAGCTATTTGGGAGGCTGAGGCAGGAGAATCATTGGAACTCAGGAGGTGGAAGTTACAGTGAGTCGAGATCATGACACTGCACTCCAGCCTGGATGATAGCATGAGACTCCATCTCAAAAAAATTAAAAAAATACACAAAACAAAACAAAGAAGAAATGTAAAATAATACAGCCGCTGTGGGGAGCTTGGCAGTTTCACTCCTAGGCTGTCATGTAATGACTAATAAATAGTAAGGCCTGGTATCACATGCTATCTCCACATCTGGTGAAACTGGAAGGGCTATAATGGCCTAACTGCACATTTCTCTCTCTCCTCTGCTCCTGAAGATAAGGTCCCCGCTACACAGCTCTGCTTATCAAGGAGACCAGATACAGTTCCTGCTTATCTCTGAACAGTGGGTTTCAGTTCCCTGGCAGTCTGCAGAATTATTCAAACCAATCATACGCTCCTGTGGGATCTAGAGGTCACCTCACCCTCTTGATATTACAAAGCTTATGTTCCAGAGCCCCTGGTTGTTCCCTGTGCTCCTAACTGCAGTCCTCATGTGGACCTATGTGCTATGTGGTGTTCTCCTTTGCAAGGCTGTGAATGTACACACCAGTGAATTGCTTTCGAGCACATCTGCTCAGTGGCAGGTGTGTGTTTGGCTATCACCATAGCCCTAGAATAGGAATCTCTCCCTCAGCAAGGGGGTGAATAGGAGGCAATGAAAGCTGAGTCAAATGCCCCAAATAATTGAAAATAGGAATTCAAACAAATGTTGAACAAGAGCTTTCAGAGTAGCACTATTTGCAAAGATGGAAACAACCCTAAAGTTCATCAGTGGTTGAATGACTCAAGAAAATGTGCTAGAGCCAGGCGCGGTGGCTCACGCCTGTAATCCCAGCACTTTGGGAGGCCGAGGCAGGTGGATCACGAGGTCAGGAGATCGAGACCATCCTGGCCAACACGGTGAAACCCCGTCTCTACTAAAAAAAATACAAAAAATTAGCCAGGTATGGTGGCGGGTGCCTGTAGTCCCAGCTACTTGGGAGGCTGAGGCAGGAGAATGGTGTGAACCCGGGAGGTGGAGCTTGGAGCTTGCAGTGAGCCAAGATCACACCACTGCCCTCCAGCCTGGGCGGCAGAGCGAGACTTCCTCTCAAAAAAAAAAAAAAAAAAAAAAAAGAAAATATGCTATACCCATAAAACAGAATACTGTACAGCCATAAAAAGAAATGAAGTATGGATTCATGGTACCATGTGAACTAAAAATAAAGTTCTAGGCCTTCAACTGATTTAATGAACCCCCATCTTGGCCAAGAGGACCCCAGAGAAACCTTAAGAACTGTGTTTCCAGCCATCATGGGGTGGGGGGTTGGACATGCCTTGTTACACCACTTCCCTTCTGTGGTTTAGACACAACACCTGACTAGCATTAATATTAAAAAAAGAGATCAGGCTGGGCGTGGTGGCTCATGTCTATAATCTCAGCATGTGGGGAGGCTGAGGTAGGCAGATTGCCTGAGGTCAGGAGTTCGAGACCAGTCTGGCCAACATGGTAAAACCCCATCTTTGCTAAAAATACAAAAAAAATTAGCCGGGCGTGGTAGCGTGTGCCTATAATCCCAGCTACTCAGGAGGTTGAAGCAGGGGAATTACTTGAACCAGGGAGGTGGAGGTTGCAGTGAGCCGAGATTGCGCCACTGCACCCCAGCCTGGGCAACAGAGTGAGACTCTGTCTCAAAAAAAGATCATAAGGCTGACACAACGAACTCTTTGTGGCAATAGCATACAAAATTATAAACAGCACCCAAGGCCATGCCAAGTAATGGTTAAGTCATGCACCCCTACACTCAAAGAACAAACTTTGTTCTAACTGCCACAGGGTTTTTCTTTTTCAGCAGCTAAACAAGCGCTGGCCTTGAGATAAGCAATGTTAACAATGACAGCTTGTTCACTGCCAGAGGCTGACCTTCCTGTGCTACAAGCCATCACTACAGCTTTGATTGGACAAGGGACTCATCTCAGCAACTCTCTCCTGATAAGAGACGACTGAGCAAGAACTGGTTCTGGCCAGTTTACAGAGGTTGCACACTTGTATAACTTTGTGTCTTGGAAAGACCTTTAGATGTAGAAGGCCTAATTGTGATACATTTAAATGTTAAGTCTCCACCCCAAAGTGAACATGGGTCATATATAACATGCATGCTTATTCAGCACTTACGTGTTAGAACCGCCCTAGAGAATATTCATAGGTCCTCCTATAACCTGTTGAATACGTATGCTTGGCCATCCCATTCAGCATAAATTCCCATCTCACTCCTCCCTCCCTGCAATGTGCCTGCCTTTCAGACTCTGTTGGAGGCTGTGCATCCCAGCCTGTTAGGATGGCCGTCTTGCAGTCTGTAACCCTTTATAAGACATAAAGCCTCTTTTATTTGTAAACAAATAAATAGCATGATTTTTAAAGTTAAGAGTGTAATTCAATTTTTACAAAGTGTCCAGAATAGGTAAATCCAAAGAGACAGAAAGTAGCTTGGTGCTTGCCAGGGGCTGGGAGAAAGGAGGAGTGTGGAGTTGCTTAAGAAGTATAAGTTTTCCTTTGGGAGATGATGAAAATATTTAGGAATTATAGGGGTGATGGTTTCACACATGTGCATGTACCAAGTCCACTGAATTATATACTTCAAAGTTGTTAGTTTTATGTGAATTTAACACTTATAAAAATTAGTGGTTATTTTAACAGAGGAGGAAAGCATGTAAGCTATTGGAATTAGAAATTCCAGTATTATTTTATGTACTTCTATGTAGTTAGCTATTTGAAATAACGATATATTTATTCACATCTTAAATAAGAAAACAGGTAAGTATTTTCAAATAAAAACCACTGAAATATTCTTCATAAATTCAATCTACTGTAAGGCTCTCCTTCCCAAATATAATTTAAGTGATAGATACCTTAACATAAAATCCTACTAATTTTAAAGAATATGCAATATAATAAAAACGTTTAGTAGAAAGGATTTTGAGGTTTCTGATGTTCACAGATGTTACTTTTTGCTTGCTCTTTGTTACATCAGTTCATAATCCTGGAGATTCATATAGCTAGAAACAATTATTTTGTACTTAGAAGCTAAGGCAATCTATGTGATACGCTACACAATTTCTAAAAATAATTTATTAGGCTTTTACTTTTACTTTTTGAGAGGAAGTTTTTTGGAGGTTGATTTCTGCCAAAATGTAGAACCAAGTGATGCTGTTATTATCTATTATCCCATATCTTACAATTTTTCATTACTAGATTTAATTGTCCAAAAATGCCCTTAGAGAATATTTCTAGATATGTGCACATTCATAATAAAATGCTTGTAGGGAAAGCAAAATTAAACCAGAAAGCACTGTTTTGCCAAAGCTTGGACCACAGGTGTGTAGGTTTATTTACCTGAATCAAAACCTCCTGAAGCTGATTACAAGCACCGATTAGTGAGCGCATCTTGGCCCAGGTTTACTGGATCTGAATCATTGGTTGGGAGCTAGAGCAATAGTTTTTTTTTTTTTCTTTTTTCACAAGAACCCAGAGTGAATATAATATGCAATATTGCAATATTGTTAATCAATTCATAAGTAATTCTTCTGTATCACCACCTGAATTTCTCAAATCATCTTGCAAAGCCCTACTTTAACAATTCAATAGACACATATCAAATATTATGTCAGACACAATTTCCGACACATCCACATGCTTGGGAAAAAAGACGTGGTGGTAGGGGATGCAGCCTAGAACCACTTTCCACATGTTCTTTCCTGATTTTCTGATTTATCTTTCAATGGCAAAAACCGCACTTACTTTTGCACCAACCGAACTTCAGCTGTGAGGACGAAAAGCCAAAACTATGCTAAGGGGTTCTCAGTGCTTTCCAGAATGGTAACCATCACCCACAGCTGAGGAGGTAAGAGGTTTATAAACACCTGTGGAGGCCCATGTCCCTAGGTTTTCTGTTTCCTGTGATACCTTGGGCTGGAATCTGAAGCAATGAAGATCTCTTGTGTGTTGGGAGAGCTCCTCATGCTTTTCGAGTTGATTCATGGTCTCCAAGATTGTAAGAAAAAGCGGGAATTTTTGGAGATGGCGATTTCTAACAGCAGGGCCTTTTTTTCTTTTTTTTTTTTTTAAACATATTGTTGACTTCGGGAGTTTGTTTTTTATAACCTGGTGATCAGTTGCTAATAGCTAATGATTGCAAAGTTACAGCCAGACATAGTTTTATCTTTACCCCTGTACTTCCTCTTGAATTTTTCCTCTAAGTTGATCTCAAGGTGCGGTTTTTATTTTTCTCACATGCAAAATATTTCCAGGTTCTTTCTCTGCTGGAGACTAGCTTGTTACTTTGCTGAATGTGAAATACTTATAGTGACTGGCAAAATCAGGAGAGACTGCCCAGTGCCTAGGAGAGGAGGTTACTAGGTCTACATTTCTGGCCATGGGGTATGAAGTTTGGCCAGAGAGTAGTCAGCTGTATTCAATTGTTTATGATTCCTTTTCAGAGTTGAGGCTCTGAATAGATTTTGCATAGGTTTTAATCCTGATCTGCCATTTAAAAGCTATGTGACCTTAAATTTATCCATGTGTAAATATGGGATAATGATAAAATTGACTCCATAGAAATGTACTGAAAATGAAGTAAGACCCCAAACCAAAATTTAACATAGTTGGCAATCATAAAAAAATTATTGGAGTAACTGCAATATTATTTTGTTTCTGAATCCTGAGTTTCACATACCAATTAATATTTATTGGCTCAGATATTTTGATCAAAATAAAATTTTAAGTGGAAGCACATGATCTATTTTTCCATTGTGTGCAACCAAATATCAAAACTTGTTCTTGTGTCTCCTTGTCTTGTGTCTCACTTTTTCAGATAGACATCACTGACACCTAGATATATTTCAAAAATGTATTCATGAGACCTGTTAGTAAAATTTGAACAATCCCTAAAAGCAAAGTGAGTATGTTGGGGTATTTGACTTATTTAGCTTAGAAATTCTCAAGAAGTGCTTCTACGGTTTTTCCACATTCTGATGAAAAAAAAACTGAGACGCACAGAGATTAACTGGCCCAAGATCTCCCAGTGGAAAAATATACAAATAGAAACAAAACATTTTCACTCTACAGTTGGGAATTCAGCTCAAAAGGTTGAACATTTCCTGAGTGCTTTGTGTGGGGGCAGACATACTATCTGATGTTTTCCCTTTTCAAATTTTCTTTCAACAGTGTCTATAACCTGTTCTGAAACCTGGCTCCAGGTCAAACTTAGACGAACGCCACTGTTAAATGACCTGCAACCTTTGCAAAACGAACTCTCTCTAGGAATTGGCTGTCCTGTAAACATGGTCGAGGTGGATTTCTTTGGGTTCCTGTATCTTCTAACTTTTTGTGGCATCAGAGTGAGCGTAAGAGCAGTTATTATTTCAACCAATAATATATCTTTTGACTGTTTTGGGTCCACAAACCAATGACTAAAACTGCAGTATTCAAATTTTAATTGTCAGTTAATAGTTCATGTAATATTGACTATTCTCTTTAACATTTTTGGATATTGCTTCTATCTGTCGGAAAGACAAATAGGATTTGGGGTCCCAAAAACTATGCATTCCTACTTTAAAAATCTTTTTTTTTTGGCAACAGAACTTTTGCCTGTGATAGTGGTTTTTTGTTTTTTAAAATACTCTGTGTTAAATCTAGTTTGAGAGAAACATTTTGTTTTGAAACAGTGTCACAAATACCCAACTCTTGTTGTTGACCTAAAATTTTGATGAAAATGGAGTGTATCAGTTTATATAGTTCCTGTATTAATAAGATAAATCAATCTTTCCTGTCACCAGAAAGCTGGTTTTTGTTTTTTTTCTTCCTTTATGTTAAATTGTTGCTGTGTTTTGTAATTATAGCCTGGTTTTTCCTTTTTGGAGTCACATCTGTTTCTAGTAAAGATTAGGTGAACTGATCCTATTTTTGGATCTAAGTGCATGACTTTATCGTTTGTTTGCTGCTGTATCTCTAGTATAAAAAAAAAGTCTAGCATTTGGCAAGTACTCAATTTAGCATGAGGCTGACTCAACTGGTTTTCTAAAGTTGTCAAATATCTAGCCAAAATTCACACTGAGTAATTTAGGTCTGCCTGAATCAGACCCTGACTCTTTTTTTTTTTTTTTTTTTTTTTTTTTGAGATGGAGTCTTGCTCTGTCACCAGGCGGGAGTGCAGTGGCACAATCTCGGCTCACTGCAACCCCCACCTTCCGTGTTCAAGCGATTCTCCTGCCTCAGCCTCCCGAGTAGCTAGGACTACAGGCGTGTACCACCATGCCCAGCTAATTTTTGTATTTTTAGTAGAGATGGGGGTTTCACCTTGTTGGCCAGGATGGTCTCGATCTCTTGACTGAGTGATCTGCCTACCTCTGCCTCCTAGAGCGTTGGGATTACAGGCGCGAGCCAACGCGCCTGACGCAGACCCTGACTCTTAAACAAATGTGGTGATCAAAAGTTGTCTGTGCAGACTCAACTGCCGAATACAATGTCCCTGCTACTATGGCAGGAGCTATTAATGTCTGCTAAAACCAGGGATTTTTATCACTTAGCTCTGCTTTTCTGTTGTAAACCTTGCACTCATACCTACTTTATGTCATAAAGTAAAAATAAAAATTATTTTGTTTTTAATCTATATTTTTAAAATGGAATTTGAAAGCAGTTGAAAGAAATATAATTAAGATAACATATCCTTTATACCTTTAGGAACACGGAGTAGGTATGCTCATTGAAAGTTTAATTGTATATGAGCCACCAAATTTTGACTTCAATTTACACATCCCAGTATCATGCTATGTGCAAAGGTAAGTGCAGTGCACTACTGAGATCAAGGCTATCTAACATTATCTTTGGCTTCTAGGTGTTTTGATCAGTTAAACTGCCGAACATTATGCTAAGGTTGGACATTGGATCAAATTTGATCTGTGGTGTTGTATTTGGTCATGTGAGTAGGTCTAAAAAAATTGATTCTCTCAATGTAGTTTCTGAATGAGTAGATGAGGCTCAGTTGCTATATGAGAATTAAATTCTACAGTCACTAAAGAGATTATATCAGACAGTTTTTGTTAGTAATGTTTCCTTTTTTGCGGTGTTCCTTGTCTGCACCTACCCATACTGCCTCACTCATGGCTATTATAGGAGCTTTTAAGTTTTTGTACAAACCATACCACCTTTCTGCAGATATGGGGAGGAACCAAGAGATTCAAAATCAGTATTTTCTCAGTTTTAAAACTAGAATCGAGTTAGTCTCTGATTTGTTAGTTTCTGCAATACAAATAAAAATCAAGACTTGCTAATGACCGCAATTCTCTCCTTATTGGAGAAACTTTTCTTCAATGAGAGAATAAAGCAGGAGAGCCTGTTGATGAAGGTTGAGGCAATTCTGCTTGTGATCAGATCCCTGGGTGAGCTGTTCACAAGGCCCAATTGCACGTGTGTTCTCTCTGCCCCTAGAGTGTTCATTCCAACCTATTTTGAACAGTCTGGGGAGACACAGAATTTAATGGCTATATTTATCTTACAACCACTGACTTCAACTGTACTGTGAAATATTTGCTTTTCTTCATTAACAGCATCTTTGGTCCTTCTCATAAGTAAAAATCAAGTCAGGTCCCTATCTCCAGTATTATATCAAATTTAGGTTTCCTTTAAGACTCCTAGAGTTTTACAGAGCACACAAAGGATTTGGGGAAGAGGGTTTAGTATAATCTGAGTAGTACATTTTCCTCTGCTGCTTTTCTCTTCATGTTTTGCTGGGTATGACAGGATGAAAGAAGTTGGGTCACAATTATCTCATGGTTATATGGTGCAATTGTGGTCCATTTCCAGCAATGCTGGCTAGATAATCACACCTTCACCCAGAAGTGTGTCTCAAATTACGGATATGTGAGTTTTTTGGAGTCCTTAGAAAGGGGGTGGCCATCACAACTGCATATTTCCTGATAGACCAATCTAAACAAGGCTTCCTTCTTAGTCCATACAATTGCCACCGTAGGCCTCCACACAACCTGCTCATTTTCTGTCTTGTTTGGTTTTTATTCCAGTATCTTGACTTCTTGAGGTCTCCTCCCCACTTCACAGGTATTCTTGAGAGAAATCCTGGAAATACAGCTAAAACATTGGTACCTGTGAGAGAAATTACTTAGTCATACTATAATTCATGGTGGGAGAATATGACCTTTCTGCCCCCTTTTCTACACTCCATGTCTCTCATATGTCATTCTACTGCATAGGCAGATACTTGGGAGTAAAATGTCAGCCTCTTGCTGTAGGAAACTCAGTGTTGGAGAAGCTGATAGAAACACCTTTATTTGGCTTCATTAAGGGAGGGAGAACTTTAGTGACCCCACTTATACCTCTGTCATAGGCCAAGAACTCGGAGCTGCATGCCTCTAATCACTCTCTGTAGATGTCCGTTGAGATGATTAGAGATAAGAACTGCTTCAGCCACTTATTAAGAGTTCTTGGTATTTGACATCCTATGAAATTAGCTTCAGGTCCCAATAGTACATTCTGGAATAATGAAAAGTTGTATTCAACCATCTGTGAATTTTTTCTCACATTCTATGAAACAATACATTTTCATATTTGTCTAAGCTAGCTGATTTAGCATTCTCTCACAGCTGGAAGAGATCTGTTTAATTTAGTTTTCTCCACATTTCAACTTTTTCTCCACCTCCAAAAGCATAATAGATACAAAGCTTAAATCTATTTTTTTTCTCTTTTTCAGACGGTTTCCAATAATCTTAGTGATGAGAAGGGGAGAGAATGACAACCGTCGTGAATGCAGAAGGTCAGTGGGACAGCACTGCTCACTATCACGCAAACTCGAAGACTTGGGAATCCGTCCAAGAGTATCCTATGTGTAAGAGTATTTTGAATTAGTACCATAAATGCTTACAGTACGTTTATATATAAAAAAGGCCAGAGTTTAGTAAGGTGGTGACATACGCCACACTTTGTGTACTATTGCCCCTATGATTTTAGTTCAGGATCATTGGAATACTGCATTTTTTATGTCTATTAGGGATATATTTTATCTTGGCATTTCTCATTATTTCCTTATGTAAAACAGATTTGCAATTGTAACCTCAATAGTTCTGTTATGTTAACTTTCTTGAGCTAGAGATAAACCATCTTTGGTGCATGTAATGTAAGTGTGCAATGGGATCACAGATTCCCATAAAGATAGTAATTGATATCTATGTTAACTCTAATTCCAGCTTTTTGTTCTAAAAGAACTAAATGTCAGCAAGAGAAAACTCAAATGAGCCATAACAATATTCAAATAGGGTATAATCTTTAGACTTTATTATGCTAGAGGGACAGGCCCTTATTCCACGTATCAGCCGACCCTCATAATTCTAAACTTGATATGGTGTCCTCATGTAAAATTTATAATCATTTACTAAGCATTTGTTAACTAATAGCTATATATACACATAACATGTATGTGTGTATACATGTGTATATATTGTATTTGTGATACTTGAATCATTAGAATATTATAATGGTTCCTGGGGTTTAAAATTGATGCCTTTTTCCCAGGTTCCCATTTGGTTGAGCCTCAGTGGTTCTTTAGTTAGATAGTAGTTTCCCATCAGTACAACAACGTAACTGTTTCTTTTCCTTCCTTACAGGAACAGTGTTCCCTTGTTGAGCTACTTAATTGTATCCCTTCCTAAGTGTAAGAACAAAGCTATACATTCTGGATGATGAGGCCACCCTATTCATTCACCTGGTGCTCTGGCCGCTTAAGGATTTCATTGCCTTTTAGAAGTTGAACTAGTCACTGGATATTGTCTTTTGTCATTTCAAATGTGATATTTTTAAACGAAAAACTTGCTCTGTTGTCCATATTTATGAATTGTTGGGGTAGGGAGAAAAGCCTTCCTTTCCCAGATTTTAAACTTGTAATAAATAAACTTTATTCTTAAATAAAGTTTTATAATTCTTAATAGTTATTTATATTTTTTAAAGCCTAAGTCCTGATCCACAGAGCATTATAAAGTGTGAGGCAATTGCATATTGTGACTAGGCTTACCCATCATCTGTTTTGGGTAGCAATAGAGTATCTAATACACAGTAGTCTTTCCTTATTCAGTTTTGCTTCCCATGGTTTCAGTTACTCGCTGTCAACTGTGGTCTCAAAATACTAACATAGTCTTAATATCTTCATGGAAATTCATAATTCCATTTCATGCTTGTTACATACTCCAAAGAGAGACACATTCACATAACTCTTGTTGTAGCATATTATATGTTTGTTAGTCTTTTACTGTGGCTAATTAAACTTTATCATAGATATGTATAAGAAAAAGTACAGTGTTTATACAGGGTTTGGTCCTAACCACAATTTCAGTAATCCCCTGGGGGTCTTGGAATGCATCCCCTATGGATAAAGGGAACTACTGTATCATAATCTAATTCTCTAGTTGTTCCCCATTTCACTGGCTTCTAATGATATGTGTAAAATAAGGTGAAATCAGAGTTTTCTTTTTTTTTTTTTTTTTTTGACAGAGTCTTGCTGTGTCACCCAGGCTGGAGTGCAGTGGTATGATCTTGGTTCACTGCAAGCTCTGCCTCCCAGGTTCACACCATTCTCCTGCCTCAGCTTCGCTAGTAGCTGGGACTATAGGCGCCCACCACCACGCCAGGCTAATTTTTTGTATTTTTAGTAGAGATGGGGTTTCACTACGTTAGCCAGGATGGTCTTGATCTCCTGACCTCGTGATCCAGCTACCTTGGCCTCCCAAAGTGCTGGGATTACAGGTGTGAGCCACCATGCCCGGCCTAGAATTTTCTTTATAAATGGTTCAGAAAATAGCCTATTTCAATCTCTACTTTTCTGTATTTTTTACCCTCTGTATCACTTTCCTTTTCTGTGTGTTAGCAATTTCAAATTAGTTCGGGGATTTAGGTTCATCCATCTGGTCATATAAAGAGGCTAGAATTGAGAGGAAATAAAATTCCAGTTGGTTTCTGCGTTATGATTGCTTCAAACCAAAAGTGAATTTTCCTTGTCCAAATATCTCTAAAGGCAAATGGCAGCATTTGAAAAGAAGGTAAAAATCTTCTGCTTTTAGGGATTCTCTTGAAACTCTTCACTCCTAATCTCTGGATTATGGATCAGTTGACAAAAGTAACAAGGGGACATAATCGCAACATACTCTAGTCCTGTTAAGGCTGTCAAACAGTTTAGAGCCCTGGACAAATAAGGTGTCCTGCAAATCTCTGCCCTTTCTTAACCAGTCAGAGGGAGGAACCTCTGCCTCAGTTTATAAGATATAAAGGGCCTGGGGCCAGGAAGATTTCCAGACCAGCAAAAATCCAAATAAGGCTGTCGAGTGATTCCATCTCTTCTCACCAGTGGATTAAAGATTGAATTTTCTTATGAGAAAAATTGAAAGTTGAAGTCCATAAATGTGTCTCAAATGCTGTTCTTTCTTGGGTAATATAGTAAATAGACATGGTCCCCCAATGCTATCCTATTCTACTGTCCTTTATTTCTGTTTATTTCCCAGTGCATTTTCCCCTCTTAAGCCCCTAAGGGAATTTACTAACACAATATGAACTATTTCAATGCTTGAATGTAAGAACATGATTTTCATTTTAATTCATGAGACATTTTTCATTTTTCTCGAGAGAGAAATGCGTCACCTATTTTAAGTAAATTTGACAATTTAACTGAGTTGCTGCAATTCCTTAATGAATGATTCATACATGTATACGCTCTCTGTTCCTCAATTCTTTCAACTTAAGTGTCTTTTTGTTAGACTTATGTTTCAATTTTAGAAAACCAAGAGTTGAGAAATCCTACAGAGCAGTTTAAAAATGTCAAACAAAGCAAAAGGTTTTTTTTTGTTTGTTTGTTTGTTTTTGCATTTCACTCTTGTTGCTTAGGCTGGAGTGCAATGGCACGATCTTGGCTCACTGCAACCTCCAAGTGATCCTCCTGCCTCAGCCTCCCTAGTAGCTGGGATTACAGGTGCACATCACCGTGCCCAGCTAATTTTTAAAAATATTTTTAGTAGAGATGGGGTTTCACCGTGTTGGCCAGGTTGGTCTCACTGACCTCGAGTGATTCACCTACCTTGTCCTCCCAAAGTGCTGGGATTACAGGCATGCACCACCATGCCCAGTTAACTTTTTATTTTTAGTAGAGATGGGGTTTCACCATGTTGGTCAGGCTGGTCTTGAACTCCTGACCTCAGGGGATCCGCCCAACTTGGCCTCCCAAAGTGCTGGGATTACAGGCATAAGCCACCACACCAAGCCTAAAAGCAAAGCAAAAAGGTTTTCTACACATAAGTGTCCTTTGTAGAAGTCATCAGTGCAGGACCTATTAATATTGGTCCATCCCTCCCAGAGGTGTCATAGATGAAAGATGATACAACCACACACATTTAAGTCTATATACAGCAAGGAAGCAAGAGAAAATAAGTGGGGAAGGGTTTTGAAGAGAGACGATGCATTTAGGATAGGGTAGAGGCAGAATTGAAGGACCATGTTACTGTAATCTTCAAATATGCACTGTTCATGCGCTGTCCTTATCTCTGCTGCATCATCTTTCTGCACTGATTGTGATCATGAGATTATAAGAACCTAAATTAAGGATTGAAAAAGTGGGCTCCAGGCAGAAGGTGCTCAAGTCAGGGACATGCATTTGCTCTATCAGAGTGTCACAGAGGCAAGCTCCCCGCCCAGAGCTGTAGCTCACCAGTTCATGTGGTATACTGCCATGGAATTCATGCAGAGGAGTAAAAAACATACGAGGGCCATAATGTGACTACATTAGGTATCACCAGTAAGTGGGCAATGTTATACAGATGTTAGGTCAATATATGTATACACACGCATGTGTGTGTGTGTGCACACATGTGTGTGTTGGCTCAGATCATCATGGAGGCTAATTCCCAAGATCCGCAAGCTAGAGACCCAGGAAAGCTCATGGTATAGTTCCAGTCTGAGTCTAAAAGCCTGACAATCAGGAACATGAAGCGTGCGAGTCCCAGCCTGAGGGCAGAAGAAGACCAATAATATCTGAGTTCAAGTAGTCAAGTGAAAAAGAGTGAATTCTCCATTCCTCTGTCTTTTTGTTCTATTCAGACCATCAACAGATTGGATGATGCCCAGCCACGTTGGGAAGGACGCTTTGCTTTACTTAGCTTACCTATTCAAATGTTTGTCTCCTCTGGAAACACCCTTACAAACACACCCAGAAATAATGTTTAACCAAATAGCTGGGCACCCCATGGCCCAGGTAGACTGACACGTAAAATCAACCATCACACTGACTCATCTATATTTAACAGATTTTATTAATTCTGTGGTGTTCCACAGCCTTCTTCTAATACTTCTGTACTTAAGATATCCTATAAATTTGCCTATGTTATTTACATCTAAGTTTATTACTCCTTATTGATTTTAACTATTTTCTTTTCTTGCCTTGATAGCACAAGTCCATACTCTCAAATAATACAGATGAAACATGTTATAAAAGTTAATTGTTACAGAATTATATGCTTGAATGTTAGAAGACTATGGATAAACAGCATTAACATTCAGAAAGAATTTGTGAGAAAATAGATATTTTTGGAAACATATAAACTTAAATATTATTAACCTTAGATGATTTCTGAAGATGTGAAGATATCCAACAGCAAAACAAAATAGGGATTGCAATAGGACTAGAAGTTCTAGCCAGGCAAACTAGGCAAGAAAAGAAATAAAAGTCATTGAAATTGAAACGGTAAAAGTAAAATCGTCTGTGTTTGCAGATGATGTGATCTTATATATCGAAAATCCAAAGAATCCGCAAGGAAGCTACTCGAAAATCCAAAGAATCAGCAAGGTGCAGGGTAAAGGTCAGCACAAAAAAGATAATATTCAACATTATAAGAAGTCTTAATACATTTCAAAGGATTAAAATCATACAGAATGTTGTGTATTTTCTGACACAAAGAATGTCTCTATAATTCAAAAATTAAAAAAGATATTTTAGGCTGGGCACAGTGGCTCACACCAGTAATCCCACCACTTTGGGAGGCTGAGGTAAGAAGGATCATTTGAAGTCAGGAGCTCGAGACCAGCCTAGGCAACAAAGTGAGAACCTGTCTCTACCAAACAACAAAAAAGATATTTAACTATCATCATGTGCATAAATTGAGGAATAAATGTCTTAATAATCAATTATCAAAAAGTCATAACAATAATTAGAAAATATTTCAAATAAAAATGGTTACAAAAAGGCCACAGTCCAAACCTGTAAGATGTAATTAAAACAGTATATAGAAAGGGATTTATAGAATGAAATGTATTAGAAGAGAGGAAAGCTTGAAAACAATACACTAACAAACCATTTCGAGAAATTTGCAGTGCAAAATAGATTCAAAGAAAAAAGAAGCAAAAAATAAAAAATAAAAATAGCATAGATTTTAAAATTTCTGAAAAAAAATCACAAAGCTCAACAAAGCCAACTGTGATTCTTTGAATATCAGAAATGAAAAAGAGGCATCAGGTTAGGCAGATAATAAATAACTTTAATAAATAGATTTATTTATTTATTTAATAGTTAAGGACATAAAGAACAATTACATGCCAATTTATCTGAAATATTAGAAGATATTGACAAATGCTTAGAAGTACGTTACTCAACAAAAGTAATTATGGAATCATTATTTTAAAACTATAGTTTCATAACAATAAAATAAATTATCAAAAACCTACTATAAATCAAATTCAAGGCCCAGTTTGCTTCATGTAATATTTCTACAAGACATTTAAGAGGAAAATAATTTCAATCTAAAACTCTTCAAGAAAATTGAAAAAGAAATAATTATCAACTTACTTTATAAAGCTAGGCTAATCTTGATAACCTCATAAGAGAAGGAAATGACAGGCCATTTTCACCAATGAATATAGATGTAAAAGTTTTAAGCAAAAAAAAAAAAAAAAACTGAAATATATAAATAATACTACATTATAATTTGTTTTGCATCAATAATGAAATTTGGACTAAATATTAGAAAAAGCTATTACAGTATCCTTTTTTTCTTTGAGACAGAGTCTCACTCTGTCACCTAGGCTGGAGTGCAGTGAGACAGTCAGGCTCACTGTAGCCTTGACTTCCTAGGCTCAAGCAATCCTCCTGCTTCAGCCCCCCAAGTAGCTGGGACTACAGGCATATACCACCACACCCGGCTTATGTTTTTGAATTTTTAGTAGAGATAAGGTTTCACTATATTGCCCAGGTTGGTCTCGAACTCATGAGTTCCAGTGATTCTCCTGCCTTGGTGTGCCAAACTGCTGCGATGACAGGGGTGAGCCACTGCACTTGGCCCTATCACAGTATTTTACCACAATACCAGATTAATGGATAATATAGTCAACTCAGTAGATGCAGTAAACATATTTGATAAAATACATCAGCTGATGATGACAAAAATGAGCAAACAATACAAAGAAACATCTTTAATTTGGGAAAGTTTAAAATACCCTATATCAAACATCATGTTTTTACAGGGTAAAATGCTGATACCTTTCTCTCTGATAAGAAATAAGATAAAGGTACCCATGATTACTATTTTTATTAAAGTCTTTGTTGATGGTTCTAGATAGAGTACACATAACAACATTAAGGAATAAAAGATAATATAGAAAGAAACTCATTCACAGGTGAATCATTATGTATATAGAAAATACAAAAGAATTTACAGATAAGTTTTTAGTTAACCATTAAGAAACTCATTCACAGGTGAATAATTATGTATATAGAAAATAGAGAAGAATTTACAGAAAAATTATTAGAGTTAACAATTGATTTACAAAAAGCAACTGGAATTTGCTGAACCAGCAACAGTAAGTGAATAGAAAAAATGATAATAGGATGAGAATATCTGATACTTAGGAGTAAATCTAAGAAAATATGTACAAAAACTATAGGAAATTATAAAAATTTACCTTGAGACATTAACAAAGATCTAAATAAATAGACAATATGTTCATTGATTGTTAGACTCATGGATTTTAGATTGATTCTAATCTCCTAAAAATCACAACTTTTTAAAAATTGAAATTTGGCAAGCTGGTTTTAAAATTTACATGTAATTGCAATTGGTCAAATACAGTCAAATACTGTCAAACAGAAAATAAAGGAGGACTTCATGTATCATATATAAAGATGAAGTACAAATTGATAATCAAGATAGTGTGTTATTGGCATAAGAATATACAAAAAAAAACCCATGAGTAAAATATAAAGTCTAGAAATAGATATACACATATATAGACTCTTGATTTATGATGAACAGACTGCAGAGAGGTAGATAACGGAAGACTTTTTAAAAATGGGACTGAAATATCTGGATATGCATTTGAATATACATATGGTCATTTACCTTGCCCTGTTCAGAAAAATTAATACCAAGTGGATTAAGAATGTAAATATAAAGAGCTTAATTGTAAAAAACTTTCAGAAGAGAATAGAGGAAAATTTCTTCATGATTTTGGTATAAGAAGGACTTATTAAAGAAGACACAAAAAGCACTAACCATAAAGAAAAATAAAATTTGCATTAGCCTAAAATGTCAATAGTGATGAGGTTAAGAAACTGTGCTCTAGGTACTTAATGCAGGTAGAGATTCATCCTTGATATCGTTCCATTCTGTACCGTGGGAGTAGCACTTGAGTTATAATACAAATATTTAGTGGAAAGAACTGTCACTTGAGGTTTCTGACAATCGTAGATAGCTCTTTTTACTTGTTCTTTGCTATGTCAACACATAGTCTTGGAGATTCTTATTTTATTTTATTTTAATTTTTGAGACGAAGTCTCACTCTTTGCCCAGGCTGGAGTGCAGTGACGCAATCTCGGCTCACTGCAACCTCTGCCTCCTGTGTTCAAGTGATTTTCCTGCCTTAGCCTCCCGAGTAGCTGGGATCACAGGCATGTGCCACCACACCCGGCTAATGTTTGTAGTTTTAGTAGAGACGGGGTTTCACTGTGTTGGCCAGTCTGGTCTTGAACTCCTGACCTCAGATGATCCACCCGCTTCTGCCTCCCAAAGTGTTGGGATTACAGGTGTAAGCCACCATGCCCAGCCCAAGATTCCTATAGTTAATTTGATAATATTCATCAGCAAGTATCCCGCACTTAGAAAATGAGACAATCTATGTAACATATTATGTAATTTCTACAGCGAATTCATTAAACTCTTGCTTCTGAGGCGGAGCTTTTATAATGAATAGTTTCTGCCAAAATATTAAGCCAGGTCAAATTATTATCCTTATCCACAATCCCTCACTCTGCCAGGATTTTGCCTTCCTAGGTTTTACTGGACAAAAATTATCTCATGAACTTTTCTTCAGCAACCTGGAGACATACACATTCACGACAAAATACTTTGGGAAATCAAAATGAAAGCAGACTGGGGCTTTTCAAAGCTGAAACCGCAGCTTTGTGAATTTGTTTTCCTGAATCAGAGTCTCCTGGCGCTTGCTGGAAGGACACATTAATGGGCTCACTGGGTCAGAACCATGGGCTGTGAGTCCAGGGAATCACAAGATCCTAGAGTGGTTAATTTGATTGGTAAAAAATATTATCAATCAAATCATAAATGAGTCTTCTGTATTATCCCCTTGAAGCTCCTCAAATCATTCTGCAAAGCCCTGCTCTTAACATTCCAACAGACACATATCAAATATTATATAAGTCACCGTTTCAGCCTTACCATGGGCTTGGGGTAGAGAGCACATTCTAGAACCCCCTTTTTCACATTTTCCCACGTGTTTTCTGAATTATGATTATAAAGACTTCACCTGTAAGGAGGAAAAGCCAATGAGGTGCTGAGTGTTTCTCGGTGCGCTCCAGAATGATTAACATCATCCACAGCTGAAGAGGTAAGAGGTTTATAAACACCTGCGGAGACCTGCTTCCTGTGATTCCTTGGTTTACGATCTGCACAATGAAGATCTCTGGAGTTTTAGGAGGGCTCCTCATACTTTTTGCGTCGACTCATGCTCTTGAAAATAGTAAGAAAAAAGAGAGGATGCTGGAGGGTGGCCTATTAAGCAATGGGGTGCTTTGTTACATACTTTTGACTTTGGGGTTTCATAATCTGATGATCATCTGCTAATATCTACTGGCTATTTTCACTCAGTTTATTTGTGCATCTGTACTACTGTAATTTCCCCTTAAATCCATAATTAGATGGATTATATTTTTTCTTAATACTTTCTGAGGTTCTTATTTTCTTCTGTCTTAGTCATGCTTGTCACTTTGTAGTGTCTGAAATATTCACAATGAATTGATAATCAGGAGATTCTGCTCAGTGCCTAGAGTGGAGATTGTTTAGGTGTTCATGCCTTTGGCCATGTGGCTTAAAGTTTGGACAAAGTGGTCAGCTGCTTTCATTTGTAAATGATTCCTTTTCAGAGCACACTTTCAAATAGCATATCAAACTCATATTAACTGGGTCAAATGAACTGTGTCAAATTTTTTTTTATATATCAAAGCAGCTGATACATTGTTCCAAGTGAGTATAACTAGATATTGAAACTTCCATTTCAGGTTCGGAAAAATTTCAAAGATGTATTCCTGGGTCCCTTTCCTATGAAAAAATTGAATAAACTCTAAACGAGTGGGGAATTTGGCCTACGGCTTCACTGTAACCAACGCACATGATTTGAATCTCCCAGACTTTCTGCCATCTTGTGTCCTAATGCAAGCTTCACATTTCCTCTTCCTAAGAAATTGTATCATCCTGGAGCTCTGTGCCATCGTCTATACATCTCTGGCCTTATTGATCCCACTTCCTCTTCCAGTTACTTCCTCAGTTGTCTTCTCTTTAAAGTTACTGTATTCACTCTCTCCTATTTCTCTCTCTCTCTCTTTTTTTTTTTTAATTTCACTTTAATGAGTCGTTCACCAAAAACACTCCATCAAAAATTAGCCTGAAACATTGGTGATTTCTACATTAAAACATTTGACAGTTGCTCTGTTGTTAGCCCTCACTTACTTGATTTTTGTCATAGCCCATGGGATGGATTATTCATCTCCTAAAAGCTTGCTTTACTTGGCTTGTAGGTCATACTGTTCTCTTCTCTTTTGTCCTGCCTCGCTGACATTCCTTTTCTTTCCTTTTCTAGTGTCTCCTTCATTGCCTGATCTTGGTCACACAAGAATCAATCTCAGAACCTCTTTCTGATTCTATTTATTTATTTATTTTTTGTTATCCTATCCAGAGCCATGATATCACATATCCTTTTTATGTTCATAATTATCTCACTTTTAATCCCCAGTCGGAGTATTCTTTTTTTAACTTCAGATGCATATTTCCCACTATCTGTTTGACATCTGTTTGAATATCTAATGGCATTTCAGACTTAACCTTTCCAAACTGAACTTCTGCTATTAACTGCCACATTTGTTTCTCCCACATTATCCCCTCATATTAGTCAATGGTGATTATGTTGGGAAAATATAACTAAAAAAAAAATCTTCTCCCAGCCAAGGAAAACACTCCACAGTGGTAGAAGAGAAGTAAAACAGTTCTATTATTGAATAAGAATGTAATAGACATCACAGTCAATCTGCTAAGAGATTGCAAAGAAAGAAAATCTCATTCTTCCATATAGCTATGCAGATAAAATCCCCTATGTGTGTTCTCAAGTTAAAAAAATTAGTCCTTAGGAAAGAGGACTTGACAGTACCATTTGTCACATGTAACTTATCCTAGCTTTTACCTGGTAATAGAGGTAACTTATTTTAGGTAATTGGCTTTATCTAGAAAAAGAACTTTTCATCTCTTTATGATAGGACATAGTTCTGCAAACTAGAACGAGGCATCTACTGAAGTTAGGCTTTCATCCTCTCCTAGAAACTGAGATAGGAACACCTTCTTCCTTGATGTTTACATTCCAAAGAGATGGCCCCAGGTCATTGAGAAAGACATTCGTAGGTCTTAAAGCTGACAAAAGGTCTATTAATTTTTCAAATGGCTCTCTCTATATTTTTTTTAAAATTACATTTTTTAAAAAAGAGGAGAAAGTACAAGTTTTCTAAGGTAAATGCTCTAAGCAAAAGGAGAGGAGGGAAATCTTTCCTTATTTTTAATGGGAAGAATTAAGCCTCTTGTCTTCAATTTATATTTACAACTGCACCTTACAAGTTGCTAAAGCTGAAAATTGTGATACTATCCTGGTTACCTTTTTCTCTTACTCTGTACATCAGCAAACTGTTGATTCTATCTTCAAAATATTTGAAGAACTGGACCATTTTTGATCAACTCTAATATTACTATGCTGGTCCAAACCATTAGTATCTTTGGCTTGAATTATTGCACTGTCCTTGTAACTTGTTTTATGTGTCACCCCATCCCCTTAAATTATGTTTTCTATATAGCAACCAGAGAGCTCTCATCAAAATGTAAGAAAGAATGCGTCATTCTTTTGGTCAAAATCTTCCAATGACTTATCCCCCGAGAGTCAAGTGCCTATTGAATGGCCTCCCTTTGGGACTACGTACGTGATTTTTAAATTTATTTACATTATTATTACATACTTTAAGTTGTGGGTACATGTGCATAGCGGTACGGAGTTTGTTACATATCAGCATGCTGTGCCATGTTGGTATTGCTGCACCCATCACCTCGTCATTTTTACATCAGGTATAAATCTGATACCAATCCCTCCCCCTCCCCCTCCCCATGATGAGGCCCCGGTGTGTGTTCCACTACCTGGGTCCATCCGAAGTGATCTCATTGTTCGGTCCACCCACATATGGTGAGAACATGCGGTGTTTGGTTTCTGTTCTTGTGATGGTTTGCTAGATGATGGTTTCCAGCTGCGCATCCATGTCACTACAAAAGGGACGACACATCCTTTTGTTCCTTGATAGTTCTCTGACCGTCTCCGCATTGCCCCTATTTCTGCCTTGCCCCCACTTTACCCGTAAAAACACTTGCAATAGTATTAGTTCTTCACTTGCCGGGTCTCCAGAAACAAATCAAACGTACCTGTCATTTGTACTTTCTCTTCTCATTGTCTGGGATGTTCTTCCCTTAGTTATTTGCATAGTTCTTCTACTCATCTTCTGGAGGGCTTCGTTCAAATGTGTCCTTAAAGAGACCATCTCAGATCATCGTATTTAAAATTTCAACTCTCTCCTTACTTTGTGTCCCTTTCATGTCTTATCTTTCCTCAAAATGGTTACTATCTAAAATAGTTCTTTAGTTTCTCTTACCCAACCATTAGAATAGAAGCTCAATGGGCAATAGGGCTTGTTTGATATCTCCATATTTTAATGTCCTCTAATTTTTCCATTATCACTTCACATAATGGAATGGGGGTTGGGATGGAAAAATCAAGCACTTGGAGAAGTTGGGACAAGCTTGGGATAACTGAGAAGAAGGAGCAATAATAATACCTTTTGTGGTGTCAGTACTTTACTGCCTTTCATTTGAATGCTCCTTCATCCCTATTAGCTAAACCTGTTGCCTCTTCTATCTGTAGTGGAAGAAACAGAAAAATACTTGACAGCTTGAGTCAGCAGAGACGCAAGATAGGGGTAAATAAAGAGGAAAGAAGAGAGAACAATGTCTAGATAACTAGACTATTTCAGGCTAAATATAGTTGTATTTGAATATATGATACAGTGATAGCATATATTCAAAAACATATTCAAAATATATCACTCAGCATATATTCAAATACAATGCTTATGACAAAATATGAGATTTAAAAAATTGTTTAAAATGGTAGTTGTCAAACTTTTACATGTCTCACCTGGAACGCTTGTTAGGACAGATTGCCAGAACCCCACCCCGTCAGACACAGGTCTGAATAGAGCTTAGGAATTTGTATTTCTAAGAAGTTCCTTAGGATGTCAACTCTGTTGGTACAAGGATTAAACTTTGAGAACCACTGATTCAGAATGCGGCCTCTTTGTTTCAAGAAATTCAAATTAGTACAAAGTTATCTTAGTGAAACGTAGGTGGTAGGAGATACAGGTAAGCAAGTACATTTCAAAGGTCTCGTTGAGTGGGAAGAGAAAGAAGTAAAATGTAAAGGAATTCTATAAGTGTTATAGCATGGGGATGGAAGCAGTGAGAAAAGTTTCCTCGATTCCCTCTGGGTTGATAAAGGAAATAATCACAGGTATATTCCTCTGATTAGCAAGTTCCATAGGATTTAAAATATGTTTAGTAAATGTTTTTTTGATCAAAAGCATTATGTTACTTTATTTCTAACATTAGGCAATAGCCAAATTGGCCTATAAAACTTAGGAATAGTTGATTAAGGCATTTTTTGTGAACGTGCCTATGTCTAATCTTTATAATGGTTCTCTAGTCGTAAAAAGGGATATTCTCATGTGGTTGTAGTAATATACCTGTTCATAACAGAAGCAATCCATTATGATATGATATGATAAGAAATGTTAGCTAAGTGTAATGTCTAGTTTATTTTCAAACTGTCATGTAGCCTTAATGCTACATCATCTTGCAGATTAGGAAACAGAATTAACCTGATGTAAAATGTGAGTGAGGATAAAACTTTCTTTACTAGAAGGTATCATAAGTCACACTAATCATCAAATCAATATAACTTTGGCAAATTGCAGAATATGCATAAATAAGATCATATTAAACAATGAAATACTGTTTGAAAATGTAAAGAGACTATATACTTGTTTTGAAGTGGGCAACATAAATGTCCTATTTCATGTTATAAATGTTCTAAAAGATCATTTCTGACAACAAAGGTAGGTATTCATTAGCTTCACTTTGGACAATGTGTACATGTTGGATAACAAGTTTAGCATGTAAAAAACCTTTTTATTATCAGGTAAGGAGCAGTCTTCCTCATTAGTAATATCAAGCAATAATTCAATATACCCTAGGTCCTATATTGGAGACTTTGTGATTTAACACTCAGTGAGTGCCAGGAAGGAGCTCCTATGACTTCCTCACATTCAAATGAGGAAATTAAGCCATGGAAAGATTAAGTAAATAATCTAAGATCTCACAGTAGAAAACATAAAAATAGATCTGAGGCATATCTACTCTGGAGCTGGGCATTCAGGTTGACTAAGAGGTTTAATGTTTTCTGAACTATTGGTTAGAGGTAGACATGCTATCTGACATTTTCTCTTCTCGTTCTTCCATCAGTGTTTGTAGAGTGTACTGAATCTTGGCTTCTGGTTGAAATTAGACGAGCACCTCTTGTGGAAAACCTGCAACCTCAGCATTACGAGCTATCTCTAGGAAATGACTGTCCTGTAACCAGAGTGACGAATGATATCTTTGAGTTCCGTTACGGTCTTGATTTTTGTGGCATCATGAAATACGTAAGAATGGCTGATATTTTTACAAATGACAGTCTTCTCTAGGATTCACATTCACTTATTAACACTGTGTTTTTAAATTGATAGTTGATTTTATATTATGTAATATTGACTACTCTCTAACTTTTCGGACAATTTTATAGTAGAAGAAACCCAAGACAAAATTGTGGTATTTAAAGAAAACATGTTTCTTTTACCAGCTTTTTGCTACATATCTCCCCTGCCTTTGATGGAGAGATTTTATATTAACTGGGGTAAAATCAAACTTAAAGGAAACATCTTATTCTAAAATAACACTACAATCCTTCACCCAGTTGTGGGTGCTGATCAAAATATCCGACTAAAATAGCGGCTACCTGGTTATGTAACTGCTGTGTAACTAAGACAACCCAATTCTCTTTTCTGAAACCAAAATACTTGAAATTCTATTAACTATCCTGAATAAAATGGATCATTAGACAGACAGCCAATAGAAAATGAGAGAAGTAACACTGAAGTAATCATGTGTCAATTAGTGCTAAAGAGCATGTTAGAAGCTTCAGTTCTTTGATCTTGCAGTCAGTGCATATTTTACTTATTTAACAAACAAATAGTATGTGTTACGTACCAGGTCATTTACTTACCTAACTCTCACAGTAACACCCTTGGCTAAATAGTATTATCTCCATTTTTAAAGCAGACATTAGGAATAGAGTGAGCAAGTAATTTGCCAAGTGTCACACAGAAAGCAGAGTAGCTGGGACTTGAACTGGACATTCATGCCCTTAACCCATTCAAGTCTGATGCCTCACATCTGTTGATTTTGCCTTATCTTCCTGCTGTATTTGGAATGGCAGCTTGGTTTTCCTTTTTGGACTCGCATCTGCCCCACTTTTAATATATCTGATTTATCTGTACCAATTCTGCCTCTGTCTCCACACCCTTTCTTACTGATACATCCCCAACACCTAGAACAATGCCCAGCATGCGAGCACTATACAACTGCTATTTAAATAAAATATAGGTGCTCAGTTAATATTTGTGAAATAAATGAAAAGGTCATGCCAATTGTCGGGTTAGATAATTGTGGCAGGTCAAGTGGAACTACACTAGGAACTTCTCAGAGATTTCTAGGGACGTAGTTTACTCTTTTTCACTGGGATTATACACAGATAATCTTGAAGGAAGTAAGTGCTGAGATTTCTATTTGTCACCCCTGAGGAGAGACCTTCCCTGAAAAAGAGGCTAACATGGGATGAAAAAGACAGGAGTTTGTGGAGGGCAGTGGAGGTAGGGCAGAGAGACAGGTATTTGACAATGTGGTTGGAATTCTATTGCCAGCTATTCCTAAAGCAAGATTACCTTGGGACTCCTCAGGAACATTGATCAATTTGTGCTAAATTTAGATTACTTCGAATGTCTCTTTTGTGTGATAAATACTGTCCTGGATAATGCTCAACCCTACACATGCTCACTACAGCCATTTTATAGATTGAAAATCTTGGGCCTAATTATTCCTCATGGTTACATAAACAGGAAATGCCAAAAGGGATATTTGAACTTTAGCAATCTGAAGTACTAGCAAACATCCTTGAATACCATGGTTTAAACATGTACGATGTGTATTTAAAGTTGAAATATATCCAAATATTGACTATGACTGCATGAAAGAATTGAATTATCTCCGTTTGACACTGGCATTTTCCAATGCTATAACATGAGTATTTAAATTATAGTACATGAGATGCACTTATATTTACTTGTACTTTCCATGTTATCTACCACTATGGAGGTATGCTTATATATACTTCTATTGTTTTTCTTTAGAAATACTTCTATTTGTTATTTATGTTGTAGGTACTGTAATTTCTCATTCACAAATAATAGCTCATATCTGGGATTGGCAATTATGGCCAGTGGATTAAATTCAGCTAGTCATCTATGTTTATAAGTTTTATTGGAGCATGGGTACATTCATTTAGATATTGACAGTTCATATGCTACATTGGCAGAATTGAGTACAGGCATACCTCAGATGTATTCTGAGTTTAGTTCCAGACCACCAAATTAAAGTGAGTTACACAAATTTCTTAGTTTTACGGTGCACATATGTTTCGACTACACTGCAGATTATTAAGTGTGCAATAGCATTATGTCTAAAAGGATACTTATTTTAATTTTAAAATGCTGTACTTTGTTGCTAAAAATACTAAAGATCACCTGAACCTTCAGCAGTCATAATGTTTGCAGGTGGAAGGTCTTGTCTCAGTGATGATGGCTGCTAACTGATCAGAGTGGTGGTTGCTGAAGGTTGGGGTGGCTGTGGAAATTTCTTGAATTAGAAAATAATGAAATGTACTGTATTGATTGACTCTTCCTTTCATGAAAGATTTCTCTGTACCATGTGATGCGGTTTGACAGTGTTTTACTCACAGTAGAGCTTTCAAAATTGGAGTCAATCCTTTCACATCCTGCCACTACTTAATCAACTAAGTTTATGGAATATTCTAAATCCTTTGTCATTTCAATAGTGTTTATGACATCTTCACTAGGAATAGATTCCTCTGAAGAAACCACTTGTTTTTTGTCATCCATAAGAAGCAACTTCTCATCTATTACATTTTTATCATGAGGTTGTAGCAAGTCAGTCACATCTTCAGGCTTTATTTTTAATTTGAGCTCTCTTGGTATTTCTATCATCCCTGCAGTTATTTTCTCCACTGAAGAAAGTAGTAGAAGTCTTGAAGCCCTTAAGGTCATCCACAAGAGTTGGAATTAACTTCTCCCAAACTTCTGCTGATGTTGATATTTTGACCTTCTCTGATAAATTACAAATGTTCTTAATGGCATCTAGAATGGTGAAACATTTACAGACATTTTTAAGTTTACTCTGCCCAGGTCCATCAGAGGAAACACTATGGCAGCTATAGCCTTACGAAATGTATTTCTGAAAAAAGACTTGAAAGCCAAAATTACTCCTTGATCCATGGGCTGCAGGATGGATGTGGTGTTAGTAGGCATGAAAACAACATTGATCTCCTGGCACATCTTTATCAGAGCTCTTGATTGACTAGATGTGTTGTCAAGGAATAGTAACATTTTGAAAGAAATCTTGTTTTCTGAATAGCAGCTCTCAACAGTAGGCTTAAAATGTTCTGTAAACCATGCTATAAACAGATGTGCTGTTATCTAGGGTTTGTGATTTTATTTACAGGGAATAAGCCGAGTAGATTTGGCATAATTCTTAAGGGCCGTAGGAGTTTTGGAAGGGTAAATGCACTTTGGCTTCAACTTAAAATTACCAGCTGCATTAGCTCCTAACAGTCAGCCTGTCCTTTGCAGCTTTGAAGCCAGGCATTGGCTTCTCAACAGCTGTGAAAGTCCAAACGACGTCTTCTTCCAATGTAAGGGTTTTTCATCTGTGTTGAAAATCTGTTTATTGTAGCCACTTTCATCGGTAATCTTAGCTACATTTTCTGGATAACTTGCTGCAGTTTTTCAATTAGCACTTGCAACTTCACCTTTCACTTTCATGGGGATGACTTCTTCCTTAAAGCTCATGAACCAACCTCTGCTAGCTTCAAGCTTTGCTTCTGCAGCTTTCTCACCTGTCTGTCTTTATAAAGTTGAAAAGAATTAGAGCCTTGCTCTGAGAATTAGGCTCTGGCATGAGCGATGTTGTGGCTGGTTTGATCTAGACCACTAAAACTTTCTCTGTATCAGAAATAAGACTGTTTTGCTTTCTTATCATTGGGGTGTTCACTGGAGTAGCACTTTTAATTTCCTTCAATAACTTTTCCTTTCATCCAAAACTCGACTGTGGGGCACAAGAGGCCTAGATTTTGGTTTATCTTGGCTTTTGACATGCCTTCCTCACTAAGCTTAACCATTTCTAGCTTTTGATTCAAAGTAAGAGATATGCAACTCTTCCTTTCATGTGAACACTTAGAGGCTGTTGTAGGATTATTAATATCTGACATTGTTGTCTCAGAGAATAGAGAGGCCTGAGAAGAGGAAGAGAGACAAGAACGGCTGGTCAGTGGAGCAGTAGGAATATATACAACATTTATTAAGGTTGCTGTCTTTAGGAGCTTGGTTCCTGGTGCTCCAAAACAATTACAATAGTAACATTAAAGATCACTGATCACAAATCACAATAGATACCATAATGAAAAACTAGAAATACTGTGAAATTATCAAAATATGACACGGAGACATGAAGTGAGCACATGCTGTTGGAAAAATGGTGCTCAACTTTCTCAGTGCAGGACTGCTACGTGTCTTTAGTTTGTAGAAAATGCATTATCTGTGAAGTGTGATAGAGTGAAATGCAATAAAATGAGGTAGGTCTGTATTTTCAAGAGAGCTAGTACAGTCCGCAAAGACTGAAATATTCTCTGGCCAGTTTGACAGCCCCTGAGCTATGCTATCTCCATTTTATGAGTAGGGAAGGTAGAACCTGCTCTGAAATGATGAAACATTTAGTCAAAATTCATACTCAGAGTAAGTTGCAGAGCCTGTCCGATAATACAGGTCTGCCAAAATCAGGGCCTTACACTTAAACAAATGTGATCAGGAGTCGTCTACACATTGACAGACAACAAAATGTCTGTAGCATAATGTCAGGAGCTATCACTTGGGTGTTTTCTAAACATAAACATTTTATTGCTTAGCTCTGTTGTCCTTTGACTTAATAGAAAATAAAAATTTCTGTATTTTAAAAACTTTAACTCTTATTTTTGAACTGTTAGATTTAAGTAAAACAAGTTCACACCTGTTTTATTCTCTTCAGGAACGCCCATGGGGCATTCTTATTGAGAGTTTCGTCATGTATCAACCAATGTTTTTGAATATCAGAACTTACATCCCAGTAAGATGCTCCCTTGAAAGGTAAGTCTAGCTGGCTACAGAGATTAAGGTTCTCTAACATTTGCTTGGCTGGAAGGTGTTTCCGATGAGAGTAAAGATGTTAGAAAATATGCTGAGGTCCAGCCCTTAGACGTGTCTGACTGATGGATAGTGTTCTGTTCTTTTATATGTGTAGATATGTCATATAATATATATATGTTTATATATAAAGCTGACTGTCTCGATGTATTTTATTAATAAAATGAACCTATTTGTTTCTCTGGTAGCTGACAGAGAAATTGTGGTTTAAAATTTTTTTTTTTAATTTTTAATTCATGTGGGTACATAGTAGGTATATATATTTATGGGGTACATGAGATGTTTTGATACAGGAATGCATTGCATAATAATCACATGGAGAATGGGGTATCCATCCCCTCAAGCATTTATCCTTTGTGTCACAATCTAATTGTTCTCTTTTGCTTATTTTAAAATGCACAATTAAGTTATTATTGACTACAGTCACCCTGTTGTGCTATCAAATAGTAGGTCTTATTTGTTTTTTTCTATTTTTTTGGTATGCATTAACCAACCACACCTCCTCGCTCCCCCAACCTACCATTACCTTTCCTGGTCTTTGATTGCCATTCTTCTACTCTCTATGTCCATGAGTTCAATTGTTTTGATTTTTAGATCCCACAAATAAGTGAGAACATGCGATGTTTGTCTTTCTCTGCCTGTCTCATTTCACCTAATGACTTCCAGTTCCATCCATGTTGTTGCACATGATGGGATCTTATTCTTTTTTTTATGGCTGAATAGTACTCCATTGTGTATATGTACCACATTGCCTTTATCCATCCACCTGGATAAAGTGGACACTTAAGTTGCTTCCAAATCTTAGCTATTGTGAACAGTGCTGCAACAAACATGGGAGTGTAGATATCTCTTCAACATACTGATTTCTTTTGAGTATACACTCAGCAGTGGGATTGCTGGATCACATGGTAGCTCTATTTTTAGTTCTTTAGGGAACTTCCAAGCTGTCCCACATAGTGGTTGTACTAACTTATATTCTCACCAACAGGCTGTGAGGGTTCCCTTTTTTCCACATTCTCACCAGCATTTGTTATTGCTTGTCTTCAGAATACAAGCTATTTTAACTGGGGTGAGATGATATCTCATTGTACTTTTGATTTACATTTCTCTGATCAATGATGTTGAACACATTTCCATATGCCTGTCTGCCATTTGTATGTCATCTTTTGAGAAATGTTTATTCAAACCTTTTGCCCAATTTTTCTTTTATCAGATTATTAAATTTTTTGTTTCACCTAAAAGTTGTTTGAGCTCTTTATATATTCTGGTGATGAATCCCCTGTCAAATGAGTAGTTTGTAAATACTTTATCTCAGTCTTCGAGTTGTCTCTTTACTTTGTTGATTGTATCCTTTGCTGTGCAGAAGCTTTGTAACTTGACATGATCACATTTGTCCATTTTTGCTTTGGTTGCCTGTGCTTGTAGGGTATTGCTCAAGAAATTTCTGCCCAGACCAATGTCCTGAAGATTTTCCCCAATGTTTTCTTTTAGTTTCGTAGTTTGAGGTTTTAGCTTTAAATTTTTAATCCATTTCAATTTGACTTTTTGTATATGGTGAGAGATAGGGAACTACTTTCATTCTTCTGCATATGGATATCCAGTTTCCCAGCACTATTTATGAAAGAGACTGTCTTTTCCCCAGTGTATGTTCTTGGTTCCATTGTCAAAAATGAGTTCACTATAGGTGTGTGGATAAAAATGAGTTCACTATAGGTGTGTGGATTTGTTGTTTCTGGGTACTTTATTCTGTTCCATTGATCTATGTGTCTGTTTTTATGTCATTACCATGCTGTTTTGGTTACTATAGCTCTATAGTATAATTTGAAGTTAGGTAATGTGATTCCTCCACTTTTGTTCTTTTTTGCTTAGGATAGCTTTGGCTATTCTGGGTCTTTTGTGATTCTATATAAATGTTAGGATTGTTTTTCCTATTTCTGTGAAAAATGTCTTGGAATTTGGTAGGGATTGCAATGAATCTGTAGATTGCTTTGGGTACTATTGATATGTTAACAATATTGATTCTTCCAATCTGTGAACATGGAATATTTTTCCATTTTTTTAGGAGTGTCCTCTTTAATTTCTTTCTCTAGTGTTTTATAATTTTCATTGTAGAGATCTTTCACTTTTTTGGTTAATTCGTACATATTTAATTTTGTGTGTGGCTATTGTAAATGGGATTACTTTTTAATTTATTTTTCACACTGTTTATTGTTGACATATAGAAATGCTACTAATTTAAAACTTTTTTAATTTTTAATTTCAATAGGTTTTGGAAGAACAGGTGGTGTTTGGTTACATAAATAAATTCTTTAATGATGATTTCTGAGATTTTGGTGCACCAATCACCTGAATGGTGTATACTGTACCTAATGTGTAGTATTTTATCCCTCGCCACCCCCAACCCTTTCCCCTGAGTCCCCAAAGTCCAATGTATCATTCTTATGCCTTTGCATCCTGATAGCTTAGCTCTCACATATGAATGAGAACATATGATGTCTGGTTTTTCATTCCTAAGTTACTTTGCTTAGAATAATAGTCTTTGATTCCATTCAGGTTGCTGTGAATGCCATTGTTTCTTTCCTTTTTCAGGCTGAGTAGTATTCCATGGTATGTGTATACCACATTTTCTTTATCTGCTTGTCGATTGATGGGCATGTTGGGCTGGTTCCATATTTTTGCAATTGCAAATTGTGCTGCTACAAACATGAATGTGCGAGTATCTTTTTTGTATTATGACTTTTTCTCTGGGTAGATACCTAGTAGTGGGATTACTGAATTGAGCAATAGATCTACTTTTACTTTGTAAAGGAATCTTCACACTATTTTCCATAGTGGTTGTACTAGTTTACATTCCCACCAACAGTGTAAAAATGTTCCCTTTTTACACCATCCATTCCAACATCTATTATGTTTTGATTTTTTGATTATGGCCATTCTTGCAGAAGTGAGGTGGTATCGCATTGTGGTTTCGATCTGCATTTCTCTCATCATTGTGTTGATGATTGTGATGTTGAGCACTTTTTCATATGCTTGTCAGTCATTTGTATATCTGCTTCTGAGAATTGTCTATTCATGTCCTTAGCCCACTTTTTGATAGGATTGTTTTTTTTTCTTACTGATTTGAATTCCTTATAGATTCTGGGTATTGGTCCTTTGTCAGATGTATAGTTTGTGAAGATTTTTCTCCCACTCCGGGTTGTCTGTTTACTCTGCTGATTATTTCTTTTGCTGCACAGAAGCTTTTTAGTTTAATTAAGTCCTATCTATTTACCTTTGTTTTTGTTGTTTTTGCTTTTAGGTTCTTGGTCATGAAGTCTTTGCCTAAGCCAATGTCTAGAAGGGTTTTTCTGATGTTATCTTCTAGAATCTTTATGGTTTTTAGGTCTTAAATTTAAGTCTTTGATCCATCATGAGTTGATTTTTGTATAAGGTGAGAGAAGAGGATCCAGTTTCATTTCTTCTACATGTGGCTTGCTAATTATCCCAGCACCATTTGTTGAATAGGGTGTCCTTTCCCCACTTTATATTTTGGTTTGCTTTGTTGAAGATCAGTTGGTGGTAAGTTTTTGGCTTTATTTCTGGGTTCTTTATTCTGTTCCATTAGCTTATCTGCCTATTTTTATACCAGTACCACATTGTTTTGGTGACTATGGCCTTATAGTATAGTGTGAAGTTGGATAATGTGATGCTTCTAGATTTGTTCTTTTTGTTTAGTCTTGCTTTGGCTATGCAGGCCTTTTTTGGTTCCATTGAATTTTAGGGTTGTTTTCTCTAAGTTCTGTGAAGAAGGATGCTGGTGTTTTGATGGGAATTGCATTGAATGTGAAGATTGTGTTTGGCAGCATGGTCATTTTCACAATATTGATTCTACCCATCCATAAGGATGGGATGTGTTTTCCATCCCATGGAAACACTTATTTGTGTTGTTTGATTTATTTCAGCAGTATTTTGTAGTTTTCCTTGTAGAGGTCTTTCATGCCCTTGGCTAGGTATGTTCCCAAGTCTTTTATTTTATTTTTTTTAATCTATTGTGAAAGGGGTTGAGTTCTTGATTTGATTCTCGGATTAGTTGCTGTTAGTGTATAGCAGAGTTATTGATTTGTGTACATTAGTTTTGTATCCTGAAACTTTGCTAAACTCAGTTACCAGTTCTAGAAGGTTTTTGGTTGGGTGTTTAGGGTTTTCTAGGTATACGATTATATATCATCAGCAAACAGTGACAGTTTGACTTCCTCTTTACTGATCTGGATGCCATTTATTTCTTTCTCTTGTCTGATTGCTGTGGCTAGGACTTCCTGTACTATGTTGAATAAAAGTGGTAGAAGTGGGCATCCTTGTAGTGTTCTAGTTCTCAGGGGGAATGCTTTCCAACTTTTCCCTGTTCAGTATAATGTGGGCTGTGAGTTTGTCATAGATGGCTTTTATTACCTTAAGCTATGTTCCTTCTATGCCAGTTTCGCTGAGCGTTTTAATTATAAAAGGATGCTGAATTTTGTCAAATCCTTCTTCTGCATCAATTGAGATGATCATGTGACTTTTGTTTCTAATTCTGTGTATGTGGTGTATTACATTTATTGACTTGCATGTGTTAAACCGTCTCTGAATCCCTGGTGTAAAACCCACTTGATCATGGTGAATAACCTTTTTGATATCCTTTTGGATTCAGTTTGCTAGTGTTTTGTTGAGGATTTTTGCATCTATGTTCATCAGGGATATCGGCCTGTAGTTTTCTTTTTTTGTTACATCCTTTCCTGGTTTTGATATTAAGGTGATACTGACTTCATAGAACGATTTAAGGAGGATTCCCTCTTTCTCTATCTTGTGGAATATTGCCAATAGGGTTGGCACCAATTTTTCTTTCAATGCCTGATAGAATTCAGCTGTGAATCTGTCTGGTCCTGGACTTTTTTTTCTCAAGCAGGAATTTTGCCCCATAGCCACCACAGCTGGGACTGTGGTAAGTCCCACCTGAAGTCAGCAAGTCTCATAGGCTCCCCCCAGACCCTCAATGTAGTACCTGCTTATCGCTGCTGATAATTCAGGGCCCAGGGTCTTCTCAGTTAGCAGGCGATAAATATTCTCAGGACTGCATCCTTCCCATCAAAGCAGTGGGTTCCCTTCTGGCCAAGGGTGTGTCTAGAAATGTCTGGAAGCTAGGACCTGGAATGAGGGGACTAACAACTCTGACCAATGCCCTCTCCTGCTGTGGTGGAACTGGTATTCAAGATGCAAGACAAAGTCCTCCCCACTCTTCTTTCTCCTCTCCTCAAGTGGAAGAAAGAGCTCTCTTTTGGAGCCACAAGCTGTGCAACCTGGGTTTAGAGGTGGGGGTAATGCCAGCACCTCCTTAGCTGCATGGCTTGTGTCCTAGTAGGTCATGTGTTCCCCGAGTTCACTGTCTCTGGGCCCAGTTCAGCACTAGGACTCACCTAAGAGTTGCAGTCCTTATGGCCTAGACTGCCTTTCAAGTTTAGAGACTCAGAGCACTTTAGCCCTCTGTGGTGAGGTTCGCAGGAACTCAAGTTCTGACTACTGGGATTGGTGATTCTCCTCTGGCTAGGGATAGTTTAAATGATCTCTCTGTGGATGGGCATCAGCTGAATTTGGCCTGGTTTTTCTTTCTTCTCTAACAGGATTTTGTTAGTGAACTTTCCTTTTCCTGGGCATTCTTCGTACCCACCACTTCCAACCCGCCCAGTCCCAAGGCTATCATAGGCACTATTGATTTCCTCTATGAACATACCACCACTCTGCCGCTGATTGTCCCAGGGAAGAGAATGGCCCAAGGGATTCAAAATGATTTTTTTCTTCCAAAATTTTCAAACTAAAACAGAGTCAGTCTCTGATTTACCCAGAGTTATAACAATGAAGACTTGCTAATGACCACCATTTTCTCCTTGTTTTTAAGAACACTTCTGCAATGGGAGAATAATGTAGAAGATGCAGAGGTGAGGTACCTTGGCTCATTCTTGGCTCAGTTATTTATGTGGCCCAATTACGTATCTGTTGGAATTTTAAATATGATCTACTTTTTGAATAATCCGAACTATATAAAAGCATAATAAGTAAATGATTGTATTTCTTTTTCAGTAACTCAGCTCAGTTCTGTTCTATAAAGTCTTCTCTTCCCATACCATTATATCTTTTGCCTTTTTCTCCTATGATAAATTAAGCTTAATGAAAACCTCAATTTCATATCAAATTTAATGTTCCCCTCCTTTACTACTGCCAGCCCTGGGTACAAACGATTGGAGAAAAAGAGGGCTCAACCTACTCTATAAATACTTTATCTTTGGCTTTCTTCACTGCCTTGGCGTGTTAAGGTAGAGAAAAAGGATAAAAAGAAAGGAAGGATGAGTGTCAACCTGGCACAGTTGTTATCCATTTCTAGTAGCTTTGATCAAGTAAGTTTTTACTATACACTCTAAATGTTGCTCAAATTTGCTTGGGTCTTTAGGGCTCACTAAAGGCATAGAGATACCAATGTGTACATTTTGATGGGGCAATCTATATAATGCTTTACCGGCTCCACCCAGATGTTACTTTTGATACCTCTCCTCAGTCTCTTAACTTGGTTGTTGATCATTGAGCCTCTTATTTCTTGGGGAGCCCTACACAGATAATTAGTAATCTGCATGCATAAAGCATTGCTAGTTGTTATACTTCAGAAATAACTCAATCCCAGGTATTGGTAGGAAAGCACCTGCCAAATGTTGGGGTTGTACGGCTCTCCCACTCTACTCTTTTTGCTTCTTGGACGTCTCAATTTTTTTCCCCGCATACTAAAGAGGTATATGTGGAAGACACACCAGCCTGCTACATGAGCAGATGCTACTTGGAAGTGAGATGCCAGTCTCCAGTGTAGGTATCCTCGGTGTCTAAGTCTTCATTTAAAACACTCTTACTTTGGCTTCACAAAGAAGGGGAGCATTTCAGTAGACTCCTCACCCACCAGGCCAGGAATGCAAAACAGAATTTCATCATTTTCTATAGACCATAGGGTGACATGTTTAGAGATACCAGATCTGGTCCAGCAAATTTTAAAGTTTCTGGCATTTGCAACTACTTTGATTTTAGTTCTGGGTCACAATCACTAATTCTGGGGTAATGGAAAGTTCTAATTAACATTCTGTTAGAAACTTTTCCTCATCCTTCTGCAAAATAACAAATTTCCGTTTCAACATGAAGTGACTTGATTTGGTGTTCTATCCTTTAAAACCCAAAGAGAGAATGTCTAGTTTATTTCTATTCTCATATTCCCAGCCATTACAAAAATAACTGTAATGTATGTACCAGCCTCAAATCCCTGCATATGTTTTTCTCCCTGTTTTTCAGAAAGCCTCCTTTACTTGAACAAAACGTAATACAGAATAATACAGATAAATCTAAGAAAACAGTCCAAACTCAGTATTATCAAGCAGGAAATTTGTGTATCCAGGAGTATTATTTAGGTGAGTACTTTGACTTAGTACTCTAAATGTTTTCCATTATATTAAGAGAAAAAAGGTGAGGGTTCAAGGTGACATACACCATCTATTCTACAGCATGTGCCCATATAATTCCAGTTTAGGATCATCGTTACCATGCATTTGTGGTGATTAGGGATATATTCTGTCATAGTATTTCTCATTACTATTTTGAGTAAAATGTGACCAATTTGCAAGAAACACTCAATAGTTATTCATGTTATGAATCCCAATCAACCAAAGAATGAAAATTTGACTACAACATTACTATAGAATGGGACTAGAAATTTCCAGGAATTACCATGAAGACAGTAATTGATATGCGTGTTAACTCTCGCGTTTTGTTCTGCAAGGACAAAATGCCTACAACAGAAGAGCTAAAATCAACCTTCCACTCTTGAATGGAAAGTTGAGTCCTAAGAACTATTCATATAGTCTATAGGTCTTGGACCTTAGATCCCAGAAGACACAGAACCTGTACATTCTTATTTCAGGGATCTATTAACCATCTTAAATTGAGATGCTATTATATAAATTTTATAAATATTTGTTAATAACTATATGTAAGTATTGCATTGACTATACTTGGATCATTACAATATGGTAGTCAACTCTGCAGTTTGAAATTGGGATTATTATAATATTGTGGTAAATTATGCAGTTTAAAATCAGTTCCCTCTTTCTCAATCCCTTTATTCCTGCCTAGTTGAGCCACAGTGAAATATCTAAGATTTTTATGTAAAAGCTTCTAATCAGTACTACTGCCTGTTGCTTTTCTTCCTTATAGGAGCAATTTTTTCTCTGGTTGGACTATGTAATTTTTATTCCTTGAACTAAGCAAAGGAATTGAGCTTTGAATTCTGGTGGTTAAGACAACCTTTGTAACCTTGGTCCTCTGATTACCTGAGGATTTTGCACTACCTTTCAGAAGTTGCACTAATGCCGATGGATGCTATCTTTTGCTGTTTTAATAATGTTGTTTTAAAAATGAATTTGTTCTATTTCATGTGTTTATGAACTCTTTGGATGGGGTTAAAAGGAACTTCCCCAGACTTTTAAATTTGTAGTGAAGGCTACCTTTAAAAATAAAGTTTTGAATATTTGAATAGTTATTTCTCTTTTGTGAAGAAAGCTGAAATCCTGACTTACAGGGTATTTTTCCAGGCACCTATATTTTGTGAAGGGTAAAGGTGTACTCATTAGCCAACAATCTGGATGGAGACTCAGTAACTATTATACTGTGGTATATAGTTTTTTGATTAATTGCCATTTCACTTCTTTCTAATGATATGTATAAACATAGATGAAATCAGATTCTCTCTGCAAGGTTGAAAAAAGTACCATCCTGGCTAACGCGGTGAAACCCCGTCTCTACTAAAAAAAATACAAAAAACTAGCCGGGCGCGGTGGCCGGCGCCTGTAGTCCCAGCTACTCGGGAGGCTGAGGCAGGAGAATGGCGGGAACCCGGGAGGCGGAGCTTGCAGTGAGCTGAGATCCGGCCACTGCACTCCAGCCTGCGGGACAGAGCGAGACTCCGTCTCAAAAAAAAAAAAAAGAAAAAAGTAGACTATTCTATTTCCTACTTCTGGCTTTTCTGTAGTTTTCTTTTGCTCCTTTTTGTATCAGTTTTACTTCTTTTCTATATAGTAGTAATTTCAAGTGAGTTTCAAAATTTGGGTTCATTTGCTTTGTGCATATGAAGGAGCTATTTTTTGGGGAAAATAATATTCTAATTGATGTCACAATTTATGACAACTTTGAACCAAAAATGAATCTTGTCTAACTTCTTGTTCATATATCTGAAAATATTTAAAGTGATGGATTAAGTGGTAACATCTGAAGAATCTTGTTAAAAAAAATCACATGCTTTCATGTGTTCTCTCAAACCTACATACGTATTTTTCTCTGGATGTGGAATCAGTTGGCAAAAGTAACAAGGAAATCATAAATACAATGTGTTCTTTATTCCTCATACAACTACTAAAGAGAAAGTAACCTCCAGGATAAAATCAGACTCTTTTTGGAAAGCCTGCCCTTTTGTGGACTAAATCAATCCCAGGATGGGACACCTGCCTCAGTCTTCATACTGCAAGAGACCTGGAAGCCAGGAAGATTCCAAGGGGGAGGGGGCAGCAAAACACCAGCTATGTGTTGAGTGACTTTTTTTCCACCTTGCAGATAGCATAAAGGTTGAATTCTCTCATGAGAAAGTAGATGAAAGTTACAGTCCAGAAATATATCTCAAGTGTGGCTCCTTCTTGGGTAGTAGAGTAAGTGAATACATTCCCCTAGTGCTATTCATTCAACTCTACTTTCCTGCCTCTATTTTTCTGTTTATTTTCTACTTCACCCTCTCTCCCTTTCTAACAAAATACTGACTAGAGGATTCATTGATAGACTGTCAAATATCGCTAACTCTGAATATAAGAACATGATTTTTAATCTCAATTTATATGAAATTATTTTTTATTTTCCTTCTCTGGGGATTACATCACTAGAACATCATGAGTGATTCATTTCTACCAGATTGAGGACAGTTTATTTTAGCTGTTTGAGTTTCAGTAAGTCTTTCTGTAAATGAATGTCCTATATTTTAAAAGTTACATATTCCCTACTTGTCTTCCACCCCAAATATTCTTGAGTTAGATCTAGCTTGCTGAAATTCTAGAAAGCCAAAAATTGAACACTTAAAAATTTTAAATAAAATCAAAAGCAAAAAGAAAATGCACTATTAGTTTTAGGTGCATTAGGCCATCTCTGAAACACACAGCACCTCCCAAAGCTCATAGACAAAAGGATGATGCTGAAATCACATGGGGTATAAAATCAATTTAAAACTTGTAGTACGAGGCAAGGGAAAATAAGTAGGCACTGGTGGAAGATAACACATTTAGGGTAGGAGGCAAGCAGGATGGAAGGACCACACTTGCAGCATCCTGGGGTGTATACTGTACATATATTTTGTATCTTTCCCTACTGTATCATCCTTCTCTACTGATTAATTATGAGGTTACAAGGACCAGCATTGAGGATTGAGCAAGGCCACAAACAGAAGGTACTCAGGGTCAACAGCACACATTTGCTCTGTCAGAGAGATGCAGTGGTAAGTGTTACTGGAGATAGCTATGACATAATTCCAAGAGATTGTGTGTGTGTGTGTGTGTGTGTGTGTGTGTTTGAGGGGGGTGCAGTGGAACACAGGGGGCCAGAATGGGACCAAACTAGATGTTACTAATTGGAGGGCAATTTGGAGTTAGAGTTGTCTGGTCAGTGATGGCATGATGGGAAAAATATTTTTTTCTGTATCTTTCCCCTGATACTCTTGTATGTTTCATCCTATTTTCTATTTATTTATCCTTCTGGTTAGCATTTTCACTCGCCTATATTCAATGCATCTTATTCTGCCTGTTTCACTGGCTTCTTACTTGCTTATGTCACTTCTTTTTTTTTTTTGAGACGGAGTCTCCCTCTGTCGCCCAGGCTGGAGCGCAGTGGCCGGATCTCAGCTCACTGCAAGCTCCGCCTCCCGGGTTCACGCCATTCTCCTGCCTCAGCCTCCCAAGTAGCTGGGACTACAGGCGCCCGCCACTTCGCCCGGCTAGTTTTTTGTATTTTTTAGTAGAGACGGGGTTTCACCGTGTTCGCCAGGATGGTCTCGATCTCCTGACCTCGTGATCCGCCCGTCTCGGCCTCCCAAAGTGCAGGGATTACAGGCTTGAGCCACTGCGCCCGGCCCGCTTATGTCACTTCTAATGAGTTTTCACCATTTTGTTTTCTTGCTTTTAGAGACAAATATTTTCAAATGACACAGTAAATCTACATTATAAAAGGTTATTAACTTGTACAGGCTTATCTGTAAACTTGGATGCTAAAGGTCTACAGAATAATAGTAATTGTGATCAAATTTAATCTTTCCCCCCATATTCAGGCTAACTAGATTTCATTTGTGAGGAGAAAAAGATTTAAACATATACTCTTGAAGTATTATTCACCTTAGATATCCTCTGATGGTATAAAGATATCAAAATATCAAATAAGGATTACAATAAATAATACAGATCCCCTTCTAAAGAATTATTAGACTATGTGCTCCAAAAGAACAAATGTAAATGCAAATAAAGTTAGAGAGCTAAGATATTGGCAAAATTCATACTTTGGCATAAATTTAGTACTGGAATGCAAAATCTGAAAGTCCCAAATTATCATAAAATGTTGGAAAAATGTGATAAGTTCCCTGCACAAGAATATACATTGTGTATTAGCTTTGTTTTTCTTGCAACAAATTTCCACAAATTTGTCGGCTTCTAAAAACATTCATTTATTACCTCACAGTTTCTAGGGTTGGAGTCCAGGCACCAAGTGGCTCATTTAGCTTCTCTGGAGTCTCACAAGAGTGAATCAAGTTGTCAGCAAGGCTCTTGGGGTAATTTAAGTTGGCAGAATTCAGTTCCATGCAATTGGAGAACTGAAGTTCCTACTTTCTTGCTGGTCATCGGCTGGGGCTAGTTCTCAGCTTCTAGAGAACTCACATGTCTTCCCACATGGACCCTCCCTAAGTGTAAGTGTAAGTGTTTAGAGTCTCCAGTAGCTTACAGTAATGTCCTAGGCATTCACGTTCACTCATTGCTCACTTACTGACTCACCCACAGTGACATCCAGTCTTGCAAGATTCATTCATAGTAAGTGCCTTATACAGGGGTACCATTTTAAAAAATGTTACTTTAAGTTCTGAGATACATGTGCTGAATGTGCAGGTTTGTTACATAGGTATACATGTGCCGTGGTGGTTTGCTGCACCCTTCAAGCCATCGTCTAGGTTTTAAGCCCTGCATGCATTAGGTATTTGTCCTAATGCCCTCTCTCCCCTTGTCCTCCACCCTCTGGCAGGCCCCGGTGTGCTGGATACCATCATTCTCAGCAAACTAACACAGGAACAGAAAACCAAACACCAAACACTTGCACTCATAAGTGGGAGTTGAATAATGATAACACATGGACATAGGGAGGGGAATAAAAATTGCAACCATTTTTAAAAAGATTTTATCTTTATATAGCAGTTTTAGGTTCACAGCAAAATCGAGAGGAAGGTACAGAGATATTTCATATTTCCCCTGCCTTCACATATAATCGCCTTCCTCGTTATCAACACCCCCACACAGAGTGGTAAATATGTTACAATTGATGAACTTCCATTGACATATCATTATTACTCAAAATCCACAGCTTCCACTAGGGTTCACTCTTGGTGTTATATATTCTATGAGTTTGGATCAATGTATAATGACTTATATCCACCATTATAGTATCATGGAATAGTCTCACTGTCCTAAAAATCCTCTGTGCTCTAATTATCCCTCTCTCCACCCAACTCCTGGAAACCACTGATGTTTTTACTATTCCTGTAGTTTGGCCTTTTCCAGAATATCATATGGTTGGAATCATACCATATGTAGCCTTTTCAGATTGGTTTCTTTCACTAAGTAATGTGCAAATATTTTAGGTTCCTCCATGTCTCTTCATGGTGTGATGATAGCTCATTTTGGCACTGAATAATATTCTATGGTCTGGATGTACCACAGTTTATCCATTTACCTATTGAAGGACATCTTGGTTGCTTCCAAGTTTTGGCAATTATGATTAAGGCTGCTATAAACATTTGTGTGCAAGTTTTTGTGTGGACATGAGTTTTCAACTTCTTTGGGTAAGTACCAGGAAGCGCATTGGTGGAGCAGCCACTAAGAGTATATTTACTTTTGTGAGAAACTACCCAGCTGTCTTCCGAAGTGGCTGTACCATTTCCTATTCCCACCAGCCCTGAGTGAGAACTTCTGTTGCTCTACATCCTCGCAGCAACGAACTGGTGTTGCAAGTGTTCTGGATTTTAGCCATTCTAATAGGTGTGTAGTGGTATCTCATTCTTTGAATTTGCATTTCCCTGATGACAGGTGACATGCAGCAACCTCTCATATGTTTATTTGTCATCTGCATATCTTATTAGGTGAGGTGTCTGTTCAGGTATTTGGCCCATTTTTAAATTGGGTTGTTTGATTCTTTATTGTTAACTTTGAGTACTTTGTGTATTTTGGATAACAGTTGTGGAGATAAAGCAACTACATCTCCAATGCTAGTTTGCCATGTTGACTTTTGATTAACCCTGGTTCCAAGAAGAGATTTCCAGTTTATCTATTGCTACCTATGTAAGAGTGTATAAATCCTGCCTTTAGGTCAAAACAACCTTCATGTCATCGTACTTCAGTTGTCCTACACATCTCTTCTGAATCACATATTTCCCTTCCCTATGGTATACCCCTCTGGGTCTAGGGGAAAAAGGCATGGGATCCACCATCTGGTCTCAGTGCCGCTGAGGCACAAACATGGCTATATGGTTTCTAAGGCCCTGTTAAATGTTTCTTTCTAAGAAACTGGATTTGTCAACCACTTTCTTCTGCCCCTCAGCTTCCTTGGACTTTGGGGTAGGTTTGCATAGATCTGCCCACCACAAAACAAAAGTCTTTTTATCAGTTATGTCTTTTGCAAATATTTTCTAACAGTGTATGTCTTGTCTTCTCATTCTCTTGAACAACAGGGTTTTTTGTTTTGTTTTGTTTTTTTGTTTTTTGCTAAAACTTGGCAAGCTGGTCTTAAAATTTACATAATTGGTCAAAAAAAATCAGCACAGTTAAAAAGAAGAAAGTAGGAGGACTTGATATTGGAGTACCAATATCACGATAAATCTATGGTACACAGGATATATTCGTATTGATACAGAAATAAATGAATAGATAAATGAATAGAACAGAGACTCTGGAAATAGGCATACACACCTTGACTTATGAAAGACAGACTGCAGAACTGTGGATAAAGATAGACTTTTAAATAAATAAATTATTTCCATCCCCAGATGGCTATCCGTATGGTCAAATATGCTTTTCTATTCACAAAAATCAATTCCAAGTAGATTTAAAACCTCAATATCATGAGCAACATTATAAAGTTTTTAGAAGAGAACATTGGAAAAATTGTCATGGATTTCAGATCAATAATGCACAAACTCTAAAGGAAAATTTGTTAGACCATATTAATATTTAATTATTCTGTTTATTATCATTAAATAAATACACCACGAGGAAATTAACAAGATTACCTACTGTATTATTTGGGTTCTCTAGAGAAATAGAATCAGTATGAGATGTATGTATGTGTCTGTATAATATACCATATATATGTGAGATATATACACACACACACGTATACACACACATATACAGTAAGGACTTGTGATTCCCAGTGTCTCAGAAGTCCCAAGACCTGCAGTCAGCAAGCTGGTGATTGAGAAGAACCAAGGGTATCGTTCCAGTCCAAGTCCAAAGGCCTAAGAACCAGCAGAGCTGACGGTGTAAATTCTAGCTAAATTCAAGTCAGGAAAAGGAGAAGACCAATGTTTCAGCTGAAGACGGTCTGACAGAGTGAATGCTCCCTCTCTCAACCTTTTTATTCTATTCAGGCCTTCAACAGATTAAATGAGGCTCACCTACATGGGTGAAGGCAGTTTGCCTTACTCAGTCTGCCCATTTGAATGTTCAGCTCACTGAAAAATGCCTTCACAGACACACCCAGAATAATGTTAAACCAAAGATCTGTGCACCTTGTAGCCCAATCAAATTGACAAATAAAATTAACCATCACAGTACAGAGTGGTAGAAGATATTCACAATATACATAAACCAGAAGATTCATATTCAGAATATATAAAGGACTCTTACAAATTAATTTAAAAAATACAATGAAATAGAAAATTTGGAAAGTGATTTCACAAGAGAGGGTGTCCAAATGGTCAGCAAATGTTTGAGAAAATGCTCAAACTCATCAGTAGTTCAGGAAATTTAAAATTGAATCACAATGAGAGAATGACGGTGAGGGGAAATCACAAACGTGTCACCTGTGTCCGTCTCCTGATGCTTTTTAAAATCCTACGGCTCTTGTACCTTAAAATTTAATTAATAAGTATCCTATGTAGTATGTAGGACTTCACTGAGACACATCCATATAGCTAGAGATGTATAATAGGTTTAGTAACTTTATTTACATCATGATTTTTAAAATAATGTTTAAGAAGTCGGTAGTCAAGTGGCCCAGACTAAAGCTATGCTAAGAAAAATGCCTCTTAATTTTAATATGCATGTGAACTACTTGGAAATCTTGTCGAAATGCAGTTTGTAACTGATACTGTAGGTCTAGAGTGAAACCTGTTATTTTGCATCTAACAAGCTCCCAGGTTGCCCATGGCACAGGTGAAGTGTTGCAGCTACTGCCAGCTGATGGGCCATGCTTTGAGAAGATGCTAAGGGGTTTCCCTGGGCTACCCCAGCAGAGGGCAATTGCAGACAGCTGAATGTGGCCAAAGGTTTATAAGCACTCAAGGAACGCCTCCTTGCCATTTCTCGCTCCCTATGTTGTGTTTTGGAGTCTGGAGCAATGAAGACCTCTGTGCTCTTAGGCGGGTCCTTCCTCTTTTCTTTATTGTTTTGGAATTCTTCTGGACTCAACCCAGGTATGAATAAGAAATATCTTCAGAGGTTGGTGATTTGAAGTGATAAGATTACTTTCTAAAACACTGCTGTGTAAAAACCTGAGATTTTTTTTTTTTTCTCCCTGATTATAAACCAACAGGTAGGGCTACCTGTTTCTAATTACTCAGTTAAGAAAAAATTAGTTTCCAGTCACATAAACTGTGCTCAAAATATTTTCTTTTTCTATAAACCAATTTGAGGGTTCTCCAGTTTTAGTTTATCTTGTGCCATTATCCCTCTTCTAATGTGAGACCCATGTTTCTAACATAACTGGGGCTCCTATAATTTGAGAGAACCTGGGAAAGGAAGGGCTACCTTACAGATCTCTGGGTTTCTGGGGAAGGTTACAGGCTCTCTTGGCCTATCCATGGTGCTGGACAGATAGAATGAAAATTAGTGAGCAGCCAAATTTGGATGAGTTCTAATTGCTTCCTCTATATACTGAAGTTTGGGGAACAGTTGAGGCCCCCCCCCCCCCAGCTTTGTACTTAGCTGCATGAACTTGGGCAAGTTACTCTAAGTCTATGTAATTTTGGCTGCCAGGGAAAAATTACTAGGAATGTATCGTGCCTTAAAATAAGATGATGAGAGCGCCAGTGAAATGAAAACACTCAAATCTGTTTGGGTCAGTGCGCCAGAGTGATGTCAGCTGTGTCTAAGGTCAGTCTGAGAGGTTTGCCAAATAAAGCAGCCTATGGATTTCTCCTATATCTGTAACCATACACTAGTTCACTTCCGCCTTTACATTAGAATACTGGCTCTCAACGGGGGGTTTTGCCCCCCAGGGGACATTTGGCAACGTTTAGAGGGATTTTTGGCTGTCACAACAGCGTTTGCCACTGGTATCTAGTGGAAGGTGGTCAAGAATGCCACTACACATTCTGCAATGTAGAGCCAACAACAACAAAATCTCTTTGGTTATAGATCTCAATAGGGCTGAGTTGAGAAACGCAGCCTTGTGTTTTACTTCAGCTTAGAAGCACTTTAAGGCATGTATTTGTGAGACCCCTTTTCTAAGCAATACTAGTGCCAGACTTGAAACCAGCTGAAATCACTGCTACGTTTCATATAATCTTGATTTCTAATAACCGAAGCTAATGACCACCTCCTTGCAGGGGTCTCAGAGTGATTAAGATTTGTGGGAGGCTACCCAATATCAAATCTCAAACCTGTGATTACTTTTCTCATAATCAGACTTGGCTTCTCTGTTACACCTGAGTTTGTTTGATCTTTCTTTGAGATTTCAGTGCCTTAATGTCTTTTTTTGTTTTTTTGTTTTTGTTTTTTGTTTTTTTTTGGATGGGGGTCTAACTTCCTCTATTACCATTCCATGAGACCAAAATTAGGGTACATAGTTAAGGGTGGGATTGAGACATAAGTGTACTTTAGTCACATTAGACGAGTCTAGGGAAACTTAGGGAGTAAAACGAGTTAAAAACCTAGCACCTGTAGGATGGGTGTGGTGGCTCACACCTGTAATCCCAGCACTTTGGGAGGCCGAGGCAGGCAGATCACTTGAGGTCAGGAGTTCGAGACCAGCCTGACCAACATGGCAAAACCCCATCTCTACTAAACAAAAGAAATACAAAAATTAACTGGGCATGGTGGTGGGTACCTGTAATCCCAACTACTCAGGAGGCTGAGGCAGGAGAATCACTTGAACCCAGGAGGCAGAGGTTGCAGTGAGCCGAGATCATGCCGTTGCACTCAAGCCTGGGTGACAGAGCAAGACTCTCAGAAAAAACAAAAACAAAAAACTTAGCACCCGCAATCCCAGCACTTTGGGGGGCCTAGGCGAGAAGATTGCTTGAGCTCAGGAGTTCAAGACCAGTCTAGGCAACGTGGTGAAACCCCATCTCTACTTTTTACAAAAATTAGCCAGGTGTGGTGGTACATGTTCCAGCTACTCCAGAGGCTGAGGCAGAAGAGTCACTTGAACCCAGGAGGCAGAGGTTGCAGTGAGCTGAGATCTCACCCCTGCGCTCCAGCCTGGACGACAGAGGGAGACTCCATCTTTCAAAACAAAGCCTAACTCCTGCTCTGAGAGTACTACCAATGTATTTTTTGATGGCATTTTTGTAACCATGGTCTAGCCATAACGCTTGACACACACAAGGTCTTCCATCCTTGCACTGGAAAGCATTAGTTATATAAAAATTGAATGAATGGCTATGTGAAAGAAATCTGGCCTCTCATCTATCCTCTTCACATGTTTTTATCTGCTTTTATTATATTCAGTGGTCATGTTACAGCTCTGAATGTCGGTACCTCTTAGACCAGTTCTCAAACTTTGCATATGTAAGTCATCTTATTATTAAAATGCAAACTGAGTCAATAGGTTAGAGATGAGATCTGGAATTCATTATTTCTAATGAGTTCTCAGGCGATGTTGATGTTACCGATTTGTGGAAGAGACTTTGATTAGTAAGGCTTTAGACAAATTACTCACTGGCTAGCATTATTAATAGAGAATACAGAATCCTCTGTGAATAGAGAATAATTAACTGAAACCTGAGTCAGGCACTTAGTGTTGTTCTAATTCTCACTTTTTCATTGCTACCTCTCCTAAGACACAGATGGTCAGTGGATAAAGAAGACACTGTTTAGACTGCAGCAATGACTCAGTTGACCACTGATGGTCTAGATCACTGTCTGTCTTGGTATTAGGGCCAGGCACGTTATGTACCAGATTTAAGATTCTTCAAGTAATTTAATGGTTTGAGCATTTCATTTCTTATCTGGAAAATGAAGAGATTATCTGTCCTATCTCAGGTTTTCTTTGTTAGACTCAATAACAAGAACATAGGCCGGGTACCATGGCTCACACCTGTAATCCTAGCAGTTTGGGAGGCTGAGGTGGGTGGATCACCTGAGGTCAAGAGTTTGAGAAAAGCCTGGTCAACCTGGCAAAACCCCGTCTCTGCTAAAAATACAAAAATTAGCCGGGTGTGGTGGTGCATGCCTGTAATCCCAGCTACTCAGGAGGCTGAGACAGGAGAATCACTCGAACCCAGGACGTGGAGGTTGCAGTGAGCCAAGATCCTGCCACTGTACTCCAGCCCGGGCAGCAAAGCAAGACTCTATCTTAAAAAAAAAAAAAAAAAAAAAGTATGTGGTGACATTTGACCTAGGAATTGGTACATAAACAGCAGAACTTCTTACTTAATGTGGTGACAATAAATGTGGGAATCCCCATGGGAACAGGCTTGTGGTCTAACATATTAACCCCTCAATGACAGCCTGGCCCTGAAAACTTTGCTTTTTAAGATAAATATAGCCATCCTTGGGATACAAACACAAAATACATAGGCTACAGCTCCTTTCTTAGTCTGAATAAAAGGAGGGACTTGATAGTAATTACAATTCCCATTTTGACATGGACCAAGGACATTGTACCGTAGTCCTGCTGCTACGAGGTAAGTGGATTGCAGATTTTTATCATCCTCACCCTAAACTTCATTTCTGCAGCTGTCATCACTGTATTTACTATCAGTATCTATCAACTTTCTTAAGTGAATAACTTATGCTATTCATCTCTCTAGGAAAATGATTTCTCAAAATTCTAAATGCTGAGTTCCGTGTTGTACTTGTGTCTCTGTTCTTCTAGCTGTCCCAATAAGCATGTGTCAAGCTGGTAATCTCAGGTTGATAGGTCAAATAAGGCTCATTCTAGGCCAAACATTTTACGGAAGACAGAGCTCTGTAGATCCTTGGATACTGCCAACTGTCCTGAGATTAAAACCTGGGTCAATGTCTTATGTGGTTGGACTAGTCACTTATTCAATTAAAATTCATATTGAAGACTAAATACATGCCATATGTAGCTGGAGATAAAGAGATGAAGATGTGATTTTTTTTTTTTTTCCCCTAGGGGTGGGGAGAGCTAATGGTAAAATGTGAAATGTCCCTGTGTGCCTGGTATTGTAAAAATGTTCCTAGGGTATAGCCACAGCTTCTTCAGGTTAATATGAGAAGTTTGGACTGTGTAACCTAATCTTTTATATAGTATTAAATTCTGACCCAGGTTTAGTTTAATTGGTACTGAGGATGGATGGATGGAGATCTATCGCTATGGAAGGAATCAGTGGTGGTAGTGTCTTATATAAAGACCTTTACATTGTTTTTACCTTAATAAACATTAATTGAGCATTTAAGTTCTAGGCAGTGTTCCAAGATCTTTCATATGCCTTATTTCATTTAATCATCACGGAACCCTAAAAGGTAGGTAATAATGACTGCATTCACTCTAAATATGAATAAACGGTTGCAAAGAAATTAAATAACCAACTAACCTCTCTAAGGATTTTTGCAGCTGTGTAAAGTACAGAGTAGCACAGCAGCCACCGCCCTCAAATGGCTTTTGAGCACGTGAAGTGTGGCCAATCTGAATTGTGCTACAAATATAAAACACACATCAGTTCCAGAGAATTAGTATAAGAAATGTAATCTCAATTTTTGTTTCGTTATATATTAATGATCATATTTGGGATATATTAGCTTAGATGAAATTTAAACTATACCTGCTTTTTAAAATTTTAATTTTAATGTCTTTTTTTGAGATAGGGGTCTTACTCTGTTGCCCAGGCTGGAGTGCAGTGGTGCGGTCTCGACTCATTGCAGCCTCTGCCTCCTGGGTTCAAGTAATTCTCCCACCTCAGCCTCCCGAGTAGCTGGGATTACAGGGGTGCACCACCATGCCTGGCTAATTTTTGCAGTTTTAGTAGAGATGGGGTTTTACCATGTTGGCCAGGCTGGTCTCGAACTCCTGGCCTCAGGTGATCCACCCACCTTGGCCTCCCAAAATGCTGGGGTTACAGGCATGAGCCACCATGCCTGGCCTATACTTGCTTATTTTTGAACAGGGCTAATAGGAGACTGAATGCTACCCAAGTAGCTTGTGTTATATTCGTCTGTCAGCACTGACAGTGTAATGTCTTGAGATGAAGTATGCTATCATGTTACTTTTTGGATTTTTTTTTCTTTTTTTAGCAATAACTGCAACATGCTCTGATGATTGGTTGTTAGTCAGAATGAAAATAAGGCCCTTTGATAACAGCACAGAAGTTAGAATTGGCGACATACACCTGGGAGACAACTGTCCTGTAACAAGACTGTTGTCATTTAACTACGAGTTTTCTTATCCTGTCACTTCTTGTGGGATCAAGAAAATTGTAAGTGCCATGATGCTTTTCCCTAAAATATATTCTGAATTTTTTTTTCAGGGCTACATAGTATCAAAAGTTCCTTCCTAATTAAAATTTTCAAGCAGCTTCCTATCTCTTGCAGTGATCAATTGTTAGATAGGACCAGGTGCTTATCTATTTAATTAGGACATTTCAGATAAGGGGTTTTAAAAAGTTCATAACGGGCTGGGCGTGGTGGTTCACACCTGTAATCCCATCACTTTGGGAGGCTGAGGTGGGTGGATCACCTGAAGTCAGGTGAGACCAACCTGGTCGACATGGTGAAACCCAGTCTCTGCTAAAAATACCAAATTTAGCTGGGTGTGGTGGCCGGTACCTGTAATCGCAGCTACTTGGGAGACTGAGGCAGGAGAATTGCTTGAACCTGGGAGGCAGAGGTTGCAGTGAGTTGCACTCCAGCCTAGGTGACAAGAGCAAAACTACGTCTCAAAGTCATAAGGTACAGCCTGTGCCTTCTCAGTTTTACTACCTCCATCGGCTGTCAGCTTTTAATAGCTGGGAACATTGTGTATGAATACATGCAATTGGGGGACTATTTTGGAAACAGCACATATTCTTTAAAACAGACCGAGAGACAATTATTTTCTCCTATCCCCCATCTGGTATTAGAGATGGGGGCAAAGAGGTTGAAGGACCAGAAGAAAAACGAGAATAAAGTATTTCTCATGAGGTCTATTTTATTTCTGTTAAATTAATGTAAAATGCCATTTCCAGATTTTCCTAAAACAGATTCTATTAAGATCATTAAGCCACCAAAATAATTTAATGCCTTCTAGTATTAAAACTCTCAGTTGTTTCAGATGTTCCAAAGAAATGATGATGCCATATTATCAGAGATCAGTTACAGACCAAGGTCGCATACTACTTATGAATTTCCAGTGGTTTGCTTTGTGAAGAGGTATGTGTAGCTACTTCCCTTACACATTCTTCAATTTATTATTTGGTTGATAGATGTTTCTGTTAAGAATGCAGCTATCAAAATGCCCTAGAGGGATGTATATGGCACAATTACAATTTCTAAAGTTTCTCTCATTCTAAAGAAAATGTTCAAATATACAGATGAAATAATTTATATATAATACCTAGATTCTACCATTTTTCTAAACTTTGTTGCACATCCATTTCCCTGTCTATCGATTTTGATGCACTTCCAGTTGAAGACATGAGTACACTTTTTCCTAAGTACTTCAGCATGCATATCATGAATTAAGGATCAATAATTTATTTGAAGAAAAACTCACATGCAATTAATATATAAATGTTACAGAAGCAAATGCATTTGTCAACTGAGCTTTATGTTTAACATAAAACCCTACTGACACGCGTAACACTGGTTGTTGCAGAAAGTGGATCTTCCTAGTTGGTTCCTGCTGGCCACACCTCACTGTTCTTTTCTATAACTTTGTAGAAATAGAATTGCAGTATGTATGCTTTTGTGTCTAGCTTATTTAATTCAGCAGAATGTTTGAAACTCATTTATGTTGTATATTCCAGTAGCTTGTTTGCTTTATATTGCTGGGTGGTATATTTCATTAGATACATATTATTTCATATTATTTGATGAAGACTTGTGCTGTTTTCAGTCTCTGGCTATTATGAATAAATGTGCTATCACCATATGTTTGCATGTCTTTGGGTGTATGTGTTTCCTTTAAATACCTAAGAATAGGATTGCTTGATCATAGGGAGAGTATGTTTAGTTTTGTAAGAAATGATGAATATTTTCCCAAATAAGGTGTCCTTTTTGGCACTAATATGAGGAATGTATGAGAGTCCAGTGGTTTCACCCTCTGATGTCAGTTTTTTATTCTAACCATCTGAATAGGTGCATAGTAGTATTTAATTTGCATTTTCCGATAACTAATTAGTGCTCATTGGCCATTTGTATACTCTTGTGAGCCACGTCTTTTGTTCATTTTTACTCTGTCTTGTGTTGTAAGTGGTCTTATATCTTAAAGACCAGGACTTTGTCAGACGTGTTTTGCCCCAGGCCCCACATTGCGTATTCATTTTCTTGATGTGTTTTTTGATGAGCAGACATCTTTAATTTTGGAGTTTAACTTATAGACTCTTCCTTCTAGTTACTGCTTTCTGTTCTGTCTTAAAATTCTTTGCTTACTGCCAAGTCTTATTTTCTTCCAGAAGTTTTATGGTTTTGAATATGTTTGGGTTTAGAATCCATCTGAACTTAATTTTTGCATGTAGTGTAAGGAAGGTCAAGTTTCTTCCCTCTCCATAGGGACATCCCGTTGATACAGTACCATTAACTGAAATGAAATTTCCTTTCATTCTTGAATTGCTCTGACTCTTTTGTTATATCAATGACCTTATAAGTTTGGATTTCTCTGAGCTCTTATTTATGTCTTAATGATCTATTTGATCTTTAGCTACTTAAGTTCATGCTATCTTGACTACTTAGTTCATTTGCAACTTAGCAATGCCATTTTCAGCTGTTCAGGATGATTTCAAACAAATTCTCACTATATCCTTATACTTCTTGAAGGGTGGAAAAAGTCAGACAAAATTAAGGCACCCTGCAAGGAATGACTTGAAATCAGCTTTTAAAAGGAATCTCTGTTCTTCAAACTTCACCAGTCATCTCTAAACCTTTGCTGTCTAACATAGTAACCAGTAGCCACTGGTAACATTACATTTAAATTAACTAAAATTAAAACAACAAAAAATTGAGTTGCACGAGCTATTTGAGCTATTTTTTTGAGTGCTCATGTGGCTAGTGGTAACGTTTGCACAGTGTGGACTTAGAATTTTCTGTAATAAAGATTTACTAATGGACAGTGTTGCTACATCAGAATAAACACAATTGTTAACCAGACAGTAGCTAAATATCATAAACATTCATGTTGATCTTGAAGTGATTCTAACCTTTATTTTTAATTTTCTAAATTTTAACTCTTATTTTAGATCCAGGGAGTACATATAAAGGTTTGTTACGTAAGCACATTACATGATTCTGAGGTTTGAGGTAGAATTGACCGTGCTATCCGGGTGCTGGGCATAGTCCCCGATAAGTAATTTTCTCATTTTCCCTACTCCCACCCCCACATTCCTGTTCTTCACTGTCAGGGAAGGAAAGATTTAACAGTGGGAATGAACACTACAACTCCTAAAGTAGGATGGTGACTGGTTGAGATGATAGCTAAAGGTGGTGGGATCTAACTGCTTTTTAGCCTTGGAATGGGGGGTTTCCCTCTCTTGCCTGGCTAAGATTCTGGTGGTAGTCTTTGGCTTTTTAAAGAACATGCTTCCCTGACCACGAGGAGTTTTTACAAATTGGTATGAGTCCCCCATACTCCCTGGAACAGGGGTAGAAAATGTACCTCTGTTGTACCCTCTTTTAATCTGAGAAGGTATGTTTGTTCTTCCAGCCCCCAATATCTTTTCAACCTCTCGGGCTATAATATTAGCTGCTATACTGTTATAGGCACCTCATATCCTCTTCTTCTTCATTGATCTAGAGGTTAGCACCTGACTTGGACAATGCCAATTAGTTTATCAAACAGCCTTTGTAAACTTGTCAGCCTCTGAGCAGGTAAAGGTTATGATATATATCATATATACACATATTTGTATATAGGATGATATATATCCTATATACAATGATATATATACACATATTTGTATATAGGATGATATATGATGTACATGATATATATGTATATATATCTATACATATATGTGTATATATACATATATGTGTATATGTATATGGCATATATATACAGCTGTATACATATGCAGCTGATATATGATATATATACATATATACATATATGAGATATATATGTGTTTATATATGATCCCAGCACTTTGGGAGGCCAAGGCAGGCAGATCACTTGAGGCCAGGAGTTCGAAACCAGCCTAACCAATGTGGTGAAACTCTGTTTCTACTAAAAATAGAAAAATTAGCTGGGCATGGTGGCACATGCCCATAATCCCAGTTGCTCGGGAGGCTGAGGCAGGAGAATCACTTGAACCTGGGAGGTAGAGGTTGCAGTGAGCTGAGATAGCGCAACTGCACTCCAGCCTGGGTGACAGAGTGAGATTGTCTTTAAAAAAAAAAAAAAAAAAAGCCATTAGTCTCCTCCTTTTGGATCAAGGAAAGAAGTGGTACTTATGGCAATGGAGTCAAGGCAACGAACATGTAAATGTGGTGATAAGTTACATGTCATTTAAACTCCGCCTTCTGATTCTTGAGATCTAGATGCCTTTTTGCAGCTGATATCATCGTATTCACCTTTTAATTAATTATTGGATAGTCTAAACTTGCAGAAAGTAGTTTTGTAGTCACTGTTTTGTTTGTTTGTTTGTTTGTTTTGAGACAGAGTCTCACTCTTGTCCAGGCTGGAGAGCAGTGGCGTGATCTCAGATCACTGCAACCTCTGCTTCCTGGGTTCAAGCCATTCTCCTGCCTCAGCCTCCCCTGCCTCAGCCTCTCAAGTAGCTGGGATTACAGGCATGCATCACCATGCCAGACTAATTTTTATATTTTTAATAGAGATGAGGTATCATCATGTTGGCCAGGCTGGTCTCGAACTCCTGACCTCAGGTGATCTGCCTGCCTTGCTTCCCAAAGTGCTGGGATTACAGGCATGAGCCACTGCACCTGGTGTGTAATCACTGCTTTTATGCAATGTAAATTTTTCCTCGATGCTTGACAGCATCTTGAAGGTCATTTTCTGGTTATTAGACTGGTGAAGCCTAGTGGAATACAACTTAATACTAGAATTTCATACTTAACTTAGTTTTCTTCCTTCCCTTCTTTCCAGTTCCAGCTATGCTGGGGTTTGAGGTTTTGGAGTAGATTCTTAAATGTGATCTTTTTGTGGTTTTGAAATCTGTTCTCTTCCCCTACCTTTCCTGTGTTTGCTGGGATAGGGTAATGGTATTAAGACATGAAAAGAGAAAATGTCTCTTTGCTGAAATGGTTGTAGGGGTCTTTTGGCCAACACTGAGCATAGGTGCCTTCTCAGTGGTGGGTCCAAATGCTGGTCTTCCTCACTTAACGACTTTTTGAATGGGTCTATCATGAACATCAGATTTGATCCTTGGATTTCTCACCCGGTGCTGATTGTCTTAAGGGGAATCTTGGCAATATAGTTCAATCCCATCTGCTATCTATATAGGCATCCACTAAGCTCTCAAAAAAATGGTTTCAATAGCAGATTATAAAAGTAAAGGCTATTATGCCTTATCTATTTGCAGTCCATTTTTCTCCCAGATCAAATAGGCCAGGACATATTAGCCCTTCTAAATTCAACAAGAGATATAGAAAATTTGAATGAGATTTTAGCCTTCCTTTACACATGCACTCTGAATCTGAATCATTCTCCTGCAACTACATACATGCTGGCTTTGGGAGACGAGCAAACTACATTCCTTTTTCTTATATGCAGGGAAGAAAAGACCAGCAGTGGAAATAAACACTGCAACTTCTAAGATAGGATGGGGAAGGGTTGAGATGGTAGTTAAAGGTGGTGAAATCTGTTTTTTAACCTTGGAATGGGGTGTGTCTATGTCTCTATTTCCTGCCTAAGATTTTGGTGGTAGAATCTTTTTGCATACATATGGGTCTCTGTTTTCAATTTATAATCTTGGGATGTGTGTGTGGCCTGGCTTGGTTGAGCCATAGTCCATTCAGCATAGAGAGAACGTTTGTCACATCTAACAATCATTTTGCTTTTCAAAACTTTTATTGACCCCAGAGCCTCAAAGTCAAGTCTAGGATCAATTCTGGGTCAATAAGTAACATCCTATTCAAGATTCTGTTACAATTTAGATTTATTGAGCTATTTTATTTATTGAGCTAGTTTTAGATTTATTGAGCTATTTTACCTTTCCTCCACAAGTCAGTTATTTTGGGTTATCACTTATAACGAACCTATCTAATATATATTTTTCCCACAAAAAAATCTGTACAGCTATCAATCCTGTGCTTTTCTTTTTTTTTTTGTTTGCTCTGCATTTAGGCTTAAATTTCCATCTGCGATGCATTTTGGAATGAGTGGGTTTGATGCCAACACCTTGAAAGAAATCCCTCAAAAATCAAAAACAAGAGTCAACAGCTCCCACACAAAGTAAAACATGGGCACCTAATTTTAAAAGTGTTAATAAGGTGAGAATATTAAGGTTGTTTATTTTATAGTTAACCACTATTTGTTAAATATAACTTCGAGGAAGGCAATAATGTAAATTCCTATTTGAATACTGCATGCTGAAATTGCTCTGGTTTTAATGTGAACCCTGTAGAATTAGGTATCATCGTCTGTACTTGGATACAGTTATAAATTTCTTGTTACACATAAACATGAATAGGTTCCATACTGGTCAGTTTCCTTACCTGTTCTCTCAGGTACTAAATTGTTCATTTTCAATATAGTCTGTGACAAAATGAAATTGTTGTCATAGGAGGCCCGTACCAGATCTCTAATTTCATACTAATATTTGCAGAAAAACATGTCTGTATACATATATGTGTATAAAATAAGTAGGCAGATAGATAAACTAGACTTAAATTCAGAGGAAGTCGCTACATCTAATTAGCACTTTTCCTAAGATTAATACCTGTAGAAGACACTCTTCTTAGGATTTTTCTACTGAGCTTATTTTAAAAGGAGGCCAGAAAACTTGTGCATATTGACAATAGCCTTGAAGCTGACATTTCATGAAGAAATAAGCTTTGTTCTGGAGATCTGAAAACCACTAAAATCAAAGTTGAAATGTATAATATAATTACTTGATAGTTTCGGAAAGGCAGTGATCTAGCCAACACATAGATGCTAATCCCTTCTAATAGCATAATATCTAATGGTTATATTTGATATAGTTGGGTAATTCCATAGATTACATTTCAGGGTAGAAATGTGATTTTTTTTCACATTACTTCTAATTGAGCACCCATGAGTCCTCTGAACATGTTTTCTTTTTAGGTAAGGTTATATTTAAGCAGCTCTTAACTGCTTTTTCCCCCCATTCTACAGGAGCGACTGTCCAAGAAGTCACTGCATCAATAATGCCTGTGTGATAACACCTTCTCCTCCCCAAAGCACCGCAGCAAGTGGTACCTACTTGCTGAGAACCAGTTTCATCAATACTGTTGATGTGTCTGTACAAAGATGAGTAGCAATATCTGTTACCAGTTTCACTACATTTTGGAGTTTGGGATAACATATCTATACCATGATATTTACATCGTTTAATGAGTTAGTTTTATGAAATTGCCATTCTAACTCTGAAATCACATTCATACGTAATAAAACTTGCCTATACCCACTGCGTACTTTTCTGAATTAACATTCAGCATTTTTATGATTTAGTTGCTCACTTTAGTTTTACCCATTATGCTTAGCAACTACGTCTCAGTGAAAGAGATTTAAATCTCCCCCTTTTATAATGCACTCAAAAGGAGGATTTTCCCATCAGTCCTTCATCTTTGGCTTTCTATACTGCTTTTTTGTTTTCTGTTTCCTGGTAATGTCTCATGAGGAAACATTGTAAACTTATATTTGACATTGTGCATTTCTTTCCTATTACCTTGATAAAGCAAGACTCTAGAAGAAAATAAGATTCCAATTGCTTTTTGGCCTAATTCTGAAAGTGTTGAAACCATATAGGGTCACAACTACACCATCACACTACCCTTCCCACCATTAGTGCTTCGGTGGAGATTTTCTTAGTGAACAAGATCACCTGCTCTGCCTTCTGAGGCTCCTGAACTGATTGGCAAAATGTCGAGCAGGGAGATCCAGCTATGAATCCCAAGTAAGAATTCCCATTGCATGGAGGGTGGCAAAGATAACACTGCCAACCACCAGGAGTGGGAGCTCACGTAACTAGGCCCACTGAATCTTGGAGTTGCCAAGGAAGACTCAGCACACACAAGGCACTGGTTGGAACCAGTGTCTTTTGTGTTGGGAAAGAAGAAAAGGTGCAGCAAGGAGAAAAGATGAAGCGAAATCAGCATTTGTTGTGTGTACTAGTCTCCCACGTAGGTCCCTCCTGATAGCCAATGCAAAGTGGGGGATGCATGCACCCCTCTGGAGCTGTAGGCAAAGACCCTCTTACCTTACCACAGGGGGGTAGGTATACCTCTACCTATACCAGCCAAGTGCCATATGACACCCACACCTTAAGCAATACAGGGAATGTGCCTTGTGTGCCCAGAGCAGGGAAATGATTCCTTCTAATAAACAACTTGGAACCAAGTGACAACTTGGCTCCCAGTTTCCATATAGCACAGTGTCCCAGGCCTAGTGAAATCCCTCAGAGGGATGGCAGGTTCCACAATAGCTGCTTTTCCCAACACAAAAGTGCTTACAACTCAGATTATGCTGATCACAGTTTGGATCCCAGGTGGAAAGATGTCTAATTTAAATTGCCTAGTATATCTCTGGAAGTGAACTCTTGTGCCTTTGGGTAGTATACTGTGCAAGAGTACAGGTGCCAGACTCATTCCAGGGAGCCTGAACCAGAAAGTACCACCTACATGAGCAGGGATGCATGCACACAAACGATCTTTACTCAAAGCAAGGTCAGTCTTCTTCCATAGGGAAAACTGGTAGTCTGGGTAGAACATGCTTATGGCTAGATTTCTTGCTCCTGGGAGGGAGGAAAACTCATGGACACAAGAAAATGTGAAAAAGGTCTCTCTCCACCTCTTTAGATAAAATTTATTTTTGCTAGATATGAAAGTACCTCTCTTTCCCCTCTAGAAATGGGGATTTTTGTTCCAAGAGAATACAAAGACATCTAAATTTGAGTCATCTAGAACTGCTGAATAACTTAGCTGAGCTGCTGGGCTTGGTTGACTAACAGGTACCTAACTATGTCAATTTCCTGACCTTCAATCCTTCCCAAGACAGCTGAAGCCGGAAAAGAGCCAGGATCTTGGCAGGGCGCGGTGGCTCAAGCCTGTAATCCCAGCACTTTGGGAGGCCGAGACGGGCGGATCACGAGGTCAGGAGATCGAGACCATCCTGGCTAACACAGTGAAACCCCGTCTCTACTAAAAATACAAAAAAAAAACTTAGCCGGGCGAGGTGGCAGGCGCCTGTAGTCCCTGCTACTGGGGAGGCTGAGGCAGGAGAATGGCGTAAGCCCGGGAGGCGGAGCTTGCAGTGAGTTGAGATCCGGCCACTGCACTCCAGCCTGGGTGACAGAGCGAGACTCCGTCTCAAAAAAAAAAAAAAAAAAAAGAGCCAGGATCTGTTGAAGGGACTGAATACTTTTGTTTTTGAAATGAAAATGACAGTACACTTTTGTCATCTTGAATATATGTGATTCTTTTACTATTTTTATTTCTTTCCACCTTGAGTAAAATTAAAGATGCCGCATGACTTGGCCTGACCTTTCTCTTTTGTTTTTGAGATGGAGTCTCGCTCTGTCACCCAGGCTGGGATTCAATGGGCACAATCTTGACTCACTGTAACCTCCGCCTCCTGGGTTCAGATGATTCTTCTACTTCAGCCTCCTGAGTAGCTGGGATTACAGGCACCCACGATCATGCCCGGCTAATTTTTGTATTTTTGTAGAGATGGGGTTTCACCATGTTGGCCAGGCTGGTCTTGAACTCCTGACCTCAGGTGATCCACCTGCCTCGGCCTCCCAAAGTACTGGGATTACAGCAGTGAGCCACCATGTCTGGCCACTTGGCCTAATCTTTCATTTCAATAAACCCTAGTAGATTTTTGACTACTCCTGGAAATATAAATCCTAGTTAAATGATATTTTTGGGCTCTTATAAAAAAGTTAAAAAAATTCTGATGCTTGCCAGGTTGCAGAGAAAAGGGAACAATTACATACTGCTGGTGGGAATGTAAATTCGCTCAGTCATTGTGGAAAGCAGGGTGGCAATTCCTCCAAGAACTTAGAGCTGTCATTCAACCCAGAAATCCCATTATTGGTTATACACCCAAAGGAATATGTCATTCTACCATAAAGACACGTGTTTGTCCCAGCACTATTCACAATAGTAAAACCATGGAATCACCCTAAATACCCATCAATGGTAGACTGGGCACAGATAATATGGTACATAGACACCATGGAATTCTATACAGCCATAGAAAAGAATGAGACATGTCCTTTGCAACAACATGAATGGGGCTGGAGGCCATAATCTTATGTGAAGTAATGCAGGAACAAAAAACCTAATACTGCATATTCTCACTTATAAGTAGGAGCCAAACCTTGAGTACATGTGGACACAAATAAGGGAACAACAGACACCAGAGCCTACTTGAGAGATGGAGGGTGGGAGGGGGGAGAGGGTAGAAAACCACCCATCAGTTACTATGCTAATTACCTGGGTGACTAATCTGTACACCAAGCCCCGTGACACGCAATTTACCTATATAACAAACCTGTCCATGTACCCCTGAACCTAAGATTTAACAAGAGCCATCTGCTGCCCTCATTGCAATAGGAGCCATGCATTTATTTAACAATCACTACAGTAATGAGGCAGGTAACTCATTAACTCAACCTGAAAAGTCTCAGTGGTGAATTCAATTGACCAAAATCTCTACATGTTAGAATGAGGTTTTGATCCAGATGCTTTTGGTTTTAGACCTTAATTTTTGACATTTAATGTCTGATGCTTAGAAAAAATCTTAAGTTTTTAAAATTAACTTTTAATGTAAGTATTCACTAATTCCAAGCATAATGATTTCAGGAATATACAGTGTATCAAAGGGAGATACGATGGATAATTCTTATTTTTGATAAGGATTTGTACAGCTGTGAAGCTGAAGAAACAATGTCTGTGGGTTAAAGAATCTTATTAATTTCCTGGAGGCATAGCAGCAAGAGGCTGACCAGTCCGAAAGTTGGTGAAAATTGTTTTTGACTTGAAAGGTTAGAGTCAAGGGTCAAGAGAAGTGGTATAATTGACAATATATTTTGCAGGATATTAAAACATACAAATGGTTTGGACATAGAGTGTGAGAAACGCACTGGAATCAAGCATTTCTCCTGTGATTGGGGGCTATAAGTGGGTGACTTGTGGTGCTACTTAGATGGGAAAGATTTCTTTGGGTGTCAACACTTAATGTTTGTACAGGCTTAAAAATTGAGCATCTTTCAAGCTTAGCAGTTTTGCTGGTTTTCTCTCTTTCTACCTTGCATTCTTCATCAGTATTCAGATGGGATTTTTGCTAATCACTCCAAAAAAGGTTGGGCTCAGCCTTAATGTGGTTAGGGGAGTTAGCAGGTTTTGTCCTCCTTAGTAGTTGTGACAAAATGTAGAATCAAGGCAAACTGAAAGTCAGCGCCCTGGTCAGAGAATGGGACAAAGTGGGGCACAGGTAGGTGTCAGATGGGTGTGATCAGAGATGGCCTCTACGACTGCTGCCACCCGAATAATCCTAACAAAGGCATTTAAGTAATGCAGTCCTCCCATTCCTTTGCTTCTAGCATATATAGTGTAACCTAGATAGCTACAGAGAAAACTGCTGTCATATGTATTGTTTAATTTTGATAAAGCTAATCAATTATTTCCACATATGAGTTCATTATGCTAAGATATACTTTGGGTAATACAAATAATTACACATGTGGTCTCTGCCAAGAATACTTTGAACAAAGTACATAACGGCTTTAAAATTTCCGTATGCAGGCCGGGCGCGGTGGCTCAAGCCTGTAATCCCAGCACTTTGGGAGGCCGAGACGGGCGGATCACAAGGTCAGGAGATCGAGACCATGCTGGCTAACACGGTGAAACCCCGTCTCTACTAAAAATACAAAAAAAAACTAGCCGGGTGAGGTGGCGGGCGCCTGTAGTCCCAGCTACTCGGGAGGCTGAGGCAGGAGAATGGCACAAACCTGGGAGACAGAGCTTGCAGTGAGCTGAGATCCGGCCACTGTACTCCAGCCTGGGTGACAGAGCGAGACTCCGTCTCAAAAAAAAAAAAAAAAAAAAAAAAAATTTCCGTATGCACTTGCTTTATTCTGCATGTGTGTTATAGAAAGGTTGTTTTATATTGGGATAAGGTCACAATGGTGGTATAGTTTGAGTTGCCCCAAATCTCACACAAACAGACAGTGCAACTAATATATTGAAAGAAAGCGCACAGACTGTTATCTTTAGAATTTAGTGATCAGGTATCCCTAAAAATTGCAGAACACAATGAATGGAGCCAACCAACTGCCAATATGAGGCCCTCTACAAGGTTTCATGCAAGCTCAGGAATAATTGTTAATGGGATTCTTTTATTCTTATTTTTTTGAATTGGATCAATGAATCCAAATTAGCACATATAACTGCTTTGAGTTTATTTTTTTAGTAGTAATATCCATCATGCTTGTTGAATTTTTAAACAGTTTAATAATTTGTTAGTTGATTCTCTTTTTTAAAAAAAAAAAAAAGTTGATTATATCAGCTGAAACTAATATTGATATTAACTATTTCAGGCCAGGCACAATGGCTCACACCTGTAATTCTAGCACTTTGGGAGGCCAAGGCAGGTGGATTGCTTGAACCCAGGAGTTTGAGTCCAGCCTGGGTAACATGGCAAAACCCCGTGTCTACAAAAATTAGCCAGGCATGGTGGTGGGTGCCTGTAGTCCCAGCTACTCAGGAGGCTGAGGTAGGAGGATCATCTGAGCCCAGGAGGTCGAGACTGCAGTGAGCCGTGATCGTGCTACCGCACTCCAACCTGGGTGACAGAGTGAGATCCTGTCTCAAACAAACAAAAAGTAACTATTTCAAATATATAAACTTTTTATCTCTTGTTGGAATGCAATAAATTTTTTTTCTGCGATAGCAAAGTTATAGGCCTTGTTTTGTGCCTAGTTTTAATTGAAATAATTATTCTCAGTATGATGTATCTCTGGGTATATTCTTGATATACGAATTCTTCTGGCCAAATTTTTAAAAATCTTGCTTCTGCAATAGCATCCTTTCTCAGTGATCACTGTTTGTCTTTAGGAGATCCTCCCTGGTTGAAATTTCTCTTTTCCAGTTTATTGGGGTTTCTAGGGATTGAACATTGAACTGCTCACCCCATCTATACATATCACTCCCTTGGAGAGTTTATTCAATCTCATTGTTTTAATTAACATCTGTATGCTGATGGCTTCAAGTTATATCTCTATCCTGGACTTTACCCCTGAAAGGTAGACTCAGTTATTCATTTTCCTCTACAACATATTAACGTGGCTGTTCAAAACAGTGTTTAACCAAAGTATGTATAACATGGACACTCCTATATTCCTTTCCTACTCCAAACCTCCATCTTTAGCCTTCCCTATGGGAATGTCACAAAGATATTCTGTCCTACGTATTTCTCTTAAAACGTTACAGTCTTGCCTTTTACATATCTAAATAAGATCTATGTAACATAATAATAGATCTACGTAACATAAAATTTACCATCTTAACCATTTTAAGTGTACAATTCAGTAGTGTTTAGTACATTTACATTGGCATGTAACAGAACTCTTCATCTGTACATTGCGAACAGAACTCTTCATTTACAACTCTTTACAGTTGTAAAACTGTAACTCTATAGCTGTTAAACAACTTTGCAGCCACAATGTGATAATGCTGACTGCTCAGACTTTTAATTTTTTAAAATTTTTGTGAGTACATAGTGGGTGTATATATTTATGGGGTCCCTGAGATATTTTGATACAGGCATGCAGTGCATAATAGTTGCACCATGGAGAATGGGATATCCATCTCCTCAAGCATGTATCCTTTGCAGTATGAAGAATCTGATTATACTCTTCATTATTTTAAAATGTACAATTAAGTTATTACTGACTATAGACACTCTGTTGTGCTATTAAATAGTAAGTCTTATTCATTCTATTTTTTTTGTACCTGATAACCATCCCCATCGCCCCCCTACTACCTTTCCCAGCTTCTGGTAACCATCCTTCTACTCTCGATGTCCATGAGTTCAATTGTTTTGATTTTTAGATCCCACAAATAAGTGAGACCATGTGATGTTTGTCTTTCTATGCATGGCTTATTTCACTTCGCATAATGGCCTCTAGCTCCATCCCCGTTGCTGCCAATGACAGGATCTCATTACTTTTTATGGCTGAATAGTACTCCGTGTGTATAAGTACCACATTTTCTTTATCCATTCATCTGATGATGGACACTTAGGTTGCTTCCAAATCTTAGCTATTGTTAACAGTTCTGCAACAAACATGCCAGTGTAGATATCTCTTCAATATACTGATTTCCTTTTTTTTGGGTATATGTGCTGCTCAGAATTTTTGATGTCAGGACTTCCTTTAGACTATTAAAAATATTGAATTACGAAGAGCTTTTATTTATATGGCTTTTATCCTTCCAAATTACCACATTAGAAATTAAAAGTGAGATGAGATCACTTGGACACAGGAAGGGGAACATCACACACTGGGTCCTATTGTGGGGAGGGGGGATGGGGGAGGGATAGCATTAGGAGATATACCTAATGTAAATGACGAGTTAATGGGTGCAGCACACCAACATGGCTCATATATACATATGTAACAAACCTGCACATTGTGCACATGTACCCTAGAACCTAAAGTATAAAAAAAAAAATTAAAAGTGAGTTAAAAATATTTATTAAGTAATTAAAAATAACGAATAAACCCAACAGGTGTTAACATAAAATAGTGAACATTTAGTGAAAAATTGCTGTTTTCCAAAAAAAGAGTGACATTGTTTTATATTCGCATTTTTGCAAGTCTCTTGTCTGGCTAATTAGAAGACAATTGAATTATCATATCTGCTTCTGCATTCAGTCTTTGTAATACGTCACTTTGGTTAATGTACATAAAGAAAACCCTGCCTCACACAGATACGTGGTTGGAAGAAAGAAGAGTATTTTAAAAGCCTTTTCAGATAATTGTGGCTATTATTATTATTTTTTTTTTGATACTGCACCAAGACTTGCCAAGAGGCAGTCTCTTCGAGGTTTGTTGCAACATGGGATCTGAAAATATATCAATAAACTCTTCATACTTATTCCCATTAAAATCCACTGGTCCCTGTTGTGTTTTGCCCTGAATGTTTCTGTAACATCATGTGCAGATAATTTGGAAAGTTTTAGTTCAGAGTTATGCAGATGTTTTAAATGATGACATTTTATTATGCAATACAAGAAATCATAGTTAAGATGTCACCACTGAGCTTCCAGGCTCATAGTAGAGAACACAACTTTTTCAAAATTCAAATTTTTCCTTTAAGCTTGAATTTCATCACTGGGTTTAATTGTTGTTAGTTGTTTTCTTTGAAGTGACAAGCTTACATCATTCCATTTCAAAAAATGTCAAATACCCACAGGCAAATAATCGTTGTTTGTTTGATAGTCAGTCTTTAAGTAAAGATGGTGTTCTGGGTTACAAGCGGCTAGTTCAGCTCACAGCTCCAATAACTGCAGAGTTTCCTTGAGACACTCTTCATACTTTGATATGCAGCAGAAGTGTATTATGCATACTTTCTATTTTATCACTCTGAATACTAAAAAGGTATGCATTCAAGGGTTGGCGTTTAATAAAACAAATACTTTTTACTGCTCCAAGACTTAAGTGAAACTGGCTTTTCCCCTTTACTGTGAGTGTGTGAAGACTACAATGATGACTAACAAACCAACACATTGTGCCACTACCTTGATTGCTGCTCAAGAGGCAGCAGCGTCTCCCACCACTTTTTTTGCACACCTGTGCAAATGTCAACATTGTGAAAAAGAAAATGTGTTATTGTTATTGTGAAAATAGATTTGACCCCATGGACCCCTCCATCATCTCAGGTCCAATTATTGAGAACCACTGTAGTAGAAGAATGTCCTTATTTATTGGATAATATACTTCAAAATATTTAGGGTCAAGGGAACATCTTATCAGTAACCTACTCTCAAAAGGTTCAGGAAAAATAAAGTTTTTTGTACTATAGTTGCAACATTTCCCTAAGTTATCAATTGTTTTAAAATATTTGTTTTATCTCTGCTTTATCTCCATCTATTTTACATTAAAGTTATATTTAAACTCCATTACTCTTTCACAGTAAAATTCTGTATTAAAATTGGAATTTCTGGAAAATGAACTTTGTTCATTCTGCGGCTTTGAGTAATCCTTGAAACATTGCATAAAATCCTGTTACTAACTGTGCTTCAAGACAGAGGAAATAGTCACATATTAGATATTTTTTGTACACTATTAACTTGAGTGAGACTGTTTACATTTGCTATGTCTTATTCACAATAAATTTACAGAGAATATATCTCCTTTTTACAGAGTATGAATAGGAGCCTTAACTTGTTTAACTAACTTTCTCAAACTTAAATACAAGAAACTGGCCAATGATTCCTTTTGAAACAATATTAGATGTTTTACATAGGCAAGACTTAAAGGCTGCATATGAAGTTAATAAATTTTAGACCCTGAAAATGTTCACAACATCAGAAAAATGTTTAAAAAAACAAAAGATGAAAAAATAATATGTAGACTTACCCTTCTCTTTCTCTAATACTCTTTCCCCATTGGTGGTTGGCGACTGGGTACTCCAGGCTTTCCTGAGGCAGAGCACTGTGTGGGTCACAGCTCTGGGAATCTCACTGTCCACAAGAGAATGTCATGTCAGAAATGGAAATCCTTCTTAAATACATAGGGAAGCTCTGTGTATGTAGTAATTTGACAGCAGATTGTAACATTGAAAATATAATTCAGAGATGACTAAAAACAATAATAGGCATTTAATTCAGCCTCTTTGAATTTTATTTACCGTTAGCCTTTGATTTTCAAGTATCCTTAAAACCACACAGTCACGTTCACGCCATGACTAACATTTTTTTAAAAATACAATAAAAATCTATGGCTGGAACTTTTATTCTCCTTGAGTATTGGAATGTATTATACATATAAACTTCTTATACCGATAAAGTTATGTATGTATATATATGCATATAAAATATTCTCTTGTCTCAGGTTTGAAATGACTAAAGTTACTAACACATTAATTTAGAAAGAACACAGATGGATTTGTCAACTTTCCTAACACCAATAGACCTGGCTTTCCTTTGGGTGCCTGTCTCTTCCTAGGGATTTATGTTCCTGGTCAAGTCACTTTCTCATTTCTGCTTTGCTTCTTCCAGCCAAACCCATAGAAATGAAGGAAATAGTCTTTTGATTTCAAGTATGAAAGATTTAGGCTGTTCTCATATTAGATGGAAACTTACAACACCTGAACGTTAGCTAGTAAGAACAGTTTCCTGTAATTTAGTATTTACTGGAAGCATTGTGTGCCATGCCATCCTCCTGATGTTTGTAGCAGGCCTTGTACAGACTGTTATCAAATAACACTTTTTTCTTGATATGTCTCTTTGAGCTTCAGTGTTTGGATAATCAAGAGAGTCTCAGCCTTTAGGTAGTTGACCCTGTGATAAGTACATCCTGTGAACTACCCAAATAAGGAGGAAAACGAAGGCAGCTGAGCCATGGGATGCCATATAAAAATCACTTAAACCAGTCGCCACTTCTTGTTTCCCGAGTCGTCCTGTGGTGGAGGTCTGCCCAGATGGTCTCCATGGCTTTAGAAGTCTTGATGCTCCTTGCTCTCTTGATCTGGACTGGTGCTGAGAACCTCCATGGTAAATAACAAGTTTTAGAGAATGCTTCCTTGAAGGAGTTAATCATAATGATCGCTTTCCATGCAGGCGTTTTACTCCCTGAAGAAATCCGATCTTATTCTAACTGGCTAGAAGAAGAAATGCTTTCAGGCCAGGTAGACTTGTGTCAATATACGGAGGATACATTTTCTCTTTCTGCCTCAATGTCCCGGTTCTCAGACTTTTATTTGTCTCTTTCTGTTTTGGTCTTCTATCTTGAGACTCATTTGCAGAGGTTCTTCAGGAATAGTCCTTGGCTCTCTTTCAGTCTAACGTTTCAAACCCACTGCGAATTACTGGTGCTTGATTGTATCATATTGTAAGGTACTCAGTTGCCTCTTAGCTGATCTTCCTGCTTCCAGACTCATGTTTTTGCTGGATGCTGATATTATTGCTGTTTTGTTCCCTTAAAAAGACTGCTCTGAACTTCACTCATGTTAAACTCATCAACGGTTCTGCAAAGTTAATAGAAGAAAGCTAAGTCAGCCAGTTGCTGTCTACAAGTTGATTCCAATGTATCTTTTCTGTTTTGCCTGGAATCCAAATGCTTGCCAGCTCCAAGGCCTGACTAAATGTAATCTGTAAAGTAGCATTTCAATATTACTTTTTATGTTCTTTACGGTTTCTTTTTGCAGACACCTCTCTTTTTTTAAAATTTGAAATGGAGTTTTTCTTTGAAACTGATATGTCAATTTCTTACCCTTTTGGCCTGTAACACCTTTGGAAGCGAAGACCACATATAGCTTCTGATGTTTTTCCATTTTACCTAAGATGAATTTTAAGAATGCCTAGATCAGTGCAGCTTACCACGTAACAGTTAATTATTGAAATGAACAGCACATGGAGAGAAAGAGCGACCATGAATTCTGGCTATCTAGGGTGGGTAGGGTGTTTAGTCCCTGTCTTTCATGAAGCCTGAGCAAAGGAAGATTCTGCTGCAGTGAAAGTATCTATGTGTGTTTCTCAGGCTTTTCTCAGCTATTTGAGAGAATGTCAAACTAAAACTCGAGTTTCTGGCCAGGCACGGTGGCTCACACCTGTAATCCTAGCACTTTGGGAAGCCTGGACGGGTGCATCACCAGAGGTCAGGAGTTTGAGACCAGCCTGGCCAACATAGTGAAATCCTGTCTCTACTAAAAATACAGAAAGTAGCCTGGTGTGGTGGTGGGCATCTGTAATCCCAGCTACTCGGGAGGCTCAGGCAGGAGAATCACTTGAACCCAGGAGGCAGAGCTTGCAGTGAGCTGAGATCACACCGCTGCACTCCAGCCTGGGTGACAGAGTGAGACTCCTTCTCAAAAAAAAAAAAAAAAAAAGCAAAACTCCATCTCAAAAACAAACAGGCCAGGCACAGTGACTCACGCCTGTAATCCCAGCAGTTTGGGAGGCCGAGGTGGGTGGATCACGAGGTCAGGAGATCGAGACCATCCTGGCTAACACGGTGAAACCCCGTCTCTACTAAAAATACAAAAAATTAGCCAGGCGTGGTGGCGGGCACCTATAGTCCCAGCTACTCGGGAGGCTGAGGCAGGAGAATGGCGTGAACCCGGGAGGCAGAGCTTGCAGTGAGCCGAGATCACACCACTGCACTCCAGCCTGGGCGACAGAGTGAGACTCCATCTCAGAAAAAAAAAAAAAAAAAAATACCCCAAAACTCGACTTTCTAAGGTTAGTGTGAAAAAAATGCAGTGAAATCATAAGTACGGGTTTTCTGTGTCCATGTCCACTTATCCTTTCCATCCATCTTTAATCTTAGCTGCTGGAATTTATTTTCCTTTAGGAAGGACCTTCCTGATCACCTTTCCTAGGTGATGTGAGAACAGTATTTCAAACACATAGAGAATCGTGATTTAAAGGTTATGAGGCAAGAACACTTGCCTCCTCTACTCCTTTTCTGAAATGTGCATTGTCTTACCTTGTTGATTTCTCTCTAAAGGCGGGACTTCCAAGCTCCAGTGGTGGTGGAGTCCTCTGTGGCCACTTGCTCATTAATAATATAAATATGTACTTCTTAATGCTGAAAAGACTCAGTTCCTCCAAATGAATCTATTGCAAATAATGATTATTATTGACTTACTGACGATTTTAATATAGAGGATAAAGATGGCTTTTACAACAAAACTTGCATGGGGCTAACATCCCAGATAAAGGGCTTTCTCTCTCTTTTTCCTTTTATGGCTGAGATTGTTTCTGGTACTGGCTGCTCTAGACATGAATTCTACTGTTCTAGAACCACCCTTTCTCCTCTTTCTCTTTCCAAAAAGTATACTGGGATGCTATCGCTTTTATTCTAATACACTGCAATTCACTTCTGCCCCCTATGTTTTGTCCTAAATAGATCACCCTCCATGGAATATAACTTATTTAGGAGAAATTAAGGGGCTATACAGTTATGCTTTTTTTTTTTTTTTTTCCTTTGGAGTCTCGCTCTGTCACCCAGGCCTGGAGTGCAATGGTGAGATCTCAGCTCACTGCAAGCTCCGCCTCCCGGGTTCACGCCATTCTCCTGCCTCAGCCTCCCGAGTAGCTGGGACTACAGGTGCCCGCCACCACACCCGACTAATTTTTTTGTATTTTTAGTAGAGACGGGGTTTTACCGTGTTAGCCAGAATGGATCTCGTGATCTGCCCACCTCCGCCTCCCAAAGTGCTGGGATTACAGGCATGAGCCACTGTGCCCGGCCCAGTTATGTTTTCTTACTCTTGCATGTTGATCTTCCCACCTCCCCCATGAAATTACTGGAATCTAGTTACTTGGGGACATAATTAGATATTTTGGAAAATAATCTTAATAATGTTTATAAGAAAACCTTTAAGCCATGGTTACCCTTGCCAGAGAAATAAATGCCTTTTATTTATCACAAAGGACAGAATTGACTATTCTTTGAACACTTTCTTAAGATAGACATACTTCTGATGCTTTTCATATGGTTCTTTCCACAGTGAAAATAAATTGCTCTCTGGACTGGTTGATGGTGTCAGTTATCCCACTTGCAGAAAGCAGAAATCTGTATATATTTGCGGATGAATTACATCTGGGAATGGGCTGCCCTGCAAATTGGATACATACATATGTATATGAGTTTATATATCTTGTTCATGATTGTGGCATCAGGACAAGGGTGAGAACAGTGATTGTTTGTAAAAATACTAAATGTTTTGTCAGACTTTCATGCCTAATATTAAAATTGTCTTTTAAAAATCTAATCCTTGCTTCTCATTGTAGTAATTTATAGGCAGAGGACAACGGAATTTCTCATTATTTCTCACTGAATATTGGGTCATTCTGTGTGCACAGGACCTTAGATCACAGATTTATAGACTGGCTAGTGAACTGATTCTAAGTTGCCTTTAGGCTACTACTATATTTTACTAAATATTAGCAGACTGCTTTAAATTTTATTTAATTCTTCTAATGTGGGAGGTCACCAATCTTGGGAAGCTCTATCATGTCCAATGTTAGGTAATTTGAAATCTCTCCATGTTCCATGAGGATTTGTGTCAACATATAGTGGATTTTCATTGAAATGAAATCTCTTGTTTGTTCTTCAGCTAGGCACAAATCCTAAACTGCGTTGTTATCCTGGGATATTATCTTCTCATAGATTCCCAAATTTAAACGATTTATATTCACACTACACAAATATTTTGGGCCAGTGACCAATGATAATGATCATTTTTGAATAAGGTATTTTATTTTAGAAATTAGGAACTCGGAGCTTCAGAAGGTGCTTTACCAAGTTTTCCTTGTTGGTGGTAGTTTAGATGCCAAACCGGGATGAATACTCTCCAAAGCTTGTGCTTTAAACCACTCTGTTATTTGACTTACAAATCACCTTTCTCAAAAGAACTGTTGGAAACCTTTTCATTAATGAATCATAAAGATGGCTATAAGTGGCAGTTTAAATTTGCTGCAATGAATTAAGACTGTTTTGTCCCCAGGCATTTTAAATTCACTCTTCGGGATAATGGTCCTCTTCTGTCCCAGTGAGTGGTCAGATCTTCATTTATACCTAAGAATGACACTAGCCATTTTTGAGATTGTGAATGTTTTTTACATCCTATTCATGTGTGTGTATTCCTCCTCTGTTACTCCAAATATCTTCCACTGAAATTTTGTGCTCTCCTAGGTCATTTCTGAGGAAACTCTCCTTTTTCAAACCGAGCTATACTTTACCCCAAGGAATATAGATCACAACCCCGAGGAAATCCATCTGGAGTGTTCTGCCTCTAGGTAAGTCCAGCAGATCTGTTTCCTTTGGAATGTTTTAGCTTTACCTTTGCTTATGAGAAGCTTCTGCAGAAGCATAGATTTTAGAGAATATAACACGATTCACCCATAATTGTTTTTTTTTTTTTTTTTTTTTTTTTTTTGAGACGGAGTCTCGCTCTGTCGCCCAGGCTGGAGTGCAGTGGCGCAATCTCGGCTCACTGCAAGCTCCACCTCCCGGGTTCACGCCATTCTCCCGCCTCAGCCTCCGAGTAGCTGGGACTACAGGCGCCCGCCACCACGCCCGGCTAGTTTTTTGTATTTTTAGTAGAGACGGGGTTTCACCATGTTAGCCAGGATGGTCTCGATCTCCTGACCTCGTGATCCACCCGCCTCGGCCTCCCAAAGTGCTGGGATTACAGGCTTGAGCCACCGCGCCCGGCCCTATTCACCCATAATTGTAAACAGAGCCCAAATTAGTATTTACACAAATATTTTAATGAATACTTTAAAATGTTTTCATATTTTAAATGCAATGTTTATTTTAGAATAAAAACATAGAGATTTATAATGGTCCTAACAGACAATCTAGTGTAACTAGGTCATTTTATAATAACTACAAAGCAGAGTCATTAAATACTCAGTCACCTTTAGTAAGTGATACAATTAAGCATTGATACTATCTTTCAATGTTTTGTCCTTTATAATATTTTTTTCTGATATATTTTATTGCTCAATTTCATCTTGTAAGAGTAAGTGGCTAAAAACGTAAGAAAACCAATCCTTCATTTGATGCTAACTCATGGAGAATTCATGAAGGAAGGGCTTATCAGCTTAATCATTAAATGTACTTTGCTTGCAATTTTGTGGAACTGAGATATTGAATCCTAAGAGCTTCGTGTGAACTTTGAGACTAAGTGGGAAGGTATCCTGATACACTTTTGTTTTTTAACCATGCCATTGAAATATTTACGTTTTATAAATCTGAGTGATGAATCTTGGAAACTATCTCAAACCACAGGACAAATTTTATCCTTGCTTAATATATGGAAATAGTTGACATCACAGTAAGAATTTTAGAGCTCAGCCAATGTGCAATGTCTTTTAATGTGATTATAGTACTTTTTTTCAGGGGGAGGCAGAATTTTTTTTTAAGTTTGGTACAACATACATAATATAAAATACATTTTAAGTGTACAGTTCAGTCCTATTCAGTTCAGAAGATATTTGGAGTAACAGAGGAGGAATACACACACGTGAATAGGATGTAAATGGCATTAAGTCCATTCACATTGTTAATACTTTTACTCGTCCCTTTAACTTATTTTCATAAAGGCTGAGGGTTTTAGTGATATTCTAGAAAGTAGTTGAACTCTAAATAGAAACTACCCCTTGATTCTCTGTCTCTCTCTCTCTCTCTGTCTCTGTCTCTGTCTCTCTGGTCTGTTCCTGTCTCTCTGGTCTGTCTCTCTGTCTCTCGATCTCTCTCTCGCTCTGCCTCTCTCTCGCTCTCTCTCTCGCTCTGCCTCTCTCTCGCTCTCTCTCTCGCTCTGCCTCTGTCTCTCTCACTCTGCCTCTGTCTCTCTCGCTCTGCCTCTCTCTGCCTGTCTCTGTCTGTCTCGCTCTGCCTCTGTCTCTCTTGCTCTGCCTCTGTCTGTCTGTCTCTCTGCCTGTCTCTGTCTCTGCCTGTCTTCCTGCTCTCTCCGTCTCCGTCTCTTTGTCTCTGTCTATCTTTCACACACATACATATGTTTTCAATTCTGTAACTACCCAATGCTTGGAGCAACACAGAGTTCTGATCTAATGCCCCAGAACTACTGCCTCTGTAGGCTACCAGAGTAATAATGATAAATAGATATTCCTATTTTGATAGTAAAATACTATGTTGCTTGAAACCTACTTTCCTTAAAAAAATGAAGACTTGGCCAACAAAGTTGTCTGTTTGGGTTTTGGGTGCGTGAATTTTGATGTTGTCGTCTCTCTCTCTCTCATATTCACTTACTCACTTTGACATATAGAACTTTGCCACTACCACAGTGGGTCAGATTAAGCCTTTGGTGGCTTTTACTTACTGTTCTTAGGACCCATTTGGCTGAGTCCGTTTTGCTGGGTACATTGGCACTCTTCTAATGCAAGCATCACAAGTTATCTAAGACCATTCATCTTTGCACTCCATGTTTGATGCAGAAATCATGGGGAGACTATCTGGAATTAGCTCTTTTGTAAGTCTATCTGTTCAAATCCTATACCAAGAGTCCACGAGGATCTAGAAGGCGTAGTATGCTGGCTCTATGCCACACTCCTGAATGACTATTCTGAAAATGATCATGATATTAAACAGCGGTAAAACTGACTTGATCCCAAGTGTGCCAACACTATCTGCTTTCTGTTTCCCTTTTCTTTAGGAAATCAGTGTGGCTTACACCAGTTTCTACTGAGAATGAAATAAAATTGGATCCTAGTCCTTTTATTGCTGACTTTCAGACAACAGCAGAAGAGTTAGGATTATTATCTTCTAGTCAAACTTGCTCTGAGCTAAACGAGAAATGGAAACTTGAAGCTGGTATTATGTATTTTGCAGGAAAACAGTTTTGTTTTTTCATAGCAAAAATATAGTTGGTGTATATCTCTTCTTAAGTCTCTGGTTTCTAAAAACCCTACTTCAGTAAAGGTCCTGATTAGTTGATTAGTGAATGTGTATTTCTAAATATTTGTATTCAGTAGGGATATGGCTTATTAATTTAACATTATTAGGTAATTCATATTATACATTTAAGTTTTTTTCTGTTCTGTGTAGAAGATTCAGAAATATGTCTTCAATGACAATGACTTGATCTAATTGATGTGAACCTCCAATAAATATGTTCTAATATTTTTCAGGAAGAATAAAGAATAGAGAGAGACATTTAAATGTGCAGGAGGCAAAACTTTGAGCATAGTGTAAAATTTAACATATTAACTCTCATGAAAGGCAAAACCCTTTTATGTGCAGATATTTTAATTCATGTAGGCTTTCCTATTAATCAGTAAAGTTGAATCCTAACAATAATGCAATGTGACTACCTATTTAGATTATTCCAGAAGTAAATTCAATTTATTTTCTAGAGCTCAAATAGCCACTCCCTTAACTGAAATTTGATGTTAGGTTTTCCTTTTTCCTCAGAATGTTTCTTCCACACTCAAAATGATTGGTTGAGTTGGTTAAGCAAAGAGTTATCCTGCCACCTAAAAGCATTCATTAAATGATTATTTATTAACACTTACTTTATACAGCTTCCTTTCTTTAAACAGGGAGTCTATATGTGTAATATATCCAAAAATACTTCTAATTTTGGTAGATTTCTTATATCAAGGGTGAAAACTGAACTGTGCCGTTGGCTATTCAATAGTTTGTTGAATGTATGTTTTGGATGCTACATCCTCCTGGAAGCAAATTTTACCAAGATATTGGTTATTATTATTTTTACTTAAAGTGATACTATTCCATTTTGAATAAAATGCTGCCTATAGCTGTTTACTTGTCAAATAAAGAATTTGAACCTGTCATAGTGAACATCTGTCTTTGGCAGTTAATATGCAGCTAAGAGGTAATACTTCTATGGGACTTCCTAAGTGTCAGAATATGGTACAAGTACATTGCGATAAATTATTTAATCTTCTTAAAGAGAGAAAGATATCACTATTACCCCAGTTTTACAGATAAGCAAACAAACAGAGGTTAAATCATTTGCCTGAATCATACAACTTGTTGGTGTTGGTTCAAGATTTAAAATCGGGCAATCTGCCTCTAGATCTGTCTCTATACTCTCTCTTTGTACATTAGCCACTATACTCTACTGCTTGGAATCTTCCTAAGTTGCTGAACTTTAGTTCTCTAGGAAACAATTGCTATTCAAGCAGTTACACAACTCTCAATAAAACTTAAAATTGAGCAATAGTGTTTCTCTTGAACATGGATATAAAATTATTTTATATAAACCGATTTGAGAGAATATTGGGCAGGTGAATGTTTGCTAAAAACAAAGTAAATTATTGAGTGTGAGGTAATACATATGTGCAAGATAAAGAGTGATGATGTGGCTGTATTTTAGAAGGGTGGCTCTAAAACCTCTTCTCTTCGTTTTCTTCTCTTTTTTTTTTTTAACAAATTATGATTTACACATACTTGTATCTATCTGCTACAATGTGATGTTTCAATACATGTATAAATCACGTAATGAGTACTTAGCATATCTGTCGCCTTAAACATTATTTCTTTTAGTGAGAACATTCAAAATCCTCTCTTCTAGCCATTTTGAAATATATAATACAATTATTTTTAATTTTCATCATCCTACTATGCAATAAAACACCAGAACTTATTCCTCCTAACTCTAGCTTTGTTGACCCATCCCTCAGCATCCCTCAGCATCCCTCAGCATCCCTCCTCCTCCCCTCCCATTCCCGCCCCTCCTCATCTTCTGGTAACCACTATTCTACTTATTTCTACCTATGAGTGAGGTCATGTGGTACTTCACTCTAGTCAGAATGGCTACTATCAAAAAATCAAAAGATAAGTGTTGGCAAGGATGTAGAAAAAAAGGCATCCTTACATACTACTGGTGGGAATGTAAGTTAGTACAACTGCTATGGAAAACTTTATGGAGGTTTCTCAAAAAATTAAAAATAGAACTACAGTATGCTCCGGCAATCCCATTATTGGGTATATATCTAAAGGAAATGAAATCAGTATGTCAAAGAACAATCTGTACTCCCATGTCCACTGCAGCACTCCTCACAATGGCCAAGATATGGAGTCAGCCCCAGCATCCATCAACAAACAAAATGTGGTGTACATACACAAGGAATACTATTCAGCCTTTAAAAAGGATAAAATCCTGCCATTTCATTTTGTAGGCGATGCTCAGAAAGAGGAAGTAATTCGTCTTAAATTCACATAAACATTTAAGAATTAAGCCAGGCCGGGCGCAGTGGCTCATGCCTGTAATCCCAGCAGTTTGGGAGGCCAAGGCAGGCGGATCATGAGGTCAGGAGATCAAGACCATCCTGGCCAACCTGGTGAAACCCCATCTCTACTGAAAACACAAAAATTAGCCGGGCGTTGTGGTGTGCGCCGGTAGTCCCAGCTACTTGGGAGGCTGAGGCAGGAGAATTGCTTGAACCCAGGGGTGGAGGTTGCAGTGAGCTGAGATTGTGCTACTGCGCTCCAGCCTGGTGACAGAGTGAGACTCTGTCTCAAAAAATAATAATAAAAATAAAAATAGTTTTTAGGTATTTATTTTACCTTTTTCTCCCCTCCGCTTCAATGAGGTACAATCAGATAAACACATTCTAGGGATCTTTTTGCGTACTTAAAGTTTGTTAGGAGACCTTAAATGTTCTCTCCACCACCCCAAAAAAAAAAAAAAAAAAGATGACTATGTGATCTGATGGGTAGATTAATTATCTGCTTTGTGGTAATGACTCCACAAATACACACGTGTCAAAACATCATGTTGCCCATGGTAAGTATATTAAATTTTTATTTGTGACTCTTCCTTTGAAAGTGGTTTCTCAACAATCATCCTCTCTCTAAGGAACTGAAGAAAGACTCCAATCATTTTTATTGCTTATTTTGAACTCATGTGAAGATCTTAGTTCCTGAGACCTTTACATGGATTCTGTCATTCGAACTTTCTACCCCAAAGTGGAAACTATGGTCTTCAATTTACAAATGGGAGAACTGCAGTCTTAGAGTTTAAGTGACTTCCTTTCATGGCTTTTTCTATAGCTCTAAATTCAAAACGAGCACGTTGAAAGCATCCACTGTTTCCTTCTTCAGATTTCTTTCTCTTCTTCACTGAAGGCATTTTCTTGTTATCTCTTTCTTCTTCAGTATTCCATTTGCAATGGTTCTGGCTAAAACGGGGAGGGAAGGATCTTATTTTTACCACCTTCCTTTTGGCTATTTCCTTCTGACTTCTGCCTCCGTCTTCTCTTTCCTCAGTCCCTTCCTTCGCTCCTAAACGTAGACGCTGGAGAGCCGCTGCCCTAGGGCTCAGGTGCCAGCTCTCCCAGCAGAGCGCCTGTGCAGACATTTTCCAGCAGCTGGGCCCCCGCTCATTTCATATTCACAATCTCTGCCCCACACACTATGCTTTGGTCTTGGTGTCTGGCCCTCTTTCTCTTTCCTGTGATCAGGTCCCCACTAATGCTCCTGTTTGTAGGACTAGGACCTCGCTTTCCTTGCTGTGAACATTCCTCTCTGTCTCCCAGACTCCCCTGGGGCATGGATCAGGGGCTGTGCCCTCATTCTGGGCCTTTCTCTCAGGCCTGGCCCTGTGACCTTCATAAGGATTGTGGTTTGAATCTTCACGTTACCTACTTCCTTACTCCCTGTCACTTGGCTCTGATCTTTCTATCACCTATTTTAGAACATTTATTTAGGATAAGTGTATAATCTGGCCACTTCTGAAGCTGAAAGGAGGCCGGGCGCGATGGCTCACGCCTGTAATCCCAGCACTTTGGGAGGCTGAGGTGGGTGGATCACCTGAGGTCAGGAGTTCGAGACCAGCCTGACCAATATGGTGAAACCCTGTCTCTACTAAAAATACAAAAATTAGCTGGGTGTGGTGGCGCATGCCTGTAGTTACAGCTATTCGGGAGGTGGGAACAGTAGAATTGCTTGCAGGAGGCGGAGGTTGCAGTAAGCCAAAATCGCACCATTGCACTCCAGCCTGCGCGACAGAGAGAGACACCATCTCAACAAACAAACAAACAACAAAAAACCAAAAAGAAACTGAAAGGAGGGGTTTTAACAATCATATTAGGATAACTGGCACACTTCGGGCTTCACCACTGTACAAAAGAGAGATTTTGCACAGGGCTTTTCCAGTTAAATTTTAGGAAAGCTGGGTAACATTTCTATACCATAGTTTTCTCTACCATAACATTGGGTTAATAGTAATACCTGGGTCCTGGGTTATTGTGAGGATGAAATGAATTAACATATGTAAAGCATTTAGAACAGTGACCTGTACGTAGTAATCATTTAATACATTTAAATAATAATTAGCATTATTATTATATCTGTGATATTGGCAAAGTAACCTCTCTAAGCATGTGAGAATTGAATGTCATCATGCATATAAGGTACATAGCACTGTTGCTGGCACATCATGTAAAAGAAGTACCAGGGTGACCACCTCCCTCCTCCAGATGCTTCTCTGACGGTGTGACTTTATCTCTTCTTGCTATGCAACTAGCTCTGTTCTACCTCCATCCCACAACCTCTTCCCACTTGTAACCCATATTTGTTGCTTGTATTTCCTGTTCCAACAAGGTGTTAAGCAACATCTGAAAGCCGGAAGACAGTTACCTCTCACGCCAGTTTCCTAATCATCACTAAGCCCTTGGGAAACGCAATGGATCAGCGAGGCCCCAGATGCAGATGTGATTAGCACACTGGTCAGTCAGGCCGCAAAACATTTTCACCGAGTCCTCTAAAGTGTTGCATAAGGTAAAGATAACGTTAAGTCTGTGGAGGCTTCCGTTATCGGGAAAAGATGCTGTAGCGATCTTTTCTGAGTGTCTTCTACTTGCGACAAACTGGACTTGGGAGGAAAGCAGTCTGCCAAAGCCTGAAGCCTCCAAGGTATAGATTCCCTCTCCATAGACATTCCCCTTTCTTTCGCATCTTTTGTTAAAATGCCTCCCAGTGGACTACTGGGGATATCTGCAAAGGTCTCTGGTTGGTTGCTGTGCTGAGGTTTGGAACATTTAACTGTGAGCATGGCTTCTCTTTAGGATGTGATGATTCCTTTGGGGCCATGATAGAAAGTGTTAGACATAATAATACAGCAATTTCTTTGGGAAAATGTGGGTATGGATATACACACAGGCACACACACCTCTTAGATACATTAATCCCACTGGCTGCACCTGAGTTTGTCTGCCAGCTCTGACAATGAGGGGTGGTCTGGATATGCCTGAAGTATGGGGTCTGCAAAGTGCATTTTAGCATAGCTCAGGGGACAGTAGAGTGTAATGATAACTCGAGGTGGATTGCCAGGTTCTGATTTTTAGCTTCTCAAATTGCTGGCTGTGTGGGCTTGGGAAAGCTACTTAACTTCTTTGTTCCTCAGCTTCTTCGTCTGTTAGATGGAAAGGATCTTAACAGTAGTACCCATTCATCTGCTGTTGTGAGAACTAAATTAGTAAACATGAGTAAAGCCCTAGAACAAATGTCTGCCATATACTAAGAGCTGGAGAGCTGAACTTAACTGGTAGTTTCCTAGAAAATCTACATTTCTCTGATTTTTTTTTTTTTTTTTTTTTTTTTTTTTTTTGGTGACAGAACCTTGCTCTGTTGCCCAGGCTGGAGTGCAGTGGTGCCATCTCAGCTCACTGCAACCTCTGCCTCACAGGTTTAAACAATTCTCCTGCCTCAGCCTCCTGAGTAGCTGGATTACAGGCACGTGCTGTCACAACTGGCTAATTTTTTGTGTTTTTAGTAGAGACAGGGTTTCACCATGTTAGCCAGGATGATCTCAATCTCCCGACCTCATGATCCTCCTGACTGCGTGATCCTCCAGCCTCGGCCTCCCAAAAGTGCTGGGATTACAGGCGTGAGCCACTGCACCTGGACCATTTCTCTGATTTTTTTTTTTTTAACAAATAGATAACTGATTTCACCAAATTTTAGAAAACATAGCTTGTTTCACCTGAAGGCTGAAAATTCTCCCTGATTATTTTGATTATTTGAAACAAATCAAGTTAAATAATTTGGTTAGATATTTGGTCCCTTCAGAAACGCTCTTGGAGTTTCTTGGGATGAGAGGCTCCAGTGCTTGCAGAGGTATTTTCCATTATCATTTATCAGGATGGCTACCTGGGACTGGACCGAAAGTCTGGTTACTGATTGAACATGTGTTAACTGCTTGCCATCTGATGATTCTGAGCTAGGCACTGGAGTTGCAGTGATGAGTAGACAACAAGGTAACAGGTAAGTATCCAGGCAATTAACGCTCAGGCTGATTAAGTGGTATGAGAAGGAAAGTTGAGGAAATTCTGAGAGCAAACAAAAGGGGTGCATGCTTCTTCCAGACTTGGCCAGGACTAAAAACAATGTCCTGAAAGTATGACATGTGGGCTGAAAATCAGTCTGGAAGGGCCGAGCGCAGTGACTCATGCCTGTAATCCCAGCACTTTGGGAGGCCGAGGTGGGAGGATCACCTGAGGTCAGGAGTTCAAGACCAGCCTGGCCAACATGGTAAAACCCCATCTCTACCAAAAGTACAAAAATTAGCTGGGTGTGGTGGTGCACACCTGTAATCCCAGCTACTTGGGAGGCTGAGGCAGGATAATAGCTTGAACCTGGGAGGCAGAAGCTGCAGTGAGCCAAGATTGGGCCGCTGCACTCCAGCCTGGGAGACAGAGCAAGACTCCATCGCAAAAAAAAAAATCAGGGCCGGGCGCGGTGGCTCAAGCCTGTAATCCCAGCACTTTGGGAGGCCGAGACGGGCGGATCACGAGGTCAGGAGATCGAGACCATCCTGGCGAACACGGTGAAACCCCGTCTCTACTAAAAAATACAAAAAACTAGCCGGGCGAGGCGGCGGGCGCCTGTAGTCCCAGCTACTCGGGAGGCTGAGGCAGGAGAATGGCGTAAACGCGGGGGGCGGAGCGTGCAGTGAGCTGAGATCCGGGCACCACACCCAAACCCCGGCGAAAAAACCAAAAAAAAAAAAAAAAAAAAAAAATCAGTCTGGAAGGAGAGCAGAAATTATCCAGGTGAAGCTTGAGGGGACTTGTCTTTCAGGAATAGTGGGATAGCACAGAGGATTGAAGACATTTGTGGACTTGGAACTTCTGAAGGAAGACAAATCAATAAAACAAGGCTGGATGGAATTTTGAGATAGGGAGCGGTGAGGGGTGAGGCAGGAGACACAGGAGAGAGATTATCTGGTCATAAGGCAGCAACACTCTCCATATTGCATGCATCTTAGTTCATTAGATATTTAATCCAAAATACATACAAATTTCCAGGTGGATAAATTTGAAGTCTTGGCTTTTTGGCTATTCTTATTTATACTTCTTGCAGATAATTACATTAGAAACTCATTCATATAGAGTTTGCTTTAAGCTTTATTGATCTTCCCTCGCTCTTGGGTTCTGTGCAGTGTTGAACATGGGAGGTTAAGGGCTCCTTGTCATTTCACATTTATCCATATTTAAATACATAGAGAATGTAATTTAATCTTAGCATGAAAATCAATATTGGTAGGAAACTTTGATGAGGAGTATTGGTAGGAAAATTTTATGACATTTATAATAAATGTTTTATCAGTATTGGTAGGGAACTTTTATGAACTTTTATAGCAATTCCCAGTGTAATAATAAAACATGACCTGACTCTCACTTTAAGTCAGTGCTTAGTAAATCTGTCATCACACTTAAATGAGGGTCATACATGCCCCCCGAACAGAGTATCAGAAAGGTAAACATCCTGGAAGTGGCATGTACTTAGTTTAACAAAAAAATTAAGTTACTAGAAAAATGAATCTGGTATATAGTTTATAACAAAAAGTAGAAATTAAGATACAATTCTTTACTTTCTTTTTTTAATTAAAAGCTTTTATTTTAGGTTAGGGATACATGTGCAAGTTCATTATATAGGTAAGTTCGTGCCACAGAGCTGTGTTGTGCAGATTGTCACCCAGGTACTAAGCCTAGTACCCAATAGTTATTTTTCCTGATCTCCTCCCTCCTCTCTCTGATAATCTCCAGTGTGTGTTCCCCTCTACGTGTCCATTTGTTCTTATCATTTAGCTCCCACTTATAAGTGAGAATATGTGGTATTTGGTTTTCTGTTCCTGCATTAGCTTTCTAAGGATAATGGCTTCCACCTTCATCCATGTTCCTGCAAAAGACATGATCTCATTCCTTTTTATGGCTGCATAGTATTCCATGGTGTGTATGTACCACGCTTTCTTCATCCAGTCTACAACTGATGGACATTTAGGTTGATTCTATGTCTTTGCTATTGTGAATAGTGCTGCAATGAACATTCACGTGCATGTGTCTTTATGGTAGAATGATTTATATTACTATCTTATTCTTAACCCAATCAATAGTTTTGGCAGAATACAGCATCATTTCATGTGTTTATGGTTCATCTCATGCCATGTCCCTCATCACTTACAAAAGCATATAAGCATTTTGCAACTATTTCATCTTGGAGGGTACTATGAATTAGGAAGTTACATTGCCCAACATTCAGAAGCCCAAAGTAAGCATTATGTGTATACTTTAGTGATACATATTTTTTAGCTGTAATGATTGAGGTGGTTGTTTTGTGACTCTTATATACAAACTTGAAGTCCTTTTTGTCAGAAGGCAGAGTATAAGTTAAAAGTTGATACCATCTGTTCATAGGTTAAGAATCCCGTACATTATCAAAGTCAACTCTTCCAATGTTAATATCAAATTAAAATTACTCCCATTTTTACAGAAGTGAAAACTGAGGTTCCCACTATAAGGCCATGCAACTAGTAAATGATGAAATCTGGATTTGAATTTGGATCTTCCATAGTGCTTAAACTCTATCATGCTATGTTGATACTCAGAAAGATATCTTCTATATAGTGCTATATAATGTAATGATTTGAAAAATATTGGACCTCAGAGTAGAATGTTTTTAGTAGAATCTGAAATGATTTATAAGCTATATGAGTTTGGGTAAGTTTCTCAATCTCTCTATACCTCAATTTTTTTTCATCTGTGAAATGGGAATAATAATAATAATATTATAACAGGATTAAATATATTAATACATTCACAGCATCTAGACAGTCCCTGGCATATAGTAATAAGTACTAAATAAATGACACCTACTATTATTACTGGAATCTGGCTAAAGCCGTTATTCTTATAAAGAGACCACTGCTCAGAGGAACCACATGTCTGGTTACCCTCGGCTGATTTGAAGAAAGGCAGGGACTATATATTAGTACATGCAAAATGAGAAAGAAATTGCTCTTTACCATTCCAAAGTTGAGTGAAGTACCAAGGCCTACTACAATGACCCGTTGAGGTCTACTACTCCAAGGCAAGACAGCATTGAATATTGTACAAACTCTGTTACACTGCCCTGGTGTCCCATTTGTGGAGAGTCATCTTAACGTATGGACAGAATTGAACCCTTCTGGAACACTCAAAATTTTAGTAGCTAGTGGAAAAAGGGAAAGCATGAAGCCTTTGGATTTCTTTTCTATTACAGCGATAAACAACCCCCAATGGCCTCCCACGTAGTCGATAATGCAGAACTGGGGTCAACCTCTGCCCATGGTACCCCAGGCAGGGAGGCGGGACCAGACCAGCTGAATAATTCTGTCTACCGGCCCATTGATGGATCACAAGATTATCAGAAAGGAAAATTACAAGTTCTTGGGGTAAGTCAGCCTTAGTTTAAACATTGATTTAAGAGGGAAGAAAATAAATACAGTTGACCTGTGAACAATGTGTGTTTGAACTGTGAGGATTCCCTTACACGTGGATTTCTTCCACCTCTGTTTGCCATCCCGAGACAGCAAGAACAACTGCTACTCTCCCTCTCCTTCCTCAGTCTATTCAACATGAAGAGGATGAGAATGAAGACTTTTATAATAATCTACTTCCACTTAATGAATAGTAAATACATTTTCTCTTTCTTATGATTTCCTTAATAACGTTTTTAGTTTCTCTAGCTTATTGTATATAACATGTCACATGCAAAATAGGTGATAATCGACTGTTTATGTTAATAGTAAGGCTTCTGGTCAACAGTAGGCTATTAGTAGTTAAGTTTTTGGGAAGTCAAAAGTTATATGTGGATTTTCAACCACGAAGGGTGTGGGCATTCCAAACCCCAATGTTGTTCAAGAGCCAACTGTATCATGAGGAAAACCTTGCTTATGCTGAGAAGGAGGAAATTCTGAGTTATTTATAACTGAGTTAATGAAGAATTGGAGAAAAGACAGGGACTTATTACAGGTCTGGGGAGCAGAAATGCAGAGGCATTCTTTAATGGTAGAAAACATCAAGCCTTGGAGAGCATTCCAAGACCCTTCATTTTTGGTTTTCTGCCTTTTGACCAGTCATTTTAGGAGCCTGAGCTCTATGAGGCTTATATTTTATATTTGAAATTTAAAAATTGGGTTGAGAGGCCAGGCACAGTGGCTCATACCTGTAATCCCAGCACTTTGGGAGGCCAAGGTGGGAGGGTCAGGACGAGGTCAGGAGATGGAGACCATCTTGGCCAACACGGTGAAACTGCTTCTTTACTAAAAACACAAAAATTAGCTGGGTGTGGTGGCAGGTGCCTGTAATCCCAGCTACTCGGGAGGCTGAGGCACGAGAATTACTTGAACCCAGGAGGCGAAGTTTGCAGTGAGCCAATATCGCGCCACTGCAGTCCAGCCTGGCAACAGAGCGAGACTCTGTTTTAAAAAGAAAAAAAAAATGGGTTGAGAGAAAGGCTGAGTACGATATGGTTTATCCTCTGTCTGCCTTCATCATGTTATGGCCCGAAAGCATGCCGGGAAGAGACTTTGACTCCGTCTACCTTACCTGCCATGTCTCCTTTACTCTCCTGCCACTTTCCGAGAGGAGTTCATGAGAATGAACAGAAATGTGGGGGAGAGGTGAAGATGAAAGGCTGCCACTGGAATTGGTGCGGATAGTGTGGGACAAAACACTCTTTCAGATAAGCTCTGGTTCTGTTAATTTAGGCTTGACACTTTAACCATTTCAAGCACCGACATCTCCTTGCTGAGAAAAATTAAAATGGTCTATTTTCAGTGTCCACTTTAGTATATGACTGTTAAGCCTTTTTCCCCTTCTTCTTTCAGGCCATCCAGATCCTGAATGCAGCAATGATTCTGGCTTTCGGTGTCTTTCTGGGTTCCTTGCAATACCTGTTCTACCTCCAAAGGCACTTCTTTTTATTCACCTTCTACACAGGCTACCCATTTTGGGGTGCTCTGTTTGTGAGTATTCATACTCCCCTGGCTGTGTGTTATTTCTTAGATACCACTGCTGGAGATGTGTTTGATGACAAAAGTATTGTTTGTAGGTTATTGGAAGGTTGCAGGCTGTGGTTTTGATTTGCAATTCTTGAACAACCAATTAGAAACAAGGAACTCTTTTTTTAAATTTTTTAATTAAATTAATTTATTAATTTATTTTTTGAGACAGTGTCTTGATCTGTTGTCCAGGCTGGAGTGCAGTGGCATGATCTCTGCCCACTGCAACCTCTGCCTCCCCAGTTCAAGTGATTCTCTTGCCTCAGTCTCCCGAGTGGCTGGGATTACAGGCATGCACCACCATGCCCAGCTAATTTTTGTTTTTGTATTTTTAGTAGATATGGGGTTTCACCATGTTTCCCAGGATGGTCTGGAACTCCTGACCACAAGTGGTCCTCCAGGCTTGGCTTTCCAAAATGCTGGATTTGCGAGGCGTGAGCCCTGATGCCCAGCCAAAACCTCTTTCTGATTAAGAGAAATCACATCTACCAAGTACAAATGAAGTTCTAAAAATTATCTTATATCTATGTGCTACATTTATAGATACTTTAAAAATTGAATGAAAAATGGGTATTGATGAATTGCCTTGTGGTGCAGCAGAGAGTCCTGGCTTGAGAGTTAAGAAATTTGTCTGCTGATTACTGTCTCAAAATCGGAAGAATCATTTCCACTATCTGGGTCAACATGTAATCAGAAAAAATCGGGGTGATTTTAAAATGTATTCATTCAGCTTTGATTATTTGATTATTACTTCCCTGATAGTTCAGTTTTTTAAAGGTGAATGATATGTTTGTTGGTCATTTGTATATCTTCTTTTGAGAATTGTCTATTCATGTCCTTAACCCATTTTTTGATGGAATTGTTTGTTTATGTTTTGGTGATTTGTTTGAGTTCACTGCAGATTCTGGATATTAGTCCTTTGTCATATGTATAGATTGTGAAGATAGTCTCCCAGTCTGTGGATTGTCTGTTTACTCTGCTGACTGTTCCTTTTGCTGTGCAAAAGCTCCTTAGTTTAATTAGGTCCCAGCTATTAATCTTTGATTTTATTTCGTTTGTTTTTGGGTTCTTGGTCATGAAATCCTTGTGTAAGCCATTATCCTAAGTGAAGTAACTCAGGAGTGGAAAATCAAACATCTTATGTTCTCACTTATAAGTGGGAGCTAAACTATGAGGATGCAAAGGCATAAGAATGACACAATGGACTTTGGGGACTCAGGGGGAAAAGGTGGGAAGGAGGTAAGGGATAAAAGGCTACAAATTGTGTGCAGTGTATACTGTCGGGGTGGTGGGTACACCAAAATCTCACAAATTACCACTAAAGAACTTATCCATGTAACCAAACACCACCTGTTCCCCAATAACGTATGGAAATTAAAAAAAATTAAAAAAAAAATAAGATGAATAAAACTCATTGCATGGAAAGACAAAATAAATGAATAAATAAATAAAATGAGCAACATCAAGTACAATTTTGCGTCCTAGGATGTGAATTTTAAAAAGGAGGTTTGTATGACTGTTGCTGGATATCTGCTAATTGAGGGAGGGCCAAGAAGAAAATGGTTGAGACTTAATATTCCTTTATCTGTTTTACTTCCTATTTTCAAACAGTTTTGTAGTTCAGGAACCTTGTCTGTTGTAGCAGGGAGAAAACCCACAAGAACATGGGTAAGTAGCACTTCCGCTTTCTCTATGATCAGAGGAGTGGAAATATGTTATGCATAAATGGTAGGAGAGTAGGGGTCCATGAATACAACTGAGACACTGAGTATCATTTACTGCACGAAAAATTAGTTTTCTTAACGTATTCAGATGGTAGGTAAACAGAAGATCACATACATTGTGAGGATGCATTCCTAGGATGCTTGCTCTGAATATTGGTGAACCTGAAGTTTAGAAAAAGTCTTACTGATTTTTATGTGTTGTCACGTTTGACCAATTCTACTTATTTGGAAGTAAGAACTCCCACCACTAACTAGTTTCACAACTGAAAGTCCAAACTTCTATTCCTAAACAACTGCTAAGTCTCTATGATGTGTTCTTAGTGAGTCATGTAGCCACTGATACTCCACTTTCCTACTCCATTCATTCACTTTCCCTCCTCCATGGATAGCTATTTTACCATTTTATTCTGTCCTCAAACACCAATCCTGCTTCTCTCATCCGTACTCTCTGCTGATGATTTTTCTGTCTCTTCTGAGAAAACTGAAGCCATTAGAAGATAATTTTCAGACCTCCACTACTTAATGGACTAGATCTATACCAATATATTTTTTCTTTTAGCCTCTTACCATAGGAAAATTTTGTGATTTTCTTTAAAGCTGATCTCCCTACTTGAGTATAAGATTCCATTCTTTTTTTCCCCATACAAGTGCATCAATTTAATTTGTGTCTCTCGCTATATATATACATTTTGACAGAGTCTCACTCTGTCACCCAGGTGGGAGTGCAGTGGTGTGGTCATAGCTCACTACAGCCTCCACCTTCTGGGACTCATGTGATCCTCCCACCTCAGCCTCTTGCATAGCTGGGACTACAGGTGTTTGCCACCATGCCTGGCTAATTTTTATCTTTTTTTTTTTGGTAGAGACAGGATCTTGCCATGTTGCCCAGGCTGGTCTCAAAATCCTGGGCTCAAGCAGTCCTCCTGCCTCAGCCTCCCAAAAGGCTGGGGTTACAGGCACGAGTTACCTTGCCCAGTCTTTAATCAGCATGTAAACATCCAGTTACTGTTCTCAACATAAAAACAAAACAAAACAAGAAAACCTTGACATTATTTCTCTCTGCTAGGGACAGGCACCATTCATATTTCTTTCTGTAGTTAAACTCCTTCAAAGGAATCATCATGTTCTTTCTCTAATTTCTATCTACCGGTTTCAATTAAACCCACTTCAGTAAGGCTTCATTTTATTCCCTACTATCTTCTGTAACCGCTGTCTTTAAGACCACTGAAAACTTCCACCCTGCTAAAACAATGGTCAACTCTTGATCCTCATCTAACTTAACCTATGAGTAGCATTTAGCATAGTTAGTCTCCCACTCCTCCTTTCAGGAATTTCCTCACTTGGCTTCCAGCATACATTGCTTGGCTGGTTTTCCTCCCATCTTTTGGTTTTTCCATCTCAGTCTCCTTTCCTGGTTCCTCTCCTCCTCTCTGACCTTTTAATGTTCTGGTCCCCAGAGCTGAATTCTTTGCCACCTACTCTTCTCAATCTATATGTACTTCTTCTGTGATCTTACACATCCTTATGACTTCATATAACATCTATATGCCCACAACTCTGAAATAAGTATTTCCAGCCCAGATGTCTCCCCTGATCATCAGACTGGCATGTAAATATCCAAAACTCAACTCCCAGTCTTCTTCCTCAAACCTTCTCCTCGTGTCAGTTGATGGGAACATCATCCTTCTAGATTCCCAGACCAAACACCTTAGAATAACCCTGAGTCTTCTTTCTGTCACAATCCTGAATCCTACTTTTCAGCAAATAATGCTGGCTCTACTTTCAAGCTATTAATATATCCGATTTTGACCTTTTCTCATCTTTCTATTGATGACATTTCATCCAATCCACCTTGTCTCTCCTAATCGGGCTTCTAGCTTTTATCATTGAACTTCTCTTTGCCTTGCTGGAAACAGTGATCCCTTGAAACCATAAAGCCAAGTATATCATTTATTTGCTCCAAATCCTTCATTGGCTTTGTATTTTTCTTAGAGTTAGAAACAAGGTTCTTTTCATGATCTGCAGAGCCCTACATGTTTTGGCTCTCGGTTAACTTTCCTTCTTCTTCATTTCCTAATATTGCCTTCGTGCCTCCAACACCCTTGGCCCCCTTGCTTCCCTAGAAGATTCTGGCCTCAGGACTTTGAGTGTTTCCCTAATTGCAAGGATATTCCCCCAGATAGACTCTTGGCTGGCACCCACAGCTCTTTCATGCCTCTCCCCAGTGTCATTTCTGTTTAATATCAAGAACCCCCGCTCCTCTCTTTGGATTCCCAGATTCTCCTTATCCCATTCTGTTAGCCCCTAGTACTTAATCATTTTCAAAAATATTATGTAATTTACCTATTAGTATGTTTACTTTTCTCTTTGTTTTTATTGCTAGAATATAAGCTCCATGGAGGGTGGGGGACAAAAATCTTTCTTTGGTCACTGATGTTTGCCTGGCATCTAGGATATCAATGGGTGTGTAAACGATATTCAATTAATGTTTGTTTCAATGACTTGTTGCCAAAGGAATGAAGTATGTGCTGCATATATTAATTGAAAATTCTTATTCTTTTTTAGATACAAAGCAGTTTTGGAATGAACATTGCCAGTGCTACAATTACACTAGTGGGGATTGTTTATCTCTCAATAAATTTAGCAGTTAATATCCAGTTATTAAAGAGTTGTCAGTCTTCAATGTCACCGGATCTATGCAATTACATGGGCTCCATATCAAATGTATGTTTCTGAAAAATGTGTATAATTATAAAACATTTCAAACAATCCAGAATGTACAGAAAAATAATATATCAGGTAGCGTGCTGCCATAATTTGAATTTTGTTTGTTTGTTTGTTTGAGATGGAGTCTCGCTCTGTCGCCCAGGCTGGAGTGCAGTGGCCAGATCTCAGCTCACTGCAAGCTTCGCCTCCTGGGTTCACACCATTCTCCTGCCTCAGCCTCCCCTGTAGCTGGGGCTAGAGGCACCTGCCACCTCGCCCGGCTAATTTTTTGTATTTTTTTAGTAGAAATGGGGTTTCACTGTGTTAGCCAGGATGGTCTTGATCTCCTGACCTCAGGATCTGCCCGCCTCAGCCTCCCAAAATGCTGGGATTACGGGCGTGAGCCACCGCGCCCGGCCCATAATTTGAATCTTAGGTCTGCCGCCTGTTTGCTTTATAATGAAGGTCAAATTAGATAATCCCTTGAGTTTTCTCACTTTTGAAATGAGATAACAATAGTACCCATCTCATAGGATTGATGTGAGTATTTAATAAGTTAACATATGATAAGCAATTAAAACAAGGCTTAGCGTATCATGTTACACAATTATTAATATTACTATGACTACTACTATTACACTCCCCAGAGAGATTTTTTTTTAAGTTTCATTTCATAGCTCCTTGCTTAATAAAACAAACTTGAGAGATTTACAACTTTCTCTGCAATCTGGAATGTTCAAATAATGACTTGAAGTTTTGAAGGACTGCACTTTAGAATGAAATGAACATGGTGTTTTCAAAGGAAAGCTTTTTATTAATCTTACCAATTTTTTAAAAATTTGTGTTTCAGAATTCTTCCTCTTCCGAGGTCTACTTAGAAGTTAATATTTTCCTTTGGAATTATCCATTTCATCCCAATGATCTATGAACCGTTAATTACAGACCCACTGCTAAGCTTCCTGTTTTCTTTTTATTATTATTATTATACTCTAAGTTCTAGGGTACATGTGCCCAACGTGCAGGTTTTTTACATGTGTATACATGTGCCGTGTTGGTGTGCTGCACCCATTAACTCGTCATTTACATTAGGTATTTCTCTTAATGCTATCCCTCCCCCATCCCCACACCCCAAGACAGGCCCAGTGTATGATGTTCACCGCCTTGTGTACAAGTGTTCTCATTGTTCAATTCCCACCTATGAGTGAGACACTACTTATGGAAGTTTGTGTTCTCATTTTCTTTATTATATTTTTAATGATCTAAATTTATATTTGTCAGAGTCTGATTTTTCTGTGAATTTGGTGGTATTTTTCCTCCAGGGATATATTATTTGGTTGCTTCTGGGTGCCTCAGGAATAATGGTAGAATCACTAGCCCAATAATTTTATTTTGTGTTTATATCAGCGTAGTGTTTTAGTTTCTAGGGATAATGTAAATGCCTAAACCCCTAAGAAGTGCTACTAATGAAATCGTGGAAGAGTCATTTTTGTTCATTTTCCTAAACTGCCTACTCCTCTCCTTAGTTTACTACTATTCAAATTGGAAGATGTTAGTGATAGTGTCAGAATTTTGTTTCTACAGCTTCTTCCCCCTGTAGCTACTTCATATGGGTTGACATAGAAATGTGACACATCTTTCTCTTCAGAGAAAATGTTTTCATGCTTTTAGATTGAGATACTATCTCTTCTACAGTATTATGTGTGTTTGTGTCTTTAATTTATGGTTCACTTTGTTCCACTTTATGGGAGGGAGATGTTGTAGTCTGGTTTCCTGCTGACATTTTTTTTCCCTCTGGATGTTGCCACTGGGTTTGATATAAGGCATCATATCCCCTAGGGCATGGTGTCTCTACTGCTGATTCTCACCTCGCTGGAATTGTGCGTAACCACCTCTACCTTCGCCATGTTGTGCAAAGCAAACTGCTGTAATTCAAGGGAGGTGAGATTTTTCAAATGAGTAATCATCCACATGGTCTCAAAGCCTCCCTGTAGGGTTTGAAGCTGTTTCTGACTCTTAGAAATAAACTTTTATGTGGTAATGACTTGTGGAGTTCCTGGAATTAGAGATTTATGAATTTTAGAGGTAGAATGAAGGGTAGAAAAGAATTTAGATGTGAAAATGCAAGAGGAAATACTGTACTTAATATATGAACATACTTTCTTATACAGTTGGAATTAAGTGAAATTATTTTCTTATAACTTGTGACTTTCTACTTGTAGGACCTAGGGAAAATTAATAATTCTTTCTAAATTTTAGATATATTAACTGTAAGATGAAAATAATATTTTCATTCTCTTCTAATGTTTGTTGTGAGGACTGTGTATATAATCTTTACAGCATCTGGCACAGTAATCATCAATGAATGGATTTTTTATTGTTGATGATTATGATGATAACAGGAAAGGATGGGAGAAGAAGGAGATAATGATCCTGTTCTTGGACATTAATGTTGTTTTATTTTCTAGGACATTTCCTCACCTCCCAATTCTGTGGAATCAAGAATACCTCCTTATGAAAATAATTCTGAGAGCATGAATATTTGACCTTAAATCTCCAGTGACTCAGAGCTTCACCCACAAACTCGGGAGAACGTGAGCCAGTCTCTAAAGCTCAATCCTTCTATCACGGCACCAATCACAAGAACCTTGGATGACTCTATCCTTTCTCTCCTAACTATAAATCCTATTTGTGTGTTGTCGGTATGGAAGGACAGATACATTTCTTTAGGCATTCTTGGATATTTGTAACTTCCATGATCATTATTCCAAAGTTGTTTCCAGAAATTGCTTCTATTTCTTCTTACCCACCTACTCCATTGCTTTATGAGGTTTAAGGAAGGAAGGCAGTATAATCCCTATTTAATATATTTTTTCTAAAATCCAACTTCTGACCACCCAGTCGGAAGACAAAGGAGACATTTTTTCCATTACAGAGAAATGCTTTTTGACTTTAACATCAGCATTACAAAAAGTGTCAAATAAAAAATTACCATCATTATCATTAAAATATTTTCACTTTTTATTTGATGAATGAAATTTATTTGAAATTAGTTAATTAAATAAATTTAAAAATTTATTTGAAAAAAATTTTCATTAAAATAAATTTGAGATGAGAGGGTTAAGGCTCAGGGATTTTGTTTTATTTCAGTGAACTGCTGGAACTCACACATGCCCTGACATGTAAATGATGATTTATGTTGGTGAGTCTGACAGCAAGCCCAAATGTGTTCTTCAAAGGACAATGGGAAACTGTAAAGTAGAGAAGTAAAGAACAAGGCCTTTAGAATCTGCCACATCTGGGTTCAAATTCTGAAACCATCACTTATTACCTGTATGAACATGGGCAAGTTACCTAATCTCTTTGACCTAGTTTTCCTCATCTGTAAAATAGATGTAATAATAACAACTACTTGGTGAGTTGCTATGAGGGTTAAATGAAAATAAAAAGAAAATGTGATACAGCACCACAGGTACTTGCTAATAATGTTGCTGTTGTGGTTAGTCTTGCTGTTGCTGGTAAAAGCTAAGGTGGGATTGTGGTCAGATGTGCTGGAGAGAGAACAGTGGAAACCTTACTTACACTTCCATTGTGGCTCCTGGTATAACCTCCAACAACTCCAATAGCCATCTTTTCAAGGTGGCAATGTGGCATGAAAACTTCCCTCAGTTCCTCGTTTATAAATCTGCTAAAGCACTTATATTTCTTATTCATACATAGTCAAGATAAATAAAATGTATGAATAAGAAATATAAGCACTTACTGTGTGCATAAATTTATACCCATAATTTACTCTTAGCTACTTGTATATCATATGTGCAAAGGTTCTTCTCTACTTCTTGGCTACTTATATAATAAATATTTCTTTATTTTTTAATCCATTCTGCAGCGGGATAATTAAGGAATCAGAGAGACCGAGGGGTTGAGGAGGAATTATTTAATTATTTAGGTACACCCACCCAGTCGGATTTACATCCAAAGGACTGAGCCCCAAACAAAGAGTCCGGTTACCTTTTAAGCATTTTGTGGGGCTGGGGGAGATCTCTGCAGGGGGAAGCATATTACAGAAGCGAGAAACAAAGACAGTTATTCAACTAAGACATGTATTACATTATTTCTTACTTTTCAAGGAAAAACATGTTTTACGACTTATCTGCCTAGTGACCTTGCAACTGCACAGCTAGAGAAACAGTTTTCACAATGCCTGGGAAAGGGAGAGATAAGGCTCACTAGTCACAGAAAAACAGGCAGTTGATTTTAAAGGACTCCAGCTCTTTCTCTTCTTCAGGGGGAACTGGCTTTTCTCACATACAACTGAGTTTTTGCTTACACATTCTTTAATTTATTTTCATTCCTGTTCCAATTCAACAATCATTTAGGGAGTGCCTACTATGCATCATGTATTGTGCTAAGAGCTTGGCATACAATAGAGAATGATGCATAATCTCTGCTCTTAAATTGTTTGTAGTGGGAGATACAGACCCCTAGAAACACAACGGCTCTGATAGGAAGAGTATAGGAATCTTGAGAAGCACGTAGGACGAGCTTCTAACCAGGTTAGAAGACATGTCAGTGATAACTTTTCAGAACACTTTTCTTCTATACTGAGATCTTAAAGATAACTGAGAGTTAACAGGATGGAAGAAAAGAGGATACATTCAAAGGCCTTTAGGTTAGAAAAAATTTTGAATATTCAAAGAATAAACTAGAGACTTTACTGGGTCTAACTTCAGTGTATAATGGGCAGATGGAAAAATAAAAGTTTGGAGAGAGGTGTACATCACAAGAGATTATAAAATGACAACTCTGTGAGTTTTAAGAAGCAATTGAAAATGTATGCAGGTTCCAGGTGCAGTGGCTCATGCCTGTGATCCCAGCAATTTGGGAGGTCGAGATGGGATCAGGAGTTTGAGACCAGCTTGGCCAATATGGTGAAAACCCATCTCTACTAAAAATACACAAATTAGCTGGGTGTGGTGAAACACGCCTGTAATCCCAGCTACTCAGGAGGCTGAGGCAGGAGAATTGCTTGAACCTGGGAGGCAGAGTTTGCAGTGAACTGATATTGCGCCACTGCACTCCAGCCTGGGCAAGAGTGAGACTCCATTTCAAAAAAAAAAAATTTACACAGGAATGTCCTGAGACTGACTTCTATTGGTTTGTGGAAGTCAGTTTTAAATTTTCAGGGTGCACAGGTCAACATAATTTGGGTAGCTTGAATTTAGCTCTGATGGGAGGATTTACACCACAGAGATGGGAAAAACCACAAGTTTCAGCATTCCTGTGTAGATTTTGCCTGCAGCAAATACTACTGTGTTGTTCAAAAGCTGATTTTGTTTCCCTCATTTCTCCTTTATTTATCATTTAAATGTTTCAGTAAGGAAGATTTGTGTCTTCTCTCATTTGTTTATTAAAGCATTTATATCGTTATGTACTCATGAATATTTATATTATTCTTTTGGTTATGAGCAATATTTATTTTGTTTCTCAAAGTTTTCCAGCTTTGGCCATTGGGAGCTGAGTTGGCTCCTGTGTAGTTTTGACATGCTCCACCCCACCCTCCCCTTTTTAGCACTTTCATATTTTCTGGAACTACAAGATTCTTCATGTTATTTCACCTGCTGCAGACTTAGAATTTTCATTTCTTCAGGGAGCCCTGGTTTCTTTATTTAGAGAACTATGTTTAGAAAACCTGACCTGGGGGCAAGATATGCTCATTGCTACTGTATGTCACTGCTTTTAGGCCTGTCAGGTCTCTGAGCCCAAGCCAAGCCATCGCATCCCCTGTGCACGTATATGCCCAGATGGCCTGAAGTAACTGAAGAATCACAAAAGAAGTGAAAATGCCCTGCCCCGCCTTAACTGATGACATTCCACCACAAAAGAAGTGAAAATGGCCGGTCCTTGCCTTAAGTGATGACATGACCTTGTGAAAGTCCTTTTCCTGGCTCATCCTGGCTCAAAAACTCCCCCACTGAGCACTTTGTGACCCCCCCACCCCCCACCCCCGCTCCTGCCTGCCAGAGAGCAATCCCCCTTTGACTGTAATTTTCCTTTACCTACCCAAATCCTATAAAACGGCCCCACCCTTCTCTCCCTTCGCTGACTCTCTTTTCGGACTCAGCCCGCCTGCACCCAGGTGATTAAACAGCTTTATTGCTCACACAAAGCTTGTTTGGTGGTCTCTTCACATGGATGTGCATGACAAGGCCCTCTTAGGGGACAAAGCTAAGAAATATATGCAAGTACACTACCTATGCACGCACATATCTATATTTATTACCATATGTATGTATGTATCTATCCATCACTCTCTCTTTCTCTCTATCATGAATTCCTACTGATAAATTCTACTCAAATATGGTCACACAGGGTCCATTCTAGCAACCTCCCAACCTTGCTTATTTATAACCTATTTTCTGAATATGTAAATCTGGCAACAATTTCCACAATTTATTTCCTTACCTGTTTAATGTTAGTACACATGTAAATTCATTTCAGAATTGCTAACCAGTATTTTTGTAAGAAATAAATTTACCACCTAGAGTACACTGTTTGTGTATAGTTCTTTTTATCCTCAGCTTTAAGGTATGCAGTCAAAGTAGTTGTTTTTTTTTTTTTTTTTTTTTTTTTTGAGACGGAGTCTCGCTCTGTCACCCAGGCTGGAGTGCAGTGGCCGGATCTCAGCTCACTGCAAGCTCCGCCTCCCGGGTTCACGCCATTCTCCTGCCTCAGCCTCCAGAGTAGCTGGGACTACAGGCGCCCGCCACCTCGCCCGGCTAGTTTTTTTGTATTTTTTAGTAGAGACGGGGTTTCACCGGGTTAGCCAGGATGGTCTCGATCTCCTGACCTTGTGATCCGCCCGTCTCGGCCTCCCAAAGTGCTGGGATTACAGGCTTGAGCCACCGCGCCCGGCCAGTAGTTGTTTTTTATAAATAATTAGGCCAGCTCCTTTTAACCTCTACCTCTTTCAATGAGGTTGGCATGCATTTCTAAAGTTGTTTAATTTATTTTTCACAGCTTAAATTTCACCCTGCATTCCACAGGTATCTTGGTTAATTTTTATTTTAAAGTAACATACAGTAAAGTTCATTATTTGCATAACACCATTTTATCAGTTTTAACAAAACATAGAGTTATGTATTCACAGTACCATACAAAGCCGTTTCATCATCCTAAGAGTTCCCTTCTGTAATCTCTTACAACAACAGTGTAAAGTTGGACAATAAACTTCTCTCCCCACCCCAAACTCTGGTAACAACAAAACTATTTTCCATATGAATAGATATACAGATATAGTCTTTTCATATGATATTTTGGAAAAGACTATGTCTATATATCTATTCATATGGAGGCAGTAGGGTGAGAAGAAGTGAAGGCAGAAATCCAGTCATGAAGGGTATAGTGGGCCAATTAAGACTAATCTTTCATAAAGCAATGGGTGTTATTGAATGGATTTCAGAGGATGGTGATACTACTAATAATGCAAATTTGAAAGGTCACTATGGCTGCATTATGAATAACAGTTTTGAGAGGGCTGGTACATAAGTGAATATGTAAAAAAGAAACCCAGTAAGAATGGTATTAACAGTGTAAAGTTGGACAATAATATGAGCTTGGAATCCAACAAGTATACAAAATCAAGACAGTTTTAGAATTGGGAAAATTTGAGACTAAAATGATGGTGTTAGGAAAGCTAGATATCTACATGGAAAAAAGTGATATTGGACCCTTATACCATTTACATAAATTAACTCAAAATGAATTAGAGACTTAAATGTAAGATCTGAGACGATGAAAATTCTAAAAGAAAACCTAGGGAAATCTCCTTGACATTGGTCTTGGCAATAATTTTTTTGATAAGACACCAAAAGCACAGATGACAAAAGCAAAAATAAATAAGTGGAGTCACATCAAACTAAAAAGTTTCTGCATAGCAAAGGAAACTAACAAATGAAAAGTCAATATATAGAATGGGAGAAAATATTTGCAAGCCATTTATCCGATAAAAGGTAAATATGCAAAATATGTAAGGAATTGCTACAATTCAGAAGAAAAAAACCACATAACCTTATTTTTAAAAATGGGCAAATGACCTGAACAGGGATTTTTCTAAAGAAGACATACACATGGCCAACAGCTATATAAAACATGCTGAACATTACTAATTACTAGAGAAATACAAATCAAAACTATAATGAGCTATCACCTCACAGCTGTTAGAACAGCTATTATCAAAAAGGCCAAAGATAGCAAGTGTTGACCAAGGTATAGAGAAAAGCAAACCCTTGTACACTGTTGGTAGGAACATAAATTGGTACAGCCATAGGGAAAACAGTATGGGGCTTTCTTAAAAGTTAAAAATAGGTCCAGCAATCCCGCTTCTGGTATATATCCAAAGGAACTGAAATCAGTGTGCTCAAGAGATACCTGCACTGCCACGTTCATTGCAGCAATATTTACAATGGCCAAGGTATGAAAACATCCTAACTATCTGTGGACAGATAAATAGATAAAGAAAATGTGGAATACATATATAGTGGAATATATTTTTTAGTGATAAAAAGGAAGGAAATCCTTCCATTTGTGACAACACGAATGGAACTGGAAGTCATTATGCTAAGTGAAATAAGCTAGGCGCAGAAAAACAAATACTGTATGAGCTCAGTGAACCCCAAAAAATTTGAACTAACAAACGCAGAGAGTAGAATGATGATTATCAGAGACTAGGGAGCAGGGGACAGGAGGGAAGTTAGGCCAAAGGGTACAAAACTTCAGTTACAAGATAAACAGGAGTTTTGAGCAGCGAGATCCAGGGACAGAGTCTCAGCTTCCCGCTGCGCTGCTGCTGCCTAGAGACAGCTGAACCCCTGTCCGCCCTACTTCCACCTACTCCGGACACAGAGCATCCAGTCATGGAAGACAGTTGAGGCAGAGCCAGTGCCTTGGGCAGCCCTCAGAAAAATCAGAACATATGGTTCTCTTTTTCTTTCCCTTCTCAGGGAGCTGGGGTTTTTTTTTTTGGAAAGGGGGCAGTTGTGGTTCAGTGTTGTTCTGTTTGTTTTGCTTACTTGCTTTGCCCTGAGATGGGAGGGGGGAATGTGGCATGTACTAGCTTGCTATTCAAACTGCAGCCTTTGTTCTTAATGATGCCCATGTGTCTAGGGTATGCCAGGTTCTGTCTGCCCTTGCCTGAGATAGGCAAGACAGAAGCAAATGCCACAGCAGTCCCCAGAAAAATTAGAATGCTGGACTTATGGCCCAGTGTTTTCATTCCTTCACCAAGGAGAAGCTTGAGGAATCGCCACACCGTTTTCCACAATGGTTGAACTAATTTACACTCCCACCAACAGTCTAAAAGTGTTCCTATTTCTCTGCATCCTTGCCAGCATCTGTTCAGTTTCCAGACTTTTTAATCATCACCATTCTAACGCGTGCAAGATGGTATCTCATTGTGGTTTTGATTTGCATTTCTCTAATGACCGGTGATGATGAGCTTTTTTACATATGTTTGTTGGTCACATAAATGTCTTATTTTGAGAAGTGTCCGTTCATATCCTTTGCCCACTTTTTGATGGGGTTGTTTATTTTTTTCTTGTAAATTTGTTTAAGTTCCTTGTAGATTCTGGATAGTAGACTTTTGTCAGATGGATAGATTGCAAAAATTTTCTCCCATTCTGTAGGTTGCCAGTTCACTCAGATGATAGTTTCTTTTGCTGAACAGAAGCTCTTTAGTTTAATTAGATCCCATTTGTCAATTTTGCCTTTTGTTGCATTTGCTTTTGGTGTTTAGTCATGAAGTCTTTGCCCATGCCTATGTCCTGAATGGTATTGCCTAGGTTTTCTTCTAGGGTTTTTATGGTTTTAGGTTTTACTTTTAAGGCTTTAATCTGAGATAGTATAAATTTCAACTTGTAACATGCAAATTCATACATATTTATTTCAATGCTCAATGTAGAGCATTCAGTTTGAGAAAACAATTGCTCATGTGGGATACAAAAGCAAATTTTTTGTAAGTTTCAAGAAATAAATCTAGTATGTAACTGAAAGAGGAAACCTTGCTTGTCAAAGAGGAAGCCAGAGATGTGGGGTGGGTGAAACACGTGTGCAAAGACCGTGCTAGAGGAGGAAAGATACATGGTAGGGAAGGGGTGTTAACTCTGTTATCTCTTCCTTTCAGGTAGCAGCATGGTTAAAACTCATCTTGATAATTTTGCCTCAGCAAAAAAGCCAGTCATTTTGTCATATGTTTCAATGTTATTATTGTGAAAGATGACAAAACATGACTGTAGGGAACCAAAGTGTAGGCATAGAAGATAATAAGTAACTTACGAAGGGGCAAGGAGGTGGTTGTGAAAATTGGAATAGGAAACAATTTGGAGTCCATAAGGTATGACAGGTTCTGATTTGCATTTTGCAAGGTTCTGTTGACAATTCTCACAAAATAGCATCGTGTGCAAACACCAAAGACCATCTTCAGTTTGTTTCCAGTCTAAATCTCAACTTCAATTCCTGATTATTTGCTGCACAAATAATGAACTACTATAAACTACTAGGAAAGGCCACACAGAACCATGACTTCAGGACTTTGCCCAGCAGGTGTGGGGTAATTTCACTAAGAAAGAGGCAATAAGGCTGGGTGTGGTGGCTCACGCCTGTAATCCCAGCACTTTGGGAGGCCGAGGCGGGTGGATCACCTGAGGTCGGCAGTTCCATCCAGCCTGACCAACATGGAGAAACCCTGTCTCTACTAAAAACAGAATATTATCCGGGCGTGGTGGCGCATGCCTGTAATTCCAGCTACTCCGGAGGCTGAGGCAGGCGAATCACTTGAATCCAGAAGGCGGAGGTTGCGGTGAGCCGAGATCGCGCCACTACACTCCAGCTTGGGCAATAAGAGCGAAACTCCATTAAAAAAAAAAAAGAAAAGAAAGAAAAAGAAAAAGAAAGAAAGATAAAATGAAAATTCGTGGCCGGGTGCAGTGGCTCACTCCTGCTTTGGGAGGCCGAGGTGAATGAGTCACCTGAGGCTAGGAGTTCCAGACCAGCCTGGCCAACATGGTGAAACCCCGTCTCTACTAAAAATTCAAAAAATTTAGCCGCGTGTAGCTGCACACTCCTGTAGTCCCAGCTACTCGGGAGGCTGAAGCAGGAGAATTGCTTGAATCTGGGAGGCAGAGGCTGCAGTGAGCTGAGATCGTGCCATTGCACTCCAGCCTGGGTGACAGTGAGACTCTGTCTCAAAAAAAAGAAAAACAAGCAAATAGAAAAATGTTGACGCTATCATTTCAATTTTAAGTCTGGACTCAAATGTTACCTTCTCTGGGAATTCCTTCCCTGAACTCTACATATCCCCTATCAGGTAGAATTGTTATACCCTTCTATGTGTTCCAACATCCTCTAGCCTCCAACATATTGGGTAATAATATATCATTTATTTTTGTTCTGTTCTGCTTGATTGTGGACTAGAAGGACCTGGGATTTTGGCATTCATCTGTGCATGCACAGTGATACGGGCAATGCCTGGCATGGAACATTAAGTTCTTTTTGGATGAACGTGTAAGTGAGTAATGTCTATTCCTTAATTCCAATAGCACCTTGGTTATGTCCACCAATTCCTGAAGACACCATGGGAAGATGACACCTGAGTTAATAAACTTGGCTACAAAAGCTATACAAATATGTCTTTTAGTATCCTCTGTTTATGTAAATATCTTAGCTTTCAACAAAAAAATTTTCTTTTTCACATTCCCCCCAAAAAAACCACACATGATTAGAGGTGTGATTTTTAGTATCTTAAATATTATTGAAGAGCCATTCAAGGTTATGTTTATAAATAAACTGAAACAAAAGAGATTAAAACCTTCTCTGAATCTTATCTGTACTGATTTTGCTATGGTCTAGCTAGTTATGGTATTACAATGATCACATGGTTTAGCCCTGATTCTAACTTAGGCATACTATTCAGTCCAATGCTGTTTAGATTTGCTCGTGGGATTTGTTATAAAGTTCATGCCTCTCAGTGTTTTCACTGTCCCATTCTTGCCACTGTAAAGATCTAAGCACCATCAGTCTAATAATTTAGCAGACAAGGGAGTCTTCTTAGCTTTTACACACTATCAGGTATGGTTCACAGCAGTTACAATGCAGCCGGTTGTATTTCCAAGACCATCTACTGCAGAGAATCATTTAAACAGTTTCTAAAAGACAGAAAGAGAGAGAAAGATGATAGATATTAACATCATAGACGGATCTGGAGATTCAGAGACTAACACACACTCACTCACATACAAAAACAGCACTTCAGTTTTGGGTCTATGTGTGAAACCAAGTATGCCTTAAACAAGGAAGACAAGCTTTTCAGAAGTGCAGTTGGATAACTTCTGCCATAGAAATGGCTGAATTAGGACACAAGGGGGGAAAATTCCAGAAGAAGGGCACATCTCTTTCTTTTCTGCAGTTCGTTCTCACCTTCTCAACTCCTAGTAAAACGTCTGGTTTTCAGGTTCTGTAAATCCTGCTAGTCTCAGGCAAAATTATGCTCAGGAGTCTCAAATTTTCTTATTTCATATGAGTCTTTATTTAGTAGACTTCTCAATTTTTCTATTCATTACAAGTAAAAGCCTGTTGATCTTAATCAGCCAGGAAACTTATCTGTCTGGCAAATGACATATGTATAAAGATAATCATCAATGTCATGAGTTAACCCATTTCAACTGCCTATTCAGAGCATGCAGCAAGAGGAAATCCACCAAGTCGCAATATAACAATATTCTTTACTCCTGGATAGCTCAGTTAATGAAAAAATGGACACGGAAAATAGTAGGAGAGCAAATCTTTCTCTCCCACAAGAGCCGTCCAGGTAGGTACAGGGTATTATTTTTTTCTACTCTCAGTCACTTAGCAGCAGGGGAAGTCATAGTCACAGTGCTTAGGAGATGAAACTTTATTGATTTAGGCATGGATTCATCTAGTTTAATTAATATATTGGGTATGAGGAAGCTACTTGCCGTACTTTCCAAGAGATTCTCTCTCCCTGAAGAGGAACACTTTTACTCAGCTTGTAAAGTGGAAGTAACAGATTTTCTCACATTAGAAGCTCATTTTCTGGGTATGAGACAGGAGAGTTCATACTAGGTATGTAGATCTCTTGCTTCTGTGTCTGATATGTGCTGCGGGACACATATCCTTCACACATGCTTTTGTAAATACTTTATAAAATAACCTGCTTCTTGGTTGGTCTTTATGATCCATAAACTGTGGGATGCTTCTTTGAAGATGAAAATAGTAAGAGCCCCATCGAGCCATTCAAAGTCATCCCTTCATTGCATTCTGTGTACATGAAGTTGGAGTTTGTTACTGACATAATATATTCAGATACATTTCTATGTTAAAAGGATTGTGAGATGCATAGGTAACTGTGTTTATTTTCAGTTTTACTTATCAACATAGATGAATGAGAAAGAACTTGAAAGTAACACTAGATTAAGAACAGGAAAATTTGGCATGGATTTTGTTCCATTTTGTCCCATCTAATCACTTGGAGAGTGTTCAGGTGTTCTTGGTCAGTTACTTGGATGCTCTGAGTTTTAGTTTCTTAGTAATTACAACGAAGATTTGAGTTACAGGATGGCTTTGAAAAAATAAACAAAACTCCCCTTTCTGTCAGTCAAGGATGTTGCACAGGGAGTTAGAGAATGTTCTTATGACTGAATTGCTTTTAAATTTCACAGTGTGCCTGCATTGGAAGTCTTGGCAGTACCTCCCCAGGAAGAATCTTCAGGCGGACTATCGAAGTCGGCCTCATCCCCACCACAGCATACATGGCTGACAGTTTTGAAAAAAGAGCAGGAGTTCCTGGGGGTGAGTGAGCCTCCTCCAACTTTGACTCTAGTAAGGGTTGGGTCTAGAAAAGAATACTGAGTTGCATCAACTGTTTTCCCACTTGGATTCATGAGAGGTGGCAGGTCCTCTAAAAAACATGGTAGATAAAGAGTTGATACTAACTGGGCCCTTTTGGGAACAGAGAAGCATTTCCTCAAAAAGACTTTAAATTGCTAGGATGAGAATGGCCAATAGGAGTGAAGGATTCATCATCTTTATCATTACTTAGACGTAAAGAACAATTACTGATGTTCAACATGACTACGTACATAAAGGCGCATGGAGAAAGTATTGGCCATCCATACATTAGGTAGTGCTTGTATCAATTCCTATAGTGGCCAGGGTATCCTGGAAAATCTTACATGTGGATCACCTTCTCAGGACAGTCTAGGACACTAAAGCAGTTTCTCATGTTCGGCCTCTATTATTAAAAAATGATACAATCTTGGGAAAATATTTTGATTTTCATGAAATTCATGTGTTTTTCTATAGGTAACACAAATTCTGATCGGTATGATATGCCTGTGTTTTGGAACAGTTGTCTGCTCTGTACTTGATATTTCACACATTGAGGGAGACATTTTTTCATCATTTAAAGCAGGTTATCCATTCTGGGGAGCCATACTTGTGAGTATATATCTATAATAGTTTCTGAAATAACACTGAACATAGGTCTCTCTCTTGCTAAGAACTAACCAGTTATTTCCAGTATTAAGATGATATTTATAATTCCTAACATAGATATGCTCATTAACAACAACAAAACATTCTTTTTATAATTAACGTTGGGTTAAACATTTAGCCCACAGTTTTATCCGATGAGAAACCTGAATCTAATGCAAGTTAAATGACTTGCCTAAGGGACACTTGGCTGATAGTAACTGAACCTAAACTTTCAGAATTCAACTCCAAGAACATATCTCTAGCACTATTCATCAATAAAGTTATATGAAAGTCATCTAAAAATAATAACAGAGGCTGAGCATGGTGGCTCACGCCTATAATCCCAGCACTTTGGGAGGCTGAGGTGGGTGGATCACCTGAGGTTAGGAGTTCGAGACCAGCCTGGCCAACATGGTGAAACCTCGTCTCTACTAAATATAAAAAATTAGCTGAGTGTGATAGTGCATGACTGTAATCCCAGCTACTTGAGAGGCTGAGGCAGGAGACTTGTTTGAACCTGGGAGGCAGAGGTTGCAGTGAGCGGAGATTGAGCCGTTGCACTCCAGCCTGGGCAATAAGAGCAAAACTCTGTCTCAAAATAATAATAATAGAAAATAAAGTTATCTTCATGAAAAATGAGGAAAGAGATTGCTGGGCTGAGAAAAATTAAGATCAATGGGCACATGGTGACCTTCCATGCCCTAGAAACTTTCAGGTATTTTTCTCGTGGTATCTCTTTTACTCGTTGTTCTATGTGGAAAAACAGGTGGATGAGTGAGATAATAAGGTATCTAACTTTTTAAAGGTCTAATTGACGTATAATAAATTGCAAGTATTTCAGGTGTACAATTTGCTAACCTTTGACACACATAGACACACACGAAAACATCACCACATTAATACAATGTATGTATCCATAATTTCCGAAAGCTTCCCTGTGTATCTTTGTAATTCTTTCTTCCTCCCTCCACTCCTTCTCCTCTCATCTCCAAGAAACCATTGATCTGCTTTCTGTGAATATAAATTAACTTGCATTTTTTATATAAGTATGTTCTCTTTACTGTTTGTCTTCCTTCGCTGCACAGTTATTTTGAGATTATTCATGTTTTTTCATTATATCGACACTTCATTCATGAGAATATATTTTAATTCTAAACTATATCACATTCACTTTGCATTCTGCTAAATCCTTAGTGCTCAGATGACTTGTTCAGGACTCTCCTTGAACCTCTACCTCTGTTATAATTGAAACTTGTATCTACTGTCTTTTTATTTCAAACATAGCTTATTAAGTGTCTCTCAACCCATCAAACTCACAATCTGAGTCTTTAGGAGATTGCTTTGAATTTGTGCTATTGACTTATATTTATATCAAATATGTAAATGTTTGGTAAAAATATCATCATGTACATTTTCATAATTACTCTATATTCACATGATATATGTCAAACTCTGGAAATATGCATGCCACAAACACATGTTTCTTGCCTAGAGGAGCTGATGGAAGATGCACATACAAATAGACAATTGCAATAGAACGAGAGTGGTGGTCTAACAGATTCATGCCCCTGATGTTGCTGGACGTTGCTACTCCAAGAGTAACCCCTGCATTGTCAGGGTTAGCATCTCCTGGGAGTCTCATGTAAATGAAGAATTTCATGCTCCATCCAGGACCTAATGAATAAGAATCTGCATTTTAGCAAGACCCTCACATGATTCATATACACTTTTTTTTCTTTTAGACGGAGTCTCACTCTTTTCGCCCAGGCTGGAGTGCAGTGGCATGATCTTGGCTCACTGCAACCTCCACCTCCCGGGTTCAAGCGATTCTCCTGTCTCAGCCTCCCTAATAGCTGGGACTACAGGCACAGGCCACCATGCCTGGCTAATTTTTGTATTTTTAGTAGAGATGGGGTTTTGCCATATTCGTCAGGCTGGTCTCGAAATCCTGACCTCAGGTGATCCCCCCGCCTCGGCCTCCCAAAGTGCTGGGATTACAGACATGCGCCACTACACCCAGCCTTATTCGTATACACATTTACTTTTGAGGAGCACTCTACAGAAACTAAGAATAAGGAAATACTGGGTTCACAGGTGACATTACTAAGTAACTTTATCAAGTACCCCAAATTGTACCTATGTTTGGAAGATGGGGTTAAAAAGGACACATTGAAAATGAGAAACTCATTGTGGCTCTTTTTTTCCTCCTTTTTGAACAGTTTTCTATTTCTGGAATGTTGTCAATTTTATCTGAAAGGAGAAATGCCACATATCTGGTGAGTTGCCTGTTTCTGTCTTTGTCCCTCTTTGAAAAGGTAAGAAGAATGGAGTTTGAGGAGTCTTAAGGGAAACATGTCTTTGTCTCCTATATTACCAGTGAATGTGGATATATGACTTTGTTTCAATCTATTTTGTGTCCTGGGGCTTTTTGCAACAGAAGTTGGATGTAATCATTAGAAACATAAATTGCACCATTTAACATACAATGAAATTTATGTTTACCTTGATGCTCGTGCTAAAAAAAAGTGTCGCCACAATGGCATTGTCCTTGTAGTTATATTCACATGATCAAATAAATAATTAGTTTTCAATTAAGAAGAAGATTTGAGGAAAGACCATACGTGTCCATGTGGTTCCTGAATGCAGTCCAGCGAGAAAGAAATATACGCTCATTAAACAATGCGGCCATTTTCAGGGCTTCCCTTTTTAACCAAAATTTGGAAGCAATGTGGAATTTACTGAATGCATCCAGCCCTGAGATGAAGATAGGTTTATTGAATGTGCCAGCAAGTGCAGGCCCAGGTCTGAGTGTTCCTTATTATCATCAGGCGAGAGGAAGCCTGGGAGCAAACACTGCCAGCAGCATAGCTGGGGCAACAGGAATTACCATCCTGATCGTCAACCTGAAGAAGAGCTCGGCTTATATCCACATCCACAGTTGCCAGAAATATTTTGGGACCGAAAAGTGCTTTATGGCTTCCTTTTCTGCTGTATGTATTTTTTTGTGTGGGAAGACTAAGATTCTGGGTCCTAATGTAAGTAAGAAGCTGTCTTTTCTTGTTCCATGAACACCATCCTTTTCTGTAACCTCCATTACATCATATAGTGTTCTGTAAATTCACACAGTCCAGGGAGATGCTGGCTGCCCGCTCCCCTCAACCCAGGCAAATTCCTTGGGGTTAAAGTTATCTACTACAAGTAACCATCTCTGGGTTTTCCTGTGTCTCTCTGTGTGTGTGTGTGTGTGTGTGTGTGTGTGTGTGTGTGTGACTTTAGAAGGACTGGTCAGATGATGGGGAGATGAAAGCAGGAGATGCTATAAGAAAATAAACTTTTGGGGCACCTACCACGTGACTCTTTGTTTATCGTTTGTTGCTGTTCAATAGGAAATGGTAGTGATGATGCTGTTTCTCACCATTCTGGGACTTGGTAGTGCTCTGTCACTCACCATCTATGGAGCTGGGGAAGAACTCAAAGGAAATAAGGTAGGTAGAAGCCTGATATAAAATCCTGAATGACAGGTTAAAGAATTGGAGCTTTATTCCTTAAAAATATGGGCTGGGTTTTCTGAAACATTTCTTCCAGAAAATAGTTTCTCCAAGTTTTATTATTTTGGTTTCCAAATCTCACATTTTAAATCACATTTTATACTCATAAGTAGCACACATTTCATAGTATATCCATCTGAATGAGGGTTGGGAAAATAGGATCTGTATAATATTAGAAAATATGGATGCCTTAAAGTGTGTGGAGCATGAGAGACGAATGTGCAGGAGGCTTGTGAGGAGGTATCTGGCCTTGTTTTCTGCCCCAGAAGTAGCCGCCTATTCCTGTTTCTGTTTTGTTTTTTTTGTTTTTTTTTGAGACGTAGTCTCGCTCTGTCGCCCGGGCTGGAGTGCAGTGGCCGGATCTCAGCTCACTGCAAGCTCCGCCTCCCGGGTTTACGCCATTCTCCTGCCTCAGCCTCCGAGTAGCTGGGACTATAGGCGCCCGCCACCGCGCCCGGCTAGTTTTTTGTATTTTTTTTTGTAGAGACGGGGTTTCACCATGTTAGCCAGTATGGTCTCGATCTCCTGACCTCGGGATCCGCCCGTCTGGGCCTCCCAAAGTCCTGGGATTACAGGCTTGAGCCACCGCGCCCGGCCTCCTGTTTCTGTTTTATTCCTTTATTTCTTGACGTTTCCTTTCCAACTTGCTCTAAAACCTCACCTCAATATTCTTTCCTTTCTGATTCATGACTACCAACTGTTTCCACTTGCCTCACCCGTCCATTATACCTTTGATGAGAACCACTAGCACCTGGTGCTCCCGTACTTGCCCAGATCTGATGGATGAAACATACTCTTTCCACCTGTCCACTTTCCTGAGGCATTTAAGTCTAGCCACCTTTTAAAATCACTCTCCTCCAGGCTGGGCACGGTGGCTCACGCCTGTAATCCCAGCACTTTGTGAGGCCGAGAAGGGTGGATCATTTGAAGTCAGGAGTTCAAAACCAGCCTGGCCAAATGGCGAAACCAAATCTCTACTAAAAAATACAACAAAACAAAACAACAACAATGAAAACAAAAAAGGAAACATTAGCCCAGTGTGTTGGCAGGTTCCTGAGGTTTCAGCTCTCCAGGAGGCTGATGCAGGATAATCGCTTGAGCCCAAGAGGTGGAGGTTAAGTGAGCCGAGATCATGCCACTGCATCCCAGCCCGGGTGACAGAGCCAGACTTGGTCTTTAAAAAAAAAAAAAAAAAAGTAGCCAGGCCAGTGGCTCATGCCTATAATCCCAGCACTTTGGGAGGCTAAAGCCGGAGAATCATTTGAGGTCACGAACTGGAGACCAGCCTGGCCAACATGGTGAAACCCCGTTTCTACTAAAAATACAAAACTTAGCAGGGCATGGGGATGCACGCCTGTAATTTCAGCTACTCATGAGGCTGAAGCAGGAGAATTGCTTGAACCCGGGAGGCAGAAGTTGCAGTGAGCCGAGATCGTGGCCACTGCACTCCAGCCTGGGTGACATAGTGAGACTCCGTCTCAAAAGAAAAAAAACAAAACAAATCACTCTCTTCCAAAGATAGATAAATAAGACAGCAGATATACTAAGGAATAACCTCACCAACTTGTCATCGACTGACATGATTTCTTTTGGGCCCACTTAGCCAGCCAGTCTGGTTTGGTTTTCTGGAACTGAAAGAAATAATTAGAGTGTAATGACAGAGAGTGTGAGAGTCAGAAAGACAAAAGTAGATGAGATAAGTCTCTTGAGCAAGACTTCTAGGGATGGGAAATTTGTGGTGATTGATATGAAATGATTTTTCCCTTATCAGGTTCCAGATGATCGTGTTTATGAAGAATTAAATATATATTCAGCTATTTACAGTGAGTTAGAAGATCGAGGGGAAATGTCTCCTCCCACTGATTCATAAGAATCACATGTCCAGAACACTCTGATTCACAGCCAAGAATCCAGAAGGCCAAGGTCTTGTTAAGGGGCTACTGGAAAAATTTCTATTCTCTCCACAAGCCTGCCAATTTTACATTAGATTTATTCGCCAGATGAGAATATTTTGTTTTTGTTGCTTCTGTTCCCCTTAATATTCTCCTTCCATTTGTAGATATGATAGACTCCTATTTTTCTTGTTTTATATTATGACTTCACACACCTCTCTGCTGGAAAGCCAACATGTAATAAGCAAGATTTAACTGTTTGATTATAACTGTGCAAATACAGAACACAAGAAGGCTGGCTGAAAGTTGAGTTAAACTTTGACAGTTCCATAATATTTGGTTCTTAGGGTTTTTTTTTTTTTTTTTTTTTTTTTTTAGCATTCCTAATAGTTACAGTTGGGCATGGTTTGTACCACCCACCCATACCCATACAGTCACACACACATATATATAACTTACACTCTATATAACTTTCTATGCAAATATTTTACCACCAGTCAATAATACATTCTTGCAATGTATTGCATGAAGTTTTATAAAAATCTGTATAATTGCCTAAATCACCAGCACATTCACTGACATGGTATTATTAGATAATGTTTGCAGATTGATAAATAGGAAGTGGGGAATTTTATTAAGTTACCCATTGTCTGGGGAGGTAGATAGGTAAAAACAGGGAAATTGTAAGTGGAGAGATCATTTAGTGAGTGAAAAAAAGAAGAATAAATTAAGAGCTGAGCTGAAATAAAGTGAGTGGAAATGGAAATAATGGTTATCTCTAAAACGTGTAGAAAAAGAGGAACTGGTAGACTTTGTTAACAAATTAAAGAATAAAGTTAGACAAGCAACTGGTTGACTAATACATTAAGTGTTTGAGTCTAAGATGAAAGGAGAACACTGGTTATGTTGAAAAAAATGATAAAAAGGACCAGGCACGGATGCTCACGCCTGTAATTCCAGCACTTCAGGAGGCCGAGGCAGGCAGATCACGAGGTCAGGAGTTTGAGACCAGCCTGGCCAGCATAGTGAAACCCCATCTCTACTAAAAATACAAAAAAAGAATTAGCTGGGTGGGGTCGTGGGCATCTGTAGTCCCAGCCACTTGGGAGGCTGAGGCAGGAGAATTGCTTGAACCCAGGAGACAGAGGTTGCAATGAGCCTAAATCACACCAGTGCTGCACTCCAGCCTGGGTGACAATGGGAGACTCCATCAAAAAAAAAAAAAAAAAAAAAAAAGATAAAGATAAAGATAAAAAGTCAGAAATATGAAAAGTGGAGGAAGAGTACAACTAGACCTAAATTAAGCTCATTTTTAGACTTTCATTTTGGGGAGACAAAGGGAAATGCAGCCATAGAGGGCCTGATGACATCCAATACAGAGTTCTGGTAAAGATAAAATTTGACAGAGGTTTAGTGTCAGTATAGGAGAAATTATTATTAAATGAAGCAAGTTAACACTGTAAGAGAACTATTTTAAGATAGAGGTGAAGCTAAGTTAAACTTCACATGCCTATAAATGGAGGGAAAAACTAAGGATAAAAATCTAGAATAGAAGATACAATAGGCCGGGAGCCGCGGCTCAAGCCTGTAGTCCCAGCGCTTTGGGAGGCGGAGGTGGGCGGATCACGAGGTCAGGAAATCGAGACCATCCTGGCTAACGTGGTGAAACCCCGTCTCTACTAAAAATACAAAAAAATTAGCCGGGCGAGGTGGCGGGCGCCTGTGGTCCCAGCTACTCGGGAGGCTGAGGCAGGAGAATGGCGTGAACCCGGGAGGCGGAGTTTGCAGTGGGCCGAGATCGCGCCACTGCACTCCAACCTGGACGACAGAGCCAGACTCCGTCTCAAAAAAAAGATACAATAATTAGTCGTAAACATGCATGCATTGTGAAACCATAGAGAACAGGTAGCCCAAAATAGAGAAAGATTAGATAAAGAGAAAATAAGTAACCGTCAGAGACAGTATCTGTAGGCCTGGGCAGGAGAAAAGTCCGCAGTGATAAGCAATCCACCTAAGGCATGAATATGGGGCAGAGAAAATAGCAATAGTGAATGAATGCAGAAGGTGCTGAGAAATTCCGCACACGGGTATTGTGACGAGTAAATGAATAAAACATTTGCAAAGACCTTTAGAAACAGAGAATGGGGGCATATGTGAGAAATAAGATAGTTGATTATGAATAGAAGGTAGTGAAGAAAAGCAAGCGAAGAAAAAATTCTATTTATAAAAGAAGGAAAAGATCGTTTGTGTTTTTAGCCTAAGAGTCCTGTAGAATGACTGAAAAAAATCAGTCTGAGAGTATTAGTCACAATTAATGAAATAATTAATTACATTTTATGTATTGAGGATGCCAAGATTAAAAGGTGACAGGTAGATGTTAATTTCACTAGATTATGAAAGTGATCACGACAATCACACAACAGATAATTAAGTGACTTGGTATGCTTTATTTAATTGTAGGGCCTGAGGTTTTCCATTCTCATTTTTCTAAAATAAAATTTTGTTTCTCCAACTTTGACAGCAGAATAAAAAACCCTACCCTTTCACTGTGTATCATGCTGAGCTGCATCTCTACTCTTGATCATCTGTGGGTATTAATTACATCCCTTCCATGGCATGGATGTTCACATACAGACACTTAAACCTGGTTTACCAGAACCTCTAGGAGTGGATCCAATCTATCTTTACAGTTGTATAATATTTCTCTTTCATTTCACCCAATTTATATTTTCATCATTGACTACATATTTCTTATACGCAACACACAATTTATGAATTTTTTCTCAAGATCTAACTGAGAGTTTTCCCACCCTGCCTGCCTTTTATAGTATGCCCACCTGAGGCAGACACAGAGCACAATGCTGGGGTTCTCTTCACACGATCACTGCCCCAAATTGTCTTTCTAAATTTCAACTTCAAGGTCATCTTCTCCATGAAGACCACTGAACGCACACCTTTTCATCCAGCCTTAATTTCTCCCTCCATAGCTACTCTATCCCACAATGCAGTATTGTATCATTAATTATTAGTGTGCTTGTGACCTCCTTATGTATTCTCAATTGCCTGTATTTGTGCAATAAATTGGAATAATGTAACTTGATTTCTTATCTGTGTTTGTGTTGGCATACAAGATTGAGGGACTTATCAAAGATAATGGGGAACTAAGGCATCAATAAAATGATGCCAAAGACCGAGAGCAGTTTCTGAAGTCCTCCTTTTCATCAGCCCTTTATCAAACAGAACAGTCTATAAACAACCCATAGCCAGAAAACAGAATGTAGGAACAATCACCAGCCATCTTTTGTCAATAACTGACGGAATAGAGTTGAAAGGAAACTGGAGCATGAGTCACATTTGACCAGTCAGTCCTCACTTTTACTTACCTGCTATGTAAACTCGAGAAAGTTTTTTCTCCTTGTGAACCTCAGGTTCTACATCTGAAAATGAGAAATTTGGAACAAAAGATCCCCAACTGGTCTTTATGTTCCTATATTCTGTAATTTTTAAATATTTAGAATTTTTGGTAATCACAATTACCAAGTTTGTGGTTGAGATAGCAATAGCAATCAGAACTATTTGGTGGACATATATTCAAAGGAGCAGCTCTCCACTTGGGGTAAAGAAGTATGTGGTGTAGCAAGACACCTAGAACAATAATATTTTTCTAAATCCCTCTGACAAATGCTAATCAAAGTGTGTTTTTTTTCTAAAAATTTTTCTTAGAAATAAAATTTCCCATGTAATTCTCATTATAGGTAAATAATAGGTAATAAATCTTGCTATAGACATGGATCTACTTATACAAACAACTAATGAAACAGGGTACCATATTTTTAATTGTAACTTGATTTAGAGTGTTGGGGTAAATATATATATATCCAAGAGTGTGAGGGTCCCTTGTCAGTATCTCTCTGTGTTACATGAGTATTTCCCTCCACTGGAAAACTTCTGTTCACTCCACAGACAGTTAAGTGAGCTGAACTTATGTCTCCAAATAGCTTCTATCTGGGAGTTCCAGCATTGTATTTTATCTTAGTTTTTTTTTGTTTGTTTTTTAAATGAATATATTAAACATAACTACTTTAAATACATTTTGCATGTTCAAAAATCATTTAGCCCAGTTTCTAGAATGATGAATGGAACCTATTTTTTTATTTATAGACATTGATGTGTAATCCTGAACTTGAAATTAGGAAAAGAGACACTGTCAGCTTCTCAGGAACGTTTGGCAATATTCACCTATCCCTTAACTCTGGTTGGAAAAAGTGGGCTTAAGACCCTGGATAAGATCAGGGAATATAATTATTAGTAACCTTCACATAGACTACTTCCAGATAAATTGAACTGTAAAATCATATATTACAAAATGATATTATCTTGTCCTAAAAAGGCAGAGAAGCAGATGGAAAGAGGCTCTAGGGAAAATGGTATCAGATGAGTTTTGGGAAACCTTTAAAAACATATCAACTTTCTTCATCAGTGAGAAATATCTTAACCCACCATATCTGCCTATCGGAAAGGAACTGGTTGAAAAACAGCACAAGAGGCTCAATCTGTAAAAAACAGAAGGAAAAGAGAGAGCCAAGATCAATTTTTGGCTCTCACAGTAAACAGTGCATAAAAGGTGCCCAGAGAAAACAGCTCACCTCCTCTCATTATTTGGTGGCCCTATATAACATTTTTGGATTGGAATCTGTTTTGTGCTGCTGTAAGGCCTTGTCCTGGGGATAGATTTAGGCTGGGCAGAAGAAGGGCTGGCAATTAGTCTATGTGAGATTGTTAAGAGTGGTTTCCTACATGGTATGCTATTGTTCAATGATTTTTTTTTTTTTAATTTTTAGAGACAAGTGACCTAGGATAGACAATGGTGCTGCCATGTTTTACCATTCGTAGATAAATTGATATTCTATCTAACATGATTCTATGGATATGGCAATAGACCTGAATAAGGGCTGATGCCCTGTTAGATTCCAGACATTTTGCTAAGACACAGAACAGAAAATATGAATATACTATAAATGCTGTCCTTCAGCATTTATAAGTTCATGTGCAAAAAGGGAGAGAGGAGAGAAAGATCCACTTAGGCAATAGAAGATGCTACTAGAACGTAGAGAAAGAGTTTTTCTGGCATGAGCAGTTATCATGAGAAATCAACAATTAAACTGGAAAATTTGAACCGGAATTCCAAATCCTATAGGAGAATAAGAAAGTGAATAAAGCCAGGCTGGTCGTGGTGGCTCACGCCTGTAATCCCAGCACTTTGGGAGGCTGAGGTGGGTGGATCACAAGGTCAGGAGTTCAAGACCAGCCTGGCCAACATAGTGAAACCGAACCTCTACTAAAAATACAAAAATTAGCTGGGTGTGGTGGCATGTGCCCGTAGTCCCAGCTACTAGGGAGGCTGAGGCAGGAGAATCACTTGAACCCAGGAGGCGGAGGCTGCAGTGAGCTGAGACGGCTCCATTGCACTCCAGCCTGGGTGACAGAGTGAGACTCCATTCCCCCAACCCAAATAAAAGAAAAGAAAGTGAATGAAGCCAAACTTACTTGAATTTCCATTATGTCTCCAGCCTTCTGCTGAAAGCCTAACTTGTGTTACTTCATTTTAATCTATGAAACAAACTCTTGAGGTAAGAAATACCTCTTTTTTAAAACTGTAAGCGTCTTTGCATAACAAGAATAAAAACAATTTGCCAAGGCCACTTAGCCACGAGATTATGGAGCTGGGATTTAAACCCAGGCTGGCTTCACTTTAGTGTCTGTGCTCCTCCTACTTGGCTTAACTGCCTGTCTTAGCCATGGGAGTTGTGAAATTAATGAACACTCTCCTCAAAATGATTGTGCATTTGTTCTGGAGATAGAAAACATGGAGCATTAATTGGTGGTACAGTTCTATGGAGTTATCTCTACATAACCATTTTTTTTAAAAAAAACCTAGACACAAGAACTAACTTCTTTACACCTCACACTCCAGTCCCTGGAAATCACCTATTTCCAGGTCTCTGGTATCACCTGATATCTTGGGCTCTCTTCTACTAGGGTTTGTAACAGATGGGATGTCTACTTCTTTTAGAATTCCTCTCTGAAGGGAGGATGATACTCTGAATATGGAGTGCCCACTTGATTATCTTAGGTTTTGTTACAGAATAAAGACTCTTGCTTCCAGAGGTGTCATGGCCTGAACTATGTTCCCCTCAGAGTTTATATGTTGAAGTCCTAAGCGCCAGGACCTCAGAATGTGACGTATTTGGAGACATCATCTTTAAAGAGTAGTTAAATTAAAATGAGATATTCAGGGTGGACCCTAAATCAATATGAATAATATTCTTATAAGAAGAGGAGTTCAGGACACAAACATGTACAGAAGGAAGACTATGTGAAGACAGAAAGAAAACAGCTATTTACAAGCCAGTAAGAGAGGCCTGGAACAGATCCTTCCCTTACAGTCCTCAGAAGAAACCAACCCTGCTAAATTCTTGATTTTAGGCTTGCTGTAGCCTACAGAACTGTGAAAAAATAAATTTCTATTGTTTAAGCCACCTAGTCTGTGGTACTTTGTCATTGCAGCTGTAGCAAACTAATATAAATAGGATGAAAATTAGCAGTCTGAGAAACACCAAAATTCCCAGTTAAGGATAGTCAAGACATTTGGAATTACGTTGTCTCCTCAAAGCAAACTGCAGCAATTTCTCAAGGAGAATTTAAAAGCCCAGGTGATAAATGAGCCTCAGACCCACAGGTATCTCTCTCCTCTTCAGATAAATCTGAACAGAGAATAATGAAAAGAGATTGACCATACTAATTCATAAGATTTAAAATAAATGCAGGGCTGGGAGTGGTGGCTTACTCCTGCCATCTCAGCACTTTGGGAGGCTGGGGAGGGTGGATCACCTAAGGTCAGGAGTTCAAGGCCAGCCTGACCAACATGGTGAAACCCCATCTCTACTGAAAATACAAAATTAGCCAGGTGTGATGGAGCACGCCTGTAATCCCAGCTACTTGGGAAGCTGAGGCAGGCAAATCGCTTGAACCTGGGAGGAGGATGTTGCAGTGAGCCAAGATCACGCCATTACACTCCAGCCTGGGCAACAAGAGTGAAACGTCATCTCAAAATACATAAATAAATAAATAAATAAAATAAAAATAAAAACTAAATGCACGCCATTGTATCTGTAGAGACTCTGAGCAGGCTTGGGTTGTACATTCATGGGAAAAGGAAGGGCAGTGGTTGGGAAAGGTGTACCTGAAGAGATATGTGTGGAGAAATATAGGACTCTGTTATGACAGTGTCTTCTAAACTTGTCTGACCACAATGTCTAAAACAAATCTATTAAATCAGAATTGCCAAAAGAGTGAGCCTGTTGAGGGGGATAAAGCAGCTCCTTCTTGGATGCTAATTCACCACGTTTGTAACCAGCAAAAAGGGTCTGGCTGCTTGCTGAACTTCTTTCTTACAGAATGAGGTCAAAATAATAATGCGTTATGATAAGAAAGAGTGATATTCCTTTATTATCCGTTCTAGATAGGGGGAAGAGTACAGAGCAATTCCACTCTTCGATTTGTGGAGGGTACGCAGGGTTTTTTAAAGAAAGGGTTTGGAATACAGAAGAGAGAAGGGGCTAAGGGGTACCAGGTGTCGTGACTTGCTCTGATGTCTCATCTTGAATTATTGTCTCATTTGGTGAAGGGTTGGCACCTTTGTGGATCCTGCCAGGTTATAAATTAGTTGCAGTCAGTCTTATTGTCACCCGGAGTGGATTCCATCCTTGAAGTAATCTTTTACTGGAGAAAGAATTCCAGAAGTGCCTGGTCCCTATCAGGATCTGACCCATGAAACTTCCAAGGAAAGGTAGGACCAGATAAGAGAGCATGGTGTGTGCTTAACACGTATGTAGGTAAATAAATGTGCATAAGGCGTGGGAGCATAGTACGGGAAATGCAAGGGAGTGGAGGTTCACAACACATTCTGAGCCTGGATTTAAAGACGAGAGGTAACACATATGCAGTTTGTCTCAAAGCTGTATCTTGAGACTGGGATGGGAAGGAGGAAGGGAAAAGATAAAAAGTTTAAAATGCAGCTTGAGGCTAGGTTGCCGGGCTGCTAGGCTGCTTGGCTGCATGCTGGCTTCTGATTGACCCCTGCTCTGGGAATGCCTCTAAGATTTCTACTTTATCTACTGTTACTATAAATCCTGCCTTTAAGGAGATGTACACAGTGTTCTTGCCTTTCCCTGGGGAATCGACTTCAATTGTCCTATTGTTACCAATCACAGGTTCTTACATTCTCATGTAATAAAAAGTGGCATGAGGCCCAACAAGTTTCCCAGTCAAGGCCTTTATTAAGGGCTTGTGTTGGAACAAAAGGGAGCCAGCACTGGAGTTAAAGTTCTCATGCTGTCTCCCTAAAGGCTGTGCATTGTGGTGCCTTAATACATTTATGCCTCATGCCCCATTATTGGAATGCTAAGCATGCGGGATTTATTCGTATCCTATTGCTCAAGGTCATCACCAAGGTCTGACTGCAAAAATTCAAAAAATTGAAACCTCAGGCACAAGGGGGTTAAGGAGAGTGACATGCATAATTCATGAGATAGGTGAGTGTCACCAGGTGTGTGGGGTGCAGTGCAGGGTGCACAGGTATAGTAAGAAGTAATGCTAATACCTACATGACATGATTAGAAAATGGCAAATAAGCCTCTCCCTGGGTGGGGATTTTAGTATTAGAAGGAGGCAAAGGTAAAGACCAGTCATCCTTCTGGTGTTGTGCACATGAGGCTGATAGGGTTAACTTCTTTGAGTGAAATCTATGTTGGAAGGCCATTTGCTCTAGCTTTTCAAAGGTCCTCCAATCAGAGGACTTTGAATGAAATGTATGGGACAGGGTCGGAACATGGCTTATCTTGGCTTGTAAGGTTTTTCCATCAACAGGGCTGGCTCTAGAGGAAAGTGGGAGTGCAAGGTCTTGTCAACAAAAAGAGTTAAACTGTAAAATATTTTAAATTTGTTCTGAGTCAAATATGAGAAGCAATGATCCATGACACAGCCTCCCACGGGGTCTTGAGAACATGTGCCCAAGGAGACTGGGATACAGCTTGGCTTTATATCTTTTGGGGAGGCATATGACATCAGGCAATACATGTAACATGTACATTGGTTCAGACCAAAGAGGTGGGACAACTTGAAGGAGAGAATTCAAAGATTTTTTGATTGGCAATTTGGTTGAAAGAGTTTATTACCTAAAGACTTGAAATCAATAGAAGGGAGTGTCTAGGTTAAGATAAGGGGTTGTGGAGATCAAGATTCATACGCAGATGAAGCCTCCAGGTAGCAAGCTTCAGAGAGAATATATTGTAAAGGTTTATCAGACTTTAAAAGGTGCCACACTCTTAGTTAATTCTCTTCTGAACCAGGAAAAAGTCCAGGAAAGGGAAGGGGATTCTCTACAGAATGTAGATTTTTCTCCACAAGAGACAGCTTTATAGGGCCATGTCAAAATATGTAAAATATATTAAAGAAACATATTTTGGGATAAGATACTTCAATTTCTTTCAGGGCTTATTGGCTTTTGTAAACCAAAGGTATCTGAGACAGGTCTCAATCAATTTAGACGTTTATTTTGCCAAAATTAAGGATATGCCCATGACACAGCCCCAGGGGTTCCTGAGAACATGGGTCCAAAGTGGTTGGGTTACAGCTTGGTTTTATACATTTTAGGGAGACATAAGACATCAATCAATATATGTAAGATGTACATTGGTTTGGTCCCGAAAGGCAAGACAACTTGGAGCAGGCATGGGGATGGAAAAGGGAGAAGGTGGGGTGTTGGTTAGGAGGCTTCCAGGTCACAGGTGGATTCAATGATTTTCTGATTGCCAGTTGATTGAAAGAGTTTAAAGACCTGGAATCAATAGAAGGCAGTGTCTGTGTTAAGATAAGCTGTTGTAGAGACCAAGGTTTTTATTATGTAGATGAGGCCTCCAGGTAGCAGGCTTCAGAGAGAATAGACTGTAAGTGTTTCTTATTAGACTTTGCAAGGTACCAGAATCTTCCTCGATTCTCTCTCAGATCAGGAAAAAAAGCTGGAAAAAGAAAGGGATTGTCTACAGAATGTAGATTTTCCCCACAAGAGACAGATTTGCAGGGCCATTTCAAGAAACATCAAGGAAATATATTTTGGGGTAAAATACTTTGATTTCTTTCAGGGCCAGCTATCTGTGATGTTGGCATCCTATTGCTATAAAGAGTCTGCTTTGCCAGTCTTAAGGTCACTGTTTTAATGTGAATGTTGGTCAGTTGTGCCTGAATTCCAAAGGGAGGAGGGTATAATGAGGCATATCCAACCAATCATTCCAACCATGGCCTGAATTTGTGTTTTAGGCTAACTTTTGAATGTCCTTGGCCAAAAGGAGTGGTCTATTCAGTTATTTGGGGGATGAGAGGGAAGCTTAGAATTTTATTTTTGGTTTATGCTGTCATGTGATTCTATACTAGAGAGGGTTGGAATTTCGTGTCTTATTGCTACAGAGAGTCTGTTTTGTCATTCTTAAGGTCTTGGTATTAATGTTAATGCCAGTCAGTTGTGCTTGAATTCCAAGGGGAGGAGATTATAATGAGGCATGTCCTACCTCCCTTCCCATTATGGCCTGAACTAGACTTTCAGGTTTGGTTTGGAATACCCTTGGCCAAGAAGTGAGGTCTATAAGTCAGTTGGGGAACTTAGGATTTTATTTTTGGTTTACAGTCTGGATGGTCTAGTTGGGATCTCCAGCAGCTACAGAGCGTTTACCAGTCCGTAGTACAGGCCTTAGTGGCGTGGGGCATGCTGGGGCTTCTTTATTGAAGGTTATGGAAGAGGTGATGCAGGAACTCCTGGCCAGATTGAAATAGGGAAGTTGCAGGTTGAAGCCTCTGTCCACTGTTGCCCGACAGTGCTAGGCCAGCCAGCAGCAGCAGTGTGGAGCTCTGGGGGCCACCTGCTCTGCCATGAGCACTGCATTCTGCCCTCTTCTTGGGCTGTGTCCCAGCACCCCAGGGGCAGCATGCAGGACCAGCAGGTCTGAAAAAAATGCATTAGTGGGGTTGGGAGTGCCGAGTCCCATTCCTATTGTGTCTTTGTACATATTCATTCCCTACAGCATATAAACTCTGGGTCTGGGGATAATGGCACAGCAATCCGTCATCTTGTCACTTTGCTTATGTGACATAGTCATGGCTTCTGTTCCTAAGTCTCTATTAAATGATTCTTTCTGAGAAACTGGATATGTCAGCCTCTTTCTTTGGTCTCTCAGATTTCTTGAAGTTTGGGGGTAGGATTGCATAGACTCTATCGCCATGGAATACCTGTCTAGTTTAAGATATACCGAGTGTGGTCAATGTCAATCCAGGAAGCCTGAAATTTTGATACACAAATGATCTGCCTATCACTAGGAACCCCCTCTAATGACAACATAGAGTAGAAAAACTGACTCTCAAGTGATCTTGATGTTCTGGTGCTGATATTTTGGAAAAGCCTTTCCTTCTCCAAATACTTTTTTTTTCCTTTCTCTAGGTACTCTAGACTATGATTGGTATTAAATATTTCCTTTTAGGAATAGTGGGGTATGTAATTATATTTTTAAAAGAGGACAATATGATTTTGGTTTGTTGCCATATTGCCTCTTCATTCTGAGGAGCATATCTGTCACCATATCTCTCCCATTTACTTCTAAAATTAAATAATTACCCCATTAATTCTTCAGACAATTATTGTATGCTCATCTGTGCCAGCCATATAACTTTTATAAGTTATTACAATTCACACATATAAGACAACATCTCTTTTGAGGAGCTGGCAATCCAAAGGAGCCCAGAGACACGAATCAGAGCAAATCCAGAGCAAGTTCTATGAGTTCAGGAAGAGTTACCTTGGTATTTGGACCTCTGGGTGCTATAATGGTCATGAAAATCCTTGTGGAAGAAGCAAAACTGTTGCAGTGTGAAATGAGATGCAGACCTGAGAAGACTTGACTAATCTGCAAGGGATTCTGGGGTGAGGATGACCCTTCAGACTGTTCTTTTTTTTTCTTTTTCTTTCTTTTTTTTTTTTTTTTTTGAGACAGAGTCTCGCTCTGTTGCCCAGGCTAGAGTGCAGTGGCACGAGCTCGGCTCACTGCAAACTCTGCCTTTTGAGTTCACGCCATTCTCCTGCCTCAGCCTCCCAAGTAGCTGAGACTACAGGTGCCTGCCACCACGCCCGGCTAATTTTGTTTTTGTGTTTTTAGTAGAGATGGGGTTTCACCGTATTAGCCAGGATGCTCTCACTCTCCTGACCTCGTGATCTGTCTGCCTCCGCCTCCCAAAGTACTGGGATTACAGGCCTTAGCCACTGTGCCCAGCCCATACTGTTCTTACCATGTAGAAATGGCCAAGCTTGTTTATACTCCTGCCTTCCTCAGTTATCTGATGTGGCCTGCCTGGGAGGTTTTGACATGAGTTGAAGCATCTCTCTAAATTTGAGGCAGACCAATACAGAGTTTGCTCACTGCATTCCTCACCCCTGGGAAGTAAGGCCTTCCTTGAAGGGGCACCTGGGCAGCACATCATCATATTCACCTGAAGATCAATCCATCTTCATATTCACCTGAAGATCAATCCTGAAAATGGCATGTGACAAGGGCATGCCAAGGGCACTGGGTGATTGAGCCATAAAGAAGGATTTGACCCCAGGTGCAACAGTGCAGTCTTAATTTTCCATTTTGCAATCTTCTGGTTCAGTTTTAGAAACATTGGTGCACTTCTCGAACTCAATTTTGAGTTCTGAATTTGAAAATAAGCCTGACTGAGGGCCTGGGAATGCAATTTCGGCATTCTTGATCTTTTCTAAGACACCAGGAGAAAACTGGGACATTTCACTCAGTCAGAGAGGAGTAGATCTTCATATTATTTTTCCTTGGAAATTCACGTTTTTCTCTTCTCTAGTGGATAACCATCATATTGAAGAATAATGTTTCTGTAAGCTGTCAATTGCATTATTTTTCTATCATTGTTTGTGACAGGGGAGTAATGTGAAAATGAGCTACTGTGCTATTCTGTAGATGCTGTGTTAGAATGTCTTTGATAAAACCCTGAAACTTGCTGTTCTTGCCTTATCAACAAAGCTCTCCTACGGTGAGAGAAAAGTAGGTCACAGCCAAGTAGGTCAGAAGGACAAGAAATGGCAAGAGATTCTTGTTGGCTGTTCTAAATGTTTTTCATCCAGTTATCTCCTAGGTTTATTTCAGGAGTCTTACCAAAAATAGGAGCTAACAAGTCCTATTGGTTGTAAAACTGGTTCAAGTTGGAAATACGTCACTTACAAAAAATTGACTCCTGATTTATTTAAAAAATCAATATGAAAAACCAAATTCTGAAAACACAGATCCTGAGAGGTAAAATTTGTACTGTCCAAGACGATGTTGAGCATGTTTTTACTCATATGTGGGATCTAAAAAAACATTGAGTTCCTAGAAAAAGAGAGTAAAACTGTGGTCATTAGGGGGTTGGATAGGTAGTAGGAAGGGGAGGATAGGCAGAGATTGGTTAATGAATACAAAATTGCAGCTAGATAGGAAGAATAAGTTCTAGTGTTCTTTAGCACTGTAGGGTGAATATAGTTAACAATCGTTTATTTTATATGTTTAAAAAGAGAATTTTGAATGTTCCCAATACAAAGAAATTATAAATGTTTGAGTTGATGGATATGCTAATTGCCTTTATTTGATCACTGTACAGTATACACAGGTATGAACTATCACTCTGTTCCCCAAAAATATGCACGATTATGTGTCAACTAAAAATAAAAGGAAAAAAAAGTGGATTGTGAGATTTTCCTCCAGCAGAAATATTGTTACACGATAAAAAAAGGAGTAATTCTAAACACTGTTTATTGAATCTTAGAACTTAACGCATATGCCTGTTATTCGGAAGATTTATAAAACCCAAATGAAAGATGACAGGATTCTAGAATAGCTTAGTTATTTATGGCATTTGGGGAAGCACTTAGAACAATAAAAAAGCTTTTCAAAGCAAGCTTAGTGATTTAAAAGCCAAGATTAAATATTCAAATTAGAGAGACCCTGTCTACTTGTGACTACTACACTGCCAAAGGTTGGATAAACATTTAACACATTAGGTTGCAAATAGAATGAGTTACTCCAGGTTAAAGTAGAATTTCAAGGAAAGAGCCAGATAAACAAGTTTCTCTCCTGTGTTCCATCTGCCTGTAAATTTCTTCTGTAAAATGTGTATAATAGAACCTATCTTATAAGGTCACTGTGAGAAATCACTGAGTTAATAAATGTAAACTATTTAGAAGAGTGCCTAAGGATGATAATGTACCCCCCCAAAAACATTGAGTTTCTAGAAGAAGAGAGTAAAATTGTGATTATTAGAGTCTTGGATGGGTAGCAGGGAGGGGATGATAGGGAGACACACACACACACACACACACACACACACACACACTTATTGCTATTCTAATTACCTGACAAAGGTAATAATCACCTCTCTCTTTTAAAGTAAAATCCACAAGGATACAGCCCAGGAGCAATGAGGAGATTAGTATTGATTTCATTCATCAATTCACAAATTATTTATGAAGGGCCATACTTCCTGGGGCTCATTTTCACTCCGGAAGACACAAACTTGAACAAGAAGTTCTCTGCCCTTAAAGTAGGCAAATCAGAAAATAAGCGTGTTGAAAACTAAATGCATTCATACATGTATACACATATGCATAGATACAGTTATACACATATCAAAAATATAATCTTAGGAAGTGAATAATACTGGTGAAGAAAATCTATTTAAGTAATAGAATAGAGAGTAACCAGTAGGTGGGGTGAGAGCCTGGTAACTGTGTGACTCTGGGCCTTTTGCTGAATCTTACTTTACTTGTGTTCCCTCACCTGCAAATGGAGATAGTAACAGTATCTGTCTCACATCTTGTGGGAAAAACTGGTGTCACAATTTATGTATGAAACTCAGATATAATGATGGCAAAGTGATGATAATGTTGATAATAACTCCCATTGCCCCCAGATGGGACCATTTAGTTGCAGGAAAACAAACATGGCTCCCACCGATTCTACATTACAGTGACTTCTGTAATTATTTCATTATATGTTACAACATAATAATAATAGAAAAAAAGCACACAATAAATTTAATGAACTAGAGTCATCCTGAAACCATCCCCCCGCCCTAGTCCATGGAAAAATTGTATTCCACAAAACTGGTCCCTGGTGCCAAAAAGATTGGAACTGCTGATTTAATCCTTACCACTAGGAACAACAACAACAACAAAACCCAGAATCTTATTATCTCTACTTTACAAATGAAGAAACAAATTGGGCAAAGAGAGCTTCACGTAGGGTCCAGATGGGACCAGCGTTCTTGCTCTTAGTCATTCTCTTGGCTTGCTCTGAGCTTTGTGATTAATTCCTTAACGGAGGCTGACTCGGGTTATAGATGCAAATAGGATCCAGATTATGGATTCTGAAAATTTGGTGATTAAAATGGGGGCACCATAACACATGAACCTCCTTGAAGCAGGAAATGAAAAGAAGGGGAGAATGGATATAAACTAGAAAGTGTGTCTGAGGCAGGTGTCAATCAATTCAGAGGTTTATTTCACTATGTTTGAGGATCCATCTGGGAAAAAAGACACAAGCTACAGCAGGATATGTGACCTGTGTTTTATCCGAAAAGGCTTTGAGGACTTCAATATTTAAGGGGGAAAGAGTGGCATAGGGGAAAGAGGAAAGGAAAAAAGGAGGGTAGGTAGTGAGATAAGTGTTCATATCCTTATGAGGCTTTGATTAGTGCTCACTGAATCCACATGTTACATGTGAAAGGAGAGGACAGAGGAACAGTCAATTATGCATTCATCTTGTGCTTAGTAAATCTTCATTTTACATAACATAAAAATAGACATAGAGTAGAGGAAGAAGTCAAATATGTATTTGTCTCAGGCCACATGTGTGTGGTCTTTCAGGAAAGGACTGTTATTAATTTTGTTTCAGAGTCAAGCCATAAACTAAATTTCTTCCCAAGGTTAGTTTGGTCTACATTCAGAAATGAACAAAGATAGCTTAAAGGTTAGAAGCAAGATGGAGTTGGTTAGGTCTGATTTCTTTCACTGTCATAATTTCCTCAGTTATAATTTTTGCAAAGGTGGTTTCAATCCAAGCCCTCTTTCTTTCTGTAACCTCAAGATGGCGTATAAGCTTCTAAACCCCATTAAGGCATAGGAGTAATCACTCTGTGGTTCTTCCCTGTGCATGTTAATAAATTTGTATGCCTTTTCTCCAATTAATCTTCTTTTGTGGGTTTTTTCAGTGAACCTTCAGAAAGTGAAAGGAAAATTTTTCCTTTGTCCCCTACATGGTTTTAGAGCATTCATTATACTTCATTATAGTTGTATACTTCAAACTAGTTGTCCCAATTAGTTTGAATTAAGTTCACTGCCCAGATAATTTTCAAAATGTGGCTCAGCCATCAGGCATCTGTGACACCCTTTTCTGCAGCCTTCAACCTCTTAGTGATTCAAGGGGTTTAGAGTGTTCAAGAAATTAACACGATTTGAGAAATGTCATTAGGAAAGGAGGGAGATTTTTCAGATACTGATACATTTCTTCTCTTTTCACTAGTTTATCCTTTTAGGGTTCTTATCAATTGCAGCAGCCCAGTGTTGACATTTTTCTTTCTTGATGGTTTAAAGATATTTTGAGTAATGTTTTTAAGACAGGAACAGGATGATTATTGGGGACTGATTGTACTGCTATACTCAATTATCTTCAAGGTGAACTTTCAACAGTCACCACATAATCAGAATTTTCAGTCACATAAGCACCACACATTGTTTTTCTTGGATACCATTTGAAGTGTGGTGGATGAGAAATTATACCTGCAAGTGCAGTGAAGAGCAAATAGAAGTTTAAGCTATGCCTATGTTAAAAATCAGAGCTTGGAGTCATAAAGAGAATGAGCACTGAAACAAAAGATTTCTCAGCAAGGCAAATTTACTTCTGCAAAAGGGTGCAGCTTGCGCAGTCATGATCCCAAGAGCACACTGAGTGGGGTAGGGCAGGTGTTTTTATCCCTAAGGCAGTTCCTAACACTTCTGTGTTCTTTCCCTATTGGCTGGGGTTGGACCTCACAATCTAAGCTAGCTCGATTGGCTAAAGTTTAAAATTGAATAGGGTCTATTAGGTGGGAAGGAAGAGAGACTGTCCGTTACTAGGCAGGAAGGCATATCTGGACTTGTCTGGGCACAGCAAAGGCGGGAAGGTTGTTTACAGAACAGGTAGCTACAAGCCAAGTACAAGGAAGTGGTCTTTTTATTTACTAATTTTTCAAAAACACATTGAGATATATGAATTTAAGAATCCTTGCAATAAATGCTATCTATTCTCCTCTTTCTAAATGTCCAAGGATTTAAAGTTCATAGTTTGTGAAACACTGGACAATATTTTATATTAGAGCCTAAATAACATACTTTCCCAGATAATTGACAGTTTTTTTCTAAGAGAATATTTGAGGTAGGGTACATGTTCTAAAATTCCACACCAAATATGATCTCATGCAGGCTAAACATATGGAAATTTCTCAGTGAATAATGGCGCACTTAACAATTGATAACTGCTTGCTTTTAGTTCATTGTACCTTGGGATTGAATGTTGTCCACATTGTGGTTACAGGCTGGGGAACCATCCTCTCCATCAGTTTAATGTTGTTTAATTCTCTTTTCTGTCTTCATAATCATCAATCCTGGGTGTCTGTATTTTGAGACCTATTGTTTTAACTGTAAGCATTTGATCTCTAGGCTGGTTAACCTGTATTACTTTGATCTTAATATTGGTCTTTGGCTCTAAATAATAAGAAAAATTTTATATTTCAAGAAAAATTAAGTTAGAAATTACAGAAGATCAGTCAGGGTGGTGGGAAAAATTATAGAAAGAAGCAAACCTTCTTGGAAGGCCAGGAGGTTTTGCAAAAGCTTCGGGAAAGGATGTAGCTCAAGGCAGCTGAATTCTCTCAAAGTAGATAACAAGGAAGCACAATGGAATTGATCTAGATAAGTTAGTTTACTTAGGCCTTGGCACCTGGCCTTTAATTATCTGCATGCAGGACTGTTCTCCCTAGGGGTGGGGAAGGGGGACTGACCATGTTAATTACTCAAGGCCTTTGTCATTAAATCTGTATTGAATAAATGCCTGCAATGCTGGCTTGTTGAGGCTGTGGCTGCTGACACTTTATGGCACCCTTCTCAGTGTCTTTGAGCAGCCCAGTCCCCTACCCACGTGGCCAGGCAAAAATCCTGTGTCTGTGTACTCCATTCATCCATTGCTCTGTCAGGCTCTGAGGGTCAGACCCAGCAGGAAATCACAGGAAACTATTTTTAATATAGATTGCTGTTTTACATAATTCTTCCAAAAACGTAGAAAGAACAACTCAAACTGTTTTTCCTCTGCTGTCACACCAGAATAATCAACATAGACTTCTGCAACCAAATGTGTGGGGATTTCTCCCCACCAAAAAAGCAAGCAATCATTTCTGGAGTGAACACCAGCTGGGTGTCCTTCAATTCTGTTGAGACACCATCTAACCTGGAGATAATATCAGATTCCGTGGTTTGAGGGCTCAGTCTCACAAGACTTTTCCCCATTTCCAATGCTGACCAGAAGCCCTGGGATATTTTGCCTGTACTTCTGACTCACCCACTATAAATCAGGGATCCCATGCCCCCAATCTTGGACTGTCTATGAATCGGTTCTAGCTGTTGCTAGAGCACCTCACAGAATTTGCTAGAGCACCTCACAGATCTCAGGGAAACATGTTTATCAGTGTATTATAAAGGAAATAATAAAGGATACTGTTGACCTAAACAAAGAAACCCAGACAAAATTAATATAGGTAGAGAGTGTATTTTGACTGAGGTTGACTGAAGCCCAGCAAACACTGGGAAGTGCTCCTGAGAACAAAGAAAAGGCTCACGCTTTTAAAGAGAAAAGGTAGAATTAGGGGAGGTGATGACAAAAGTTCTCTTTTCAGAAATTTGCATTGGTTTACAGAGATAACATTGATTCACGATTGGCTATAGGGTTCGAATTATGTTACCTGCATATAGTGTCATTATGTTAATTTATAGCTATTGATGGTGACTCAGTCTACAGTCCATATAGCAGGTGGCTTAAAATGATTACGTAGCTCAAGAAGGAGAGGGTGGGACATGACTGTGGTCTAATTTCAATGTCTCTCTGGGCTTGCTAATTTAAAAGGGAGATCACATTTCACAGATAAAAAGTTTCTTTTCTTTTGCAATACAAACAACCAGATGAAGAAGGTATATAGGGCAAGGTCCAGAAGGGTCCCAAGCACAGGAGCTTCTGTCCTGATGGAATGTGCTAAACTCCCTGCACATTGAGTTCTTGTTCACCTTCTTGTAAGCCTGTGCATTGCCTGGAAACCCTCCAAAACCTGTCCTTCTGGGTTTTCTGAAGGCTTTATTATATAGGCATGACTAATTGAACCACTGGCCATTGGTGATTAACTTAATTTTCAGCCCCTCTCCCCTTCCTGAGAGTTGAGGGTTGAGACTAAAATATTCAACCCTCTGGGCACAATGAATGGTTCCCTGGGAATCAGCCCTCCATCCAGTTGTTTCTAGGGCTTTCTAAAAATTGCCTTGTTAACATAAGCTTACGAATACTTTAAAGCACTTTTGCAAATAACAAAAGACTGTCTTTCAACTTTATCTTTTAGGAGTGACTTCAGGAATGAAGGACAAAGGCCAAATACTTTAATAAAAGATATTCTTACTGCTTTAGTACTTGGGGCATGAGAAGGCTTATAGGAATCTTCCTAGTTGAAAGCCAGGAGTCATGGATGGACATAAACAAATTATATCTATCATAACATCATCAATACTTACAAATATAAAAAGAAAATATTTCTGAGAGCCCAATATGAGGCAACCCCATTGAATGACTTATATATGTTAGCAGGTTGGATACTAGCAACGCTTTTATTTTTGTAATTGCCTGACAGGTTTTTCTTGCCCACTGCACAGCTAGAACCGATTCATAGACAGCAGTATTACAGTAAAGATTTTAATAAATACAGAGCTAGCCAAACGGAAGGACAGGAGTTTATTACTCAAATCAGCCTCCTTGAAAGCTTGGGGGCTAGAGTTTTTTGAGGATAGTTTGGTTTGTAAGGGTCTAGGAAATGGGAAATGCTGATTGGCTGGGAATGAAATCATAGGGGTTTGGAAAATAGTTCCTGTGTGCAGGCAGCCTCTGGGTGGGGACCACAGGATCAGTTGAGTCATGAGCCATGAGTCCAGGTGGAGTTAGTAGGTTATCAGAATGCAAAAGTCTGAAAAACATCTCAAAAGACCCATCTTAGGTTCTACAATACTGATGTTATCTATAGGAGAAATTGTGGAAGTTACAAATCTTGTGACCTCTGGAACAATGGCTGGTTATTATCTAGGTCTGCCTACATTTTAGCAGAAGTCAGGCCTCTCCCATAATCCTAATCTTTCATTACTTTTACAAAGGCAGTTTTGTCTCTGAGCAAGGAGATTTGTTTTGCAGAGGCACTGTTATCATTCTTGCTCCAAAGTTAAACTATGACCTAATTCCTCCCATGGTTAGCTTGGCCTACACCCAGAAATGACCAAGGACAGCCGATGTTTGAGTCTAAAAGCAAGAAGAAATAAGCCATGCTAAACTTCTCTCACTGTCACTGTCTTTGCAAAGGGAGTTTCATTTTTAAAAACTATAAAAAAAAAAAATCCAAAGATGATTTCTTTAATAAGTATTACAGCTAAAATTTAAAATCTAGCACCTCTGAATGGAGTGTCTACGTTGTTTTTGCCATTATCACACTAGTACCAACAAGAAAAATATATAATATAAATGAATTATAAAACATTTTGAAAGACTTGTCCGCTGACACTTCCTTCCTCAAAGACTGTGAGACCTTGCTATAGATCAAGATTTGTGTTTTACAGTATGATTCCAGAAGCATGAATACTTAACTGCCTCTCTAATGGCTCTTAGGGTGTTTAGAGCTCACTGAATAAAATCTGATTTTCTGGTTAATGTTGGAGCTCAGAAGCCAATAATTCAAATTGTGGCACTTTAACATGCTGAACTGAAGAAGGCTCAAAGTCTTTCTGACCTTCCCTGGGCTTCCACCATCTCTCCCAAAGAAGTTGAAGTGCCTTTATCTGCCTAAATTCCGGACCCACCAAGAAGAATAGTTGGTTTTTTTCTTCGCCTTTCTGTAAGAGCAAAAATGTAACAACACCTGAATAGACCCTTTCACTGTCAAAGAGAACTATTTAAAAGTTAATCTGTTCGCAGGGATCCTTTTATTCTTCCTAGTAATATCCTCAATACAATTCCTCTTCTCTCCCCTCCCATAACCTTTTTGGCCAGCATAATGTAGTAGCATCATTGTCTGGGGTAATTCCCAAGGTTCGTTGTCCCACGACATGGAAAGCTAGGAGGCAGACACATCAGAGTGAGGTTAAGCATGGATATTTAATTTTTTTTCTTTTTTCTTTTTTTTTTTTTTTTGAGATGGAGTCTCACCTTGTCACCCGGGCTGGAGTGCAATGGCATGATCTTTGCTCACTGCAACCTCCACCTCACAGGTTCAAGCAATTCTCCTGCCTCAGCATCCCGAGTAGCTGGAGTTCACCATGGAGTCTTGAACCCAGATTCTGAACCCTGAACCCATCTCCTGAACCTATCTCCTCAATTACTTACACTAAATCTAGCTATGACTGCCATTTACTCAGAGTTTCTAGTATTTCTTTGGCATCTTCCCATACCATTCAAATGGCCACCATCAGCCAGTCAATTAGGGTGTGGTTGCCTTGCCTTGTGCTAACTGCCTGATCACCTGCAATCACTGATGGAGGGAGGGATGAGTCGTAATGGAGGCCAATTTTTCCATTTCAGAGGCAGAGCAGATGATGCTGTTGGCTCCCTCATCCCAGAGATGAGGCATCCAGGCAGGTAGAGGTTCCCCTGAGTGCTGCTGACACTGTTTATCTAATTCCCACAACATAATTGGGGTATAGGCACCATATGACATCTGCTCTGTCATGGTAGGGGGTCCCCGAGCCCAACCCTGGGACCCCAATGGCTGTTCCTGCTCTATTTTCTGATGGACCACTGGGCAAACCTGCAACTGTATCTTCTTCCTCAGTATCAGACTGAGCAGGGGTCTCTGACCAGGATGGTGGGTCCAAGCCTACGGTAATGGCAGCCTCTAATTCTCATTCCAAGCTGTGTATCTGGGCCTCCAGGTGTTCTGTTTGTGCCTGGAGGTCCCCTACCTTTGCTGCACCCTGCAGGGACTGAGTGTGCAATTACCATAGTACAGTCAAAACACCCATTGAACTCTGCCAGCAAAGGCATTGTCCTCTGATTGCTCTGTGCTTCCAGGTACTTCAGTGCCTTCTCCATGCTCACAGGGGACCTGTCCACCACCGTCAATGTTTCCTCCAAGGCCCATCCTAGCAGCACGACTGCCACCAGGTACCACAACCCATGCTGGGGCTACATGGCTGACCTGGGATCATTGAGGCTGAGGGCTCATGCATCTTGGGATCCTACTGAGTATGCCAATTGACAGGTTCCAACCTCAGCTGGGTTCTGAGGGGAGGTGGTGGACAGGTGGTGGGTAGCTGAAAGAACACTTGGATTGTAGGCATTTGGGACATGGCTTTATTCTCTCTCCTGTCGTACAGGGTCAGCAGTGCAGTTACATTAGTCACTGACATAGTGGCTCAAAGCCAGGTATGAGCTCACACAAACAGGTTATATTAAACAGCTACATAATGCATGGGGTTGTGCACCTGCGCTCCAAACCTGCTGTGTCATACCATAATGGATGTCTACCTTGGCCTACTCGTGACTTAAGCACAGCCACTTTCCTTATAATAATAAAGAATTTTTGAAAAATGCATAGTTTCTCCTCACTGATGACATGTGGAGACACTGTAAAGGACAAAGGTGCCAAGTGTGATTTCCTATGGTCAAATTAGCTACCTCCAGTGAATTCTAGATACCTTGGTTTGCCTTTTTCTATTTCTCTTGGGAGGAAAGTTGTTCCTCAGTATCACCACAAGGTGTCAGTAGAGTCAATTGTATAGAAACTGGGAAAGGCCAATAATTCTAAAATCTTTCTCCTGCAAAGGGAAGAGAAAATATGTTTCCTACACAGTCTGAGTTACCGTATTTAGAGCATTCTACAACTTTCTTTCTTTTTTTCCTTTCTTTCTTTTTTTTTTTTTCAAGGTCTCACTCCGTCCACCAGGCTAGAGTGCAGTGGCAAGATCATGGCTCAATGAGCCTCAACCTCTCAGTTTCAGGTGATTTTCCTGCCTCAGCCTCTTGAGTAGCTGGGACTACAGGCATGTGTCACCACACCTGGTTGACTTTTTTTTCTTTTTGTAGATTTAGGGTTTGGTCATGGTCCCCAGGTTTGTCTCAAACTCCTGGACTCAAGCAATCTGCCTGCCTCAATCTCCCAAAGTGCTGGGGTTACAGGCATGAGCCACTGTGCCTGTCCCAGACTTTCTTGAAGAAATGAAAGATTTGATGAGTATAATGAGGTTCCAAATCCCAGTGATGTATTGGGGTTGAAGTTAATTTTAGACATAGAGAATGGGAGTGAAAGGGAAAGAAAGTTGGACTATGGAAGTGAAAAGCAAAGGGAAGTAAACACACAATAAAACTCAAGTTCACTGAGCATCTTTCACGTGTCTGCTATAATGGTAACTGCTTTACAAAGGTTATCTCAATACATCTTCTGTCTCAAGGTAGGCATCATTCTTACTTGACTTGGGCTAAAGGGGCATTGCTACTTGAAAGAAAAGATATCAGTGACTGACGTAGCAGTGAGGTTGAGCCTAGGATAAAAAGTGGTTTTGAGTGTTGCCTAAAGGACTGGATGCCTTTTCTGATAAACAAGTCAAAGCTGAAGAGAGACCCGGGGGGAACTTTGAAGACCAGAAGTTTGACTGGGTAATCAGTAAGACTTCTGGTATCCAGAGTCCTGTGGTGGTGGTGAAGACATGGTGGCAGGGGGTGAGGAACAAAGCTGGAGTGTGAGTACAGTAGATGAATACACCAATTGTGGACAATTGTGGACTCTGGGTTATAGTCCTCTCCTGTGGCAGAAGGTAGCACTGTGTGATTGATATGGGGGAGGTGGATTTTCAAAGGAAGGACTCTCGCTCTCACACACACACACACACACACACACACACACACCTGTTTATCCCCTACATTCTTTTAGGCAGAAGAAGTTTGCTTTATTCTGTGTTCAAATAATAATTAGTGCCCGGTATACATCCCTAATTTCATTGTCATCTCTGTTTCTCTTATTTGACATAGTGTCTTGTATCCAATAAGTGTCAATAAAAGCTGAATGTCCACAATAGGTAAATAAACAAAAGAAATGGTGTGTGTCAGTGGGGGGTGCAATGGACAAGGAGAAGATATAATGAACGAGAGTTTGAAGATAAAGCTAAAATCAAAGAATCTGACAGTCCAGTTTCAGACTGGGGAAAAAAACAGAAAAGCTGTCTGAGTATCAGGATATTTGATACAGCGAGTATGACCCCTGCTACAGTGGGTAAAAGAAAGAGAAACATGACCAGTTCTTTCAATGAAATGGAGCTCATGTAAAATTGAAATACTTTTCTACGTGTGTGTGTGTGTGTATGTGTGCGCACACATGCTGAGACTTAACATTTCTACACAATTGGTCTTTCTTGCAATACGAAAATAAGTATCAACTGGTCTTTGCTTCATAACAAATAAGTATTCCTGGTTAGCTTTTGTTTGCTCATTAGTTTTGCTTGAATATTTGGGGGGGAGAAAATGGAGTTCAAATTTGGGTTTATTCCTGTCATTGTTGACTTGTTCTGTGTTTAAAGGAAAAAACAACAAAATAAGTGTCAAAACAAAATATGCACTCAAAGATTTTATTTTGAAGCCAGCTACTTTCATGGACCCTGAGACTTCATTGTATGGGGCTTGCCTTTACACATTAATGAGTAAAATCCATGGGATAAAACATTGGCACCAGTATAAAAGAGTCTGAGCACCACAAGAAGTCAGTTAACTCCTGTTGACTGTTGACAATTAAGGGGTACAATAAAAGGTTGTGCCCTTTGCTTCACTGTGATCCATTGAATGATCATTCTGCCTAGTTTTCTGGGAAACATTTTCTGGGAAATGTTTCTGGGAATGATCATTCTGCCTAGTTTTCTGGAAATTCAGACTATTTGGCTAGTCTAGTAAATGGTAATTTACAGCTCTTTGCTTTTGCTGAAGTCAATGTCAGGCAAATCAAGAGATTCCCCAATGAACACATATCTTAAATGACAGTGAAATAATGTTTGGTTTTAATGTTCATTACTTTAAAAGCTTACATTTAGGAAACTCAAGCTTTGCTTTTTTATAACGGTTAACTTTTCCGTATTATCATAAGAATCAACTTTCTGATTAATATTTCTCCCTTTTTTCCTAAGAAGTCAATAGTTCTTCATATCCAGGGCCATGAGTCATCTTTGAGGACATAACAGAATTATCGATGTAACTGTGAGGCAGGAAAAGCACACTCTAGAAGAAACAAAGTATGTTAGGTCTTCAGACTTCAATTAGGTTCAAGACAGATGTATATATGCCATTTTTCCAACTGTATACGTAGAATTCTTAGCTAATCCAAGATAAGTAGAGCATATCACCAGGTTCTTCAAATAATTGCAACTTATCAATCTAGTATTCATTCTACACTCTATAATACAATTTTGGATAAATCAAGGCTTTTTAATACAGTTAAATAAAGCCATAAATCCATAGGGGTGGTATCCCTTGGAATTTGATTCAACAGTACATTTTTAATATGTCTTTTAAAAAGGGAAAAGAATTTAAAATCACCAGGAGCAAAAGCAGAGCATAAGACATTCACTGGATCCAGTTACATGTGTAAATGCCCTTTACCAAGTCAATACTATTAGAGAGATCAGTGGTTGTGGCAGAAATTGTTTCTGCTTAGAAGGGAGGCAAGCCCGGTTCTAGTGTCCTCAGCACAGGCACAAACTCATAGCATAATGCCAGGCGAGTCATTTAACTTCCCAGAGTCTCATTCCCTTCATTGACAAAATGGGAAGATTGAACCAGTTGATTTCTCATTTGAACTATTTTCATATCCAGTGAACTCTCAGCTTGTCAGCTACTCAATTGCCATCTGCTTTTCTTCTCTGTCTTCCATCACCATGAAAACGCCCTCCCATGTGTATCTCATGACTGGCTGGTTGTTCCTTCTACCATTCTTGGTGACATAGTTCAACACAGTACAGAAATAAGATACACCAGGCAAGATTAAGAGAGGCTGGCCAGCGCACTCACCCCAGGGAAGTCAGAGTAAGCCTGTTTCCACCACAGCACAGCAGTGAGCACAGCTAGGCAGAATTCCAGCAGAGTGCAAATTAGCATCAGAGACAGAGTTCCCTGAAAGTCAAGAAATAAAAGATTGGTGGTGCTTAGATCAGCTGACGCCTTCATGCCTAGTTGAAAGGTGACCATACAGATGAAGACTTCCTCAACCATTAGAGAACAAAGAAAGGACACCATCAGGAAAATAAAACTGCTCCTCCCACACCTCACAATTGTCTTAATTCACCCCCTTAACTCATTCATTTCCTTGAGAGGAGAAAGGGAGAGGAATAGTAACTAAATCAACTAATCTACTTCATACACTTATTTCTTACTTCTCTGAGACATCGATAGTTCTGATGACATTGTTTACTCGGCAAGAAAGCAGAGTGGTGTAATAACTCCCAGGACTGAGAATCAGCAGCTCCGTTCCAGTCTCACCTTTACTGCTTAGTAGCTGTGTAAGCCTGGACAAGTCTCTGTCTTTCTCTGTTTCCTCATGTATCAAACATGCCTACTAACATTTCTTTCTCAGAGATTTGTGAGGATCAAGGAGGCTTTGACTGTGCAAGTCCTTTTGTAAAATTCAGTATTGACATCCCTGTCTATGTATTTGAACCCCTTTGGATTTCTTCTTGATCTTTCTTGTGGTTTCTTTGTTGTTTTTTATGTTTGTGCTTTTTTGTGTGTGGCTGGAAGGCTTAGAAAAAATCCATGAAGGTCGTAAACTGCCAGAATTGCTAATCACCACTAGCAACTCACAAGGAGGGGTTCTACCATTTCTGTCTTGAGACATTCTTTGTGCAGAACTGACCATCTGATAATAAAGGGAGATAATTTGATCACATGAACTTTTGGTTTGTGATATTTACATACAGTTAAAGAGAAGATATAAATATAACTTTTTTCCTTTACCTAGAAATTGTTCCAGCAAGCAAGCTCAACAGAATCTCTCTTATTTCCAATGTATCATGAATTTATACTTTTTCACTACCAAATTTCTCTGAAATTTCTCTTCAGAATTTTTCCCAAGGTGGAATTGGCTGTGCCCAGTGTTAATCTGTACTATTTACTGTCAGCCTGATTTACTTGTACTTTTTCTCATTATACCGTTACCTTGGGAGCAAGGCCCTCTTTATAGTGAGTGCTGTACAAACATGACTTTCTCCAGACCTTTCTATCTGTCCATCTTCCAGTTGAGCTCCTGGCTTAGCTCATTTTTATGATTGCAGGACAACAAATATACTGCAATCTCTTTACTCTTTTTTTTTTTTTTTTTCTTTTTTTTGACATGGATTCTCGCTCTGTCACCCAGGCTGGAGTGCAGTGGCGCGATCTCAGTTCACTGCAACCTCTGCCTCCCAGGCTCAAGCAATTCTCTGCCTCAGCCTCCCAAGTAGCTGGGATTACAGGTGCCCGCCACCACGCCTGGCTAATTTTTGTATTTTTAGTAGAGGCAGGGTTTCACCATCTTGGCCAGGCTTGTCTTGAACACCTGACCTCGTGATCCATGCACCATGGCCTCCCAAAGTGCTGGTATTACAGGTATGAGCCACTGCGCCCAGCCATCTCTTTACTCTTATGTTGTCTGTTTTTTTCTCAATGTGTTGCTGACTGTGCACATGCCCCTTAATCTTTCAACTGCAGACATATTATTTCTGTTAGCCAAACTTCGTTGTTTTTCTTCTTCCAAAGAGATAGAATTCTCCTGCAGTCATTCTCAATTACACTCTCCATCTCCCTATATTTCTTATCTCCTGATTTAATATATCATACTTCTTTCAGCTATAACAAAAAGCAACAATAATATTGCATTCTCACCTGATCAGTAGTATTCATTATTGTGATCATCAGAAGAAGCAGCCCTTATCTTCTATCCCCATATTTCCTATTCTCTTTTTCTTAGTACTGAATCTGATGTCTTCTCAAACCAAATTCACTCCTTACCACACACACATACTGGGTTTCCTTGTTGGCATATTCTGATCTCCTGGGTCTTTCTGCTCTGTTTCCATTCTTAATTCACCACTCCGTGTACCAAAATTCTCAGTTTGATAAACTCATAATTTATGCTTCCAAAATTGGATTAGTTTAATAATTAAGAACCTCTACAAACAATGAGTTTTATTTTTTCATCATCAACCTTATTTAACATTTTCAATTCCACCCTATTACTATGTAATCGCCTTAGTCTCATCCATGTAGTCCCCTTTGATTTACATAATCCTGACCTTCCCCCAGATGCCCAAACCAGAACCAATAGAGAGATTTTCAAAAGAAGGAATAACAAGAAATCCAGGCTTTTGAATACCTCATAAAATTAGAACATCCCATCTAAAATACTTACAGCCAGACTGGCTTTGACTGTATAGCAGTCCATGGTATAAAGTGAATCGTGGTAATAGTAGGAAACATAACTTCTGGTTGGTATATTATTTTTGTCCAACTCACACTGCAGGGAAGCAGGATTTAAGGCAGCCAGTTCGACAGACAGGATAATGAAACCCACCAGGGCAGACAGAGCACTCAGAATGCTTCCAACCAGGCTGCTATGCACCTGAAAGAAACATGCTAGGTAAGGATCATTGCTAATGACCCATGAATCTCTTATATGTCTTTGCCATTAAATTGTAAGTTATTCCCTTATCTGTCCCCTCAGGAGGTCTGGGATTAATCATTTATTGCTGTATGCCTCTCCAGTGTACAGCAAAAATCTCTCAATCTCCGAGGTACATCTTGGCTGAACGAATGAACATATGAACTGGTTCCCCTTAAGCAGGATCTCAGTGGTGTGGTAGAGAATGTCACTCTCCTAAATTCTTTCCCCAGGACAGATAGCAGGGCCTTCATGAGGCTTTCCCTGCAACATTACCAAGAGAGCGTGACCCAAAGCAAAGGTGGCAATGAACCAGATGCAGTTTCTCTCTCACTCAACTCAAAAACCCCTGGTGGAAGCATCAGCTACACGGAAAAGGCAGATCATGTATTAGCATGGTGCAAAAGTAACTGCGATTTTTGCTGTAAAGCCACAATTATGTTTGCACCAACCTAGTAGTTCACTCTTGCGTGCCCATTGCCTCTCTCAAAAGCACACCTCTCAGAGATGAGTGAGGGGGTGGTTCTGAGTCTCAGGCAGGCCCTGGAACCTGGGCAGGCATACGGTTGGCCACACTGAGCGCAGCATGGGGTGACTGTGGGCAGAGGTCTAGGTGTAGCCCAAGGATGGTGTAATGTGTGGGAGGCAGTGGGAGGTATAAGAAAAAGGTCTGAACTGGAGCTCAGAATATTGAGGTCACAGTACTAGACTTGCCTTGGCTTATTCCCTTGGGCAATCAGTTCCTTGGTTTTATTTCCCACTCTGGTTCTCATTTCTACGTTTATGAAGTGAATGGAGTAAACAAACTGACCTCAGAAGTGACTTCCTTTACTCCAACTCACACAGAAAAGAGAATTGAGCTAAGAGCATTCTGAAAGCTATAGTTACAGGTAGGTAGGCTCCAGGGCACACCCCACAGCTGTACAGTAGAGGGTTACTTAATCCCACATGGGCACTTCTTCTTTTAGAAACTCACCAGTTGATGCTCTGGGACCCCAATTTCCCAACATAATGACTAAAGGGTATACTCCTGGGCCTCCTGGTAGCCAGTAGTAGTCTTGATGCCTAGAGTATATATTTCTTAGAATAAGCTAGATTTGTCTTGAGATGGCACTCTTCTTCAGTCTCAAAAAGGGCTGGTACAATGTGTGACAAGAGTAGAACTCACTAAAGCCTCAGTGTTTCTGGTGAGTGTGAGCCCACCCCGAGACCACATCCTGCATCCTTGAGCTTCCTGCATGTTCATTGTGGGATTGTTCTCTGGAGTAAAAGGCCCATCTATTTCCTCCTGAAAGTTTGAAAGCACTAAAAGTTTGTGCCAGGCTACTCAGTGTGGTTGCCAATAGCCACATGGACTATCTATATTTAAAGTAAAATTAAGAGAAATTTTTATTCGGTTGCACCATTTGTATTTCACATCATCGACAGCCCCATGTGACTGCTATGTTGTACAGTGCAGCTATAGTGCATTTCCATCATCATAGAAAGTTACACTGCATTTCCATCGTCATAGAAAGTTAAATTAAACAGCACAGATCTAGTTAGTAGTTCAGAGTCTAACTGCGGGGTCCAAATAATAATCTCTAAATACTGATGAGAAAAAGAATTGGCATTTTTCTGGGCACTCTTTCTCACTTGCTTGCTGACTTTGGGAGATTTTTGTAGCCAGAGCTTCTAAATTGAGTTTTGGTGCAATTGCATCATATGACGTTCTCTCACATCAGCCCCTTGAGGGATAATGGATTGAGTGAAGACTTCACGAAACTTTAGAGACAAGAGAAGATTCTCCCTATGATCCAGCCTTTATCTCCTTGCCACTTCCAACTCTAGTTTTTGCTGGAATAAGGGTTAAAGACTGGTAAAGCTTTTTATTTTCTTTTCTTAGCCAACACAAATGACTAGGGACAACTTTTTAGGGTGCAAGAATTTATACTCAAACAAAATAAAAGTATTATTCTTCTGGTGAGATAGATGAAAGACTACACTCAGCCAGCACTACCCAAAACGACTGAAGTCCTCAGGGAGAAGGAAAATCTGAGACAGTCTAAAGGAGCCCGAGGAGACATCATGCCTAAATGTAATGTAGTATACTATAGCAGCCTCTGTGTCTACTTTGGATACCTCACATGAACAAAACTTTGACTCATTTTTTTTCAAGGGTTGTAACACCTGGGCTTAAAGAGTGGACCCCAACCAATAGACCTCTTTATAACACTGTCAGCTTCCTTGCCACTGAAAACCTGAATTTGAAGGCCAATTGTCACCAAAAGGACATCATAAACAGGCACAATTTCTCTGTGATAGATTCTTCGGCATGGGCAGAGGGAATATTATAATCCTCTGAATGCGGACTTTGATGTAGGGTACAATAATTGGATAAATGTGCTCTGAACAAGGATACAGAGGATCCAGGCCCGGCTCCTAACTCTTAACAACTGTCTGCTCTGGAACTGAGTTTTCAACTTTTCAAAGTAGAAAGACTGGCCTTAATGAGTTCTGTCTAAGTTTTATTTTGATCCATTGGGTTGTGAGTTACAGTTCTTATACTCACCAAAAGCTTGGTTAACCTTTTCTCTGTGGCAATTGATAGAGAGCCAGAAATGATAAACTAAGATAAAAGAGAAAATGGTCAGGTCACTTTCCATGTACAGAGTAACTGCGATGTCACTATCAAAATGTTTATAGAAAACTGTCATGGGAAAAGCCTTCAGAAACCAGTGATCAATGAGGTAAGTTCCATTTAAAGACATATATTTGTCCCTTTGTCCATATAACATTCAGATAGCATCAGAAAAAAAAGATAACAGAAATATATCCTAATAAACAAAAAGTATCCCACTAAACAAACAAACAAAAATACCTTAAAAGCCAGGAAAAAATTTTTGTTTTTTTAATAAAATGAGACAGTTTTGGTGTAAGATGTTCTCTAGGGAAGGACACGAATGCAATGGTTAATAATAATAATAAAAAAAAACCAAACAAACAAATAAAAAGTAGTAATTTAACAGAGGAGAAACCTGAAAAATACTACCCCAACCACATGATCACCGTTAATTGTGTCAGTGACGTTATGTTGGTAGCATGACCCTTGATACGACTTGATGAAAATGGTGCTTTACCTCGTTATCATCACCCAAAAATTCATCACCACACTCTAAACATCAAAAAAAAAAAAAAAATCAGACAAACCCAAAATTAGGAACATTCTATAAAAATCTCAGCCAGCACTACCCAAATCTATCAAAGTCCTCAAGGAAAAGGAAAATCTGAGCCTAGAGGAGCCTGAGGAGACATCATGACAAAATGTAATGTAGTGTAATACAGTAGCCTGGCATGGATCTTGGAACAGAAAAAGGTCATTTGGGGAAAACCAATGAAATCCAAATCCAAGTGTAACTTTAGTTAATAAGAGAAGAAAAATGGACAAGATACACAAAAAGGTGGACTTCTTGGTGCATCAAATACACAAATGTAAGAAAAACAAATAGCTACCGAATTGCAGGAAGTTGAAGGAAAAAACATCTATGAAAGGGAAGCTTAACTATGAGAAAGCCTCCATCTAAGAGAAAGCAGTTCTCTGAGAAAAGGACTAAGTTCTTTTGAAACTCCAGACTTGCAGCTATTTCAGAGGAATTTCCTGTCAATCACTGGGCATAGCTATCGGCTCAGCCTTACGCGGGAATCAGTCAATGCAGTAAAAGTATTTTCAAAATGTTCAGAGATGTAAGTTTCCTTCCTCCATGATCCCCACAGGCATGGGGGGATCACAGTGTGGTTTCTCTGTGAGTGTATGATGTCTTCCATTGATGCTCATTTTTTTTTGTATAAAATGTTCCTTTCCAACTTTATTGTAATTCATGGAATTTTTTTTTTTTTTTTTTTTTTTTGCCTAAACCTGGAGAGAAGTCACTAGCTTCATCATAGCTCAAGATGATAATGTGAAAAATACGATAATCTTAAAAAAAATGCTTATTTGTGTCTGATAAGAAATTGATCTAAAATCAGGCAACCCCTGTCATCCTGCCGTACTCAATCCTCCCTGAACTACACACACAGGAGAACAAGCTTCACTGTTGACTCCTTGCTCCTGGCAGATCAAACATAGCAAGGTGGCAGGTGGAAAGTCTAAGCTATTGTCATCTTCCTCCCGTCTTCGCCCCATCCTGCCCTCCTCAGAAACTCTACTCACAAAAAAGGGTCCTATGAATGGGTAAGCAGAGTTCAACAGTGTAGAAGTCACTTGGGTAAAATTTGGAGAGAAGGAAGCAGATGCCAACATGATTCCCAAGCTCAACACCATCACACCACACAAGATCTGGATAGTCTGTGGGAAGAGAAAGGGAGACTGAGGATGAAAACCAGCATTTGTAAAGACAGGGCCTTTTTGCCTCTCCCATGGCTCTAATGCATTATCACTTTCTGCGAGATCCCAGTGAGGATACAAACCCTGTGGAAACTCTGGAGTGAGAAACATGAAAAGACACCCTGGAGGGTGTGCGGCTCTGCCACAGAAGCCACAGTCTCGGTGTCTGGCAGGTGCTCAGGAAGGCGTCTGCATTTCTGCCTCTCAGGCCCTGGTCTTCTCACGGCGCCTGCTTCCAGCTCAGAGCAGCTGCTGGGATTTGCTTTCCCAGTTCTCAGGACCTCTGAGTCCCTGACTAGTTAACTGGCTTTCTACCTCCCTGAAAACAAGGGGCACCTGAAAGCCCCCACATTCCCTGCAGGATTGGCGGTGCAGAAGTCCCTCCCCTCATCTCCCAGACTCCACTAGACATGGAGTTTGCCCCTCTGGTCACCTCCTTGGAAACTGCAGTTCACAAACCAAAAGCTGAAGTTCTGGAAGCTCTATTTTTTATTTTTTACTTTTATTTTAAGTTCAAGGGTAAAAGTGCAGGTTTGTTACATAGGTAAACTTGTGTCATGGGGGTTTGTTGTACAGATTATTTCATCACCCAGGTATTAAGCCTAGTACCCATTAGTTATTTTTCCTGATCCTCTCCCTCCTCCCATCATCCACCCCCCGAAAGGCCCCAGTGTGCATTGTCCCCTTCTACGTGTCCGTGTGCTCTCATCATTCAGAAGCCATCACCCTTAGCAAACTAACAGGGACAGAAACCAAATACTGCATGCTCTCACGTCTAACTGAAGCTCTGTCTTAGGAGGTAGTTTCCCTCCTGGACGTCCACCTCAGAGATTCACAGCTCTAATATCATTTACCAAGAAGTTTTCTAGACCTTATGTCACATGAGCCTCACAGAAACCCACGTGATTGTACATGAGGCAAGGGAACTAGTCCCATCAGGTCCTGAAATCCAGTCAAATGGAGTGCCTCACCTCAGATCACATAAGTGCAGAGGCAAACAGAAGGTGAATATCATTTCCATTCTCAAAAAAGTAAGGAGAAAAGAGGGAAAGGAGGTGTATATTTCGTCTGATTTGCAGTGAAGGTAAAATTCTTTGCAAAAAGTCGGTGTAGATTATTAAGCATGCAATTGTGAAATATATATATATACACACACACACAAAATATGTAATTATTTACCACAATTACTTTTGTAAAAAAAATATAGAGAAGCACTGTATTGTAAAAATACAAAGACAACATAGAAAATGAATTCCTCATATTCAGAATAAGGGAAAATATATTTCTAAGACAACCTCTTGTGGAAAAGTTCTGGGACAGTTTTCTCCAAGTGGCTTCTACTCCAAAGTCCTTCTGGCAAAACTTAAGGGTCTCCACATTCAGGACAGATGACCAGTCCCAAGACATACATCATCTCTTCCCGCTTCCCCCAACCCCTCTCCAACATGTTCTGAATTAGATTTACCCCAATAACTTTGACTTCTGCCTGTAGACGTTTCTTCAGGCTACCCTGCCCCTGGTTGGTGGGTTTGGGTTTCTCTGCTTGGGAGAAGTTGATGACATTTGATGGGAGCACTATCATGGTCTCATTGGGAACAGGTTGTGATGTCATGATGGTGTTGCCAACTATGGAAGAAAAAATAGATTTACCTCTTAAAAAGTACAGAGCTCCCAGGTTCTGGCTCCAAAAACTAACTTGGTCTTTGCCAATTAGTCCAGGCTTTGCCTGTCCATTAGAGAAAGAAACTGATAATATGGAACAGTGAAAACCACACAACCTTGGTTTCATGAGGATTTTTCCACAATGTTTGACACAGTCCATTATCGATAATAAACACATCACAGGGTGGCAGCAACATGAATCTTGAGAGGCCCCAATGTCCAGAGGCAAAGGGTCACACAAAATTTGCAATATACAAAGGCAACCTCCCTTTCCCCTAGTCCTACGGACAACAACTGTATTGCCATATATTTGATGAATTTTCAGACTCATAACTGAACTCTGCTTACTTATTTTTTGTCTAATAATACTATTAGCATTCGTCTTAGATATGTTTATCATATTTTACTAGACATGTTCTTAGTTTTTATCCTGCAGTGCTTTTAATCCTTACAATAGCTCTGCATGTTAGTTAGTAAAAACATGTAATAAATAAGGAAATGCAAAATAAAGTTTAAGTTATGAATGCAAATAATATACATATTGCGCATATGTGTGGCCCAGAGTTAATGCTGAAGAAATATTTGCAGTTACCCTTATTGTTCACCCTGGTTCACACAGCTGGGAAACTGTAAAACCAGTCTTGGATCACAGCTTTCCTGGAGTCTGAAGCATTTGCATAAATCTCTAGATCATTCTACCTCTTCCTACTTTCCCACCTGGCAATGCCAGCCTGCGTCTGAGTTTACTCAGGCTGGAGAAGCAGCTGCATGCAGTGGTATGAGAACAAGTCTTGGAGTCATAACACATAGGCTTGCATCCTCGGTCCTCCCCACTTTTTAGCATAAAGACCACCGAGGCTGTGGTATTTGTAGCTAAGCTCAGTTTGGATCCCTTTTCACTACACCATTCTCAACCCACAGGCTGCCCAGTTTACAAATGGTCTAAACACATTTGAAGAGACAAGAGCTCTACTCCCATTAATTACACAATCTTAGGTAAGCGACTCACTGAGTTCACGCAATCAGAATACAGCGGAAACAGAGTTAAAAACAGATACTCCTTCCATCTGCCCACTCTATTTCCAAAGGCTCTAGTGTCTCTTAACTGCTGTCAAGGAGTTTCAAGTCATATTACTCCTCTCATGAGGTCACGGCAAGCGAACGGTGACATGAGAAAAGTCTTTCAGCATTACCTACCTGTGGCTGTTGGTTTCAGCTGAGTCCTCAGAAGCTCCCAAGAGGTTTTAACTCTGGGTTCTCAGTCCCATCAATGGTTTCTACTTACCTTCATCTTCTGAAAGTCATCAGCCCTTCCTTATTCCAGTGTTTACAGCTATACAGGATGTGATACTTACAGACTGTAGATTTGTGAAATGTGCCTGCACTTCCTTTTCTGTAAACTTCTAGTAACTTCAGAAAAACCATGAAAAAGACTACCTCATAATTGTGAGAGTTCGGGAGTCACGGAGCCTTCTGTGTGAATTGCCACTTTGAGGTGTACAAGTTCCCTGTTATTAGGCAAGCCTGTTCTTGGAGCTTCAGTTTTCTAATCTGTTAAATAGAGGAGCAATACCAACACTGGAGAATTGTCATAAACATGAGCAAAAATATTTATAAAAAGCGTATGCTGCTTTGAGGCTTTCAATAACATGTAAATAATAATAACAATAGTGCTAGTAATCATAATATAGATAAATAACAATATTCCATTGTATATAACCAACCATAATAATAATAATAATAGCAATAATGACTATACTGCTTTAAAGGAACATTCAGTAATATATAGCTAATAATAGTAATATAGAACATAAAAATTAAAAATTGTTTTATATATACAGTTTGTATATTTGCTTGTTTCGTCTTGCTTTTCTAATTCTCCAAGTCTTGGCAGGCTGAAAGCAACCTTTCAATACTCATTGCCCAACTGCTGCCTACCCTGAAGTCCTCTTCCTCCTCTGGCTGCTTTCTTTCTCTAACAACAGATCTTTGCCCTCCAGGAAGGTTGGGCCCCTCTAGGGAAGTATTGAAATATTGAAATGGAGAAGGAACAAATGGGAAAGATTCAGCAGGACCTAAATGAATTCAGCAAACTCATATCTGGCCTGATTTTGTGAGGACAGAGGCACTGTGCCCCTTCAAACCCTTGGGTGGCATTCTTTGGGAGCTGACTTCAATGTATCAGGCAAGGAAACCAGAGCCAGCCAGGGCGATGGCAAAGCCCCATGCTGCCAGTTTCCTTCCTCCTTTCCTTGGAGGAGCTGCCAGAATGAACCCAGAAACACAACCTGAACCATCACCGTCACCTCAGAGGGCCATGGGTTCTGCACTTCATGCCACACATTAACTCTTCTGTTGAAGAAAGGAGTTAAACACCATTCAGAAGGCTGGATTCGTTCTCAGGGTCTGAATGACACAGACATTATGAAATGTAATTGAATTGTCTTGAGTTCTAACAACAAATCTGAGAGGAGGAATGGACTCACCCAGAAAGCCTGGGGAGAGGGGCAGAATCACCTCCAGCCTCGCTCACCCGCGCTCCTGGTGCCCTTTCCCCTTTCACAGAGTGCCGGCTGTGTTTCTGGTGGGTGCCCTGCATCTTTGCCACCCTCACAGCATCTGTGAAACAGTGGAATGCAGCTCTCCTCCTGAGCTTTGATTAAAAAGGAGCTTGGGTCTCTTCAGGAGCAATCACACCCCCTTTCCCTTCCGGGAAATGTGCTGATAAACCAGTTAAAGTTGCCTACCCAAGCAAAGACTCCCTCTCCAGTCTGTTTTACTCTCTGTACTATTTATCTTAAAATGATTTCTGAGTTTTAAGGATTATGTGAGACAACATACGTAAGGTGCTTAGTACAGAACCCTAAAGAATTTGACCTAAAAGTGGTCTGTTCACTGGCTTTCCTCCCCCAATCTTCCTTTTTTTCCATTTTGACTTCAGTAAGCTCCAAACAAGACTCCTCTCTCTTGTCTTTCAGCTTACACTCATTCAGCCTTTTACATTCCCAGTTTTTTCCAGAGTCTGAACTCTACCAACCTAACCAGAGGGGAGAAGACTGATGTATCAATAACACATTCTGATTAATGATCTTGGACAGGTTTCTCAAATAAGCTACTAATGCCACTTTGGACTGGGCAATTCTTTGTAGTAGGTGGCTATCCTGTGCACTGTAGTATGCTTAGCAGACTCCCTGGCCTATGCCAGCACAACCCTACCCTACATAACAACCAGAAACATTATCAGATATTGTCAGATGTCTCCTGATGGAGGGAGAACAAAATCCCCTCACATTCATGTTGAGAACTACTGACCTAGGAGCAAAAGGGCTTTTGTGTGTTCTGTGTAAAGGCAGGTGTGCAAGAAACAAACAATGTTTTCTTTAAATCAATTTCTCAAATTTCATTTTTAAAATTTTAAATTGTGGTACAAAATACATATAATTCATTATTTTAACCACTTTTTTAGTGATAAACCACTAATATTAATTTTGTTCACATTGTTGTGTAACAGACCTCTAGAACTTTTTCATCTTGCAAAACTGAAACTCTATGTCCACTGAACAACTACCCCTGTCCTTCCTATTCCCAGCCCCTGTTAACCACCACCCTACTTTCTGTTCCATGTTTGCTCTGTGTCTAGGGGAGGAGATCACCCCTCATATTGTCTTATGCCTAATTTTTGCCTCCAAAGAAAGAAGAAGTAAAAACTAAACGGCAGAAATGAAATCCACAGGCAGACAGCCCAGCGCTGTACTTTGGGCCTGGTTAAAGATCGACCGCTGACCTAAATGGTTATGTTATCTGTAGATTCCAGACATTGTATGGAAAAGCACTGTGAAAATCTCTGTCCTGTTCTATTCTGTTCTGATTACCAGTGCATGCAGCCCTCAGTCACACACTCCCTGCTTGCTCAATAGATCATGACCCTCTCATGGGGACCCCCTTAGAGTTGTAAGCCCTTAAAAGGGACAGAAATTGCTCACTCGGGGAGCTCGGTTTTTAGAGATGTGAGTCTTGCTGAAGTTCTCAGCCGAATAAAGCCCTTCCTTCTTTAACTAGGTGTCTGAGGGGTTTGTCTGTGGCTTGTCCTGTTTCATTTCTTGGTTCCCTGACCGGGAAGCGAGGTGATTAATGGATGGTCAAGGCAGCCCCTTAGGCAGCTTAGGCCTCCCCTGTGGAGCATCCCTGCAGGAGACTCCAGCCAGCCTGACTGACGTGGATCCTGAGAGTGCTCCCAGGTAGGCAATTGCCCCGGTGGAACACCTTGCCAGAGCGGTGTGTGGTAGGCCCTAGCAGAGGATCAAAGCAGTGGCTGAACACTGGGAAGGAGCAGGCACTTGAAGTCTGGACATCTGAAACTTGATAAGACTGGTCTTTGGAACTTGCCCACTCCATTTGAGTGGAAGAGTGGTCCAATCACCCATGACGTGCCTGTACTGGCAGTTTGGTTTTTGTTTTTGACTTGTCTTGGATTGCTTGATACTTTGGTTTTGGTTTTGACCTGGCTTGGATTTCTTGATACTCTGATTTTGGTTTTGATTCTGGTTTGGTGTAAACTGTAAAAGTGTGTGTGTGCCCTTTTTACCGATTCTTTGTTTTGTAGTGTGTGTGTGGTGTGAGTGTGGTGTTTTGTCTCAAGGAGACATGGGTCAGGCACAAAGTAAGCCCACCCGACTAGGAATTCTATTGAAAAATTTCAAGAAAAGATTTAAGGAAGATTACAGTGTTACTATGACACCAGCAAAATTTAGAACTTTGTGTGAAATAGACTGGCCAGTATTAGAGGTGGATTGGCCATCAGAAGGAAGCCTGGACAGGTCCCTTGTTTCAAAGGTATGGCACAAGGTAACTTATAAGCCAGGGCACCCAGACCGGTTCCCGTACATAGACACTTGGTTACAGCTGGTTTTAGACCCCACTGTCCCCCCCACCCCCACCCATCCACAGTGGTTAAGAGAACAGCAGCATAACGGCTGGCAGAGGCAAGGAAAGACCAGCAGAGAGAGAGAGAGGAAGAGACAGAGAGGAAGAGACAGAGAGACAAAGAGGGAGTCAAGGAGAGAAAGAGAAAGAGAGAGGTAGAGAGAGAGTGAGAAAGAGAGGCAAAAGGAAAGTCAAAGAGAAAGAGACAGAAAGTTAAAGAGAGAAAGAAAGAGATATACAAGTAGTTAAGAAAAAAACAGTGTACCCTATTCATTTAAAAGCCAGGGTAAATTTAAAATCTATAATTGATAATTGAAGGTCTTCTCCGTGACCCTACAACACTCCAATACCACCTTGTTGTAAGTGTAAACAAGGGCATAGCCCAAAAGCACTGAGGCTGTTGACAACCTGTAGCCTTCCTATAAAAAACCCTTAACTTAGTAATCTGTGGATGGCCCAAATGCATTCAATCTGTAGTGGCAACTGCTTTGCTAACACAAGAAAGTAGAAAACTAACTTTTAGAGGAAACCTCATTGTGAGCACACCTCATCAGTTCAGAAGTATCCTAAGGAAAAAAAAGATTTAACATTAACCACTGAAAATTCCCTTAACCCAGCAGGTTTCCTAACAGGGGATCTAAATCTTAATTACCATATAAAGGTCCAACCAGACCTAGGAGGAACTCCCTTCAGGACAGGATGATGGATGTTTCCTCCTGGGTAATTGAAGGAAAAAAAAAGCCATCTATACCAATTCTAAGTTAATTTGGACTAAATAATGTCTTATTAATAGCAAAGGATAATTGAAATCCCAAACTTACAAGGTTTTCAACAAAAGTAAAATTTGCTAAAAGTTAACAGTGTAACATGTATTATAGTAACTTCTAATCTTGTGGCCTTAGACAGTCTAGACAACAGACATAAAGGAAATTTGCTTTGGAAAAGAATGGTTATCTTCGAAAAAAAAAATAAAGGGACAAAAGGGGGACAGAATTTATGTAAAAAGAATGTTATATGGTAAATTCTTGTCCTGAAATAAATTAACTGGTTGTTAAAGAAATGTTTGTAGTAAGTCAGAAAGTTGAGGCATGTCGAAGAATTGTCTGCAAAGTCATGAAAAAGAAAAAAAAGTCATAAAAAATTTATGCAAGAAATGTTGTATAATTTAAAAGTAACTTGGCCTCCTGAATGTAAAACTATTGAAAAAACAGTTTATGTGCAAGGTGTATAAGAAAAGTAAAATGTATCTCTGGTAAAAGGATTATAAGGAGGCATAAGAATGTGGATTTTTACCTACATTAAAAGGTTAAAAAATTGTTCTGAAGGTTTAAGTAAGTTTTAAAACATTAACTGTAAAGGAAATTCTGTATGTAAACATATTGGCTAAAGTCAAAGGGGTATAATCCAGTTTTTCTGTGAACTGAATATTAAAATAAAAACACAACAGATTTTTCTTAAAGCATTAACCTGCTCTTCAACAAATACTATAAAAGGTTTAAAAGAGTCTATAAAAATCTTACCTTATGGTCCGACATTAAAAATTAAATAAATATGTCTACAAAGTTTTATTAAAACTAAGTTTAACATTAATAGCACACTAATACAAAGGTGAAATTTAGTTTACCTGGTATAAAAATCATACAGGAAACATTGTCAAATATAGAATGGTGTTTGGCTTCTTTGGTCTAAAAACTAACAAAAAATAGGTGCTAAAGGAAATTTCTCAGTAGAAAGGCACTAAGGACTATAAAGTCCACTGCTGATGTCCCCACATTTAAAACAAAAGGTCAATTTCCTAAAAATTATATACTTGGTTTATATTCCACTTCCCTTTCCCTCAAAACTAAAAGTCTTTTAGCACACGTACCACCCCTAGAATTTCCGGTAAACCAGCACCAGCTTGAAGATCACATTCTCATCAAAAGGTGAAAAAATAAAGTAAACTCAAGCCAGCCTAGGAAGGACCCTACCTTGTGCTGCTAACCACCAAGACTGCTGTTTGTACAGCAAAAAAAAGGATGGACTCATCACACCCAAATCAAGAAAGCACCATCCCCTCCAGAGTCGTGGGCCATTGTCCCAGGGGAAAACCCTACCAAACTAAAGCTAATAAAAATTTAACTCTTTAGTCTATTCTATTACTCTTTCTTCTTTCCTCTCTCTGTTGCTGACCATCTAGTTATTAACATAACCAAGTCAATTTCACCTCAAATTATTGCATTTAATGCTTGCCTTGTTATACCCTGTGGGGACTTGCCAAGTCAAAGACAGCTCTCTATTTTAGAAAAGTACCTCTGTCTCTCCCGACTCTCCTCAGACTGGACATTAGTAAATTAGGACCACGTAATCGAGAGAAATTTCAATAAAGACTCCAGTGTCAAGCAGGAGTTTTGCCCCCCAATGTAGAGCTTTTGTGCTGTAGTTGGTCCAACATCTGTGAATGTCTAAAGAGCAAGGATGGACTGCCCCAACTGGTTTTTGTAATTTCCTAAAATCATACATTCATTTTAGTAGAGAATCATAGAAGTTAAAGACTTAAAACAAATTTTGGCAATTAAGACAGGATACCAAGATGCAAATGCCTGGTTGAAATGGATCAAATATTCCCTCCACATGTTAAACAAAAGCAATTGTTATGCTTGTGCACATGGCAGGCCAAAGGCCCAGACTGTCCCCTTTCCACTAAGGTGGTCCTCCATTCGACCAGGAGTGGGCTGCATGGAAGCTCTTTTCCAGGATTCTACAGCCTGGAGTAATAAGTTGTGCCAAGCTCTCTCTGCTATATCCCAAAGTCTGGCACCCTGCGGGTCAGCCCCCGAGGGTCATCCAGCTTCCATCTCCCAACACTAAGTTCACTTTGTGTCTCTCAGGAAACTTAGCATTCCTTGGAGACCTGAAGGGATGCGATGAGCTTAAGAATTTTCAAGAGCTTATCAATCAGTCAGCCCTTGTTCATCCCCCAGCGGATGTGTGGTGGTATTGTGGTGGACCTTTACTGGGCACTCTGCCAAATAACTGGAGTGGCACTTGTACTTTAGTCCAATTGGCTATCCCTTTCACCCTGGCATTTCATCAACCAGAGGGAGGAAAATTAAGACATCGTACAGCGAGAGAAGCCCCTTATGGATCTTTCAACTCTCACATCTATTTAGATGTGATTGGATTCCCACAGGGAATACCAGATCAATTTAAAGCTTGAAATCAAATAGCTGCAAGATTTAAGTTAATATTTTAGTAGATAACAGTTAATAAAAATGCAGATTGGATAAACTACATCTATTACAACCAACAGCAACGAGCTTTTCATGAGTTAAAAGAAAAACTCACGTCGGCCCCATCCCTGGGGCTACCTGACCTGACAAAACCCTTTATACTCTATATGGCAGTTAGAGTTTTAACCCAGACTGTGGGACCCTGGCCAAGGCCAGTGGTCTATCTCTCAAAACAACTAGATGGGGTTTCCAAATGCTGGCCTCCATGTCTAAGGGCCCTGGCAGCAATGGCCCTGTTAGTACAAGAAGCAGATAAACTAACCCTTAGGCAAAACCTGAATATAAAGATCCCCCATGCTGTGGTAACTTTGATTAATACCAAAGGATATCATTGGCTAGCAAATGCTAGATTAACCAAGTAACAAAGCTTGCTATGTGAAAATCCCCATAACCATTGAAGTTTGCAACACCCTAAACCCCGCCACCTTGCTCTCAGTATCAGAGAGCTCAGCTGAACATAACTGTAGAGGTATTGGACTCAGTTTATTCTAGTGGTCCCAACCTCCAAGACCATCCTTGAACATCAGTAGACTGTGAGCTGTATGTGGACGGGAGCAGCTTCGCCAACCCCTGCAAAGTGACTCTGAAGAAGCCCTGCTCCAGTCACACCCGGAAGCTGACTGGTCCATGCATGGCCAAAGCATGAGACAACTCATCGTGGTACTCATTTTCCTTAAAATTTGGACTTGTACAGTAAGGACTTCAACTGACCTTCCTCAGACTGAGGACTGTTCCCAGGGTATACATCAAGTCACCGAGGTAGGACAAAAAGTTGTTACAGTCCTATTATTTTATGGTTATTATAAGTGTACTGGAACTCTAAAAAGAACTTGTTTGTATAATGTTATTCTATACAAGGTACGTAACCCAGGAAATTACCAACCTGATGCGTGTTATGACCCATCTGAGCCTCCCATGACCACAGTTTTTGAAATAAGATTAAGGACTGAGGACTCGTGGGGGCTCATAAACGATATGAGTAAAGTGTTAGCCAAAACAGAAGAAAAAGAGTTTCCCAAACAAGTCACCTTAAAATTTGATGCCTGTGCTGTCATTAATAGTAATAAGTTAGAAATAGGATGTGGTTCTTTTAATTAAAAAAGGGGCTACATGACAAAAAATAAGTACATTTGTCATGAATTAGGACTGTGTGAAAATAAATGTGGATACAGGTCTTGTGTCATTTAGGTTACTTGGATAAAAAATGAAAAAAAATCCTGTCCACCTTCAGAAAAGGAAAAGTGGCCCTTCCTGTACCAGTGGTCAGTGTAACCCCTTAAAACTTGGAATAACCAACCCCCTTGATCCTCGCTGGAAAACAGGGGAGCATGTAACCCTAGAAATCGATGGGGCTGGACTGGATCCTTGAGTAAATATTGTAGTTTGAGAAGAAGTTTATAAATGCTCTCCTGAGCCAGTATTTCAAATTTCTATGATGAACTGAATGTGCCAGTACCAGAAATTCCAGGAAAAACAAGAAATTTGTTCTTGCAATTAGCTGAGCATGTAGCCCAGCCTCTCAATGTCACTTCATGTTATGTATGTGGAGGAACTATAATGGGAGATCAACGGCCATGGGAAGCCTGAGAATCAGTACCTACAGACCCAGTTCCTGATAAATTCCCGGCTCAAGAAAATCACCCTGATAACTTCTGGGTCTTAAAAGCCTCAATCATTAGACAATACTGTATAGCAAGAGTGGGGAAGGACTTCACCCTTCCTGTGGGAAGACTCAGTTGCCTTCGGCAAAACTGTATAATAATACTACAAAAACAGCCACCTAGTGGAGTTCAAACCACACTAAGAAAAATCCATTTAGTAAATTCCCAAAGTTGCAAACCATGTGGACCCACCCGGAGTACCACCAGGACTGGACAGCCCCCACTGGATTATACTGGATATGTGGGCATAGACCTTATGCCAAATTACCCAACCAGTGGGCAGGTAGTGTTATTGGCACTATTAAACCATCTTTCTCCCTACTGCCCATAAAGACAGGTGAACTCCTGGGCTTCCCTGTCTATGCTTCCCGCAAAAAGAGAAGCATAGCTATAGGAAATTGGAAAGATAATAAATAGCCCCCTGAGTGAATCATACAATATTATGGGCCTGCTACTTGGACACAAGATGGCTCATGGAGATACTGGACCCCCATTTACATTCTCAACCGAATCATACAGCTACAAGCTGTCTTAGAAATAAGCACTAATAAGACTGGCAGAGCCTTGACTATTCTGGCCTGGCAAGAAACTCAGTTGAGAAATGGTATCTATCAAAATAGATTGGCTCTTAGCTACTTGCTAGCAGCTGAAGGAGGGGTCTGTGGGAAATTTAACCTTACTAATTGCTGTCTACACATAGATGATCAAGGGCAAGTAGTTGAAGACATAGTTAGAAATATGACAAAACTGGCACATGTGCCTGTGCAAGTATGGCATGGATTTGATCCTGGGGCCATGTTTGGAAAATGGTTCCCAGTGCTAGAAAGATTTAAAACTCTCATAACAGGAGTTATAATAGTAATAGAAATCTGCTTACTGCTCCCTTGTTTGCTACCTGTACTTCTCCAAAAGATAAAAAGCTTAATCGCTACCTTAGTTCCCCAAAATGCTTCAGCGCAAGTGTACTATGTGAATCACTATCGATCTGTCTTGCAAGAAGACATGGGTAGTGAAAATGAAAGTGAGAACTCCCACTAATGAGTGAGATTCTCAAAGGGGGGAATAAGGGAGGAGACCACCCCTCAAATTGTCTTATGCCCAATTTCTGCCTCCAGAGAAAGAAGTAAAAACTAAAAGGCAGAAATGAAATCCACAGGCAGACAGCCCAGTGCCGCACCCTGGGCCTGGTTAAAGATGGACCCCTGACCTAACCAGTTATGTTATCTATAGATTCCAGGCATTTTGTATGGAAAAGCACTATGAAAATCTCTGTCCTGTTCTGTTCTGTTCTGATTACCAGTGCATGCAACCCCCAGTCACATACCCCCTGCTTGCTCAATCAATCATGACCCTCTGATGTAGACATCCTTAGAGTTGTAAGCTCTTAAAAGGGACAGAAATTGCTCACTCTGGGAGCTCAGTTTTTGGAGATGTGAGTCTTGCCAAACCTCCTGGCCAAATAAAGCCCTTCCTTCTTTAACTCAGTGTCTGAGGGGTTTTGCCTGCAACTTGTCCTGCTACATGTTTACTTTGGATACCTCATATGAGAGGAATCACAGAGTATCTGTCTTTTTGTAATGGCTTATTTTATTTAGCATGAGATCTCCAAGTCTCATTCTTGCTGTAGCATATGATAGGATTTCCTTCTTTTGTAAGATTGATTAATGTTTCATTGTATGTATATAGCACATTTTCTTTATTCATCCATTGATGGACATTTGGGTTGCTTCCACCTCTTTGCTATGATTAATAATGCTGCAATAAATATGAGTGTACCAATATCTCTACAAGATCATGTAACTCATAGATATTTATTTCTTTAAAGTTAGTTTCTGGAGATGTGTTGTGTTCCTTTAGTTGGGCCATGTTTTCTTGCTTCTCTGTATGCGTTGTGATCTTTTATTGAGATTTGGGCATCTGAAAAACACACCGACCTTTTCCAGTAATTACAAACTGACTTCATGTAGTGGAAGACCTTTATCGGTTAGCATAGTTAGAGATTCTGGGGGCCCTTCAAACTTTTTTGGGATATGTGTGTGTAATTTCCTAGTAAAAGGGTTTTGCCTGCTTCTTCCTCTTTCTCCCCCTGGTGTCTGCCTGCAGTACTACAGTCTCCCTAGTGCTGAAACAGGGTGCTTGCCTTTGTTCTCAGAGGCTCACAATATGCCATTCAACTTTGCACTGAGTCAGGCAAGACAGAAACCAGTACCTTGGGTAGTCGCCACAAAACCCAGAATGCTGGACTCATGGTCTACTCCTCTTGCCTCTTTAAGGGAGAACCTGGTGCAGCAGGATAATTAAGTAATTGGAGAGACCGAGGGGTTGAGGAAGAATTATTTAATTGTTTAGGTGCACCAACCCAGTCAGATTAACATCCAAAGGACTGAGCCCTGAACAAAGAGTCTGGTTAACTTTTAAGCATTTTGTGGGTTGCGGGGAGATCTGTGCAGGGGTGAGCATATTACAGAAGCGAGAAACAAAGACAGTTATTTAATTAAGACACGCATTACATCATTTCTTCCTTTTCAAGGAACATTATGTTTTATGACTTGAGATTATCTGCCTAGTGACCTTGCAGTTGCACAGCTGGGGAAACAGAGTCTTCACAATGCCTGGGAAAGGGAGAGATAAGGTTCACTAGCTTCAGAAAGAAAAACAGGCAGTTAATTTTAAAGGACTCCAGCCCTTTCCCTTCCTTAAGGGGAATTGGGCTTTTTTACATACAACTGAGTTTTTGCTTACACAGTTTTTAATTTCTTTTAATTCCTGTTCCACTGGGACTTTAATGTTTTCTGTAGATCAAGTCGCATTGTGCCAGAGTGAAGGAGTGGCTGGGATGAGTAAAATGCGACAACATTTTCTCCCCATTTTGATGCATCTTTTCCTGGCTTTACATTCACCTAAGGTGCTACAACTTCTTAACTACTTTCTGGAGTTCTCACAAAGGCAATGTAGTTCATACATTGTTGTCAAGTCAGTCTCTCCATGGGGAAATGAGGGCCTGAGGCTTCCTATTCCATCACCTTGCTGATGACACTCAAGTCAGTTTCCTATTGCTAGAGCCTATTGTGCTGAGAGGTCATCTAGTTATCCCAAGTTCCTATGTCAGAACTCAAAAACAGATGCTTATGTTTGACAACAAGGGGTTGGAGAGAAATTTTGGAGTTCCTCTAAGTATACATACAACTCCCTGTGCACATTCTCCATGAAATATATTTTATTCCTGCAGGTCCATGAGCAAGTCTGTCTCTGGCCTTTCTAGTTCCAAGGATCTCTCCTTAGAGAATAAGAAGGCCTTAACTCTTTGGACCCAAAACAATTATTTGTGTTTTTGTTTCCTAGCTAGCCCTGTTTCTCAGGTCCCATCTGCATCTCAGCCTTCATTACCCACTTTCCAACTCCTCTCCTTTAGGACCAGAAAATTTTCTATTCTGTAAGGACATCTGTGCTTTTCTTAATTATCATGTTATCCCTTCCATTCCATGATACCTCTCGTACCCCATATACTAGGAACTCTTCCCTTTTGATATATCTTTCTGAAGCATTTATTGTAAAATCTCTAGTGAGATATTATTCTTTGGATTGCTGGAAAACAAAAGCTAGAAGCTGGTAAGCAGCATCTCCTTTTGCATATATTATCTTAAGCAAAGAACTAAGAAGTTCCTAAATGGCTGGAATAGAGAAGAAAAAAATATTTATGTGCTTGTAAGAATTTTAATTTTTCTTATAATTTCCATTGAATAAATTAGTATTGGGCAATAGGACGTCTTCAGTTGAAAACACAACTTGGCAACTATTCCAGCATTCAAGGGATTCAGAGAAGGAAGGGCTAATGTTCAGCATAAACTATTTCATAAAAGTGACTGTGATTTCTCATACATAAGTGAGAAGTTTCTTTCTATAATGGAGGAAAACAGGGAAGTGTGAAAGAAAGAAAGGAGGAAACATTGTCCTCAAACCGCCAATTAAGCAAAATGAAGTGTGTGACTCTTTGTGAGGAGGAGGAATCAACAGTTAGAAAGAGTCCTCCAGCTCTGGCTGATCTCTGCGGCTCTGTGGGTGTTTCTAACATGATAAAACCTTATTTGTTATATAAATAATAGCCTCAGATCAATTGCTTTCTATTTGTCTCTTGTATTTTATTTGGTATATTTGTTTAATGGTTTGTATCTCAAAATGTCTTGAAACATCTCTGTCCAAATCATTAATTTGGGTCAACTAATAAAGAGATAGCAGTTTTATGGTTTTGACAAGGTTGATGGTATTCTGAATAAGTTAATACTTGCACTTAGCACCTCGGCTACATGGGGAAACATTGACTTACCTAAGATACATGGATGGTTTAAATCATGCCATGAACTGACATGAGATCAAGGTTAATTTCCTCATGAATAATGAACATCGACACATAATTAGGATCAATTTATCTAAGAGTTTGCTACAATCATGTGTTCCCAGGAAATGCAAAACATTTATAGCTTGATATCCAAGTTTCTGTCTTTCAGTTGTAACTTGAGTAATAAAGTAGAGTAACACATTTAGGCTGAGAATAGAGGATGAGATGACAAATTTAATGGATGCTAAAACCATCCAGTGAAAATATGTTCGGAAACACAATATTCACATTGTCTTAAAAGTGTCAGCCTACTGATTACTTTTTAGTTACGAAGTTAAAAGTGTACCTTTAGAATGAAGATAGCATGTGAATACCACCTGTCTTTGTTCACACTGTTAAAACAAAAATACCATAAACTAGGTAACTGAAACAACAAATATTTATTTCTCACCATTCTGCAGGCAGTGGCATCTGACATCAAAGTACTGGCATATCCTCACGTCTGATGAGGGACAACTTTCTGATTCAAGAATGTCTGTCTTCTAGCTATGTCCTCACATGGTAGAAAGGAATGAGAGAGAGAATACAGTTCTCTCTCTCTCTCTTTTTTTTGTTTGTTGTTTGTTTTGTTTTTCAGAAAGTTTCACTTTTGTTGCCCAAGCTGGAGAGCAATGGCACGATTTTGGCTCACTGCAACCTCTGCCTCCCGGATTCAAGCGATTCTCCAATTCTCCTGTCTCAGCCTCCACGTGGCTGGTTGATCTCCGCCACCATAACCGCTAATTTTTGTATTTTAGTAGAGATGGGGTTTCACCATGTTGGCTAGTCTGTGTGTGAACTTTCCTGACTCAAGATACCCTTATCCAGGTAACAGGTTAGATGTGAGCCAGATGCACCCAGCCTGGGGTCTCTTTTATAAAATTATACCAAATCATTCCATGGGGACTTCACCTTAGTTACCTAATCACCTCTCAAAGGCCCCACTTTTTAATATCATCACATTAGGGGTTAGAATTTTAACATAGGAATTTGGGGAAAACATAAACATTCAGTTGGTAACACCATCTTAATCAATTGATCAAAGTAACTATCGCCAAAACTGGAGTAAACTTTTATCATGTGCCTCACCAATGATGCAAAAGGAAGGTTGATAAATGATATATATATGTTGTGTTCTTATTAAAATAGTTAACTTGAACTCATGGAAAAACAAGAAGAAATGCCCAAGATATGGGGTACTATATAAAACAAATGCTCCAGACTGAATAAAGTTGGAGACTGAACACGGTGGCGTACTGCAATCAGATATTTGGGAGGGCGAGCACATGGATCCTGTCAGGAGTTCAAGATAACCTGGCCAGCATGGTGAAACACAAAAATACAACAAATTATCAGACATGGTGGCGCACCGCAGGAGAGCTGAGGCGGAGAATCACTTATGAAACTGGGGCAGAAGGGTTTCAGAACTGAGATGCACCTCTGCACTCTAGCCTGGGCAACAAGAGCAAAACTCTGTCTCAAAAAAAAATGTCATAAAAGGCTAAAACAAATACGAAACCAAACAACAAAATGATTGAAGCTTTATACAAGGTAGATTGGCAGGAGCTCAAAGGACAGGAGAACCAAATGTATGAGTGAACCATAATTTATGTGTTTAGTTACATCTAAACACATAATCCCCTCCTTTATCCCCAAAGTTTATGTAAAGATAATTTAAGGACAATGGAAGAGAGTACAACTCAGGAACTATATTTTAGGTGATTATATTAATAAATTTGGGGATGTAATAATAATATTAAAGCTACATAAGATAATAGTATTCTTAGGAGACATATTCTATGTATTTAGAGATCCAGGATCATGATGTCAAGCACTTACATTCTTAAAAATTAATTTTATTGTACATATTTAAGGTATACAACATGATGTTATGAGATACATATGAAGAATAGAATGGTTACTATAGTGAAGTAAATTAACATATCCATTATCTCAAAGAGTTACCCATTTGTATTTCTTTTTTTTTTTTTTAAGTTTTTTAAATTTTTTTTTTTTGTGCTTTAAGTTGGGGTATGTGCATAACGTTGGGTTTGTTATATGTATACTTGTGCCATGTTGCTGTGCTGCACATAACCGTCATTTATCCGAATTGCTTTCCAGTACGTCTCCACTACGCGCCCATGATAGGCCCGGTGTGTGATGTTACACTTCGAGTCAGGTGATCTCATTGATTCCACACCTATGAGTGAGAACATCTGCGATTGTTTAGTTTGTGTTCTTGTGATAGTTTATAAAGGCCGGTGGTTTCCAGCTGCATCATGTCCCTACAAAGGCCACAAACTCATCGTTTTTTATGGCTGCCTGCATTCCATGGTGTATATGTGCCACATTTCTTAATCCAGTCTGTCACTGATGGACATTTGCCGATTTGTTCAGTCTTTGCTATTGTGAATAGTCGCGACAATAAACATCGTGTGCATATGTCTTTTATAGCAGCATGATTTATAATCCTTTGGGTATATCCCCGGTAATGGGATGGCTGGGTCATATGGTACATCTAGTTCTAGATCTTGAGGTCGCCATACTGTTTTCATAATGGTTGAACTTGGTTACAATAATCCACCAACAGTGTAAAAATTTCTATTTCTCACTTCCTCTCCAGCACCTGTTGTTTCCTGACTTTTAATGATCACCATTCCTTTGGGTGTCATCTCATTGTGGTTTTGATTTTGCATTTCTCCTGATGGCCAGTGATGATGAGCATTTTTTTCATGTCTGTTGGCTGTATGAATGTCTTCTTTTTGAAATCTGTTCGCTATCCTTTGCCCACTTTTTGATGGGGTTGTTTGTTTTTTTCTTGTAAGTTGTTTGAGTTCTTTGTAGGTTCTGGATATTAGCCCTATGTCAGATGAGTAGATTGCAGGGTACTGCTCCCCATTCTGTAGTTTGTTGCCTGTTCACTCTGATGGTACTTTTGCTGTGCTGCAGAAGCTCTTTAGTTTATGAGATCCCATTTGTCAATTTTGGCTTTTGCTGCGTTGCTTTTGGTGTTTTTAGACATGAAGTCTTTGCCATATACATATGCAGAATAATTACTACCTAAGGTTTTCCTCTAGGGTTTTATAGGTATTGATTCTAACATTTAAGTCTCTAATCCATCTTGGAGTGAATTTTAGTATAAGGCAGAAGGATAAGTTTCAGCTTTCTACTTATGGCTACAGCCAATTTCCTTTCCATTTATTAAACAGGGAATCCTTTCCCCATTCTTATTTCTCTCAGGTTTGTCAAAGGAATCAGATGGCTGTAGATGTGTGGTATTATTTCACAAGCTCTGTTCTGTTCCACATTGGTCTATATCTCTGTTTGGTACCAGTACCATGCTTTGTTTTGGTTACTGTAGCCTTGTAGTATGGATCTTTGAAGTCAGGTAGCGTGATGCCTCAGCTTTGTTCCTAACTTTTTGACTTAGGATTGTCTTGGAGATGCGGGCTCTTTTTGGTTCCATATGAACTTTAAAGCAGTTTTCCAATTCTGTGAAGAAACTCATTGGTAGCTTAGTAGGGTGTGAATCCTCTAAATGACCTTGGGCAGTATGGCCATTTTTCCGCGATACTGATTCTTCCTATCCATGAACATGGTATGTTCTTCCATTTGTTTGTGATCTCTTTGATTTCACTGAGCAGTGGTTTTGCAGTTCTCGCGGTCCTTTACATCCCTTATGGTTAGTTCCTGAGTATTTTATTCTCTTTGACGTTGTAGATGATTCATTCATGATTAGGTTCTCTGTTTATCTGTTACTGGTGTATAAAGAATGCTTGTGATTTTTGCACATTAATTTTGTATCTGAGACTTTTTGCTGGAAGTTGCTTATCAGCTTAAGGAGATTTTGGAGGCTGAGACAATGGGGTTTTCTAAATACAATCATGTCTCATCTGCAAAGAGGGACAATTTGACTTCTTTTCCTAACTGAATACGCGGTGCTTTCTCTTGCCTGATTGCCCTAGCCAGAACACAACATATGTTGAATAGAATTGCGTGAGAGGGGCATCCTGTCTTGTGCCAGTTTTCAGGAATTTTTCCAGTTTTGCCCATTCAGTATGATATTATTGGCTGTGGGTTTTGTCATAAATAGCTCTTATTATTTTGAGTGCACGTTCCATCGAATACTGAATTTATTGGCGTTTTAGCATAAAAGAACACCATACATTTTGTAAAGCACTTTCTCAAAATCTATTGAGATAATCATGTGGTTCTTGTCTTTGGTTCTGTTTATATGCTGGATTATGTTTATTGATTTAGAATGTTGAACCAACCTTGCATCAGGGATGAAGCCCACTTGATCATGGTGGTCAGCTTTTGATGTGCTGAATCGGGTTTGCCGAGTATTTTGTGTGAGGATTTTTTACATCAATGTTCATCAGGGATATTGGTCTAAATTCTCTTTTTTATTGTGTCTCTGCCAGGCTTTGTTATCAGGATGATGTTGGCCTCACCAGAAATGAGTTAGGGAGGAATTTTCTTTTTTCATCCCAGTTGGAATAGTTTCAGAAGGAATGGTACCAGCTCCTCCTTGTACCTCTGGTAGAGATTCAATCCATGCAGTCTGGACTTTTTTGATTGTTCCGTATTCTGCCTCAATTTCAGAACCTGCTATTGGTCTATTCAGGAGTTCAACTTCTTCCCTGGTTTGAATCTTGAAGAGTGTGAGTGTCAGGAAATTATCCATTTTCTTCTAGATTTTCTAGGTTTATTCGTGAGGTGTTTATAGTATTCTCTGATGGTGCTTTGTATTTCTGTGAGATTAGGTGGTGATATCCCTTTATCATTTTTATTGCATCTATTTGATTCTTCTCTCTTTTTCTTCTTTATTAGTCTTGCTAGGTCTGTCAATTTGGTGAGTCGCTTTTAAAAACCAACTCCCTGGATTCATTGATTTTTTGGAGGGTTTTGTGTCTCTATCTCCTTTGCTCCAGTTCTGCTCTGATCACCCAGTTATTTCACTTGCCTTCTGCTAGCTTTTGAATCGTTTGCTCTTGCTTCTCTAGTTCTTTTAATTGTGAGTGTTAGAGTGTAATTTCTTACTTCTTTGGGGCATTTTAGGGTACTATAAATTTCCCTCACACTGCTTTAAATGTGTCCCAGAGATTCCTGATATTTGTATCTTTGTTCTCATTGAGACAGGCATAACGCTCTGCCTTCATTTTAGTTGTACCCAGTAGTCATTCAGAACCCAGGTTGTTCAGTTTTCATGTGATTTGTTGGTTTTGATTGAGTTTCTTGATCCTGAGTTCATTTTGAATTTTTGTGATGCAGAGACAGTTTGTTATATTTCTGTTCGTCAGCCATTTGCTGAGGTGCTTTTACTTCCCAGTGTAGTGTTTGGAATAAGTGTGATGTGGTGCTGAGAAGAATGTATTCTGTTGATTTGGAGAGTTCTATAGATGTCTGTGGGTCTGCTTGCTGCAGAGATGAGTTCAATTCCTCGCTTGTTAACTTTCTGTCTTCGTTGATCATATGTGACATTGAATTGTGCGTCTCCCATTATTGTATGGGAGTCCTAAGTCTCTTTGTAAAAGTCTCAGGACTTGCTTTATGAATCCTAAGGTGCTACAGGCCCAGATTTTCCTGTTTAGGATAGTTAAGGTCTTCCTGTTGGTCCATTATGTAATGGCCTTCTTTGTCTCTTTTTGATCTTTGATGGTTTAAAGTCTGTTTTTATCGGGGAATTGTATTGCAACCCGCTTTTTTTTTGTTCTCCATTTGTAGTAAAGATACCTCCATCCCCTTTGAGCCTATGTATGTCTCTCGCGTGAGATGGTCTGGGGCCACAGCAGACTGATGATGAGTCTTGACTCTTTATCCAGTTTGCCAGTCTGTGTCTTTTAATTGGGCATTTAGTCCATTTACATTTTAAGGTTAAGATTGTTATGTGTAGACTTGATCACCATTGTGACCAGCCAACCTTGTGATTTGTTTTCGTTAGTTGATGCAGTTCCCCTAGCTTCTAAATGGTCTTTAAATTTTGGCATGTTTTGCAATGGCTGGTACTGATTTGTTCCTTTCCATGTTTAGTGCTTCCTTCAGGGTCTCTCTTGTAAGGCAAGGAGCCTAGTGGTGACAAAATCTAAGCATTTGCTTATCTGTAAAGGATTTTTATTTCTATGCTTATGAAACTTGGTTTGGCTGGATGCAGTGCAGGTTTAAAATTCTTCTTTTCTTTAGAATGTTGAATATTGGCCCCCACTCTCTTCGGCAGAGTTTCTGCGAGAGATCTGCTGATGGGCTTCCTTTGTGGGTAACCCGACCTCTCTCTGGCTGCCTTAAGATTTTTCCTTCATTTCAACTTTGGTGAATCTGGCAATTGTGTCTTGGAGTTTGCTCTTCTCGAGGGTATCTCTGTAGGCGCGTTCTCTGTCTCTGGATTTGAATGTTGGCCTGGGTTGGGAAGTTCTCCCGGGTTGATAATGTAGAGTGTTTTTCCAACTTGGTTCCATTTTCCCCCTCCTTTCAGGCACCCCAATCAGGCGTAGATTTGGTCTTTTACATAATCCCTTCACTTCTTGCAGGCTTTGTTCATTTCTTTTTCTTCTTTTTTTTCTTTGCAGTTTCTCTTCTTGCTTCATTTAAGTTGTTTGATCCTCAATGCTGATACTCTTTCTTCCAGTTGATCCCGAGTCAGTTGAAGCTTGTGCATTTGTCGCGTATTTCTCATGTGCGAACATCTTTCATTTAGTTTATACTCTGCATTAATTATAAACCATCCAATTCTTCACTTTTCCGGGTGCGCTGGGTTTTGCGCTGGAGTGCGTAATTCCTCCTTTACCAGCTCTGAAGTTTGATGGGCTGAAACGCTGCGCTTCCTCTCATCTCGTCAAAGTCATTCTCCGTCAGCTTTGATCATTTGCTGGAGTGACTCGCGTTCGCTGCCAGGAGATCGCTCATTTTTTGATTTCCAGCTTTTCTGCACTGCTTTCCCCATCTTTTTTGGTTTTATCTGCCTCTGGTCTTTGATGATGATGATGGCGTACTGATGGGTTTTGTTGTGAGTATCCTTCCCTGTTTGCACAGCCTAACGGTCGGGACCCTCAGCTGTAAGGTCTACTGGAGATTAGCGAGATCCACTCCCGAAACCTGTTTGCCTGGGTGCCAGCAGCGGGGGCTTTGCAGAAGATAGAATATTGCAGGAGCTGGCAGGGGTAGCACTTGTCTGATTCTTGCTTTGGGAGGCTTCCTCTCAGGTGCACCTGTGAGTGTCGGGGTGTCAGGCCTGCCTAGTGGGGAATGTGTCTCCCCAGTTAGGCTACTCAGAGGGTCAGGGGACCCGCCAGGCAGGCGTCTGTCGCTCTCAGATCTCTGTAACCTCCGTTGGGAGATCCACTGCTCTCTTCAAAGCTGTCAGACAGGTCATTTGCATCTGCAGGAGTTCCTTTCCTTTGCAATTTTACATTTACTGTGCCCTGTCCCCAGAGGTGGAGTCTACAGAGACAGGCAGGTTTCCTTGAGCTGCTGTGAGGAGAAGCTCCACCCAGTTGAGAGCTTCCCAGCAGCTTTGTTTACCCCTGCCCGACTCGGCAGTGGCGAGCCCTCCCCAGCCTGGCTGCTGCGGTGGGTCATGGGGCTGCTGTGCCTGGCAATGAGGGAGGCTCCGACGATGGGACCACTCCGGCCAGGTGTGGGATATAATCCTGGTGTGCCTGTTTGCTTAAAGCGCGCGGTATTGGGGTGGAATTTGCGATTTTCCAGGTGTTGTCTCAGTTCCCCTGTAGAGAAGGTTTGCACCGCGGCAGATGGGGCGCTTTCGCCTGCTTCAACTCTCACTGGTGAGGCTGCAGCATTTGATAAGCACCGATTGTCGGCACTCCCTGGTAAAGACGGTACCTCGAAATGCGGGTCGCTGGCCACCGGCTGGGATCGTCAATCCTCTATCGTCAAATATTTTGTATTTCTATTGGAAAAAGCAGCTAAAATCTACTCATTTAGCAAAAATGCCAAATACAATGCAATGTGATAAACCATAGCATTTATATTATATATTAGATCTCCAGATTTGCTCATCCTATGTATCTGCTACTTTGTATCTCTTGACCTACAGCTCACAGTTCCTCGGTTTTCTCCCTTTCTCCTGTCTTCCACCTGGAGAACCACAGTTTTATTCTCTGTCTCTGTGTATTCTACATTTGGTTTTTGTTTGTTTGTTTGCTTAGATTCCACATATAAATGAGATTATTTAATATTTCACTTAGCACTTAGCATAAGGTCCTCCAGGTTCTTGCTTGTTGTGGCAAATGGCAATATCTCCTTTTTAAAGGCTGAATAACATTGTGTGTGTGTGTGTGTGTGTGTGTGTCACAGTTTCTTTATCCATTCATCTGTCAATAAAAACAGCACTCTGTGCCTGTTCTGGGAGTGGAAGCCTCAAAGATCTCCCAAATACCAGTGGGGTCATTCCTCCACTGGTGGAATGTCCTGGTGAGTAGCATCTGGCTTCCACCTACCCATACTGATTTCTTATTTAAAATCACTTAAAGTGATAAGCTTGGCCACACTGTCAATTTTCTCCCCTGGACAGCTTTTTATCTCTACTTGGCCAGGCTGATAATTTTTTTTTTTTTTTTTTTTTTGAGACACAGTCTTGCTCTGTTGCCCAGGCTGGAGTGCAGTGGTGTGATCTTGGCTCACTGCAAGCTTCGCCTCCCGGGTTCACGCCATTCTCCTGCCTCAGCCTCCTGAGTAACAGGGACTACAGGTGCCCACCACCATCCCTGGTTAATTTTTTGTGTTTTTAGTAGAGATGGGATTTCACCGTGTTAGCCAGGTTGGTCTCAGTTTCCTGACCTTGTGATCCGCCCACCTCAGCCTACCAAAGTGCTGGGATTACAGGGGTGAGCCACCGTGCCCAGCCCCAGGGAGATAATTTTCTAAATCTTTACATTTCACTTCTCTTTTGAGTATAATTTTTTTGATTAATTTATTTCTCTCTTCTCACACTTTACTATAAGCAGTCATCTCCCTAAACACTTTACTTGCACACTTATTTCACCAAATATCCTAGTTCAGTGCTCTTAAGTTCTGCTTTCCACAAAACTCTAGGACATGGACACAATTCAGCTAAGTTCTCTGCCGCTTGGTAACAAGGATGGCCTTCCCTCCACTTTATAATATAATATTTCTCATTTTCATCTGACATCTCAACACAATGGTATTTACTGCCCCAAACTGGGTAATTTATAAAAAATAGCAAATTACTTCTTATAGTTTTGGAACTGAGAAGTCTATGATCAAGGTGCTGCAGGTTGAGTGTCTGGTTAGGGTCACCATGCTTGCTTCCAAGATGGCACCTTGTGGCTGCATCTTCCCGAGAGGACAAACTCTGTGTCCTCATATGGTGGAAGGAATGGAAGGGCAAAATAGTCCAAATGTTTCATGAGGCCTCTTTTATAAGGACCTTAATTTCATTCATGAGGGAGGAGTCATCATGACCTAATTGCCTCCTGAAGGCCCAAACTCTTAATACTACTGCATTTGAGATTAAATTTCAACATGCATTTTGGAGGGGACACAGATATTCAAACCACAGAAACCATCTATGTTTGGGTTTATTTCTTGGCTATCTATTCTGACCCATTGGTGTATATGTCTGCTTTTATGCTGGTGTCATACTCTTTTGATTACTATAACTTTATAATATACTTTTATATCAAGAAGCATAATGCCTTCAACTTTGTTCTTCTTTCTCAGAATTGCTTTGGCTATTCAGGGTGTTTTGTGATTCCACATGAATTTTAGCATTTTATTTTATACTTCTCTGAATAAGGATTGTGTCAAATCCTTATATTGTGTTGGGTAGCATTGATAGGGACAGGAGGCAGGGAAATTCTGGGCAGAAGAGAGCAAGTCCCGGGAGAGGGCCCCATTCTCAAGCCAAAAAGTCCAATACTGCAGCCCAAAGTGAGAACATTATATTCCTGTTTTCCTGCTTGAATGTTGCCTTTTCCAAAACCACCCATGGCCCACAAGCCCTCCATCCTGTACCCATAAAGACCTCAGGTTCAGCCAGCAGACTGAGGAGAAGCAGGACATTGGAGACTACAGTCGAACATTGGAGAGAAGAGGCTTGAGTTCAAAGGAACAGCTTGACGGCATAGCTTCGAAGAGGAGTCCAGTCCGGCAATGGCTGGACTCCAGGGGAAGATTAACATCCCACTCCATCCCCTTTGCAGCTCCCCTTCCCACTGAGAGCCACTTTCACAGGCAATGCAATTTCCCACATTTGCCATCTTTGATTCCTTCATGCAACCTCATTCTTCCTGGACACTGGACAAGAACTCAGGTGCCATGAGTGTAGGTGCAAAAGGCTGTCACACTGACCCTCCACTAAGCTGTTAACATATAAGCTGTCTGCAGATGACAAAGCTAAAAAGCACTGTAACATTGCCTCTAGGGCTTCAAGGGTCGTGGATACCCTCTCCTAGATGCTGCTGCACAGCTGGTATGAAGTTCACTCTTGGTGTCACCCAAAAGTGCTTGCCCTGACTCCTGCACCTGGTCACCTGCACACCCTCTCCCATGAGGGTTGGAGCAGCAAGTGAGTGGAGTTTGCCTTTGCTGGCACCCATGCACTCCAGTTCCCACCCATAAAGGGATCAGAGAAATATCCTGCTTCATTTGGGGGACCATCCAGGATATGTCAGAAAGGTGAGTAAATGCGGATCTGCCGGATCTGTCTCTTCTTGTCCTCAAACTTTCCTTTGAGAGTACAGTTGGATGTTAGGAGTTTGTGGCAGCTATCGTGACAGCATTGGTTATTTGGGTCCTCAGTGATAGGGCTTTTGGTTTCCTCTTTTAATCATTTTCCCCACACTAGAGAATCTTAGCTGAGGGAATCCCTTTTGATATTTGATCTAACACAGCCCACAGGCAGCCACAACAGTGTTGAAATACAAGGTACAGCCTCTTGGGGTAGCTGTAGTGCCAAGGTTCTGGACCCACAGTCTATGAAACAACTTCCACCTAAGTCTTGGTGCACTGTTTTACTCTCCAGGTCATGGTGAATGTAGATTACCCACAAAGCTAGAGTCTGTGACTCTGAGGTACCCCAGTAGTTCAGGCCCAAGAGGCAGGGATGGAGCTGTGACTCTGACTCTGTAGGGTGGAGTGAAGTATCACTATAGTTCTGGAGAAAAAGTAGGTGGTTGAGAGGCTTAGGCCCTGGGGAACCAGGTGCATCTGCAATCAGGTCCTGAAGTCAACAAGGCACAGTGCCAACTCAAGACTTCAAGGGCACCATTTAATTATGACTCTGGATCCTGGGTTGATGAAACATGGCAGCAGCTCAGGCTCTGAGAAGGGAAGTGCAGTGGCAGCAAAGATGCAAGGATGGTGAGAGGCAACTGTGGCTTGGGCCCTGGGAGGCAGGGAGTAGTGCAGCGATGTTCCATTCCCTAAGAGACATCATACCTCAGCAGCTCAGATTCCAGGTGGCTAGTCTCATTCCAGGGAGGCAGAGAGTTCTAGATATTTAGTCTTTAGTGTAGGGTGGCACAGCTCGGTAAAGGCTTTGATTCCCCAGGAGGTGAGGCACCATGTCACCTCAGGCCCTTGCAGGCATGACTGCTTGACTTGACCAATATTCTATTTCTTCAGAAGGCAGGGCACTGCATTAGCTGAGGTGCCAGGAGGCATGACTGTTTGGCTGGGCTAAGACTCTAGAGTTCCCTGAAATGGGACATTGCATGAGCTTAGGCTCTGGGAGCTGGGACTGCTTGAATCAACCAACATTTTATTTCCCAGGAAGGTCAGGCACTGTATCAGCTCAAGCACTCTCTGTCTGGGTTCATTAGAAAACAGAGCCTGAGACAGGGATCTAATGCCAATGTTTTAGTTGAAAGAGCACAAAAAGTGCGTAAATCATAAATGTACAGGTCAATAAATTATCAAAAAGTAAAGACATGTGTGTTCCTACCATCCAATTACAAATTAAGAAATAGCAAATGCTAAGAAGGTATAGAGCCTTTTGCTCCCTTCCAGTCACTATACCCCAAGAGTAACCACTATCTCAACTTCTAATACCTGTGATTAGTTTCAGTGCTTTTGGTCTTTTAATTAATGAAATCATATGGCCCACATTTTTTTATGAGTTTGATTTCTCTTCAGTTTTATTGTGTTATTTTGCTGGGTAACATACAAGCAAAAAACTCAGGGATTAAATTATATCTGTATATTCCCTCTCAAGTTTGTAAGTCAGTGAGGTTTCAGTATGATAAAAAGAGGCTAATTATAAGAAAAAAATTAAGTTAGGAATTTATGTCAAGTTTTTATTTTCGCTTTTAACTGAGAATCACACTGAATGTGCTAAAACTGCCTCCTGAAGGATAACTGTAGAATGAAGCTAGAATGTCAGCTCCGTCAGGTCACAGACAGCTGAGTTAGTTCACTCTATATTCCCAGTAGTGCCTGGAATATAGTCAATGCTCAATAAACATTTGTTGAATAAAGATATTTTGCTATAGAGTTAATCTACAGATGTATTTAAGAGCTCTGTCTTCAACCCTGAAGATGCCTAAATGTATGGATTTTGACTCTTTATCAAGCTAAGAACATTGGGATTTATACTGTGCCATTTAGAATTATTTAAACTCTCTTGGCCAATCCCAAGGTCAATTTCTTTGTTAACGACTTGCAACTAGCCTAATGGGTTTGACAAAACCTGTTTCGACTTCTATTCAATGGGGTACAGAGAGTTTCTTGCATAGATCTGGGCAGTTCAAGTCAGAAACTGGCATGGTTCACGTGTCTGGTTAGGCCTATGGGGATCGTGCACTGTGGAATGTCTCCAGTGCTTGCCTGCTCTCTCTCTCGCTGCATTGTACCTTCTGCCTTTAGATAAAAGCCTCATGTGAGTACATTCTTTGGTGGTTGTTGAGTCCTTTCAAATATCTGCCTGGGGGAAAATAATAGACTCTGACTTGGGCAATATAATTGGAAATAGATAATATATCATATTTATAAACAAAAACTTTGAACCGATTTTCTTCTTGAATCAAATATCTTTTAGATAGAAAAATAAAAAGTGACTGAAATATGAAACTTCTGCTTTCTAGGTAGGCTAAAACAAATATATGCATATGATACATTTATAAGCAAAATTTGCAGAATTTGCAGGTTCATTTCTAGTTCCAGAATAAATTAAATCAAAATTTTGAAACAATACGACCAAGTGCTAAATAACTAAATTTTCTAATCCTAATTCTAGAAGAGATAATCTTTGTCAACAAAGAAGGAATCTTATCTTACATGCAGATGGTGCCAGTTTTACAACTTAAGAAAAAAAAGTATATGCATACATGTATATGGAAAATACATAAATTTGTTAAATAATACACAAGTTATATATATAGTTATATTTTCAAATAGCATACATTTGTATGTAATGTAAATGTTATTTATGTTTTTAAATGTTTTTAAAAACATACCTTTATATGTAATATACAAGTTATTTATATATTTAAATGTATTTTCAAATAACATATATTTGTGTGTAATATACAAATTATTTATGTATTTAAATATATTTTCAAATAACTTAAAAATTTATATATATATTCCATATATATGTGTGTGCGTGTATAGGGGTGTGTGTGTGTGTGTGTGTATATATATATATATATGCATGTATGTAATTTTGGCGACCCTATTAGGGGTACAGTGTCTGTGGCTTCAGAGCTGGAGGTAAGATGGAAATGTTTTCATTTTTTTCCAAATATGAGGGAATAGTAAGTAGAAAAAAAATTAAGATAAAAAATGAATTACTGGAAGTGATCAGCAAGGGTTGAAGCACTTTGCTGTTGGCGTAAGGGGAAAAGAACCACCCTAGATGATAGCTAGCTAATACAGCACTATGTGGTTCCTGAGCCCCATCCAGACTGTGACTTTCCTCCTCTTGATGTCCAGCCCCTCCTGGCTGAACTGAAGACATCCATTTAAGAGATGAGAGCAAGTTACCCACTGTATCTGGTGAAGCTGTACCTAGAGTCTGAGAAGGATTAAAACAAGCCGTCTTGACCTTTTACTGGGGGAAAATATCATCCTTTGCTGAAATTGATGATGAAAAGATCCAGAGGGGAAACCACAAGGAACTTTCTGAACTGCTTCTTCTGCTAGAAAGAGTGTACTTATTGAAGATGAATTGTTTTCTTAATCTAGTATTATCAGCCTCACAGAGTTATTCACAAGTAATTAAGTTCCTGGGAATCACATGAGCATTAGCAATCCCAAGAAACCTTAGTCAGTAAAAAAATAAATCGCTGATCTTGAAGAGATTCAAACAGGAAGGCAAAAGCACGGTCAGCTTTGTTCAAACTGTATCTCAAATTTAGTTGTTTTTTGTTTTTCTATCCACCAGGCAATCAAAAGGATGTTGCTTTATACATCTTTTCTGTGTTTTTCATACAGTAAACTCAAAATTTAAACCAAGGGACATATTTTAATTAATTAAAAGATTTAAATATTTTCCCTGGAAAGTGTACAACTTTATCTTATTATATTTTTTGTATTTTTTTGTTGTGTGAAGAAAAGACCTTTGAGCATATATTAAAACTGTCTGGATACTACTATATAAAACATTGGAAAATATCACAAATTAATTTAAATATAAAATAACTGGAATGTGATAGGGTCTTTTAATAGCTACTTTATGAAACTTAAATAAGGTGACTAAAAATAACAGCATATAAAAATGACAATACTTCAATTTTCTGCTTGGATATTTTAAATTAGAAGTATTGATTTAATTAAGTTACATATGTTGATATGCTTAAATTTTGAATATAAAGAAAGAAAATATATTCTTTGAATATAAAGAAATAAAAATGCTAATATTTATATTCATGAGAATCTTTTTAAAGTTGAAGCTCAGCTCTTCCAATTTTGATAGAGCCAGACTTAATCTTCCACTCTGTACAGTTAAAAAACTGGGTTGGGCACAGTGGCTCATGCCTCTGGTCCCAGCACTTTGGGAGGCTAAAGTGGGAGGATCCCTTGAGCCCAGGATTTCAAGGCTACAATGACCTATGATTGCACCACTGCACTAGAACCTGGATGACAGAATTAGATCTTGTCTCAATAAAATTTTTTAAATCATAAAGAAAACTGGAAAAAAAAAATAAGCACAACTCTTTCCAGACATTGGACAAAGTTAGTGCAGGACTTTCAACATTGACAAATGAAAAAATAAAGTGAATATAATAATTGCTCTGGTTTTTTGCATGAAAAAACTTTCCATACCATGGTCAGGGGGAGAGATTTATTCTGATGTTGCTGAATTCAGAAGACAAAAACCAGAATTTGAGGGCACTGAGACAGCTGGAGTTAGTGAGAAGAGAACCATAAAAGGGATAGTTCTACATAGACAGAGTTCCAGAAATCTGCAAGTATCCTAAATTTGTTGTCCAATACTAAGCTGTACCTTTGTAGGTTGAAATTTTAAAAGTACAGTTAAAGACTAGCCAGGTAGTTATAAGCTGTATGATTACCAGGGCTCACACAATGCTGAGAGACATTCAAGTTCCAATCAGCTAGAATGTAGGGACTTCCATGAACACTTGGGGGATAGAACAGAGACCTCCAGAAAGGTTATTAATAATAAGTCAATTATTATTAATGCTTTAATAATTAATCTGTTAATAAGCCAATTATTAGTAAAGCATACCCCCAATTAATAACAACTATAAACCTTCTGATATTGTTTGGCTCTGTGTCCCCACTCAAGTCTCATGTTGAATTGCAATCCCTAATGATGGGGGAGGGACCTGGTGAGAGGTGATTGGATCATGGGGATGGACTGTCCCTTTGCTGTTCACATAACAGTGAGTTCTCACAAGATCTGGTTGTTTGAAAGTATGTAGCACTTCCCTCCTCACTCTCTCCTCCTGCTTCCGCTACATAAGACATGTTGGCTTCGCCTTCACCTTCTGCCATGATTGTAAGTTTCCTGAGGCCTCCCAGCCATGCCTCTTGTAGAGCCTGTGAAACTGTGAGTCAATTAAACCTCTTTTTTTTTTTTTTTTTAACAAACTACCCAGTGTCGGGTAGTTCTTTATAGGAATGTGAAAAGGGACTAATACACCCTCCCTATCATGCCTTTTTAAAAGTCTCAAAAGAATCAAATTGGTCTTTAAGTTTAATTTCCTGCAAGAAATAAAGTGTAATATCTTGTGAAAAAAGAAAAATTTGAACCCTTAATCAAACAAAAATCATAATATCCAGCACCTAATCCAAAATTACTATACATGCCAAGAAGCAGAAAAATCACAGTAACAAATAGCCAGGAGAAAAATTAATCAATAAAAGCAGATCTATAGATTACAGAGATTACGATAAAAGAGAAGTGCTTTAGAATATGCATTATAAATGTGCATAAGAATTTCAAGAAATACATGGACACAAAGAGTATAAAAATATAAAAAAGAATCAATTAGAACTTCTAGAGATAAAAGCTACAATATATGAAATGATTAATCACTGCCTATGAGTAACATCAGATTAAGTTTTCCAGAAGAAAATGCTAGTGAACTGGAAGGTGGAAATAGAATCCCTGTAATCTGAAGCAAAGAGTAGGAAAAAGGTCTGGACACATTAATAAAGCATCAGTGGGACGGTATGAAGTAGTCTAACGTGTAATCTGAGTCCAAGAAGAGGAAGAGAGCATGAATTTAAAACATATTTGTATAAATTATTGGAATTTTCAAATTTGATAAAAGTATAAACCCACAGATCCAAACAGCCTGACTCACCACAAGTTGTATGAAGAAAAATCAAACTACACCAAAGCATAACTTAATTAGGTTGCTAAACATGAGTAAGAAAGAGAACATTTTAACAGCAGAGGGGGAAAAAGACACATTATCACAAAGATAAAAATAATGCAGACTTCTCATAAGACATGATGTAAGCCAGAAGACAGTCGTAAGACATCATTAGAGTACTTGAAGGCAAAAACTGTCAACATGGGATACACATCCTTTGAAAATATTAATCAAAACTTAAGGTAAAATAATGATGTATTCAGACAACAGACAAAAAGATCTGAGAAAATTTAGTACCAGAAAAATTCAATACAATGAATGTCAAAGGAAGTTCTTCAGGTTAACAGAAAATGAAAAAAAAAAAACCTTGCTGAGACATATTAATGAAGGCCTAAATAAATGAAAAGGTATGTTCTGTTAATGGATTAGAATACTCAATACTGTTAAGCTGGCAATTCTTCCCTTATAGACCTATAAATTCAATACCCTCCTAATCAAAATTCCAGAAAGTCTTTTAGGACTGAATATGTTGACATACTAATTCTAACATTTACATGAAATAAAGACTTAGAATGGCCAAATCAATTTTGGTGATGAAGAAAAATAATATAGATATTTACTACTATAAAGCTATTACACATTTTAATGATGAAAATTAATAACAAGATACAAACTAAAACAGGAAATTTCCGATCAAGTATTAAGATAAAATGCATCAGGTATTTCAGTAGCCACGGCAGTGGCCTTCATCTCTTTATTTCCTTTCTCCTGGTTTAATTCATGTTCTTATTAAAGATAAAAGTATATCTCTTTTGAAATCCTTTCCATAGAGTATTACAAGCTTATAGGATCAGGACTCAGAATCAGGAAAAATAAGAGTTGTGGCAAATGGCAAATTTTAAAAACAGTTAATTTAAGCTAAGTTAAACTACAGATTTTTAATGGTCACTGTGAACACCTGTTTCATGCTCTATGATCCAATTTACTGTGTAATGTAAGAATGACACATCACTGTTAGACTGTCAGAACTGTTGATTTGCTCCTGATTTTGCATATAGTATTCAGTATTTTTATGTTACAACTTCAAATATAGAAATACCTATTATAACTGTTATAACAGTGATTGTAGCCCTTTGAGGCTTCTCTTATATTTACAAGTGGGTTTAATTTGATTTTATAAATATAAATTACCTTTAATAGTTGGATGCATGTTTTCTCAATAGATAGCAGTTTTTGCAGCAATGCTAATTATAGTACACTTCCAAATTGCTCATTATTGATTACCCATTTCCTTATCATTGACTGAAAAAAATCACATCTGAATATTCTTTAATTATCATTACTTTTCTTCTAATATTTGACATATAGGATGAGTGAAGAGAAATTAGATTTTAGAGGAGAAAGGGGACAGAAATATGTGATACACAAATTTAACTTAGTGTGAATTCTTCATTTTTCTTCAGTAAGTCTAAGAAAAAAAATACTGGATCAATACTTGTTAAAAAAATAAATCATTTTTAGTCCCAAGTATATTGACTCTACCTGAATATCTTGGACTACTTATAGTTAGAAGTTATCAATAATGTCACCTTATATACTTGAGACCTTATAACTTGTTTTTATTCTTATTATTCACAGGGAAAATCGATGATTAACTGCATCACTAATTGCCAGAGCCCTTGCACCCAGACATGCACATACCAGTCAATACAAAAGCAATTTTTGGCCTAACTTCAACTCAGCAGAGCAGCCACTTGCAATCATTAAGCAGACAAAGAATCAAATTGCCTCTATGTCTTATTAATACATGTTGAGATGATCTAAAGGAAAGGAATTGGTGTAGGTGAGGACCTATCTCTTGAAGATTTGAAGGGGATTTATGGTGTGTGCTGTTGGCAAATTGTTGCTTTATTTTCAAAACAAACCTATCCTTTGGTGCTATGAATGTATTTACAATGAAGATTAATGACAGAGTACACATTTGTAAATAACTTTTTGATGTTTTTGTATATAGAATGTATGGGAGCTTGCCATTCAATCTGGGCAGTAGCTTTCTGAAATTATCTGATTGCATGCACCTGTGTTAAACTGCATTGGCTTAGATTATAGTCTTTTTTTTGTTCCCCACTATGTTTCTTCTGTGCCAAAAATCCTCTCAGACAGCCAACTGAGAGCTATTACCAAAACCGAAAACAGTCCTAGGTTCCAAATGTACATCAAAGCCACTAAGTGACCCATATTGAGTTTTTCCTAAATACAAAATTGATTTATATCATAAGGATGCACAGCTGATTACTTGCAGGAGGACTGTCCTTCCCACCTGACTGCAGGTGCCTGTTCTGCCATGTCATTCTCAATATGACACCTGTAGAAGCTAAATACTCCTCTCTTAGAGAAAAAGATCCATTACTTCATCCCGGTTGCATGTTACTACTGACAGTGGAAAACTGTGTCTTACGGTTGGAATCTATTTTACCTAACTCACAATGACAGGAAAACAGGTTTGAGGGAAGATGACTCCATTTTTAGAGAATCTTAGATTGTTCTGATATTAGATTTGAAACAGTAGTATTATCAATTCCCACTTCTAAAACTTCACTAAAGTTAATGAAAATTATCAATTTTCAGGGTAGTGCAGCTTCTTTGTGTCCCATGTGGACATTACTCTTATACTTAGTACAGCTATGTAAAAATCAGAATTCTGTGGACACGCTTATCTTTTTCTTCTCCTGCACATTTAAAAGTATAATAACTGCTTATGTGTTCAAATGAAAACTTGTCTTAATCTTTAGCTTCTTTTATTATTTTATTTTTGCTTTGTTATTTGCTTGTATATTGGTTAATAATTCTTTATATATCACCTATCAGTATCACTCAGCACTCTTTTTATATCGCCTACCAGTGTCAATCTTCATTCTGTGATTACAAGTATTAATAATACCTGTAGTCTTTGTAAGAGCCTATAAGGTAGGTACTATTGTAATTTTTATAGATGAAGAAACTGAGGCAACACAATAATAAGCTACCCACAGCTAGTAAGTTGTGGGGAATTTAATCATGTATATAAAGAATAATTATTTTGGCCAGGTGCCGTGGCTCAAACCTGTACTCCCAGCACTTGGGAGGCCAAAGTGGGTGGATTACCTGAGCTCAGGAGTTCGAGACCATCCTGAGCAACATGGCGAAACCTTGTCTCTACAAACAATATGAAAATAAGCCAGGTATGATGGTGTATGCCTGTAGGCGTGGCTACTTAGGAGGCTGAGGTGGGAAGATGGCTTAAGCCAAGGAAGTGGAGGTTGCATTGAGCCAAGATCATACCCCTACTTTCCAGCCTGGGTGACAGAGCCAGACCCTGTCTCAAGAATTAAATAAATAAATAAAAAGAATAACTGTTTTTATTGTAAATGTAGCAAAAGAAGGCAACGTGTTCACGGACATTTTCCTACTGCTTTACATCCTAATCACTTATAGATAGAACCTAGAATAACCAAATAAAGAAGAAATTTAAAATTGCATGATATGAAATACATGAGGCAGCCTTCTCTACAAGCTGAAATCATAATATCTTGCATGAATTGCTTAAAATATTTGCATTAGCTTTTTACAACTAAAAATGCATTAATCTTAGATTGCTGATATAAGTGTTAACCTTAAAAAGTTTATGTATGCACTATTTGAAACCAAGAGAAGACATTCTCAGGCCACTTAAAATAATCTCAAAGCAATATATCAGGATAATAGTTAGGATAGTTTACAAAATCCAAGAGAGAACAAAGAATCAGGTGATGTAAGGACTTCTAGGATTTAGTATGAGTTCTGGCTTTTATTATGAATTAGAGAGGAAGCCATTGAAGGGTTTTGCCCAGTTATAGCAGTTTATTCTCTTCCCTTGCCTTTATATATTTAAAACACCAGGGATTGACCCAGCCTGAGGTCAACTTTGACTTGGCAACACAAAGGATTTTGTTAGGGTCTGATTGTTCACTTGGCGCTTCTCAGTTCTGCTCTCGTCTGCGAGCAAATTACATCAACTCAGCTAAAGTGAAGTTCTGTGGTAGCCTTGTGACCTAGGAAAAACCAATTGTGTGAATGACTGACACATTTCCAGTCAAAATTAATCTCATCATTTTCACTTCACTGTCAAAGAAATGATCTCCCTCTCTTTCCTCTTTCCTGTTGGGCTTTAAGCTGTGAAGAGTTAAGTTTGCTGCAGTCAGCAGCCATCGTGCTACTATATGAACCCTGTGACAGATAGATGCTCAACCACGAAATCAAGCATTCATTTCATTTCCATTTATTGCTATTTCTGCTTATTTGACTTTCTTTTAAAGCTGCTTCCTTTATAGACACACACATATGCCACTAATAAAGCAGGCTACATGTATTCTCACTGATGTCCCATAAGAGACATAGAACATCTGTATTGACATAGAACCATAGTATTAAGGTTCTATTTGGTGGCTCTTGCTAGATTACCTTTCAATCCTCAACCAAGAAGATAGAATGTCGTAACTGACTTTTTCTAGATATTGTCTATCTCTGGTGCTGGAGAAAGTAGACAGCTTAGCATTGATAGGAGGGCCCCACATTCCCATGAAAAGCGTGCATGGAGAAAGGTGGATACGGTAGATATGTGAGTGTAGGGCAGAATGAGAAATCTAGAAATACTATATACTGAGTTGGAAAATATGAATGCCTATGCAAATTCAATTTTTTTTTTTTTTTTTTTGAGACGGAGTCTCGCTGTGTCGCCCAGGCTGGGGTGCAGTGGCGCGATCTCGGCTCACTGCAAGCTCCGCCTCCTGGGTTCACGCCATTCTCCTGCCTCAGCCTCCGAGTAGCTGGGACTACAGGCGCCCGCCACCACGCCCGGCTAGTTTTTTGTATTTTTAGTAGAGACGGGGTTTCACCATGTTAGCCAGGGATGGTCTCGATCTCCTGACCTCGTGATCCACCCGCCTTGGCCTCCCAAAGTGCTGGGATTACAGGCTTGAGCTACCGTGCCCGGCCGCAAATTCAATACTTTTTATCTTATCATAACAAAAATATCACTTCCTCAAAAAGAACTTTCCTGGTTACTCTCTAATGATTCATCTCTCTCACCACCACTACCAACAGCCACTCTCCAGCACATTCATTCTTCCAGTTAGCTTCTAACAGCATATACAAAGTTTTGATTCATTGTTGTATGTTAATCTGCGCCCCGTCCCATAAAAGTTTAACCTACAAGAGGAAGGATATTATCTCTCTTATTCACCACTATTTTCTTATATGCTTAAAACAATGTCTGCCTCATTATAGATACTTGCAAATATATGCTGAATAAAATGATGAAATGACAAATGTAAATAATATGTACATACGTACATATATAGGTATATGTATTAATTAAAGCTTTTGAGGTTCCATACGTACCAGAGTACTAATTGCTCTATCTTTATTATACCAAGAAATTATCCTAGGTCTATGGGCCAGACACTATTATTACTATTTTGCTGAAGAGAAACGTGAAGCACAGAGACATTTTGTGGCATGTTCATAGCTACCTAGGTAGTAAACAACAAAGATGGGATAGCAAGACGAAAACCCAGGGTTGCTGATTAGAAAGCCCACATTATTTACCACCATACAGTATTGCCGACATCAACATTTAGTGTCTTTCCACCATACTGCATTTGAATAGAAACGGGGTAGCACATGAAAGTATTGCTTCTAATTTTATTTTTGCTCTGAAATAAAAAAGCAAATGTAATTAATGAATATTTAACAAATACCATATGTTGCACATTTCCACATATGGCACAGGATACACATTTGATCAAGATACAATTCTACCCAGCAGAAGGTGGGGGAAAGGAGAGGAAGAAGAAGAAATAGAAAATATAAGTTGAATCTGATCCTTAATATGATTTTTACTCCATGTATAGTTTTACTCAAATGATAGCTTGTGCATGTGCAAGGACTGACTATGCTATTCCAAGGTACTTTCTATGGGTGAAGGAAAGCAGAAGGAAAAGGGGAAGGGGAGAAGATCATGAATCTCCACTTCATGAAGGAAAAAGCACTTTGGTCCCCAAATATGGCAGAAAACAAGTCAAGTGGGAGGAATGTTATACAGGGGAGCTTATGCGTTTTGCACGGAGGTCTCGTTTTAGCAATACCTTTTTGCCTTTCTGCTTCCAAATCTTATTTGCTAGTTCAATGCCTTTATATAAAGTCCTGATGATGAATGAAAAGCGCTTCAAGTACTGTTGCCTCATTAAATGCATTATTTATTAATTTAACTTCTAGTACTTTCGATAAAGAGCCAGTTAAATGAGTTGTTGAATACCAGGGGAAAATGAGAACATAATTTTGAAAATATATATATATATATATACACACACACACACACACACACACACAGAGTTCGTAACTGGATTACATATAATAATGATATGAATATGTCTATCAGTATTGGAGTTGGATTCTGGTACTTTCTCTTGTGGGGTTCTTGTGTTACAGTCAGCATAGATTTCTGGAGCATTCTTCTGTTGATCTTTTGGTGACATCAAACTGTCTTAAGTGGTGTGGGAGGTGCTGCTTCTGCCATGTGAGAATTTGATGGTATAATTAGCACAACCTGTGAAACAATCAGAATGCCATAGGCGAGTCACCCAAATAACCTCAGAGTGCCCCTTTCCTGCCCACATAAAGTCATCATCATCAGAGTTTACTCTTTTCTTCTCTGATTGATTCTCAAGATCATGTAGAGCTTCTCAGTCATTCTTTAGATCAGGCCTGATTAGGACACAACATTCAGTGGTAGCTCTTGACCCGAGCTGTGATGACCACTGCCCTGGTCTTGCAAGTAAATCAGTCTTACAGGTGGATGACAGTGCACAATATGTTGGGTAAACCAAGGTGTCATGAAAAATATGGGGCTCTTCTTCCAAACCAGGTTGCTCATGCTAATGACATCAACATACCCAAATCATGATTTGCTGGTTATGAATAAAGCATTGCAAAAACCACACTGGCCCAGAATAGCAGGAATCATCATGAAACTAAGAAAAGTTCTGGTTATTCTTCCACAAACTCAGTGCAACATTGGGTTGGTAGGGCATGGTGGAGGACCAGGAAGAGATAGAGATTTAGCCAAGATATGCCCCAAAGCCACTGCTTTTCTGGACTCACACCAGGAGATTAGAGAAACAACATTCCCCAGCTTCTATGCTAAGAGCCAAAGGGAACACAGACTTAAATATTATGACATGAAAGTTACTTCACTTGATGAAATTACAAAATCATTGGTAATTGCTGAGAATCTCTGACTTCTAGGGTTTTATGATGCAAAGCCCCACTACTAGAGTCAATGCGCTATAGTCCATCTCTCTCCTATGAGGGAGGGCTGTCGGGGAGTGGGATGTGGTGTGGCCTGGAAATCCCTAAGGAAGACAGAGAGGCACAAAATGATGGAGAAAGGCACCAGAGAAACAATCTCATCCAACTACAGTTACTTTATTCTTTGACAGTTTTGTCTGTCTTTCAGACTTTGGGTAATGAAGTTAATGAGTGGCCGTTGGGGTTTTACTATCCATTTCCTCATTCTGGAACTCTCAGTTCTTGGAGGATATCCCACCCCGTTATTCCCAGAGCCTCTTTCTTAATTTTTTCTCTCCTTCCATTCCTCACTTTCCTCTCTCAGTGTGACGTTCTTTTGGCTTAACTGCCGGGAGCATCTGCGGCAGGTCTCAGGGTAAGAGAGTGGGCAGGTGTGTACAGACTGATAGAGAAGTCTGAGATCATGACATTCCTTCAGTATTCTAGGAAAAGTTGTTGTAATAGGATAATAGAATAAAACCAAGTACTTTGGGGTACCTCTTCATTGTGAAATATTTTCTTATCTGGATTCAAAGGTTATGCCCTTTGAGTGAGAAAGGAAGGGGAAAAAGAGCTTTTATTTGGCTATTGTGCTAGGCAGAGTTCTAAGGTGATACTCACTGACCCCTTGTGATTCCCTCCCCTCAAGTGTGGATGAAACCTGTGTATAAGATGGGATACAAGTCCCGTGTGTAGGTACTGATTAGTTGACTTTCAGTTTATTAAAAAACTCATTATTTTGGATGGACCTCACCTCTTCATGTGAATGCTTTATGAGAGGATTAAAACACTAGAGACTCTGACTCTCCTGCTGGTCTCAAAGAAAAAGCACATTGTCATGAGTTCTCAATTTAAAGGAAATTAATTCCACCACATTCACATAGAAGAGAATCAGAAGCTTTAGACAAGGCCACAGCCCCAGCCAACTCCCTGATGACAGACTCATCAGATTCTGAGCCAAGGACCCACATCAGCGGGGCCCAGACTCTTGACCCATGGAAACTGAAATATAATGAATGTGTACTGTGTTAAGACTGTAAGTTTGTTTAACTGGTTATACAACAATATGAAAGTAATACAGATACCTTCAAATGAAGGCCAATACTCACCTCACCGGGGCTACAACAAAGCACTTTACATCCAAAGGCAGAGAGGGACACAGCAATGCAGAATTCCAGCACACTTAAGAGGAGCACCATGCCATCCATACCCTAGGAGAAAATTCATAACAAAAGAATGTGATAAATGGAGATGACAAGAGGAAACATTTACCAGGGACCACAATGTCATCAGAGAAAAAGCACTGGTTGGGAGTCAGGAGACCTGCCTCCCAGTGGCAGCCATTCCCTTGACCAACTCTTGATCTGCTGAAGTAACTTCTCACTTTTTTCACTGATAAAATAATCACGGACATTTATTCCCTAGTTCAGTACCTCCCAGTGCTATTGTGGACATGGAAGATGAAAGTGTTTTAAAAAGTTAGGAAGGTAGTATAAAGATAATTGTCATCTTATCCTACTGAGTACTAGAAACTCGTATCATTGACAGAATATTATGATTCTATATGTTAGTGATTGTAAGCAGAGCAATGGTCCCCCAGGGAGGTCTGCATCCTTGTCCCCCTAATCCTTAGCTTCTGGGAATTAGAATGCAGACCCCCCTGGGGGACCACTGTTCTTTTTGCACAGCAAAAAGGATTAAATTTGCAGATGAAATTAAGGTTGCTTATTAGCTGGAATGAGAGAATTTTTCTGGATTATTCAGGTGGGTTCAAAGTAATGACAGAATCCTTATAAGTGGAAGCAAGAGGCAGAATAGAGTTCAAGAGAGTTTGGAAGATGCTGCATTGCTTGATTTGAAGGTAGAGGATGGGATGACAAACCAAGCAACATAGGCAGCCTACAGAAGCTAGAAAAGGCAATAAAACTTATTGTCGCTTAAGCCTTCAGAAAGGAGTACGCCCTTGCCAACACTTTGATTTTAGCCTAGTGAGACCCACTTTGAACTTCTGACCTCCAGAAACATAAGATAACCAAACTGTATTGTTTTGAGACACTAAATGACTTCATGTGGTTCTGCCTAATGATTTGTAGTCATTTGTTACAGTAACAATAAGAAGCTAATACAACAATGAACATCAAGTAGGTCAGTCTTTAATCCATCTCCCCAGAGCACTGGCTTTAGGTCTAGTCTTCAGCCAAGAAACATGGTCAAAATTTGGAGAACATCAGGCAGTACACTCATTTCTAATAATTTTACCCTGCATTGATGCAGGGATTATCTGGTTTAAATATTCTCTCTTTTCCTCTCCACGGTTAGGGATAGTCCTTCTGTTGCGGAAGAGCCAGTAGACCAAGAGCTCAGGATATGGGTGATGCAGACTTAACGAGACCTTGAGAATATCTGCATTCATTGATTTTTTATTTTCTTGTGCCTTCAACAGCTGTGGTGGCCTCTGTGTTTCCAATATTGTTGTAGGCACAGAATATAGAGCAGCAAACAAAACAGACAATTCTCCTGTCTTCAAGGATTTTACCATCTAGAAGGGTAGCCTAGAAGATGGCAAGCTTTCCGTAAAGGCCAGATAAGGTACATTTTAGGTTTTGCAGACTGTAAGGTCTCTGGCACACATATTCAAACCTGATGTTATAACACAAAAGCAGCAATATACAATATGTAAATAAACAGGATTTGTTACATTTCAATTAAACTTTATTTACAAAAACAGGTACAGGACTGGGCTTCCAAAAAACGTAGCATGTATATAGACCTGCGGACTGATTGTGCAGGTGCCCAGGCAAGAATAGACCCGTTGCTTCAAATCCCAGGAAGCCCTTATGGAGGTCCTCTGCTATAAAAAACAGGCATAATAATGTTCACACAATTAATAGGAATTCATCCTGGCCTCTGGGAAAGGTGATTGAAATGAATACAGAACCAGCTACGTAATTTATAGATTCTCTTGTTAAAATTACATATATATCTTAGCTTGAGCCATACGAAACTGCTGTCTTTCTAGGTTAAGTATAGTTGATCACTGGCAGTTCCATATGGTTCTGCCTAATGATTCCAGGTGGTAGACTCTACTTTTTTCTAGAGCTCAACTTTTTCTAGCCTCTTTAATAATTATAAGGTTTCTAGCATTTCTATCTTTTTCTTCCAGGAGAACTGAAGTTCCTTTGTGGTAGGGAACTATTCTCTTTCTTATGTCTACCGGGGCACCAACCCTGCAATGGGGCATACACTGTGGACCCATAGACCCGTGGACTGAATGTGCAGGTGCCCAGGCAAGAAGAGACCCATTGCTTCAAATCCCAGAAAGCTCTTATGGAAGTCCTCTGCTATAAGAACAGGCATAAAAATGTTCACACAGTTAACAGGAATTCATCATGGCCTCTGGGAAAGGTGATTGAAATGAATGCAGAACCAGCTAAGTAATTTACGTAGTCTCTGTCTAAAAATTTTTAAAAATAATTTCAAGATAGCAACAGCAGAGCATTAGATCAAGCACAGGGCTCTTCTATCTCTGAAGTCCTGAGTAACTGCACAGGTCCCATGCCCACGAAATCAGCCCTATGAAGCTGGCCAATTCCAGATTTTGTCTCTATCATTGTCCATTAAAGTCTATGAATGAAGAGAGCCTCATAAATTAAAAGTAAGGTTCTTCTTCTGGATAACAACAGCAAATCAGAGGGGAATTAGAGACAAGAAGTTCTACAATCAAATCTTGCTTTTGCCAATTTCCAACTGAGTGACTTTGGGAAAATGTGTCAAATTCTCAAAAGAAGCTTTCTTTTCTTATTTTGAGTGAGTGGCAAGAAATAAAATTACTTACTATAAAAAGCATTAGATATCTCAAGGGAAGTAAATTACTTTAGCAAAGACACCTCAAGCGGTTATTTTCGTGCGACTACGTAGCCCTCAAGACTATGTGGGATTAGCTAGAAATGCAGTAAACAGAATGCAATTGATTCTGTCTAGTAAGTTAGGAAGAGTGTTGAGTTTTCACATACACATGAGGGAAGGGCACAATGAGGAAAGAACTAAGCAGTAAGGCAAATGGCTGAAAGTTCATAGAGAGGAACAGTAACCGAAAATGTAGTGGTGTTGAAAATGACCAATAGGCTTTTTAATAATAAAGATCTGGCCAGGCGTGGTGGTTCACATCTGTAAACCCAGCACTTTGGGAGACCGAGGTGGGTGGATCACCTGAGGTCGGGAGTTTGAGACCAGCCTGGCCAATATGGGGAAACCCTGTCTCCACTAAAAATTCAAACATTAGCCAGGCGTGGTGGCACATGCCTGTAATTCCAGTTACTTGGGATGCTGAGGCAGGAGAATCACTTGAACCTGGGAGGTGGAGGTTGCAGTGAGCAGAGATCGTACCACTGCACTCCAGCCTGGGCGACAAGAGTGAAACTCCATCTCTAACAATAATAATAATAATAATAATAAAGATTAAATTGTGCATTTTAGTTTGCTGTGATGTGCTGCAATAACTCTTCCTCCCCACATTTACCCAATGGCCCGAAACATCAAGAAGTTTTATTACTTACAAAATACTGTGGAAGTGGCAATTTTCAGAATAAAGCAATTAAGATTGCATTGAAATAAGGACAACTGGTACAAAAAAGGTAGTAAAATTCAGAATGGAGATTGAGAATTTTTCAGGTGCCACATGTTGAGGATAAAAGTGATTAACATTGGAAGAACATCCAAAGATGTTGGAAAGGATACTGAGTTACTCACCACTTAGAAAACACTGTTCAAGACAATTTTACTTTATTATTAGAGAATAGGGACTGACATCTCGACCCCATTTCTAGAGGGATCTGGAGGAGATAACAGTAGACACTGCATCAATGTTTTAAAATTAAACAGATAAATTTATGCAAAATACCCAGCACAATAACTAATAAGGAGTAGGTGTTCTATAACTATAAGCTTTCTTCCCATTTTGACTCATCACATATAGAGGAAAAATAAAGACAGAGATGAGATGTGTACCTGAATCCAAATTGAAAGATTATTCTACTTCTCAATCACTTCCAACTTCCAAAGTCATTCAGCAATTAGGGAATGTTAATTATTGTTGTTCCCAGAGCCAGCACTCCCCCAAACTTGCTTCTGTGATAATATCTCATGAAAAGAGAAAGCACTTACCATTAAAATGGACACAGTCATGTAACAATTATTTGACAACTGGTTCCGGTTACAGTAATGGTAACTGAATGAATAAAACGTCAAGCTTATTGCATTGATTAAGATCCCTGTTATAGCAAAGACTGAGCTGGTGATATTCATTCCTAGACTACCTCCGACCTAGAAAGAAATGAAAATTAATTAAGCAATCCAACATCATCCTCAGATATATCTCTATTAATTACTTTACACTGCAGTCTATCTTTATCTTGATTATTTCAATAGTCTTCTAACTTGTCTCCTTATAGTGGTTTCAATTCTAATCTCTTGCCAAAACACAAATATGATCCCATGACTCCCCAGCTTAAATTCTTCAGATAATTCCTGTGAGCAGATGAGATAATCTCCAAATCATTTAGCAGGGTTTCAATGATTTTTTACACATTAGCTGGACAGTCCTATCTGTGTCCTTCCCTGCCATTCCTTGCTTCCGGTGCCTGATCTCTTATCATTGTTCTAAACACTGCTTGCCTCTCGTGCCTTTCTACCTTTTACATTATTTTTCTTAATTGTGCATTCCCTTTCGTACCTTCTCTTCTCATGGGTAAAGGTAAGGAGGCTTTTTATGAGAATTAAAGTTACACAGGACAGTGTGAAGAGTGTAGTGTGGCTGCAGGTCCCTGCAGACACTAGGAAGTTGGGTTAGGCCAGATTTGGAAAACCCATGCTGATCATGCTCCACAGTTTGATATTTATCTTTTGAGCAAAGAAAACTCAAATATGGTGTTTAGCTAGAAAAACTCTTGTTGAGATCTTGGCTTTTCCATTTTGTTGGTTTTATGAAAGGCATATTGACATGAGAGTTACATTTTAAATTTGCTTCTTCTTATGTAATAACTTTATTGTGAATTTCTTATACTGAAAACTCAAAATCCTGTTTGGATACAGTTGAAATCTACTTTTTCTTTTTCTTTTTGAGACGGAGTTTTGCTCTGTCACCAGGCTGAAGTGCAGTGGCACGATCTCAGCTCACTGCAACCTCCGTCTCCAGGATTCAAGTGATTCTCCTGCCTCAGCCTCCTGAGTAGCTGGGATTACAGGCATCCGCCACTACGACTGGCTAATTTTTTTTGTATTTGTAGTAGAGAAGGGGTTTCACCATGTTAGCCAGGCTGGTTTCAAACTTCTGACTTCAAATGATTCGCTCGCTTCAGCCTCCCAAAGTACTAGGATTACAGGCGTGAGCCACCGTGCCTCGCCAGAATCTACATTTTAACCAATTGGTCAATAAACATTATGCCACACCAATACTTGGTGTGACTGTCATGGGCTGAATCCCAAGCTGCGGAGTTTTTTTTGAGTGATTCCACTTCATATTTGTTCTAAATAATTCTCTATATCTTCATAAAGTTCCCCTCATCAACTACCTTGACAAAATATCCATTATGTCAGTAATTCTATCACTAGCCTTATTGCAATTTTTGAAAGACAGATCCTGCTAAGTAAAATGCACAATCACTCCTGATTTTTTAAAAGCAAACAAACAAAACCTGTTTTATACCCTGGCAGAATCCATTATTGATTAATCCTTTCCTTTTGATACCCCCCACAAAATATTACTCACCAGACCTTTTGTTGTT